>NW_028274807.1:171192212-171817212 GCF_037043125.1 Eumetopias jubatus
ACTGAAATTGACTCAATAAGGAAAAACTGTGAATTGGTAAACAAAAATTAAAGAGAATTACATATACATATAATTATGTTCATATGTATATATGTAAATATATAATGAATTTTTTACATATATACATAAACAAAAAGGCCAGGCCCAGATGACCTCATTGGCAAATTCTACTGACTATATAAGAATTACTGCTAAGGGTGGTTCAATATTCACAAATCAATCAATATGATATGGCACATCAATAAAAGAAGGATAACAACCAGAGGATCATTTCAATAGATGCGGAAAAAAGGCATTTGACAAAGTACAACATCCATTCATGATAAAAAACCCTCAACAAAGTACGTTTAGAGGGAACAAACCTCAACATAATAAAGACCATCTATGAAAAACCCACAGCGACCATCATCCTTAATGGGGGAAAACAGGTTTTCCCCTAAGGGCTAGAACAAGAGAAGGATGTGCTTTCGTACTTTTATTCAGCATTGTACTGGAAGTTCTAGCCACAGCAATCAGACAACAAAAAGAAATAAAAACCATCCAAATTGGTAAGGAAAAAGTAAAATTTTCACTCTTTGCAGATGACATGATACTACACACAGAAAACACAAAAGACTCTGCCCAAAAACTACTAGAACTGATAAGCAAATTCAGTAAGTCACAGAATACAAAATCAATGTACAGAAATAGGTTGAATTTCTATATACTAATAATGAAGCAGCAGTAAGAGAAACAGGGAAAACAATCCCATTTACGATGGCACCAAAAATAAGTACCTAGGAATAAACTTAACCGAAGGGATGAAAGACCTGTAAAATATAAAAAAATATAAAACACTAATGAAAGACATTGAAGATGACACAAAGAAATGGAAAGACATTCCACACTAATGTATTGGAAGAACAAATATTGTTAAAATGTCTATGCTACCCAAAGCAATCTACACATTTAATGCAGACCCTATCAAAATGCCACCAGCATTTTTCACACAGCTAGAACAAACAATCCAAAAATTTGTATCAAACCACAAAAGACCCCAAATAGCCAAAGCACTCTTGAAAAAGAAGAGCAAAGCTGGAGGCATCACAATTCCTGACTTCAAGTTATATCACAAAGCTGTAATGATCAAAATGATATGGTACTGGCACAAAAATAGACACAAAGATCAGTGGAACAGAATAGAAAACCCAGAAAAAACATACAACTATATGGTCAATGAATCTTCAACAAAGCAGAGAAAAAGGGAAGGAGAAAAGGAAAGGGGCTGGGGATCCCCTCTTGGTCTGTTTCCTCTGCCAAGGTGAACATGCTGGCAACTGTTTGGGCCCATCACCAGCTCATGAACTGTTTGTTTCAGAAACAGCATCCATGTATCTCAGAACAAAACAGAGTGGTAGATTAGGTAAAGCCATGTGGTAGAAAAAGTGGAAATATTTTAAGTTAATTCTTCAGGTATCCAAAAAATACAGATTGAAAAGGATACATACATGCCGATGTTTATAGCAGCATTATATACAATAGCCAAACCCTGGAAAGAGCCCAGATGTTCACCGAGTGATGAAAGGATAAAGAAAATGTGGTACACACACACACACACACACACACACACACTGGAATATTACTCAACCATCAAAAGTTTTGCAGCAAAATGGATGGAGCTAGAGTGTATTATGCTAAGCAAAATAAGTCAGAGAAAAACAAATACCATGATTTCACTCATATGTGGAATTTAGGAAGCAAAACAGATGTGGGAAGGGGAGACAAAGAGAGGGGAGAGAGGGAAGCAAACCATAGGAGACTCTTAATGATAGAGAAAAAACTGAGGATAAGAGGAAGGTGGGTGGAGGATGGGCTAAATGGGTGATGGGTATCAAGGAGGATACTTGTTATGAAGAGCACTGGGTGTTATAAGTGATGAAGCCTTAAATTCTACTCCTGAAACCATTATTACACTATATGTTAAGTAACTAGAATTTAAGTAAAAATTTGGAAGAAAAAAAATTCTTCAGGTATCCAAATGAAGCTTCTCCTGTTTAAAAATATTATAGACACACACATAGATATACATAGCACTACATTATTTCTGCAAACATATGCTTTCTAAATGTTCTAAAAATATGCTGAGGCCACAAGTGCAGTAAGTTTAAATTAATACATTTAAAGTCCTCAGCATTGTTGTAAACAATCTAGATCTTCTGTTGTCTGCATGCAGTTATAAAGCCTTTTATTCAAGTATATAAAAGAATGTCACTCGAACTTTTTCAAAAACATTTACAAGACTTCAAAATAAAATATTTATACAATAAAAAGTTTTGCTAAAGAGTAAGCATTCAGGGACACCTGGGTGGCTCAGTCGGTTGAACGTCTGACTCTTGGTTTCGGCTCAGGTCCTGATCTCATGGGTCATGGGATCGAGCCCCTTGTCAGGCTCTGCGCTCAGCAGGAGTCAGCTTGGATATTCTCTCCCTCTGCCCCTTCCCCCACTCGCGCTCATGCTCTCTCTCTAAAGTAAATAAACAAATCTTTTAAAAGTAAGCATGGAAAACCACAATAATTACAAAGGGCTGGGAAGGGCTTAGGATTCTGCTTTATGGCCTCTGTACTCTGACCACAAGCATCACACAGTGACTGGCACTGTCATTTGAGAAGCATTTTTGGAATGAATCAAGCAGCCTCTTCTCAACCTTGTCGCCACTGCTCCACGCAATGTACTTTCTTCTTCTCTAGCTCAGTCTCATCACTCATATTGAAAGCATCCCTTTCCAGCAGCCTCATAACCTTCTGTGCATGGCATTTCTATCACCTGGATCACCTTCTCCCCTTCCTCACCTATTAAATTTGAATTTTACCAATCTATCAAAGACCAATGCAAATTTCACCATAGTAAACTGAGCCTGACTTCCCTAGTCCATAAAAGTCTTTTAAGATCTGTACTTCTTTGGAACATACTTATGTGCGATGCATCCAAATTACCTGAAGAACATTTTTTTAAATTTAGGTGCCCAGGACCCATTTTAAAACTAGTGAATCAGGATGCAATTTGCAGATCTCTATCTTTTAAAGCCACCCACTGATCTACAAATCAGCCCTAGGAGACCATTCTTCAGTACCACATAAACTTTTCTTAGAGGATACCTGCTTGTGCTGGTTTGTAAACATTTTATTGTGTCAAGGGTAAAGGTATTGCTGAGAAGACCAAGCTGTATTATAATATTCTGTTACATCCCCCACAATCCTCTGCACAGTACCAGGCCCAGAAGTATCACTGGATTTATGGAATATGAGTTAAGCTAAAATTACACATTATGCTGCATGGTCCATACAGTTTTAATCTTTATCCCAAACCCAGGGCCTATAACAAGACTTAGAATAAAGTAAGTAGACTATAATACTTGACCAATTAAGGTGAAGGCACAGTTTTAAGTTCAGGCACAGTTTTGTTACCCATGCTGACCTACAAATGGTCAAATAATCCCAGTGTATACCCCTGAAGCTCTTGCATGCCCATATCTCAAATCATAACCTGTTTGGTCTAGCAGAGTTAGTAAAATTAGGATTGTAAAAATACAGAATATTTGACTTGAAGGAACATCTTCAATCAACCAGTTCCATTCCCCTATTCAGCCTTGAGAAGAAAGGAAATCCTGATATTTGTGACAACATGGAAGAAACGTGAGGGCTATCTGTTAAGTGAGATAAGTCAGACAGAAAAAGACAAATACTATAGGTTATCACTTAACACCTGGAATCTAAAACAGCCAAACTCATAAAAACAGAGTGGAATAGTGATTACTAGAGGCTGGGAGAACTGGGAGATATGGTTTAAAGGTACAAACCTGTGGGGCGCCTGGCTGGCTCAGTCAGTTAAGCATCTGCCTTCGGCTCAGGTCATAATCCCAGAGTCCTGGGATCGAGCCCCACATTGGCCTCCTTGCTCAGCAGGGAGCCCGCTTCTCTCTCTCCCACTCCCCCTACTTGTGTGCTCTCTCTAATAAATAAATTAAATCGTTAATAAAAATAAATAATTAATTAATTAACTAAAGGTACAAACTTACAACAAATAGCCCTGGATATAGTAATAATATAGTAATAAACTATAGTAATAGTAAATAAGCCCTGGATATCTAATGAACAGCATAGTGACCATAGTCAATAATGCTATGCTATATACTTCAAAGTAACTACAAGAATAGAGTTTAATTGTTCTCTCCCCGCCAACCCAAAAAATAAGGTGATTTTGTGACATGACATGATAGTAATCATATTGCAATATATAATGTATCAAGTCAACATGTTATATTCTTTAAACTTACATAATTTTATGTCAATTATATCTCAAAAAAAAACCTAGTTCAATTTCTTTATGTAATAGAGCACAAATTAACATTCTAAGAGGCTAAGTGATTTGTCCAAGGTCACGTGTTCAATTACAAAGGGACTTGGGATTCAAAACTAAAGCTACCCAATCATTAAATGCTGGGTACTCTTGCTCTCCCAGAGATTGGTTCAATGTATCTCCTTAATTGTCCTTCTACATAGCCAACCGATAGCTGTTCTCAAAGAGAAGACAAAGGTTTACAAAACCGCCTTGCTCTTTGAGTGAGCTTTACAAGCAATAAGTAGAATTAGTAAGCTTCTCACTAACTTAACAAGAAAGCTAATCTATTCAGTTGTTCTCATCTCCTTTCACTGTGGCCCACCCTAGGTGCCTTATTCGCTAATTCTTTGAACTACAAGGAGAAAGGCTCTTCAGGTTGACACCCCCTAATAGTCAAAGAACTAGATGACTGAATAACCCTCTCTAAAATAATTTTTTGCTTCTGCTACTGGTAAAATCTTACTAATTTTCTGAACTTTTGGATGCCTAGATACTCTACTGAAATGCACAGCTAAATGGATGTTACCCTTATGATTTATCTGTACATTTATTTTATTTTTCTGTAGATTTATTTTAGAAAGGACTGTTTTGTGCAATTTCCCCACGGTTCTAATGGCCTTTTGACCTTTGGCAATATGGTTCTCCTAATGTGGTTGGTTAACAAAAGAACTAATTGGAATTTTGAGATTCAATTTGTACCACTGGCTTTTTTAACTTTGTATTTTAAAGTAACTTTAGACTTCAGATAAGTTGCAAAATACAACACAATCTCCATATATTCCTCACCCAGCTTCCCCTCATGTTAACAATTTACAATTGTACAATTATACATAGTATAATTCAGATACACAATATTGGTACGCTACCATAAAACAGACCTTTCACCACTTTTTCCAATATTGTCCTTTTTCTGTACCAGAATGCTATCAGGATCCCACATTATATTTAGTTTCTACTTCTCCTTAGGCTCCCACAATCTGTAACAGTTTGAGCCTTTCCTTGTTGTTTGTGATTTTGGTGCTTCCAAAGAGTTATGATCAACTGTTTTTCTGAACATCTCTCAGGTTGGGTTTGACTGATGTTTTCTCATGATCGCACTGAGCTTCTGCATCCCAAGTACCACAGAATATTACTGTCCTTCTGTATCAAGAGACTTAAGATACTGATATATCTTTTAATGGATGTTTAATCACTTGATTCAATTGACATCTTGCTATTTTCTCCTCTGTAAAGTTTTTATACTTCCCTCTGTAGTTACTAATCACCTTGAGGAAGATATTTTATGGAAGTCCCATTCTTAAACAACCCCTTGCTGATTTTAGCATCCAACAGTAGCTGTTGTCTCTTGTGATGTTTGTGTCATGTTGATTTTCTATTTCCCTTTTTTGTCTACATAATTAAAAGTTTACCATAAAAGAAAAGCTATCCTTTCTCCTCCATTTACACATTTCATCAATTATTCATAAGAGTATATATATGCATAAATATTGATTCTATGGGTTATGATTCAGTATTATCAAGGTTTTCTACTCAAACTGTTCCAGCTTCAGCCAGCGACAGCTCCTTCAGCTTTTCCTGTGTGCTTCTGACAAGCCCCACGTTCTTCAGAGCATTTCCTTACTCTCTGACACTACATAATGTTACAGGCTTGTCATATTTTTCTCTACCTCAACCATAGAATAAACTTTCTCCAAGGAGCCCTGGCTCTTTTTATGTAAAGAATAATATTTAGCCATCAAAAGGAATGAAATCTTGTGATTTGCAATGACGTGGATGGAACTGGAGGGTGTTATGCTGAGCAAAATAAGTCAATCAGAGAAAGACATGTATCATATGACCTCACTGATATGAGGAATTCTTAATCTCAGGAAACAAACTGAGGGTTGCTGGAGTGGTGGGGGTGGGAGGGATGGGGTGGCTGGGTGATAGACATTGGGTAGGGTATGTGCTATGGTGAGCGCTGTGAATTATGCAAGACTGTTGAATCACAGACCTGTACCTCTGAAACAAATAATACATTATATGTTTAAAAAAAAAGATAGTAGGAAGGGAAAAATGCAGGGGGGAGAAATAGGAGGGGGAGACGAACCATGATAGACTACGGACTCTGAGAAACAAACTGAGGGTTCTAGAGGGGAGGGGGGTGGGGGATGGGTTAGCCTGGTGATGGGTATTAAAGAGGGCACGTATTGAATGGGTGTTATATATAAACAATGAATCATGGAACACTACATCAAAAACTAATGATGTAATGTATGGTGATTAATATAACAAAATAAAAAAACAAAAACAAAAAAAGAATAATATTTAGAAACCAAGGTCTGGGCACCAGTTGCGTCCATTGTTACTGGAATGCTACTGCTTCTAGGCCTTCCCAAAGGCAGGGCCAGGAAGTTCATGTATGGGAAACAACCAACACATTAACACACATCTACATTTCTCCATCTGTCAATATAACCAAAACCAGGAGTTCATAATGATACTTCATATACCAATTCCAATACACACATAAAGTAGTTTCAGAATTGCTAACCAATCCCCCTGTAAGAAACACATATTACTAACTAGACGGCAGCATTTACCTGAAGTTCTTTTTGTCTTTAGATTCACAGTATCCGGTCAAGATATTGTTTTCAAACTTACCTGTGTTATTTCTTTTTGTTTCCATCCCATTCATGTAATTCATTTGTAATACAGATAGGTGCTGCTAGTGGTGTATTCCATTTTGGTTTCCTCCTACGGATGTTTTTTAAGGATACAAACTCACAATGAGTAGTAAATAGTCCTAGAGATCTAATGCACAGTATAATGAATATAAACAATACTGTATTATAATCAAACCTGCAAAGAGACCAGCTCTTAATTATTCCAGCCTCTAAAAAGAAATGATAATCATGCAACTGGATAGAGGTGCTAATTATTGCTACAATGACAATCATAATATATAAATGCATCAAATTAACATGTTGTATGCCTTAAATTTACACAATGTTATGTGTTAAATATATCTCAATTTTTTAAAAGTCTTTCCCAACACTATAATTAAAGAGGAAATCGCCTATATTTTCTTCTAGTACTTGCATGGTTTCGTATTTGACCTTTAGGTTCCTCATCTATTGGTAGTTTACTCTTGTGTATGGTGTGAGAGGGGACTGTATCTGTTTTCCAAAGAGCTACCCAGTTGTTCCGGCACCATTTGCCAAAAGATCTATCTTTATGTTCCTGATTTAAGATGCCATCTTTGTCATATCCTAAGTTTCCATATGTATTTGGGTCTAATTCTGGAGTTTCTGTTCTATTACATTCGTCTGTTTATCCATTCATGTGCTAGTAACACACTGTCTTAATTATCGAGAAGACAGAGAATGTTTCCATCTCTCCTGGTGCTTACTCCCCCTGCATAGTTGTCCTTTTCGGTGTTTTCCTTCCTCTAAGTGTATGTTATTTTTTTCATGGGAGCTTTAGTAGCAACTTGGCCAGCTCCTTAAAAGAATTAGTTGGCATTTTTATTGGGATTGCTTTGTTATCTGTGACTTTGAAGAGTATATTTAAAATATTCTGAGACCCCTTGAGTGTGATCCCTCAAACTTAATCTGCAAAAGAAAAAATGACTAAATGGAACAAGACATTTAAAAATAAATTCCGGGGATGCCTGGGTGGCTCAGTCAGTTAAGCATCTGCTTTCTGCTCCGGTCATGATCCCGGTATCCTGGGATCAAGTCCCACATCGGGCTCCTTGCTCAGCAGGGAGCCTGCTTCTCTGTCTTCCTCTGCCTGCCGCTCCCCCTGCTCATGCTCTCACTCACTCACTCTCTCTCACACAAAATAAATAAATAAAATCTTTTTTAAAAGTAAATTAAAAAATAAAAATAAATTCTGACCATAGAGTTGAAAATTGTGTGCTCAGTATGGTAAGGGAGAAGAACTTCAAAAAAATCAAGTGTCTCTTGATTTGGGGACCACTTCAGAGGTTAACTTCTTTTTAATGTCCATGTACTGCCAATATCATTGAGACTTATGATTCTTCTTCCTTAGAATTGTCTTTTGAATTGGCCCCCTATTTTTTGGTCCACTGTCATTGCCCTAATTCAGCCACTTGGCTTTCCTTCCTCTCTTACGCACCAGCAACAAAATCCAATGATCTGAAACTAATAAGACACTATATATTAACTCACTTGGATTTAAATAAAGCCAAAAAAAGAAAAGAAAAGAACTTAAGGACCTAAACTCACACAGCAGACTTCCTGGGATGAGGCTCTGGCTCTTCTGTGTGCTCCATGCTTATGTATATTGCAGCACTGATCAACACTGCTGATGAATTCCCAGACAGCAGGTGCCTACAGAACTCACCCAGTCCTTTTTTATCTTATTTTAAATTCAATTAATTAACATACAGTGTTACAGCGTATTATTAGTTTCAGAGGTAGAGTTTAGTGATTCATCAATTGCATGTAACACCCAGTGCTCATTCCATCACGTGCCCTCCTTAATGCCAAACCCCCGGTTACTCCATCTCCCCACCCACCTCCCCTCCAGCAACCCTCAGTTGGTTTCTTAGACTTAAGAGTCTCTGGTGGTTTATCTCCCTGATTTCATCTTATTTTATTTTTCCCTCTCTTACCTTTTGATCCTCTGTTTTGTTTCTTAAATTCCACATATGAGTGAAACCATATAATTGTCTTTCTCTGACTAATCTTGCTTAGCATAATACCCTCCAGTTCTATCCACATTGTTGCCAAAGGGAAGATTTCATTCTTTCTGATGGCTAATATTCCATCTTTATCCATTCATCTGTTGATGGACATCTGGGCTCTTGCCATAGTTTGGCTATTGTAGACATTGCTGCTATAAACATTGGGGTGCAGGTGCCCCTTCATATCACAACATTTGTATTGTGGAAAACCCAAAGACTCTACCCAAAAATTGCTAGATCTCATACAGGAATTCAGCAACATGGCAGGACATAAAATCAATGCACAGAAATCAGTTGCATTTCTATACACTAACAATGAGACAGAAGAAAGACAAATTAAGGAGTCAATCCCATTTATAATTGCACCAAAAACTATAAGATACCTAGAAATAAACCTAACCAAAGAAACAAAGGATCTGTACTCAGAAAACTATAGAACACTTACAAAAGAAATTGAGGAAGACAAAAAGAGATGGAAAAACATTCCATGCTCATGGATTGGAAGAACAAATATTGTGAAAATGTCTACACTACCCAGAACAATCTACACATTCAATGCAATCCCTATCAAAATACCATCAACTTTTTTCACAGAACTAGAACAAAAAATCCTAAAATTTGTATGGAACTAAAAAAGACCCCAAATAGCCAGAGGAATGTTGAAAAAGAAAAGCAAAGCTGGTGGCATCACAATTCCAGACTTCCAGCTCTACTACAAAGCTGTGATCATCAAGACAGTATGGTACTGGCACAAAAACAGACACATAGATCAATGGAACAGAATAGAAAACCCAGAAATGGACCCTCAACTCTAGAATCAGATAATCACCCGGTCTTCAACACAAGACCCAGCACATAGCACAGTCCCCACAGTCCTGACAAAATGACCAAGGGGACTATTATGGATGATAACAAGAGATTAACGTAAAATGACCTTGTTCCACAGATATGTCACTAAAGAAAAGTAGAAAGTACACTTAGGCTTTAAAAGTATTTTAAGGATGGGGCACCTGGGTGGCTCAGGTCATGGTCCTGGAGTCCTGGGATCGAGCCCCGCATCAGGCTCCCTGCTCAGCGGGGAGTCTGCTCCTCCCTCTGCCCCTCACCCTGCTCATGCTCTCTCTCTTTTGCTCTCACTCTCTCTCAAATTAAAAAAAAAAAAAGTATTTTAAGGACAATAAACCAGAATTTCCCCTGCATGTGTGGGGCAAGAACAGAAACACAGTGCTGTGCTCCATGCTTGAAGCCCTAGTGGAAATGATAATAGATGGCAGTCCAGGAACACAGTTTATCAATTCCTACCTTGCTCACATCGTCTTTAATACAGAGAACAGGGCCACTACTAATCTCTATTTTGTGTTAGTGCAAATAGGAAAACGGCAGCCCATTCTCAAGATACTTAACACCTGTTCGAAATTTGTCATAATTATATTACATAATACACATTATATACAATATGTAGGCTTTAAAATATATAATTGTATTAAATATTATGTATATTTTATATATAATATACATAATATATAGTGTGTAACACCATAATATATATTTATATATGATTTTAAGTATTATCTGTTTATATTATATATAATACATATGATGTGTATAGTACATTTAATTAGCATAAATATACTAATCTTTGAGGACTACACTGTGAATGACACTTCTCAGAGCTGTGCAGAGAGCATCCTGCCCATCCATACAGGTTGACTGTAACAAAAAATACAGGATGTGTTGAGTGGAAAAAATAAAAACAATGTTAAAACAGTAATGTCACCAACTGTGAGAGGGGGGAGTATCTTTTTTACCTGCTTTTATCTGCATAAAAACATCTCTGCAAGGGGGCCCCCGGGTGGCTCAGTGGGTTAAGCATCTGCCTTCAGCTCAGGTCATGATCCCAGGGTCCTGGGACCGAGGCCCGCATTGGGCTCCCTGCCCGATGTGCAGCCTGCTTCTCCCTCTCCACCGCTTGTGCTCTCTTGCTCTCTTGCACGTTCTCTCTTCTCTAAGTAAATAAATATTTCTTTAAAAAATTCTGCAAGGACATTAAAAAATGTACTACCTTTGTTTGGGGATAAAGAGGAAGGGTCTAAAGGGGCACAGCGGGGAGAGAATCTTGCTCCATGACTCTTCATAATCTTTTAAAATCATGTGAAATACAAACAGATATGAATAGGCAGATTCACGGTTCAAGCAGAAAACTTACTGAAAGATTGGTGAGGTTTCATTGCACATCTTCACAGAGGTGAGACTCTAATGGTGACCTTCCCGCCAACAGATCCTCAGCAAGCACTTTAAAAAAATCACGTGGAAAGAGAATTTGGCTCAACCAAGGAAAACCCCTGGGTCAACAGGTGTTAAAACATTGCCAGTAAGATGAGTGAACTCTAGATGGCCGTTGTACAATATTGTACCTACAGTCACCAACACTGTGGCACACCAAAAAATTTGTTAAGAGGATTAGCTGTCATGCTAAGTGTTCTTACAATGCAACTTTGAAAAATTGTTTATTTATTTATTTTAAAGATTTCATTTATTTTGGAGAAAAAGAAAGAACATGAGTGGTGAGGAACAAAGGGAGTGGGAGAAAGAATCTGAAGCAGACTCCGAACTGAGAGCAGAGCCCCACTCGGGGCTCGATCCCACAACTGCAGCATCATGACCTGAGCCAAAACCAAGAGTGAGATGCTCAACTGACTAAGCCACCCAGGCGCCCCAAAAATAATATATTTAAACCAACAAACAAATGGCTTAACCGGTTCTGGACCTCTACTTATGGACCAAGACCAAAAAATGTTAGTGGTTAAACCTCAGGGAAGTCTTCAGTTTGAGAGCAAAAGAAGAATTAATCTGACCATGTAGATTAACAGAGTGACCAGGCCAAAAATACGTTAAAAAGCCTAAAAGAAATAATACAATTTATTAATTTTAAGAGTCACAAAATTCATGAAACTTTAAACTTACTCATATAAACCAAGAGCTGACAATATGGCTAGGAAAGTGGCTTTCAGAGTCATGGTTGATAGAGGAAATTTTCAACTTTTATTTTTTTATTTTTATTTTTTTAAAGATTTTATTTATTTATTTATTTGACAGAAAGAGAGAGAGAGTGAGAGCAGGAACACAAGCAGGGGGAGTGGGAGAGGGAGAAGCAGGCTTCCCGCTGAGCAGGGAGCCCGATGCGGGGACTCGATCCCAGGACCCTGGGATCATGACCTGAGCTGAAGGCAGATGCTTAATGACTGAGCCACCCCGGCACCCCAGTTTTCAACTTTTAATGTTTGTGGGGCCCCTGCTTGCAGGGAAGCCATAGCTTTACTAAGGTCAGAGTGACTTCACCCAACTTCAAAGCATGGGCTCCGTTTCTGCCTGAGCACACACTGTCCATCTGCTTCCTTAGCAAATAATCTAAAAGAACTATTTCAAATTAAAAATAAGAGTAAAAATCTCCCTACATTCCATTCTCATACCTCCAAAGCCCGCAAACTTGCACATACTAGAAGCATAAGATAAAGTTTGTAATGTTCTGAAATGTCCTTCATCATGATGATGTGTAACTCTTGATGTCACAAAAAGCATACAATCCTGTATTAAACATTCCTTCTCTGGGGCACCCTCTTCTTTGTAAACATGGTGTACCCAGGACAGATCTCTGAATTTGGGCTCAAATAAAACTCCCACCCTTTTTTTTTTCTTTTAAGGTTTTATTTATGCATTTATTTGAGAGAGAGAGAGAGAGCACGTGCAAGACGGACCGGAGGGGGAGGACTTAGAGAGGGAGGGAGAAGGAATCTCAAGCAGACTCCACCCTGAACCCAACACGGGGCTTGATCTCAGGACTGTGAGATCATGACCTGAAGCCAAACCAGGAGTCAGCTGCTTAACCGACTGAGCCACCCAGGTGTCCCTCATGGTTTTTGGTGGTGGTGGTGGTGTTGTTGCTTAGAAATTCTAAAAGCTTTGCTTATTTTTCAATGATAACTGCCAATGAGGACTTTCCAGACTGCCATTTTTTTAAATATTTGATGATTATAAAAATGCAACTCACCAATCATTACTGGTGGTAGAAGAAAGACATTATTCATCATATAGCAGACTGATGTTAATTGCATGAAGGTTTATAACTCAGCTTTCACTCCTTTCTTTCCCCAGTCTCCACTTTACTGTACCTTGCTTCAGAAAGTCTGTATTTTTTTTTATTTCCAGTTAACCATATTAGCAGAGATCTGAAAATAAACATACTTTTGGACTCTAGGCTCATTTACAGCCTCGGTAACCAGGAACTGTAGTGTATGATATGTTACAGTATAACCCAGGGAATTAAGTGTTGAAGGGGAAGTCTACATGTCTCCCCTATACTCTGGCATGTAAAATTTAGGAATTTCAGAGTTCCCAGTGCATGGCATGGTGTGCTGAGGAATCATTAGGGACCATTTGCAGGAACAAAGAGCAAAACTGTGTGGACACGTTTCCGACCTAAGCTGCTGTAGAAACTTTTCCTTCTGTCCCTTAAGTTTTGTCAATTTTTAGGATGTGGAAGAGCCAGATACTGGAGAGAAACCTGTGAAAATGCTCTTAGAAAATCCTTGTAGACACTTCTCTCTGAATCAAGGAACAGACCAGAGCATTCATTCATTCCTTGATCCCTATGGAATATGGGGTTTCATGTAGCAACAGTCTATGAGATTCTGCCTCATAGGGTATCTGTCATATTTTAAGTTACCCCCAGACCCAAAATCTTCCAAAGGTCATCAATGCTTTGGGAATGATCTGAGCATCAAGATGTATTATATCTGATGCTGTAACAGTCTACTCAAAGATCTCAGTGGCATCATGAGCTGGAGGGATAGTACTTGCTACTCAAGGGAATTTTACTATCAGTTCACAGAATTTTACTATAATACTGAACAATCATCCCTTGATCTAATTTTAAGCATCTGGGTTTCGGAATCCCAGGAATTATGAAACCATGTGAACTTTGCCCCCAGTTTTTTTTTTTCTGAAATGTGAGAAAATATCCTAGCCAAACTATACCTAGCTCTGAATACATGTTTTCCCTAAGGATTTTTGCACCACCTCAGGCATTTTTTTGGGGGGCGGGGGGTCAGCTCAGTGCATGCAGGTGGGCAGGTGAGCATGCACACACAAGGAAAGAGAGAAATAAAGGAAATCATTTACTTCCATTATACTTTGAAGTGCTATAATTACATTTATCTTGAACGTATTGAACAAAGAAAGTCAAAGATAACCTAAGCCCCAAACCCACTGTATATAAATCAGAGCCAATGATCTCTCATAAGGCATAAAACCATATCTAATGTTCAATTTTTTCTAAGCATCTCTTTTAAACATAGCAGTGTGCTACCTGCTGTGGGGTACCCAACATTAAATTATTGGGATCTTTTCACTCCAGTGGCTCCCAATGGGCAGGAGAGGGAGTGGTATACCTGCCTAAGCATGTCTGAATCAAAACATATTGGGATGTGCTCTCATATCTGAAGGTCCTATGGAATCAATCCAAATATATTTCCACAAGGTCATGTTCAAAGTCATTCACATGAAATTTGGGGTTTTCCATTTTAGACACAGCAAGTATGACCAAAGCCCCAACTGGACTTGACTTTGGAAGTAAAGCACCTGTTCCTCTCTCAAAGTTTACAATCTCAGGGAATGGCACCCATCACCCAATTGTCTGAGCTCCAGAAGTAACAGTCATCCTTTTTTTTTTTTTCAACTCTTGCTTCTAATACTTAAGCCAGCCCTCAGCACTGCCCTCCAAAATACATCCCAAATTAATCCTTCCCTCCTTAGCTCACATATTACCATTGTGACGCAAGCTACCATTATCTTTTACTAGAATTACTACAATATCTTCCTTACTGGTTTCAGGCTTCCTTTTCCTTTTCCCTCTACAATCTCCATCGAGTAGTCAAAGCAACTTTTTAAAGTTGCTTTTTTAAAGTTGGCCACCTGGTTTTATAAGTAAAGTTTTATTGGAACACAGACATTTAAGTATTCTCTATGGCTGTTTATGGTACAGCAGCAGAAATGAGTAGTTGTAATAGAGACAGGATGGGCTGCAAAGCCTAAAATACTCACTAACCAACTCTTAACAGAGTTTATTAACCCTTTTTTTTTTAAAAAAAAAAGCATAGATCAGATCATGTCCGCCTCCAAAAGAGTTCATAGTCCTTCCTCTTTATACTAGGAAGAAAATTGAAATTTTTTGCTTTAGCCCACAAAACCCCACATACTCAAAATATGACTATATTAAATAAATGGGAGTAAGTCACACTGGTTCATCCACTTTATTATCTTTTCTACACCAAGGGTGCCACATTCAAACAGTGAGGCATGTACATGTGAAAACTCATTATTAAGGTATTAGGGGAATTGTTGAGATGAGGTGGACATACCACAAGCATTAGAATGACACAGACTAGGGTTTAATTCCCAGCTTCAATAAAGGCTCACTGAATTCCATTTTCCAGTAGGAAAATATGCTATTTATCTCAGAGTGCTAGAGAGGACTGAATGAAATTATTTATGTGAACACACTGTCACACTGATTTTACAAATTTTGGTCATGTTCTTCCTGGTCCAAACACTCTTCACTTTTTAACCTGTCCTCACCACAGGCCCTTGATATTAAAATTCCAACTGCTGCAGAAACAAAATACATGAAAACAAAGTACATTTTAAATGTTTAATGTCTCACATGTAAATTTCTATTTTCCTTTACTTTTGTTTCTTTAGCTAACTGAACCATTTTCTTCCCCTAGAATTTACATCCTTTATGGAAATCAAGTACTCCTCTTGGCCAACCAGCTAGATGTATTTACAAGCTAATATTTTTACTTCTAGAAGTGTTTTTTTGTTTGTTTTTTTTTTAAGGTAAAGCTTGGCAGATGCAGTAAGAAGCCAACAGAGTTTTCACTACTGCTTCAGATCCAAGCAAATGCCTTTTGGTGATATCGATTTACCTTATGATGCATGCAAACAGGATTATTTTTGCAACATCCCATCTAGGGATGCATATTAGTTTAGCTCATCCTGAGCCATTAGGCAAGAAATAGAGTAGTCTGGTAGGAAACACTTCAAGTTTGTGAACTTGGTTCTGATTGTTTTAAGACAGGATTATAGAAAGAACAGTCAGCTGTCTTTGGCTTACCCCCATAGAGTCACATGGTCCCATCACTTCATAAGCAGCAGACCTTGAGATAGGATTTGAATGCTAGTAGTTTATTTGGGACAGAATCCTGTAACACACCAGTAGGGGAGGGGAGCATGAGTGAGGGAAACAAAAACAGTCAACAAAGGGCAATTTACTATTGCATATAACTGGAGCTTATTATCATCACCAGGAGCCAGGGTACCTCAAAGTTATCCCCCTGTAGGGGTGAAAGAACCACATATTTACAGACCACTCCAGTAAATCACTGCCTGATGGCTGTTCTCAGGGGGCAGTAGTTCTCTGACACCCTAGGCCAAGTGTACTCAAACCATCCCAGCTCATAGGTAAAGAGAAGCGAAGCTACCAACTGGAAATCAGGCTCACATGAACGTTAATGGGAAGACCCAGTGGGCTCTAAGAGGGACATGGACAGAATCTTTCACACAGACGGTCTGAGTCACCAGACCCAGTGGGGTCCGTGCAATTATCCACTTGAATGTTGAAGCCAAGCCTCAGAAAGAGATGGAGACAAAGTCAGGACTAGGAATATTGATTCACTTATCAAACATGAGTTGATAACCTACTGTAAAACAGAGGACCTAGTCATAACATGTAAAATCCTTACTTCGCTTTCCTGCCCCATGTCCTCCTGCATGCCCCACCCTCAGCAAGCCAGGCTCATTCACAAGTACATGCATCCTTATAGATACTGGTTGCTAACTTTCTCCCCTGAAAGATTTCTTTTCCTATTAGGCTCACCTCAGCAACCTGTGTCCCTCTAATATTTTATAAAAATCTCTACTATAGCTTATCAAGGTGTAATTCATCCTTTCACGTCTGTCTGCTCCTACCTGGCTCTGGGTTCCATGGGAGCACAGAGACTCTAGGAACCCAGCACAGAGTAAATGTTCAAAAAAACTTTAATTGAATTGAACAGAAGGAAAGTGCAAGAAAAGGAACAAATCAAATCAGAATAATGGCATTGTAAACAGCAGGGTAGAACATGTTTATAGACATGGAAATATGTTCACAGAATATTACCTTAAATATACACAAATACTCAGAAAAAGTATGGGCAGGTAATACACAACCACATTTTAACACCGATCTTTATCATTGGTTTATCAATATTTTCTAATTTTATTTCCCTGAAGGTATATTAGCTATATAATTTAAAATTTAAAAAGATCTTTAAGGCTCACTGATGGCCAGTCAGGTTCAAACCAGTTACAGCTTTCAGATTTCAAGTTCAGACAGGGGAGCCAGTGAGTCATCAAACAGGCAGGATTCAAACACAATAGGACTTGGAAATTGAGGTAGCTCCTAACTCTGATAGAGACCTTCATCTGTGACCTAGTTCTCAGAATGGGACCATGTGGGACTATGTAGGGGCTGGTGTATGAGGCCGGGCATATAGTAAATAATGAGGCCAGATGGGGCCAAGGGTGGTTGGAGATGAGAGTGTTCACTGCTTCCTGAGCCCTGGTGTCTGGCCTAGTTCTCAGCTCCAGCTTTCCAAACTGAGTTATTGATCGTCTACAGAGCATCAAAGCAACAAGGCTTAGGAGATGAAATAACCAACCTCCAATGATCCATTTCTCTTTATCTTAACATACTAGAAGAGATTAGATTTTTTTAGTGATCATCTTCCAACTCCTCATTTTACAGATGGGAGCATTGAACTTCAAAGAGGAACATTTTCAACAGGAAGTCACTCTTTCAATAAACATGCCAACTTGGATAGATTGGGGGTAGAAGTGTTCTAGTAGTAGAACACTACTAGAAGTGTTATTTGAGGATTCTGAGGCCAAAGGCAGGTTCAACTATAGAAAATTTGTGGCTGTTTAGTAATGTCTACCATGGCAATGGCTAAGAGGTGGCCCACATGCCATTCTCTCCTTAAACCCTTAGCAGCAGTAGGATAATCCGGCAATTATGACAGAAGCCACTAACTGAAGGAAAGTGACATGGCACCAAAGTCAAGTTTTCTAATTTTGTAATATAAGAAAACCTATATGTTAAAAGATGAAATGACTTTGTCTAAATTAACTAAAATGGTAAGCAATAGACCATGGATTCAAATATCAATCTGTCTGACGCCAAACCCATGTGTTTGATCCCTATGCTCTAGGTTCCTCCTTGTTGGCTGGCCTTGTCCACCACCCACTCCTGCCACCCCCTCCGCTCTGACAGCGCTCCTCCTAAAACAGCCTCAAGACTCATCCGCTTCTGATTTCAGGAACTAGAGAGGTGTTTGTCTCAGAGACACAAAAACACAACGTCCCAAGTCAATCTTCTCTTTCAGGTCCAAACTTGGCCATTTTCTGAACCTTTACCACTGAATCTTTTTTTACATGTCATTTGGCTCCAGCTCTTCCTTTCAACCTGCTTGATTTATTCAAACGTGGATGAGTGACTCACAAGTTACATGAAGACAAACCCAGCTGTGTGCCAGAGATAATTATTTCAGAGTAATTAAAATGATCTATGGGCTGCCAAATTATACACCAAAATGTGATTCCACACTTTCTCCCTTATCTGCCTAGTTCTTCCTCTGTCAAAAGGAACTGCTTGCCAGGGTAGGGGCTCCACAGCCCTAATCCATTAATCATCGCTGCTCAGCAGCCTTCTTAGAGGGTCATCTCCACAGGGAGACTTTACAGCTTCAGAGAAAAACTCAGGTCTGAAATCAGAGAACTCCAAGATGAACACTTACATTACTTGCTGGTGGTGAGCTCCCCAAAAAGGTGTCCCGGACATCTAGAACCAACCAGAACATCACAGAGCAATAGGAGCAGTGGGGAATAAGGGAGGAGACAGAAGAGATGGGGAGAAAGGAAGGAGCTGGGTCTCAGTAAGCTGCTCCTTCTCCCTAATCCACTGCATCCACTGGTACTTCCTGTTTTAACCCCTCAGCATCACTGTGTCAAGTTCCGCTCCAACCTAGGTCAGGCCCCCTCAAGTAGAGACTCAGATGGAGATTCCTGTACATGTGTTTTACTGTAAGAGTGCTCTCACAACAAACCTACAGGGGCGTGAGGGAGGTCAGGTAGGGCAAGGGAAAATATCGGCAAAAATGTACTTTCAGGAAAGATCTCGGTCTGATCCCATAAACTGTATCACAGAATTGGAGCCACTCAAAGGCAAGGTGGCTGGGCTATGATATGCCTTCATCATTGAGTCACTGCTCAGAGCCACCCTTATGTGGGAATGATGAGGGGGAGGTTGGGGGGAGGGGAGGCACACATCTCCTGGCTTAGCACTCACAGCAGCCAAGAACAACCTCAGCAAAGAAGTCAGGTATGAGCCATTTGAAGCCAACACCCACAATAGCTGGGAGAGGGGTGCCCCATGAGGTCAAGGACATCCGGGTGGGGCACTCACAGCACCTGCTTCACTCTCTTATAGTATTTCATGGTGTTGGAGGGAATGTTCAACCTGCCAATGATCTAAAATTGGCAGTCCTTAAACAGGTTTACGGTCCCAAAAATACTGATTTGGGGGATTATATGATCCCACTGAAATTGTTTGCAAAATGTCCATATATATGAAAATGACAGGGAACGAAGAATATAGGTCTCATCAGATTCTCTGTAGTGTATGTGAACTCCTGGGTTTGGAAGTTCACCTGTGAATTTCCTGAGAGGAGGCTGTAGCTCTAATTCAGCCTCTTCCATGAAGCCTTCCCTGACTCCTCCCTTTTCATCTGGTGCTTATCTCAGAGGAATAGTTGGGGACCTGTGAAGGGGACAAGACTAACTACTTTACATCTTCCAAAGATAGTAACTCTTAATTTGAAAATAGGGATGACAATAATTAAATGTAAAGTTTACTGAGCACTTACTATGTGCCAGTTATTTTTCTATATTCATTATTCATTTAGTTTTCAATACTATCCATCTAGGTAGGAACTATCATCTCATTTTCTCATATGAAAACTTGGAACACTGAGAAATTAAGTTACTTGCCCAACCTCTCATGGTTAGGAAGTAGTGGAGTCAGGAATCAGAACCAGGCAGTTTGACTCCAGAGCTGCAAGGATACTGGAGTAAGCCATGCAAAATACGTAGCTGAATCATCACATTTTAAACCCTGAAATAGGAGAGAAGGTACACAGTCAGTGGCTTTTTAAAGCTCTAGTCTCCCCATTAACCATGGCCAAGCCTCCTAAGACATAGTAAGTATTCCAGAAACACTGGTTTTATAAGTGAATAAATTAGTTAAAGGAGATAAAGTGAGCGTCAGAGGTCTCCCTCAGTTCCTAGACTTCATATGTCCTCAAGAAATGGTAATTTCCATTCTATAAAAGTAAGAGTATTATTTTTATCCTTTCCTGTGCCAGGCACATCAAAGTGTCTCAGGAAATAGTGCTACGTACAATATTTAACCAATTGAACCAAATGGGTCTCAGAAAGGGGAAGAAGACACAAGGAAAATAAGAGAACAGGGGAGTGGTGAGGAGGGAAAGAAGAAATCCAAGTAAAAACAGAGGGGAGAGGTGCCTGAGTGGTTAAGTGCCTGACTCTTGACTTCCGCTTATGTCATGATCTCAGGGTTGTGAGACAGAACCTGGCGTGGGGCTCTGTGCTGAGCCTGGAGCCTGCTTAAGATCCTCTCTCTCCCTCTCCCTCTGCTCTCCCCCACTCCCCCCCCCAAAAAAAAAACAGAGGAAGAAGGGAAAGAGAAAGCCAAACTTCTACTACTCGCGGTGCACCCAGTACATTCAGTCAGCAAGAGGCCATTGACATGGCTGCAATTAGATTTGAAAGAGCCCAACGTAGTTTACATCTGTAATTGGATTTTCCAACTCAACTCCAGATCTGAAAGGGAAAATGCTCTCCTGAACTGCAAAGACACTGAATGAGAATGCATATTCTTGCCCTTCTGTAAGCCCTTCTCCCCAACCCCCTGCATTTCCATCACTCTGCTCTCGTAGCGCTTTTCCTCCCCTGGTTTTCAGCATCCTTTAGCACCACAGCACCACCTACCGTCCCTGACAGAGACAGGGAGGGTGTGCGTTGGTTTGGACCAGTGGCAGAGCTTAACATCGCCAGCAAGCACTAGAGAGGACACCATTCATCAGTCCTGTGACAAGCCTGGCTGAGGCGAAACTGCCACTGAACATTTCAAACTGCAGGCTCTCTCCTCTCCCCTATTCAATGCCGGACCCTTCCTCCACCTAAAGCATTTTCTCACAAGAGTAAATGGGTAATTCACATGAAAGGGAAGTCTCCCAGGGAATTAGACATGGTGCTGGGCTAGCCACAGAGTTTCTTATACTTGTCCTAGGGATGATTTGTGGCTAAAAGGAAAAACTGTCCAGTAGAGCTAATTACTCTAGGAAGTGACCAGCAGGTTGACATGCTCCTCCATCTCTGAGAGCACACAGACAAAAGACTACCACTGTAGAAAGACTGCATTTGGCTATAATCATACCCATCATTACAAGATGAGTTATTGGGATGCATGGTGTTTGCTGAGCAGGAAGTCTATCTCTCTTCAGTTACCCTGGCTAGGTTCATTCTCTTCACAGGTAGCTGCCCACTTGCACCTTCAAAATACATGCCTACCACCACATCTACCTGCGACCTCCATGCCAGCCATAGAAATGGTGATTATGGCTGGTATTTCCCCATTCTGCTTAGCTCAACCCCACTTTTTCCATTCTGCTGTGTGATGTTGGTCTGGGAGTCTGCCAAGTGTTTCCCAGGTGCCCCTGCTCACTACCTGCTGTTAGGCTCTGCCATGGAGGGACTGGGGGATTGTGGGGGACTCCCTCCTGTGTTCGGCTCATGTTGACCTTATTCCAACATCAGATAGCTCCTGTGTCTTTGAGAATTCAGGGCAGCAGCCCCACAATGTTCCCACTCCGGGACCCCCCAAGGGGACTGAGTACCAGACACATGGCAAGCCCCAAGTCTGAGTACCGAGCCCTAAGCACCCTGCCCCTGCCCCTAGAGCACCCAGCTCTTGGTAGCATCACTTATCCCCTAGAGCAGTGACCACTTCCTGGAGTTATCACTTCTGTGAGACTTTGATGTCCCCTTTTTCTTTCAGTCTTCCAACACCATGTAACCAATCTTGTGGGTTGTCGCCTCTCAGTCTGAGACACCTGGAATGGTTTGGGTCTCCTGGTTGATACAGTACAGGCTATACAATGACACCCAGGAAGATGAAAAGGTGTAATGGTTTTTGAAGACCAAGAACTGGTTTATGACTCCTACCCACTCTTTCAATACTAGTTACAAGCAGGCATCAGGGAGTCAGACAGACTTGGATTTGCATCCTGGCTCAGCCACTTCCTATCTGTAGACTGTCAGATAAGCTATAAATAGTCTGGCCTCAGCTTTCTCATCTGTAAGATGGAAAATCAGGACACCAAACCCACAGAGCTGTAGAAGGATCGTATACTGTACGACTCACACACAAAGTGCTTTGTGCAGAGCCTACTGCATAATTAGCCTTCAGGAAAGATAACCCAAGCTTCTAGTTTCAAGTAAGTTCTGGTGATATGATCTACAGCATGGTGACTATAGTTAATACTGTTCTGTGTATCTGAAAGTTTCTACAAGAATAGATCTTAAAAGTTCTCATCACAAGAAAAATTGTTATCACATGAGGTAATGGATGTTAACTAGACAGTATTATGATCATTTTGCAATATACACATATATCAACTATTTCAATGTTATATGTCAATTATATCTCAATCAAACTGAGGGAAAAGATTACTCGGTATTAGTTTCATTATTTTTTACCATCATCATCAAGTTTCCTAATGAGGGAGCATTTGAAAAAGAAAATTCTGTGTTCTGGTTGATTCAAGAAAGCTACCACCCTGAATGCAAGCTGGTGCAACCACTCTGGGAAACAGTATGGAAGTTCCTCAAAAAGTTGAAAATAGAGCTACCATACGATCCAGCAATTGCACTACTGGGTATTTACCACAAAGATACAAAGGTAGGGATTCGAAGGGGTACATGCACCCCAATGTTTATAGCAGCAATGTCCACAATAGCCAAACTGTGGAAAGAGCCAAGATGCCCATTGACAGATGAATGGATAAAGAAGATGTGGTGTGTGTGTATATATATATACATATACACACACACACAATGGAATATTCTGCAGCCATCAAAAGGAATGAGATCTTGCCATTTGCAACAACGTGGATGGAACTGGAGGGTGTTATGCTGAGCGAAATAAGTCAATCAGAGAAAGACATGTATCATATGACCTCACTGATATGAGGAATTCTTAATCTCAGGAAACAAACTGAGGGTTGCTGGAGTGGAGGTGGGGTGGGAGGGATGGGGTGGCTGGGTGATAGACATTGGGGAGGGTATATGCTATGGTGAGCGCTGTGAATTGTGCAAGACTGTTGAATCACAGATCTGTACATCTGAAACAAATAATGCAATATATGTTAAGAAAAAAGAAGAAGAAGATAGCAGGAGGGGAAGAATGAAGGGGAATAAATCGGAGGGCGAGATGAACCATGAGAGACGATGGACTCTGAAAAACAAACTGAGGGTTCTAGAGGGGAGGGGGGGTGGGGGGATGTGTTAGCCTGGTGATGGGTATTAAAAAGGGCACATTCTACGTGGAGCACTGGGTGTTATGCACAAACAATGAATCGTGGAACCCTACATCAAAAACTAATCATGTAATGTATGGTGATTAACATAACAATAAAAAATTTAAAGTAAAAAAAAAAAGAAAAGGAAAGAAAGCTACCGCCCTGAACACTGAATCCCTGAACTGATAGCAGAGAGATGAAATTCCAACCAGAAGAAGTCTCAGCCATGAGATCTATCATGGGTCAGACAAGAATATGACCAATAATAATGCCACATGTAGTCCTGCCCAATATATGCGACATGCTTTGCATGGACAACCATGTAAGGTGGATATTACAGTCTCCACTCTACTGATAAGGAAACATATCTCAAGAAGTTAAAAAGGGAGGGAGGGGTGCTTATGAAATTAAAAAAAAAAAAAAAAAAAAAAACCTTGCCCCAAATCCTAACAGTAAGCAGTAGGACTGAGCCTTGGCCTTGGTCTGGCTGAGTGGTTCCAGAACCTATGCTCTACACCATTAAACTGCCTAGAAGACCAACTGACAAGGTCACAAGCTAAGGAAGGAAACAAAGATAGCAAACATAGAACGTGCTTAGAACATACCTATATGTATGTATGTGTATGTATATATATATATATATATATATATATATATATATATATATAAATCTCAGAACACAGGTGGTGATGTGAAGATGTCCTAGGCAGCAAAGCTACAGTGACATCTCAGAAAACATCAAATAGCCTATTACTGACTCACACCTAATGTCCTCTCTTGACTTTCCAGCTCTGAAGAATTCTAATAAAAGAAAACCCAGTAGGAAAGATAGCCCCCATAAGACTCTCCCACCAGGCACTCAACAGCCTATTTTAACCGACCCCCAATCACCAACTTCAGTACTAAAAGCAGATGCTATGTCCTATGCACAGAGAAAATTGCAGCCTGGTGTCACCTGTATGAGAAAGTATGTTGTAATGAGCCCAGGGCAATCATGGGCTACATGCGTGCATATTAGAGATTCACTCTTAGTGTTCAACTGAAGAAAGAAATTGATCATTGCTAATAAAATAAGCACTTCCTGTATCATAATTTTCTCAGCCAAGGCTCAGTTCACAAGAACCCATCAGCCTCAGCCTCATAATGAAAATAAAAAGTCAGGGGCGCCTGGGTGGCTCAGTCGTTAAGCATCTGCCTTCTGCTCAGGTCATGATCTCAGGGTCCTGGGATTGAGCCCCATGTCAGGCTCCCTGCTAAGTGGGGAGCCTGCTTCTCCCTCTCCCTCTGCCAGCCTCTCTCTCTCTCTCTGTCAAATAAATAAATCTTTCTAAAAAAAAAAAAAAGGAAAAGAAAAAGTCAGAAAGCCCTCTGGAATAATAGAACAGCTAGAAACAGGCCCCACAGAACTTGGGCTGCACCAGAAATCCTGTCATGGCAATACAGGGAAATGAAGGGGGATTCACCAGACGGTCTAAGTACATCTTGGTTACCTGCCTACATTGGCTTCAAGGGACCATTTTACAAAAAGCTCATCATAAAATCACTGTGAAGGAGGGCTCCCACCCACAGTCCCCTTTTACTCACCCGCCAACTTAGTGGAAAAGACTTTACAGCCCCCGAGGAGCACAGACCAACAACAGAGAAGCAGTCCCGCCTCTGAATGCATTGTTAAAGGTGGCCCCCAACCAGAAACACTGAAAAAGACTTTTATGTTAACAGTTAACATGATGAACCCTAATAGGTCATGTATCCCCAATAGAGAAATTCCCAGCCCTTAATCCTTCTCCTCAGGTACCTTTCTGAAAGTCGAAATAGGAACTTAAAAGAAACAGCAGGGCGGGTCTAGAAGACTCCTTCTGGAGGTCCCTTTGGGTGAGCCCATTGGGTCAGAAGCAGTGACCACAACTTGGCGGTAGACCAGGAGAGCACTTCGGAACCACGCAGAGCTGGACACTTTCAATTAAAGAATGAGCCACTTTGAAAGCATGCTGAGGAGAAACGTGTCTCGCTTGACCTGTCAGTCACTCCCTTTTATTAATAACAGAGTGTGCTTTGACTGCTGTCCTCCCAAGAATCAGAAGGAACACTGACATGATTTGGTAACATTTCAAGGTCAGCAACATCTCAACGGCAGGTGACAAACATGAAAAAGAGAAAAAAAAATGAATACTCCTACTGACCAGCCTCAAGAGGCAAGGAACAAGAAAGAAAACAGCGCTCAGGTGATACTGTATCTGCATGCCCAAGCACCAGTGTGCAGTACACCTAGCAGGGGCAGCACCTGATGTGGGAGGTGGTATAAAAGTGAATTTTCCATCATTTTCACAGAGTATTTTTGGAGCTGTTGCTGTAAGGGTGATGCTGTTGTTCGGACAAATGAGCTTGAGAAAGCCGGAGCCTGAGCGTAACTGACCTTCGTGTCTTGCTCAGGTAAAGTCCGTGGAGGGCATTCCTGATTGTTGGCCTTTTGTCATACTCCTGGTGAATTATGAAACCAAGCGACTTCCATCTGTGGCTCTGCCATCTCCTCGAAGTTCCTGGGGCCCCCTTGCAGCTGGCTGAAGGAGTCAATGTG
This sequence comes from Eumetopias jubatus, assembly GCF_037043125.1. Classification (NCBI taxonomy): domain Eukaryota; kingdom Metazoa; phylum Chordata; class Mammalia; order Carnivora; family Otariidae; genus Eumetopias; species Eumetopias jubatus. Next base: position 171,218,612 of record NW_028274807.1, read on the forward strand.
TGTGAGATGCACACACACTTCTAACCATTGTGGGCCCAGCAGGGACACTTCACTTCCACTCACCCTTGATCGGCAAGATCTAGTCTTTGGGCCACATCTGGAAAGAAGGGAAGCTGGGAAATGTGGCCCCTGATGGAGTAACCCCAGAAACAATTCTATGCCATAGACAGATCGAAATACTGGAGGACAGCTTGCTGCCTCTATGAGAGACAGTGGGCCTGGATTTCCTCTTCCAAAATGCAAAATAAATTTACTCTTAAATGAAACCTAAATCATGAGTCAATGCAAAGGGAAAATTATGTCCAATAATAGTACAAGTGATATATGCTAGACCACAAGTTTGAGTGAATGAAATTTAGACAACTCAAGACTAGAGTACTATGTAAAACCACTACAAACAGGACCCAGACTGCCTTCTTGCTATTAATAGAGATGGCATTTTTTTTTTCCTTCCAGTTTTCTACCCTCTTTAGGACAACACTTTTTTTTTTAATGACATATTTGGGAACAGCATTTCAGGTATGTTATTGGAGAAGCAACTGGCCACTTTTGACCCTCTCAGCAACCAGTAGAGATGGGACTCCCTCTCAAGGACAATAGTCCCTGGGCTGTTCAGGCTGGTGGAAAGAGAACACTGGTACAACCTTCAAACATGTCAAGTGCAGGCCCAGGATACTCTTAAGAAAGGTCTTACATTATAGTTGCATTTTTTATTTACAGACATTTATTTATCCAGTAAGAACTTATTATTGGTTTCCTCTTTATCAAGTACTCCTGTCTCTGTCCTATTTGTTAGCATGCTTCCATTTCTTACTCTTTTCCCTCTTTCCTTCTGAAAACTTCCCTCTGAAAATTCTTGGAGGGCTATTTCTTTTACTTCTCCCTTTGATGTCTTCCACAGAAACTGCACTTTTCAGACATCTGCATTTACTGAATGTATTTGTCAGCTTTTGCTGCAATGTAGCTGTATAATAAAGAGACCCTAAATTCACCAGCTCAAAAAATAAGCATTTATTTCTCACTTGTGGGTCTGCTGGGTAGACTATGACTCTACTGAGATTGGCCACATTTGCCTCCAGGTTGTAGATCGCATTCTGATCAGGTCCAAATGTCACCTTATTCGCCTTGAACCAGCTACTTGAAACATGTTCTTCTAATGAAAGAGACCAAACCAAACTACACATGCATATTTAAAGCTCTGCTTACTGTCACATTCTCTCACCTTCTCTTTTAGTTCTATTGACCAAAGCAAGTCACATGGTCATGCTTAATATTAATGTGATGGGAAAGTATTCTTCTCTCATTCTGGGGAGTCACCAAAGTCATGTGGCAAAGGTGCAGATAGATATAGCATGCTCTTACTGGGAGAGAACAAAAAAAACAGAGGGAAATAATTCAGTCTACCTCTCAAAATTCTCATTCCAAAGCACTGTGAGAAAATTTATCACAGAGACAGTCATCTTGGCTCAAGAGGCAATGGAATGAACAGATATAAAGATCTTTGACAAATGGTATAAAGCCAATCTAGGACCTCACTTGGAAACAACCCAGATAGAGTTAACTTTTTATGAAAGAGTTCCACTTGCACTTCATAAAGCACTTAATACCAGATCATCTCAGAACTGAAGGTAACAGAAAATCTCATTTATTTCAATCCACTAACATTTGATTGGTGAAGACTTCTCTCACAGCTACCTTTGGAAAAGAGTTTGGAAAAAGTGGTTCCCTGGAGTTGAGGACAAAGATTCTGGGGCCACATCCAGGATCATCACCTGGGTTTTTACAATGGATTATCGATGTATGAGGTTTTGAGAGGCAACGACAACATGTGAACATGTTACTCAATATAAAGAAAAAATATTACATTAATAGTAGCATAGTTCGTTCTTGACGGTGGCCATAATCTTGAGGGTGATGGAAATCTGGAAAACTCTAGACCAGAAAACTCTTAAAATAATAAACTCAATCCTTTTTCCAAAGCAACAGATTTCGCACACATGAAAATATTCATGCCCCATTAATCCCATCGTTAAATTTCAGAAACTTAACCCAAGGATATAAATGCCCAAGATACATACAATTTGTGGCTAAGCAAGGAATCCCAAACTCATACTGTACTAATGTAACTATAGTTTTAAGATTAACACAGGCAATGGTCCCACCAATGAGTGCCCATCTGGAAAATGAAGTCCAATTTGAATGCAATATTTTCTTCTTCCCCCTTTTTTTTTTAAGAGAGGGATGGAGAATGGGGGAGGAGCAGAGGCAGGAGAGAGAGACTCTCAAGCAGGCTCCATGCCCAGCTTGGAGCCCAACATGGGGCTCGATCTCACGACCCTGAGATCAGGACCTGAGCCAAAATCAAGAGTCAGACACTTAACTGACTAAGCCACCCAGGCACCTGCAATATTTTCAAAGTATACAAATGATATTAAAAGTACAGAGATTCAAACATGCAGAATTCTGCTACTCTAATAAATTAGCTCTTTAATTTTACTTTTTTATCCTTACCCATACTTATCTTTAATAGCTAAAAAATATAATCTTAATATGGTCACAATTTTATTCTCAGATTATTCATTTAGTATGATTTTCACACATTTTCCCAGGTTGCTACATTTTTCACTTTAGAAATTTTAACATTTGCATAATAACTCCTCAAGGTACTACTTGATATACAATAATACCACTTCTTCATGTTCAATATTTTAATCAGATCCATTTATTATCCACAAAGCTTCAATTAATTGAGTAAATTTTTGTTAAATGCTTAGTGAAATTGAAAATGATTGGTTTTTGTTGTTTTGGGGGGGGGTTTGTTTTTGTTTTGTTTGTAATCTACAAATCTAATAACAGTATCCACCATGCAAACTTCCACCTAAGATATAACTATTAGCCTTTCCTCAGAGTTCTGGTTCACTAGAGGTGAACTGTGAAGTCCTTCAGGTTGGCATTCAAATGCATTATCTTCGTGAAAGCATTCCTCTTTAGAGAAGCAAAGACCACCAATTCTGAAACGGAATGTAAAGTTGCTATCATATATATTAGAATCATTGACATTATCTTTCATTAGAAATCACACCAGTTAGAGATGCCTGGGTGGTGCAGCTGGCTAGTCCGACTCTTGGTTTCAGCTCAGGTCATGATCTGAGGGTCACGAGATCGAGCCCCGCATTAGGCTCTGTTAATGTGAAGTCTGCTTGAGATTTCCTCTCCCACTCATTCTCTCTCTCTCTCCTTAAAGGAAGGAAGGAAGAGAGAGAGAGAGAAAGAAAGACAGAAAGAGACAGACAGACAGACAGACAGATAGAAAGAAAGAAAGAAAAAAGAAAGAAAAGAAAAGAAAGATCACACCAATTGGTCACCAAAAGGAAGAAGGAATAGCTTTTTTTTTTTTTTTTTTTTTTAATGTATCAAAGAGTCTTGCAACTGCTTTTGCCACTGCAGGCAGCAGGGCTGAGGAGAAATCTGAGACGATAACTGCAGTGGTTATCTGTTGTTGCATAAAAAATTACCCCAAAACACAACAGCTCAAAGCAAACACTTACTATTTCACAGTCTCTGACTATCAGGAATGCACCATGTATTAGCTGGGTGGCAGTCAGGACGTTGGCAGGAGCTGCAGTCTCCTGAATGCTAGAACAGGTGGAGGATCGGCCCCCAAAGTAGTTCATTCACACAGGTGTTGGCCGGAGGCCTCATTCCTCACTCCATGGGCCTCCATAGGAATTGAGAGTCATTCGAGTGTCCTGTGAACACAGCAGTGGGCTTCCGTCAGTGAGGGGTCCAACAGAGAGCAAGGAAACTGCACTACCTTTATGACCTCGACTCCAAAACTGCAGTCTTTCGTTGTGCTTTTTCTATCCCTGTTTATTAGAAGCAAGTCACAAAGTCCAGCACACCTCAGAGGAGAGGAGAGTTAGGCTCCACCACTTGAAAGCAAGAGTAAGAATTTGAGGACATATTTTAAAGCCACCACGGTAACTGCAAAACTATCAAAAGATAACAGGGAAAGTATGGATTTGATAGTCACATATACCCAAAAAATTCTAGTTTTGCCAATTACAACCTACATAACACTGAGCCAATCACTTGGGGCAATGCTCTTGACCTCTTTCTTCACTATGCCTCAGATTATTTGCTGTCTGCTTGCCTTGCCAGATTATTATGAGACTCAAAAAAAGGTAATGTAAAATGGTGGGGTTTGGGGGCACCTGGGTGGCTCAGTCAGCTGGGCATCTGCCTTCCGCTTAGGTCATGATCCCGGGGATCCTGGGATCGAACCCTGAATTGGGCTCCCTGCTCAGCGGGAAGCCTGCTCTCCCTCTCCCTCTGCAGCTCCCCCTGTTTGTGTGCTCACTCTCTCTCAAAATAAATAAAGTATTTTTTAATGGTGGATTTTTCATACTCATAAATAAAAATTGGATATTACCAATGACCACCATCAAAAAAAAATGATTATTACTCACTACTCTTTAGGTAGCAAATGACCTCACTCGAATCATACTCCACACAGGTTAAACAAAAAATTGTATTGGTTCACATAAGCAGAGGTACTTCAGGAATGGCTAGATCCAGGGTCTTACATTGACAGAGTTCTTTTTCTTTCTGTCCTCCAATCTCAGCTTTTGGGGTTTCTTTTTCTTTTTCTTTTGTATTTCCCTTTTTGTAGTGTCTCCTTTACTTCAGGCCTAGAACTGCCTCTCTCCATGTGGCCAGGAAGAGCATTGCAACCATTTCCATCTTACAACATCCTCAAAGCTTATTATCCTAAAGGTAGAGAAGCACTCTCTCTCTCTCTCCCAGCATCCACATACCACATCTTAGGGAAGATTCTAATTAACCCTTCTTTGTCACTGCCATCTTCAAAACCCTCCAATGCCTTCTCTTCACAATTCAGGCTAGTAATGTCCTCACCATAGACTATAAGCTTCTGTATTATTTGGCCCCTGCCTACCTCTCTGTCCTCATTCCTATCACTGTGCCCTCACTCATGTTATTCTAGTCACACTGCTATAGCCCCAGGGCCTTTGCACTTACAGTTCCCCTTGCCCCAAAATACTTTTCTTCATATGCTAATATGGCTTATCCTCTTTCTTCATTCAGACTAAATGTCATTTCATCCTGGAGGTTTTCCATGAACCCCCCTTTCTAAAAATGCTACCCACCGTACCCATTGCTCTCAATCCTCTCACATGCTTTTTACGTTTCTAGGTAAAAACATTATCTGACATTTTGTTGTATTTCTCCTTAGTGGTTGATTTTATGTCTTCTTCAAGTACAGTGTAAATTCTGTGAGCACAGAGAACCTATTTTGGTTACTGTTATATTCACACTAACACATAGTAGGTGCTCAGAAAATACTGCTGAAGGAATGAATGAAAATATCCACCTGTGAACCAATCACTGTGACTAGAGAATGGAGTATTCCAGCCAAAATGAATGACATGTCATTCCCAGGGGGATCAAGATCGATAATACAGCCAGAACAACCTGGAAGTGGCAGTGAGTCTCCAACAGAAAAGCAGGGTACAATTTATCAGAAGCAGAGGGAAGGAATGCAGGGCAGGTAAAAACCACAGCTATCCCCCAGATCACATTTATCCCAATCCCACGCAAAACCCTCCAAGTAAATGTGAAAGAGGAGGTCAGGGATAGATGGAGTAGATTTTAAAGCTGGTAGATATATACTCTCCAAGGCCAGCAGCCAAAAGCCACTGTGAAGCTCATGCCAATTTCATAGACAAACACACATAACCAAAAATTACACAAATACAAAATTTATCACCATGCCTAATAAAAACTGCAACAAGCTCCAGCACTCTGAATTAATTAATGATCATCATTGAGTGGCATGGCATTAGAAAAGTGAAAGGCATTTTATGCAAAAGCAGACATCGAGAGAGAGGCATTAAATCAAACTGCAGTACCATGAAAAAGCAAAGTAGAGGTGGAAAGGATAATTTCTCAAAAAGTAACTTTCCGACTGAGAGAATGGATTGATAGTACTATCCGTTCTTTATAGGAAAGTTCCCAACAATGCATTTCCTTGTCATCATGATCTAATGTGGGTTACCAGCTATTACTCTCATTTGTCATGTTCCCCATCTGTGCTGTAGTATAAACAATATCAGGGATTTCTTCACTCGTATTTCATGGCACTTCTTGGAGTGGGTGGATTTTGCATTCAAGTGCAAACCAAAGTGTTCCAAATCTATCTAGGCTCATAAAAACTATAAATGACCTGGTCTGGGGCACACAGTTGCCCAGTGGTACTATAAAATCTAAGTCTGCTTTGCTGGAAGTCTCCCTTGCTTTAGAAAATTTACTTATCCTTACAATCGGATTTAAATTAGGCTGGTCCCCATAAAACCAAATTGCTTCTACTCACCACCTACACTATTCCTTCATGCTCCAAGACAACTCAACTCTGATCTCCCTCCTTTTTGGAACCCTATAAATTGTACCTACCCCTTACTGAGGGCCTAATATTTCCTGCTCAACTGCACATAATGTCTCAAGCCATCACAAAACAGTCCTTTGAGGTAGGCACTGTCATCCCCATTTTAGAGATAAATCACAGCTTGGTGCTGTTCAGTTGCTTGCCCAACCCCCCACAACTGGTATTTGGAAGAATGAATAACCCAACTCTGATTGGATTCAAAAGCCCACACTCTTTCAATTCTATCACATGCCCTACCCTGGCAGCTACAAAGTTTGCCACTACTTCCTTCAAGCATTTAACTATTGCAACTGCATCATTCTGCTTCCACCCTTATTACTTCATACCCAAATTGCTATAATCACATCCTGATTCACCCCAGAACCCAACTCTTCCAACTACAGAATCTCCCAGAATACTACTATCTTCCTATCCGGAAACTTCAATATCTCCCAATTCTTTATCAGACCAAATGGAGACATTTCTGCTAGATGCTGCTACTTTATTTTTTTAATATTAATCCAACTATACCAATAATTATTACTTTGGGGGCTGTTGTTCTTAATTTTTTTCTATTTGAGTATAGCTGGTATGCAATGTTACATTAGTTTCAGGTGTACAATGTAATAATTTGACAAGTTCATACATTATGCTATGCTTACCACAAGTGTAGTTACCATCTGTCACTGTACAATGCCATTACAGTATCAGTGACCATATTCCCTATGCTCTACCTTTTCTTCCCATGTGGAACACTTTAACAGGAACTTCTGTTCATTGTACACGTCTAGGCAAACAAAGCTTGCTGTGATCTGGCTCTGTGTACTTCAGCTGGAGGGTACTACTTCCTGCCTCTGTCAGAATGACTTACTCTCCTCCCATATCCTTGTGACAGAGCTGGAGAGACAGAGATCTAGAGACCCAGAGCTAGACAGAGATACTGAGACACAAAGATAGAGACAGAGAGAGATAGATACACAGAGAAAGAGAGAGAGAAACACACAGCAACAAATAAGGATAGAGAGAAAGACAAGGAGACACAGTGACAGGGAGACCCAGAGGGACACAGAGACAGACACAGAGATGCAAACAGACACAAAGACTCCAAGTCAGAGAGATAAAGACAGAGGTAGACATAGAGAGGTAAAGATAATGAAATAGAGACAGAGCAACAGAGATAGAGAGACACAGACATAGAAACAGAGACACACACACACAGAGACAGACACACACAGACAGAGAAATAAAGTTATAGATCCAGAGCAACTCACCCTATAGCTAAGTGTTGGGTGTAACCAGGTACTACCAATAGGGTTTCAACGTTATCTTTTATTGAGCTTTCACTGTCTGCCAGGAGTTTTATATGCTTTCAGCATAATCTTTACAATCAGTTCAGGAAATTTGTACTATTATTATCCCCACTTTATAAATGAGACACTGGAGGCTCTTACAGGTTGACTTTCTCAACCTGTAAAATTCAAATCAGATGAGCACAACTCTCAAGACTGTGCCCACCAGCTGTTTGGAGATATTTTTTATTATCACATGGGAGGTGAGAGAAGGATGTTATTGACATCCAGTGAGCAGAGGTCAGGGATGCTGCTTAACATCCTGTGATACACAGGACAGCCCTCCACATCAAAGAATTGCCTGGCGCAAAACATCAATATAGCAAAAGTTGAGAAATTTTGGTAGAAACATACTACCAAAGTCTAACATCCAGCTTCCCCCATATTTTTTAGCCCACAGCACTCCCAGACATTAAAGTCCCCTGAATCATGTATTTATTCATTAATCCAACAAACATTTACTGAAAATTTCTGAATTCATAGGCACTGAGAAAAAAATGATTTTGACATGGTGCCTCATAGTCTATTACAAAAAGAGGTAAGAGGTGGGCTTCCAGTTAAGGGGATGAATAAGTGACAGGAATAAAAAGCACAACATAAGGATTCTAGTCAATGGTATTATAACAGGATTGTATGGTGACAGATGGTAGCTATCCTTGCGGTGGGCATAACATAAGTTATAAACCTATCAAATCACTATGTTGTACACCTGAAACTAATGTAACACTGTATGTCAACTATACTCAAAAAAATTTTTTAAAGAAGAGAAGTGAACATAAAGCTTCAAGTCAGTGTGCCAGATGCCATGATAAATATGTGTGCAAAAAACTATGGGAGCCCTAACAAGGAGCATTTAACTCAGGAAACATAGGGCCATCATCCCCAATTCTTAATCCTAAGACCGCAGAAGTTTTGAAAACTGAAATAACCTCTGCACAACAAAGGAATAAGATGCAAAAGCAACCTACAGAATAGGAGAAATTATTTGCAAACCATATATGTGATAAGAGGTTAATATCCAAAATACATATAAGGAATTGTACAACTCGATAGCAAAAAACAAATAACCTCATTTTTTATATGGGCAGAGGATATGAATAGACATTTTTCCAAAGAAGACATAAAGATGGCCAACAGACACACGAAAAGCTGTTCAGCATCACTATCATCAGGGAAATGCCAAGTCAAAACCACAGTGAGGTAACACCTCACACCTGTCAGAATGGCTAGTCTCAAAAACACAAGAGGTAAGTATTGGTAGAATGTTAAGAAAAGGGGTATTGATGGTGGGAATGTAAATTGGTACAACCAATATGGAAAACAGGGAGCAAGTTCCTCAAAATTTAAAAATAGAACTACCATATGACTCAGCAATCTTACTTCTGGGTATTTATCGGAAGGAAATCAAATCAGTATCTTAAGATATATCTGTACCCCCATTTTCACTTCAGCACTATTCACAGTAACCAAGATATGATAACAATGTGTCTGCTGACAGATGAATGAAGAAAAAGTGAAATTTCACATATATTAAATATTACTCAGTCACAAAAAAGAAGTAATTCCTGCTGATTGTGACAGCATGACTGAATCTCCACAGGTAATCAGAGCCAATCTTTTTCTGGACAGATTCAACAATACTTTTTCCCAGAAGCCTATGTTGGACTGGAAGAAAACTGTTCATCTGCCTATCTCTCTCCCAAACTTCCTGTGAGAATTAAAGTTGTTGGGCTCTATTTCCTCACAATGTGATATTTATAAGAAAGCCTCATTCTCAAAGAATTTTATAGTCCATGAAGAATAGATACAAGGGCTTTTTTTAAAAATTCTATGCCTGCTATACTCAACAAGAAACTGAAGGACTCAAGATTTCCTTCAAGAGTTCAATCTTGAGGATGACATTTACACAGTTAATGTTGGCACAATGCTGAGAAATCAACATTAAGGAACGCTTGGCACAGATTTTGAAATTGAAGGTTTGGAAATGGACGTGCATGTGAATACTGAAAGGACTCCAGGCATGTAATAAAAAGTAGCAGACCACCTTACTTCCCAAAGAAAGTATCAAGTGAAAATAAGCTGTCCCTGAAGAAATGCTGAGCTTTACCAATGATACACCAGCTGTGCTTTCCTTGGGTGATGGGGAAATGGTGGTGTTAAATACAGGTAAATGTAAGGACATTAATAATGATGACATGGATGCTATTGTGAACAGAGGTGAAAAAAACCCACAGAGATGAATATGATAAACAGGTATTGTGATTTGGTGATTGGTCTTGAAAAATGTACATTTGTTTATCAATGAGCAAGACATTAAGGCAGTTCATTCAATTAACAAACTACCACCTGGACAAAAACTAATGATAAAACCAATGATAGTGGGAAAAGACTGTTTTAAGGTCATGTAGTATACTGATGACTTATCACTTGAAAATTCTGTTTGTGGCTCATCATCAAATGTCCAATAAAGGCAAGACTGATGTGTCTTCCTCAAACAACCAAGTAAAAGAAGCATTTATTCCATGTGTAAGGACAAGTATTTGGCTTCATTTGAACCCATACACATTTACAGTTTAACTGAAGAGTTTTCTTAAAAAATATTTATTAATGGTCCATTCCTTCCATTCTAAGTCAAAACCAAGATAAGCTCTGTTATTAATGATTCTTTTCCTTTCTCTAACACATGTCCAAACCACTCCACAACTCTACGGAGAAGCAATACTTAACATATATCCAAGTTCATTCTTAAGTTAGTGAAGGTTGGTCATTGTTATCAAAAAGACAATCTCCACTATATCCTGATAACCAGCAGTACAGGGGTTGAAAATATACTTCGTATTCTTGTAGATCTTTCCCTTATTTGACTATATTCCAGTCTCTGCTCTTCCGTGATTTAATGTGAAACTTGAGAAAGTTACTTGAATTTGATCTATCTAAATTTTCCTGTGTAAAGGCTATAATAATGCCTAATGTACCTTGTGCCAAGGTTATGAGAATTAAATGACAGTGGCTATAAAGGTTTGTTAATAAAGATAAAACTGTACATATAATAAAACCTGAGTTCTACTTATCCTGAGACATATTCCTCAGAATACTAGTCTCGAGATAATTTGAAGGGGAAAAAAATGGTTTCTGAAAATATGCTTGGAAAATGCTATTTTATCTTACTCTTGGAGATTCCAAATACATATAAAAGTACTAAAAGTTTTGGGTGGCTCTGAAAATTTGAAAAAAAAATCTTGTGATTATAACTTGACACTAGGCTCAGATACACTTAGGTCTCTGAACACCCTTATTTACTGGCTATGAACTTTGAGCAAATTACTTAACCTCTCTGAGCCTCCATTGTCTCATCCACAAACAGAAATGGAGTAATTCTCCCTCAAAAAATGTTAAGGAAATTCTATGAAGTGATGTGGGTAAAGCACTTAGCAGAGGGCCTGGCACATGGCAAGTGCCCAGTAGATGGTAGCAATGATTAGATTTGCCTAACTGACTCTATTAGTATTAAATTTTGCCTCCCTCACCTGTTTCCATACTCTTTTGGCCATGGCACCTCTTTTTAGCTGGGGATAGATGAACATACCTCCTCCAGCACACCTTTAGAAAGGCCCTGTTGTACCGGAAGTAATGTGTTTGGGTTCTTACTATCTCTCCACTCTTCATTTTATAAATTCTTACCATCATTAGTCTTAAACCACCTACAAGACTTCTCCAGAGAGAAATTGTTCCTTTGCCTCAGAAAATGAGAGGGTTTTTCCTGGAAATGGAAAACATTTCCAATGACACAGGATAATATGTGATTAACTGCAGATGAGGGTTTCTGAGAATAAGATGACACGGCTTTAGAGAAGGGAATGATACCAGGAGGATGAAGTGGTAACAAACGCGTCCTGGGGCATGCAACACTGGAGGTGAGTCTTGACATAGGGCAGGATTTGACAGCTTTAGAAAGATGTGTGGGGAAGCAGGGAAAAGTTCAAATTTTAGGACTACATGCAAGGCCTTTCAACACATATTTTTGCCCTTACCACAAGGAAACTTAAAATGTTTTCTTTATGTAAACTACTTGCCTTGGACGATCATCCCTATTATTTGTTACGCTTCTCTTAAATCAGCAGGAGTGATATGGCACCTCATCTCCCACCGCATGGGTTCCCAAGAGAAAAACCATGAGGTACACACCATGCAATATATTTCTTCCTAAAAGAGGTTTCTCTGCTAAGCCTGTCTGCTTTTCCACCCTCATCACCTGGGTGGGGGCTGGAGGGGGTTAGAGAAGGAAAGCTCACCGTTTACAATCCTGTGAGTTAAGTACATGTTTAAACCTTTTCTCAAAATTCTAGGACAAGAAAAGCCCAAATATTTCTACTCTCATGCCAATTCATGATCCGTCATTAGTGGCTGCTCCTAGCCCTGTGCTGAGAAGGATATTGAGGCCCCATCTGTGCTCAGCAAGGAAGAGCACTGTGATGGGTTTAGTGACATCTCCTGAGAACGCAGCAGAGACAGGGGTTGGTCTACAGTGCCTCATGGCTGACATCCACTCCAGGAACAGGGGACTTCCTCTGCCCTGAGCTCTACCTTGGACCCCCAAAGTCAAAGGCCCTAGTAATGAGAAAGCACAGAGAATCTGGTGAGGACAAGAGGAACAAGGTACCTGCTTCCTCTCCCATGACTCCCATGTGAATCCTTCTTCTTGATGTTTAGCCATGCTCACTCCCCCGTGAAGCAGCTGAAGGAGAGGGTGGAAAGGAAGGGTGCCAAGAACAGTCCATTCAGCGGGCCCTCTCCTACAACTGCCTGCAGACCAGACTCATAGCCCCGTAGGCTCTTTGTGAGCAGGGACAATCTCTTATTCATCTCTGAGACCTGCCCTCGTACCTTGCTCACAGAAGGCACAGGATAGTGGAACAATGAACAAGTGCTTAGACTCACCAAAAGGCCCTGCCAATTGGCACTGAAATTTTCAGATTCCTACCCCATTGATCATAACAGCTGCTCCCCTGGGAGATCTTCCAATGAGCTGCCCCATCCAACTTTCCTCTGGGCAGCCTTTATATCCCCACTCTTCTTTGCAAAAAAGGTGGCCCTTTTAGGTTTACATCTCGTCTCTACATGAATGGTCCTCTCCATGGCAGGACTGTTTTATTTCTCTGATTTCTCCTGAGCTTAACTTGAGTGTGGCAGATGATAGAGCTCAATAAATGTGTACAAAGGGATTGAATAAAACAACAACAACAACAACAACAAAATCAATGGATTAACTATTTCTAAAACTAGGAATGAGGAAACTCCTTGGAGCGGGAAAGTTTCCTATACTCGATTTTCAAGTGGACTTTGAGTTTGTTAGAATGCTTAGTTTGTTGAATTTGTTAGCATCAAACATTTCTCAATTCAGTTTGGAGAGATGGGAAAGAGGATGAAAGAAATCAGGGAAAATAAGAAGCCAGACTGAAAGAATAGAGAGAGCTAAAGAAATGAAGTATTGCAATGCCTGTTTCTAGTTGTCTGGCTAAGACATGATGTAATTCTCATGATGCTGATAATTATGAAAGATCTAACAACAAAGGCCTCAAGTAAGAACTATGCACATATTTAGACAATGTATGGTGTGGCTTAGAAATTGTAAAATTAACCTATAAACCTGCTGTGTTTTTAGTCTAAAGTCATAAATCCTCAGATTTTGGCTTCATAATTTGTTTCAAAACTAGAAGATGCAAAAGGCTTTAATAAAAATGATATATGCCATTTATAAAAGATTATGCAGATGGCTTGGGATGGAAGGAAGACAATCAAATGGATAGGAACTAACTTTAAATGGAAATTCATTTACAGGAAATTGTCTCTAATACATGAAACATCCATGTCTGCCAAAGTTATGAAAATGTGGACATCCTGTAAATATCCATCTCATGCTTATTATTTTTGAAATTCCATGAAATCTCATTTTGAGAAGTTAGTTTTCTGCTCAGTATAGTTATGACATACAATCAATTCAATAACATAGCACTGAATTTTAAAATAAAGTTAATGTGCTCGGATATTCAAAGCGTCAACCTGGTTTCTCTTTCTCATCCTGAACACCCGCCTTTCAGATGAGATTAATGTTTCCCATGCCAAGTATGGATTTAAAAATCAAAGTGAAGCCATTGCATTCAAGAAAAATACTTTGGGGACCCTTATAACGTTTTCTGTAAATGCCTCCTGAAATATGAAGCCTGAGACAGGTGTAACCTTGAATATGAATGCCTCTAAGAACTTCTACAGATTTCTCTAGAATAGACATCATTGACAGAACAGTCTCCAGTCTCCTTTTACAAAGGGAGCAGCTCAAGAAAAATGGCCCCAAGAAGTCAAGGAATTGTCAAGGTCCACAGTTAAAGCTAGAGCCAGAAGATACTCAAAGTTCCTCCTTTAGTACAAACCTTGTTCTGCTCCAGCATACTAGCTACACTCTACTAACCAGAACCCCAATAAAATTCTCCAGACAACCACAGAGTAAGGTTTGTATGAGTTGTTGTTTACTGTTTTGCTTGTGATAACCAATTGCAATACAACATCAACTCCGTAACGGCACAAATTTACATCTGTTTTGTTCACTGCAGTATCTCTAGCACCGGAATAGTGCCCGGCATCTGCAAGCACTCAGTTAATTGAGTTGTTTTATGTATTAGTGGTCCCTGTGTGTTAGACACTAGGATAACACTTCACATACATGACCTCATTTAATACTGAAAATATGCTGTTATGAACTCAATTGTGTCCCCCAAAGTTTTTATGTTGAGTCACCCCCAATGTGACTGTATATAGAGACACGGCCTTTAGGGAGATAATTAAGGTTAAATGGGGTCATAAGGGTGGAGTCCTAATCTAATAGGACTGGTGTCCTTCTAAGAAGAGGAAGAGACAACAGGGAGGCACATAGACAGAGAAAGGACCATGTGAGGAGACAGCAAGAAGGCAGCTGTCTGCAACTGAAGGAAAGAGACTTCAGGAAAAACCAACCCTTTCAGCACCTTAACTGTGGGCTTCCAGCCTATGGAACTGTGAGAAAATAAATTGTTTAAGCCACCCAGCCTCGGGTATTCTATTCTAGCGGTCCTAACTGACCGATAGATATACTATCAAATCAATAGGATCTTCATTCCATTTTTTTAATTTTTTATCCCATTTTTTAGATGAAGAATCTGAGAGACTAAGTAATCTCATTACTGTTACCATGGCTGGTTTCTGGGTTTCTAGAAGATCGGTAGTTAGACAATGAGTGTCAAAAAGAGAGGAGACAAAATTTTAAATAGGTTCTGGTGTGCAGTAAACTCTTAGAGGTCCCACCAAGGAAGTACAAAAATAAATAAAGAAACGTGTTGTGGATAACAATAAAGTAGCTCTTGGTTTCCCCATTTTCTTATTTTCCCCAAATTTTAGGCCACACATAATCATGGCTTGTTTTCCTTTCCAAGACGGCAGTGTCAGGTTTGGGAACAGCAACCCCTGCATGGCGTCTTGAGTGGTGATTGGAGTAGTTTTGGCAGGCCACAAGGGATCCTACACACCTAGTAGTACCTGGACTATCTTCTGGGTCTCCCTTCTGGATCAGCAACCAAGGAAGAACATGCTTCTTCCCCTCAACCCACCAGCTTCCAATCAAAGCAAATTCCTTAGCATCAAGTAAGGTACTTATTCCTTGAAGCTCCCCAGTACAGAACAATGTAAATTCTAAAAATCCTTCTTGTTGAAAGGTGTGTATGTTCATGTAAGTTCATTTAATTAAAAACATAGCATCCATTTCAAGAGTTCAGAAAAATGGCTCACTAATAAAAACTCTAGTCTCATACATTCAACAAAATGAAATTTTCCCGTATCATCTTCATCCTGAGTCTGGGACCCTCCTTTCAGTTTAAGGTGGAAGCCCGAATATATACCCCATCTTTGGGAGGGGGGTGAAGGATACAGACAAATGCACAAACAAACCCACAGGCAAAACAGCCCATTTGATATAAGCACAATTCACTTTGTTAGCAAGCTTATGCTTGGTAAGTATTCATAGGCCAGGACTCGACCAAAGTTATACTCCAAAGTGACCTTTCAACTTGACCACAATCTGACCCTCGGAAAAAGACTTAGAGAGGTAATCAGGAAGGGTTTTGAGGCTTCCCAAGGGTAAGAAGTCAGAATTCTCTGACTGCATTCATAAATGGGCCTTGTGGTTAAGTCTGCTACAAAGCCACACAAAGAATCACATACCCCAAAATATACTCTGAAGACCTTAGCAAAGAAGAATTCTGAAGGGAAGCAACAAAAATAGAGAAGCCAGTCTTGTGTAATACATGTTCATGAAGTCCAAGGTGCTGCATGAGTGCCTTGCAGGAACTAAGAGAAAGCACAGTTGAGGAGACCTAAAATTATTATAGGCTTAATATTCTTGCACATGCACATTCTTGCACATGCCCCCAAAAGAGGGGGCAGCACAGTACCGCCCAGCCAAAACAATTCACCAACAGAACATTCTGGTAAGGCCCTCCCAGCCACTCTCTTCAAGAAAAAGGTTTGGCCTCCCTAGACCTTTACGTTAGGAATTGGTAAAACATTTTGGCTAGATGTCTCTGTTTACAGGAAATGCAAGATCGCTAGCCTAACAACTAAAGAATTATACACCAGCTCCTCCTAATATCAGTGAGAGTCTCCATTTTCATTTGAAATAAGGAAATAAATGTCTCTACAGTTTAACATTATCCCAGATCCTGTATCCCACAAGCAATATAATTGGCAACCTGGCCTTAGCAATATTGTGCTCAGGGAGAAAAGCCATCTTTTCAGGATACTTTTGTAGCCTATTTAAAAGTGCAGAACTGAGCTGAATAGCCACTTAAGAAGAAACCTGAGAGCAGACAGGACTTAAAATCATCATTACACCATCTTTCCAAGCTGCTAACTTGCCAAATGGAATATTCGAATCAAAACTGAGGCCCCATCTGCAAACACACTGTAATCCATACCAAACTAAGGCACACTGTTATGTAGAGATACACTGTGCTCAATTAAGACCAGTTTATTTCCCGCCAATAGAATTTAAATTCGCCTAATGCACTGAAAAGACTTAAGATATTTAGGCTCATAATAAATTTCATTAACATGTTGATAAAGAGGGGAGCCTGGGTGGCTCAGATGGTTGAGCGTCTGCCTTCAGCTCCGGTCATGATCCCAGGGTCCTGGGATCGAGCCCCGCATTGGGCTCCCTGCTCGGTGGGAAGCCTGCTTCTCCCTCTCCCTCTACTGCTCCCCCTGCTTGTGCTCTCTCACTCTGTCAAATAAATAAATAAAATCTTTTTTTAAAAAATGTTGATAAAGAAACCACCAAAATGTCCTACTAGTCCTATCTGATTCTCCCCCTTGGGGTTAGCTACCCAATCAGAAAGCAGGTTTTTTGTTAACAAAAGGTAGAGTGAATTCTTTAGGAACACAGGCTCAGGAGTTAGAGTGTGCAGGACCAACAGAACTTCTCTATTAACAGAAATGTTCTCTATCTGTGTTGCCCAATCTGGTAAACACTAGCTATGTGTAGCTAGTGGGCATTTGAAATGTAGCACAGGCATCTGAGGATCTGGTTTTTAAATATTTAATTTTAAATTTATATAGCTTCATATGGCTCGTGTCCATATCGGACAGTGCAGTCCTATACTCTTTACTCACTAGCTAAGTGTCTTTAACATCTAATGTAACTTTTAAGTACCTTAGTTTCCTCATCCCTAAAATGGGGATTAAAATAATACTTCAAGTTGTTGACGGGATGAAGGATGGTAAACCATGCAAGAGCCTTAGCACAACACCAGGAATTCAGGTTCTTCTTCTGTCATTTATTTTCATTCCTCCCTTTTCCACCTTCCACTATGGTCCCCTTTGTCAAACTCTTAGTAGGCTCACACTATCAAAACACCTTTAGTCACCTCACTCCAAAAAATATTATTATTCCTCTACTATCTAAATCCCCTCTTGACCCCTATGATCTTTAACACAATATACATTCTGGCTTTAAAGACCCTTTATAATCTGACCCCAAGCTGATGTTTCCCACTATCTCCCACTGTTTCACATACAATCTACCAGGTTGACCAGATGGAGCAACTTGTCCTTCCTCACACCAATGATGCATATTGTTTACTCCGTATTTTGTTGACCATACACCCATCTAAAATATTCCTTTCCTTTTTATTAATTCATCATGTTCATCCTTTGAAGCCTATCCCAAGACACCTCTTTTAAAAAAGCCATGGGGCACCTGAGTGGCTCAGTCAGTTAAGCATCTGCCTTTAGGTCAGGTCATGATCCCAGGGTCCTTGGGATCGAGCACCTTGTCAGGCTCCCTGCTCAGCGGGGAGCCTGCTTCTCCATCTCCCTCTCCCTCTGCCTGCCACTCCCCCTGCTTGTGCTCTCTTTCTCTCTCTGACAAAGTATTTTAAAAAGCCATCCCCTCTGAGTTACTTAATAGAAGAATGAGACATTTAACAATCACATACACTTTATTTTTTTAAGATTTTATTTATTTGAGGGGCATCTGGGTGGCTCAGTCGTTAAGCATCTGCCTTCGGCTCAGGTCATGATCCTGGGGTCCTGGGATCAAGCCCCCCATCGTGCTCCCTGCTCAGCGAGAAGCCTGCTTCTCCCTCTCCCTCTGCCTCTCTTTCCGCTGGTGCCCTCTCTCTCATGCTCTCTTCCATGCTCTCTCCCAGATAGATAAAATCTTAAAAAAAAAAACAAAACACTTTATTTATTTGAGAGAGTGAGGAGTGAGAGAGAGAGCACAAGCTGGGGGAGTGGCAGAGGGAACAAGAGAAGCAGACTCCCCACTGAGCAGGGAGCCCAATGCAGGGCTGGATCCCAGGACCCTGGGATTATGACCTGAGCCAAAGGCAGCTGCTTAACCTACTGAGCTATCCAGGCGCCCCCACATCTGCTTTGTTACTACTATATTTTTCATGCATGCATTTCTTGATTGCCCCCGGGGAACCAAAGCTCCTTAAAGACTATGAGTTATGCCTTTATGTCTCCCCAACAATGCCTAACGTGGTACGTGCGTAGATTAAATGTTGGTTACATATGTGACTAAGAAATACTGTTAAGCATGAACACAGATGCTATTCAACTTCAACACTAGGATTTTTGGAAATCTCTGCCAGTTAAATCACTAAAGGTATTTGAAATTCCTTTTTCAAAATAACTGCATTTTGAATAACACCATGGAAAGAAAATCTGGGCAAATATTCGATTACCAAACCAATGTATGCCTTAAAAATAAAACCCTCAATAATTTGCTGCTGAACTTCTAAATCTTGCTCCTAAAACTTCCCAAGTTGGATTTAAATTTGTCCTTCCATCTCTTCTGGTTTGCTTCCTCAACTACGTCTCCACCGGTCCCTGAACTCCACCTTCCCTTACCCTCTTGACTCTCCTATACCCAATTCTCTACCCTGACTCCCCATCACACTCGGTCAGCCCCACTTGGGATAACTTCTTCACACTTTTTCAGCCACCTGATCTCCCACCCCTTAAAGCCTCTCTAAAACCCCACCCCCAACTATTCTCTCCTTATCCATTGAGATGACTCTTTCCCACTTCCCTTAGCCAACAGATAGTTGAGAAAAGAGAAAGATGAAGATAATCAGAGAGAAAATATCTTGAAAGCTCACGTGGGTTATAAAGTATTAGTAGTGGTTTCTGGCACAGAAGAGAGATCTTTGATTTCAGGGAGAGTGGTCTACAAAATAAGACTCCAAATAGCTTTTTGTAATTTGTACTCCCTTTTCAGACATTCTCTAATGCTGTGGTTCTTCAACTTTGGAGTACATTAGAATCATCAGGAGTACTTGGTGAAATGCTCATCTTTGGGCATCACTGCTAAAGAATCTACATCCACGTGTCCGGAGCTTCCCAGAAACCCGCATTCTAATGAGCACTCAGCCCCTTCTTTCACAAGAGCAAAACCACACTGACAAACACTGCAAATGTCTCCTCTTCCTCTCTCAGCAGGCTTCTGTTCCCTCTATATATGCCAAGACACACCAGGAATAACTAACTGCAGCAAAAAGACTTAAATCTCCTGTAAATAACAGACTCTTTCCAATGAGGGTAATTAGACGGAGCAGCTGGAGCAGGACAAAATAAACAAGCAAATACTAAAAGGCTCATAGTAACCACAGGTCAAAGCAAATGGCAAATGATGAGTCCAAAGATAAGAGCTGGGAAATTCAGTGTAAGCAGAAGGGGGGGTCGGGGGGGAGGGATCGCTACTATAAAATCTTACCATGTGTGTAACGCCACATTTAATTGCAAAATGTCCATTCTTAGAGGAGAAACTCACTACATTTTAACACAAAGTATCTGAGTCAGATGGAGTAATAGGGTCCAAGACTCATCTAATCAGGTCATTTCCTGAGATCAAAAAAAAAGAACAAAGAAGGAAGGGTAATTTCCCAGCCTAAGCTGGGTCCTGCCATAGAAAGCAGGAGAACAGAATATTTGCAGGAAATTGCAGGTGTTAGGAGAGGAGAGAGAGGATCCTAATAATCACAGCTAACAGGGCCACACATGGTTGGGCAGATGTTTATACTGATAGTCCCGGCATCATTATTCATATCACCCCTTTTCCCTCTCAGAAGTCTTGATTTAGCAGTAAGTTATAAAGTCACCCTAATAATAGCTAACAAGCACATGCTAGGCACTGAGCTACGTGCTCTACTTTTATCATATATGGGCATTAATGTTATTATTACACCTTCCATTGAGCTGAGGAATACTAGAAGTTACTGGAAGTTAAATTACTTGCCCATGACCACCCAGTCAGTAAATGACAAGACCTAAACTCCTGTCTGCAGAAGCAGTTCTCTTAATCCAAAATTGGCAAACCACAGGCCACAGACCACTATCTACTTTTTTAAGTAGAGTGTTATTAGAAAACAGCTACCCTGTTTATTTGCATATAGCCCAGTGCTTTCGTACTACAAAGGCAGAGTCGAGCAGTTGCAACAGAGACCTTCTGGATCTCAAAGCTGAAAATATTATTTTGCCCTTTATGGAAAACCGTTGCTGATCTTGATTCTTCCTGACAGCACAGGAAGGCACCCCAAGCACAAACTCACAAGCTTGAATCTCCTATCAGGGATGGCCCAAGGTCAAGGAAAACAGGACAAAAGAATAAAATAATTTTTCCAGGGTAGATATTTCCAATTTGGGCAGGAGGGTGGGTTGTTTGGGGTCTTTTTACCTTAAGGTTTATAACAGATTGAGCTATCAATGGCTGCAATCAACAGAGCATTCTTTGTAACAAAACAAACAAACAAAAAAAAAGATTATTCCAAAAAGCTTACAATAGCGAAGGCACAAGAGCACCTGGGTGGCTCAGTTGGTTAAGCGTCTGCCTTCAGCTCAGGTCATGATCCCAGGGTCCTGGAATCGAGTCCTGCAGGGAGTCCTGCAGTGGGGAGTCTGCTTCTCCCTCTCCCTCTACCCCTTCCCCATGCTTGTGCGCTCTCTCTCTCTCAAATAAATGAAGTATTTAAAAAGAAAATAGTGAGGGCACATCAAGGGACATGGAAACCAGCTGAAAGAGCTCCCAACGGCCAAAACCTAAACAACTTAAGCAAAGAAGCAATATTGGATTATAATCCAAAGTATAAGTACCTGTTAGTCCATAGTGATAAGAAAGGAAGAAAGGAAGGAAGGAAGGAAGGAAGAGAGAGAGAGAAAGAAAGAAAGAAAACAAAAGAAGAGAACTCCTGTGCAGAGTTCTAAATAATGTATGTAGATACTCCAAGCTAAAGGAGGAGGAGCCAAACTCCTCATTCCTTAAGTGTGGCCCACACATAGTGACATCCTCCCAAAGAGTAAAGGATAAAATGGTGCAGGGAGAATAACCTTGTAGCAGAGTAACCTGACAAACACAACCTCAACCAGGTTATCAAGTTTAATATCCACAGTGATGAGTAATGTGGATAACCTCTGCCCTTGACCTGATGTGGCACTTTGCCTCTGTGGTCTTCCTCCCTAGACCTATATAACCCCAGTCTAATCATGAGAAAAACATAAGACATATCCCAACTGAAGAGCATCCTACAAAACCCCTAACCAGTATCCTCAAAACTGTCAAGGTCATCATAAACAAGGAACATCTAAGAAACTCACAGCCAAGAGAAGCCTAAGGAGACCTGACAACTAAGTGTGATGTGGGATCCTGAATAGGATCTTGGGGCAGAAAAAGGACATTAGGTGGAAACTAAGGAAATCTAAATAGAGTATGGTCTTTCGTTTATAATACCAATATTTATTTACTGAGTATGACAAATGTACCATATTAATTAATATAAGAGGTTAAAGCTGGTGTGGAGTGAATGGGAACTCTTTCTACTTCCTGCATGATTTTTCTGTAAATCTAAAATTATTCTAAAATTAAATTTATTCAAAAAAATAAGATGACAAAAATAGCACCTACTTTTCCACATTTAAACTCACAGAGAATCTAATTTGGAAGAGATTTCCTTTCCCTGTGCAGTTTACATACTGTAATTCTAATTTTGTCTGGAAGGTGCAAAGCACAGACTCCAAAATGATTCCCACATAAATAATGCAGCTTGTGATTAGGGCCTAAACAGAATAAATTAAACCTGGTATATAGATTACTAAGTTACTCTGAACAAAATTCTGTAGAAGAAAAACACCACTTGGGACAAAGGAAACACTGCTTAATGAAATCCTAGAAGATACCACTCAGGCTTCAACAGTGTAGATGGTCTACTTTGCTTGGATTTTGGATGAATACAAATAGGGCTAATGTTACCCATTGTTCTTTGAAAATTGATTTTCCTTCTCAGGAAAACTCTGAAGGAAAGAATATGTCCAGCTTCAATCCTATATACTTTACTGTCTTCTCACTGCTAGAATATCTAAGATTTCTCTACAGATTGCTGGCAAACGTCATTGGACAGGCTATATTAAGAAAATAAGTGACCCAGGTCTTAACTCTCTCTCTCAGCCACACTGACTTCTCTCCATTGCGTGAATAGTTTCAATTACCTTAACATGCTCTTTTCATCTTTTATATCACTGAATACAATTGTACCCAATTGTTCGGGCCATTATCCATTGAAGGTCCATCTTCCATATTCAACTCAAAGCCTTGTGAGAACCATGTCTATTTTGTTCACTTCCATATTCTGAGGATTCTATGTCCCTAAGTCTTATTATGTAGCTGGCACTTGATAAATTTTTGTTGAATGAGTGGATTTATCAATTGTAGGTTAGCAGAATTTAGCTCAAGTCTACAGAAAACCCCCTCATTTCAAATCCATGCACTTCCCTCAGCAGTTTATTTAATATATTTGTTGTGAGGAACATCAGAATCTTGCCTTTGGCTCATTAGCTTCATTTGTGCTAAGTCAGTGTTATAGGTTCTCACTACTCAGTAATGGAAGATAGAAGTGATTAGCATTACCTTCATGTTCAGAGTGTCAGAGGAAAAATATAGAAAGCAAAGAGTTGTACATGAGCTTCCAACGGCATTATCGATTTCTATTAACATCCTTACTTGTCTGGAGACTAATTTCTCCTGGGCCTTGGCTAATTTTTTTAGACTATGTTACTGCAAGTCTATGCTAATTCACATAGCTCTTTAAACCATGATCTTATGTTTTCAATATCTACCTCCCAAATAACACTGTGCCCACCCTAGAAATGTTCATAATTTGTAGAAAACTTAAATTCAGTGTACTGCCATGGAAAGAGTATGAAAACCAAGGCTCAGAGGACCTCTTGGCTTGGCTTAACCGCCTTTACGGATTTCTTTTAATAGACTCCACTCGAGGCACAGAGTGCAGTTATAGGCAAATCATTTACATTATCTTAACCTCATCTCTAAATTTAGATGGAGAGATTAGGTCAAATATAGAATAAGCATATGCAACCACCATCCTGCCTACTCAAAATTCCGTAAAGTAATGTAAAAGTTATTAAAATAAATCTGTAGCATTGCACATTGTTTGGGTACTATTTGCTGGATAAGAAATTGTGCATTTAAGCTCTGAGTGAGCCAGAAATTCCAGGACTCCCTAAATGTGAAAGGCATTTAGGATCAATTCTAAAGAGATCCAAACCCGGAGAAAACTACAGATGACAATGTGATATGCAAGAAGACTCACTAGAAAGTGTATGTGGTTCAGAAGAAGCCTAAATCCTGCCAGAGATCATGAATAGGTGATTAATACAAGGAGGTGTTCACTTCATTAAGATGGCTAAGGGAGAAAGGAATTGGAGTGGTAAATGGTAACTCATATTTTACTCTGTATATTTAGGTATTTACCTTGATTACAAAGAGAATATATTTGGGTTTATTTTGCATGTAAATAACATTGAAATAAACACTGATAGGATTAAAGAATGCCTCATCCCAGCTCTAACTTCCTCTTCTTCTAAAGGTAAAATCACAAGAAAAGTAGAAGCAAATTTCCCAGCCCTACTCAATCCATCATCTGAAAAAGAGGCAGCAGATGAAGGGACAATGTTCAGGAATGTTACAAAACATCACATTTTATAATCAGAGTAACAGACTCTCAGTTTCCCCAGATGCAACATACATCTCTGTTATTACTTCTTTACACTTAAAGATCTCCCTTACAACCTGAGCAGAATAATATAAAGACTTGCCTCTCTTACTGTGAATTTAAGTAACATCAGTACAGGTCGTGGGAATTTTCCAAGGAGAGAGCTGGTACAGGGCAAAGCATGAAAACATTTCTTGGTTCCCCTCCCATTTTGAAGCCCTGCTTTCCAAAGGCTGGCTACACTTAGTTCCAAAAAACCTCATTGCAATTAATCTCTTTCTCTGATTCCAGGTCATCCCACTCTGTGGCTCCCAAATTACATAGTAGAGGACACCAGAAAAATAAATCTGCTATATGGTTAGAAAAGTAAAAACTACAGAGGAGGCAGGTAGCAGAGTTATTACCCCCACAGTATGGATTTATCCAGTGAATATCAAAAGGTCACTTCTCTTAATCTAAATTCGCCAGAGCATTACAGAACTCCCATTCACTACTGAACGATTTCAAACTTGCTTCCTAAAATAGGCTGGAAGAAGGCTGAACATAAACTGTCTCCAGATGTCCTAAGTTTTCTCTTAAAGAACAAGAGAAATCAAGAGTTAAGTCTCGAACAACTGGTACTTTGCCCCTTATACTTTTACACCATGATTATAGCTCTATTGCTGCAATATGGCAAGTCTCCTAGGAATCAAAAATAAAAGGCAAGATTATGAATCTAAAACA
This sequence comes from Eumetopias jubatus, assembly GCF_037043125.1. Lineage (NCBI taxonomy): Eukaryota > Metazoa > Chordata > Mammalia > Carnivora > Otariidae > Eumetopias > Eumetopias jubatus. Next base: position 171,243,715 of record NW_028274807.1, read on the forward strand.
TGTCTACATGCTACAATGACAGACCAGAGAGACAGGCAGAAAATGAGGTCAAGGTGTTAGTGTCTGGGACAAGACAGGAGAAGCTGAAACGCAAGGTAAGCAGCAAAAAGGTCTGAAAAGGACAAAGAGAAAGAGGAGTTTATTGCATCTTTACCAACTTATTATGGGGGAAGGGAGACTCTAAGGCCCAAATAAAACCCACCTTTAGTGATGCTACACACTCGGGCTGGCTTAGGCAATACAAACATGAGGTCTTTGACTCATCCCTCCTGACCTAGACACTCCCTTAAACAAGAAGACTTAGGATGCGATTTTACCCCGCATTAAACTGACCATAAAGATGTGCTGCTCATGCAATTCTGTTCTGTGTACTTTCTCCAAACAGATCCAAAATTCTGAGCTGAAGGATCATGCTTCCATGCACAGCTCCTACCAAAGGCATTAGCTCACATTATATATGCATATGTATGCACATATGTGCACGTGTATGTACATGAAACAAAATCATGATTACTGACTCCCTGCTCTATTCCTTGCTCTGGGTAGGCCCATCCTTTTCAGGCAAAGTTAAGGATAAGGAAAAAAAAAAAAAAACCCACTAACAGTCCTCTGAGGTTACCCTGAACTCCGCTAACCTCCTCCAGGAATCAGAAGAAAACACTGTCACCTTTTCTCACTCCATTTCCTTAAAGAGCCAACAATGCCAATAAGTAGAAGGGGAAGACACAGACACCCATGTGATTTATTAGCTGTGCCAACTGAAGTGGAGTCGGTAGGTCAAGGAAGAAATGAACAACATCCAAGGGTCTAAAACAACAGTCTCCACACACCCCTTGTGTTTCTAACTCAATTTCCTATAAGAGCTCATTTTGCATTACTTACTTCACCCCAGAGCTTTCCCACAGGTTGGAGCTAATTAAAGGATGTTTGACTCCCCTTGTAATTACTATTTCCCCATTTGGGCACCATATTTCTTATTATAATGTCATTATCATAAGGTGGGGTTTCCATGGACAGGGCAGCTAGCAGCAGAGTGACAGCTCTGACAAAAACCTTGAACTCCACTTAGTCACATGCCTGCTATGTTCACATCCTTCCTGATCCACCCCTTGTGGCTGGTTCCATGCTATGTCTTTCTCTCCCTGCCTTGTCCCTGCTGTTCCACTCCCCATGGCTGACCAACAAAGTGGCTCCTGAATTTGCTTATTTATGCTAATTTTTATTCCTACCATCGCTTTGATTCCTTCCCTCCACACAAGAGATGCTCTCATAAGCAATAGTTTCAATTAAATAATAAGTTACATTAACATATTAGAATAACTACAATTTAGTGAGCATTTCCTTGTTTCTGGCAGCACGCTAGATGGCACATAGGATTTCCTTACACTACTGAATTTTCATAATTGTCATATGAGAAGGGATCCATTACTATCTGCATTTGACAAAAGACAAGCTCAGAATGATCACTTTCCCAGAATCTGCCTGACTCCAAGACCGGTGCTCTTAACCAATATGCACTGCCCAAGGCAACCATAGGACCAGCATTTTGTAACAGGAAAATTTCTATATTACGGACCACATGTTTGTGTCCCCCCCCATATTCATATGTTGAAACCCTAACCCCCAGCAGGATGGTGTTTGGAGATGGAGCCTATGGGAGATAATTAAGTCATAAAGATGGGGCCCTCATAATGGGATTAGTGTCCTTCTAAGAAGAGACACCAAAGAACTTACTGCTTCTCTCTCTGCTCTCCAGCATGTGAGGGCACAGCAAGAAAACAGCCATCTGTAAACCAGGAAGAGGGCCCTCACTAGGAACCTAATCAGGCAGCACTTTCATCTTGGACCTCCCAGACTCCAGAACTGTGAAAAGTAAGTGTTTGCTGTTTAAGTCATCTGGTCTATGGCCTTTTTCTTAAAGGAGCCCAAACTAATGGTTTGCCTTCCTCTCTGTTTTCATCTTATTTTGATGACAAAGATGCTACAATGCAAAAAAAAAAAAAAAGGCAGCCCAGGCTAAGACAATATATGTAGAACTGATTTAAGTTTAATGCCCTAGGAAGACTGTTTATATAAACCTACACAAATCTGAAAATGATTTTTTTATATGTATCCTGACTTTGTTTTAAAAATTTAACCACTACAGTCTAAGATGGGCAGGAAAATTATGGTACATAGAAGGACTTCAAGAATTAATTCTTTGTTCATTTAGTCCTTTGTTAGTTCATGATCCACAATTTCTTTCTGGGATTCTTAGTAATTTTTTCCTTACCAAGAGGACTGGCTTTATTTATGGGCCCATGCCACTTACTAATATTCACAGGACGGGTACAGCATGGCTTCCAATACATGAAAACCAAAAATTGTTCCCATTTTAACACCTAAAATTCTACCATTTGGGGTTCTTTTGGGCTGTGTCCTTTTGCTAGATCCTCTTTAAAATATAAACATATAAATTTATCACTGGAAAAATAATACTAAACTACTGATAGCTTACGGTGAATTACTACTCCAAATGCCCCCTGGCCAGAATGAACTAGAACACAAAAGGATCAAGTAGAGGCAATTCTTGGGGAAGAGAGAGAAAGCCTTGAAATGCAGGAGGTTGCCCAAAGAGGATAGTAAATCACTCAAGACAAACTTTTCCCCCATTATGTTGGCCTGGATCAGTCCTACTGTCTGTCATGAAATAGCTCAGCAGTGCTGTGTAGGAGGTGATATCATTTATTGAAAGAATATTGTTCATATTCGTAGCCATTGGGGCCTACTTAGCCCCAGTGTATTAAGTCCAAAAAATAAAGTTGACAGATGACACATGCTATGTCTGATTGGTTCCAACTGGCCAAGTGAGAGCCCCAACTGTAATAAACTTGATTTAAAGGTAGAAGTATTCAAGTATCATTTTTATCGAATCAAAGAGAGATGAGCTTCTTTTATCCTAATTAACATTATACATCCTTTTTTATTCATAAAACTTCAGTAACAATTCGAATTCCAAGTCTTTAATCATGAAAATATTTGCCTTTCAGAATTGACAAGTAGTTATATTAAAATGCCACCTCTCTCATCCATTAGAGGTTGACTGCTCATTTAACCTGAATCTTTTACTAAATACATGGAGTGTATTTTACAAGTTTAAAAGAAGGGAGAATATGTAGAGAAATATGTTTATTCTCCTTACCTCCTTAATATCAGTTTATTTTTTAAGAGGTATCTCAAGAGCCATATTTTACTAAATTATTTTTGAGTGTAATGTTCAAAAATACTAGATACCCAAAGGGCTCAGAAAATCAAATATGTTCTTTCCTGTTCCAGAGCTGAACTCCATCAACACCAAATTTATCACTTTGACTGAATTACAGTCATTAGAACTGAAAATTTAAGTTAAACAAATATCAATAAGCTGTACCAGTCGGAACAGTTCAATCTTTACCAATTCAACAATTTAAATTTCTTCTTAAATATAAATAATAATTCTGGGCAAGTCATCATATCTTAATGAAAATCAGAATCCTACCTTTTTAAGATAACTCTTTTTTTTAGTTTTTTTAGTTTTTTTTTAAGATTTTATTTATTTATTTTACAGAGAGAGAGATCACAAGCAGGGGGAGCGGCAGGCAGAGGGAGAGTGAGAAGCAGACTCCCCGCTGAGCATGGAGCCCAACGGGGGACTCGATTAGACTCCCCGCTGAGCATGGAGCCCAACGGGGGACTCGATCTCAGGACCCTGGGATCATTACCTGAGCCGAAGGCAGATGTTTAATTGACTGAGCCACCCAGGCACCTCTAAGTTTTGTTTTTGTTTTTTTTAAGATTTATTTTTTGGGGGGCGCCTGGGTGGCTCAGTCGGTTAAGCAACTGCCTTCGGCTCAGGTCATGATCCTGGAGTCCCGGGATCGAGTCCCGCTTCGGGCTCCCCACTCAGCGAGGAGCCTGCTTCTCCCTCTAACCCTCCCCCCTCTCATGTACTCTCTCTCTCACTCTCACTCTCTCAAAATAAATCAACCTTTAAAAAAATAAATAAATAAAAAGATTTATTTTTTTGGAGAGAGAGACAGCATGTACTGGAGTGGGGGGGTGGAGAGTAGAGGGAGAGGGGGAGGGGCAGACTCCCCGTTGAGTGGGGAACCCTAACTGGGGCTCGATCTCAGGACTCTGAGATTACCATCTGAGCCAAAATGAAGAGTTATCTGCTTAACTGACTGAGCTGCCCAGGCACCCCTTAAAATAACTCTTGATTATCCTATTGCTTAGGAAGAGGAGCCAATTGATATGAAATCTGAAAAAATACATTGAAACACTACCCAAAAATAAGGTATAACTATTTATTATAAATTTCAAAGTAAACTGTTTAACTTTTACTTTTTAAAATATCCAATTATAGTGTCTGAAATGCCCCCAGTTTCACTGTATGGTAGGCTGCTATGCAGTCTGCAATCACACAATGTCATCAGTATACCTTCAGCTAGCTATCTCTGAAAATATTTCTAGGTAATAACATATTTCTTGAACCTGTATTGGAATCTACTATACTTTTTGACCTAATTATCTTACTTCATTAAAATCTTAACTAGCAGGAAACAGGGTTGAAAAGTATAAGTAGAGGCCATAAAGCTTTAAGAAAAAAATACGTAAAGAAGCCTGAAAATAGCTAACATTTATTAAGGGATCACTAAATTCTGAGCTCTTGACATATTAAGTCCTTAATCCTCACAATCATTCTACCGGGTAAGTATATTTACAAATAGAGAGAAGGCAACAGAGATATAAGAGAGTAAGTTACTTCTAAAATTTCACACAGCTAGTCAGTAGACATAGGCAAGTTATTAAAATATAAGACAGAACTATCAAGCAATGTTACCTAGAGTAGGCTTCCCCACCTCCCTTAACCATGGTTCTGCTTTCTGCAGTTTTAATTACCAAAGGTCAACTGTGGTCTGGAAGCAGATGAATCTCCTTTTGAGGTATCATCAGAAGATCATTAGTCACCTAACGCTACATCGTTCACCTTTCTTCACCTCATCATGTAGGCATTTTATCATCTCATATCATCACAAGAAAATGGTGAGCACAGAATACTAAGAAATTTGGGGATATTTTTCCTTTTTTTCTAAATTTTTATTTAAACTCTAGTTAGTTAACATACAGTGTAAGATTAGTTTCAGGTTACAATTTAGTGATTCAACACTTACATACAATACCCGATGCTCATGACAAGTGTACTCCTTAATCCCTACCACCTATTTAACCCATCCCCCAACCACCTCCCCTCTGGTAACCATCTGTTTGTTCTCTATAGTTAAGAGTCTGTTTCTTGGTTTCCCTCTCTTTTTTTCCCCCTATGATCCTTTGTTTCTTTTTTTTTTCTTTGTTTCTTAAATCTCACATGAGTGAAATCATATGGTCTTTGTCTTTCTCTGACTTACTTCACTTACCATAATACTCTCCAGCTCCATCCACATCATTGCAAATGGCAAGATTTCATACTTTTTATGAGTAATATTCATATGACTGAATAATATTCACACCCCACATCTTCTTTATCCATTCATCAGCCAATGGACATTTGGGTTATTTCCATAATTTGGGTATTGTAGATAATGCTCCTGTAAACATAGAACTACCCTGTGATCCACCAATTGTGCTACGAGGTATTTACCTCAAGAATACAGAATACTAAGATATTTTGAAAAAGAAAGAGACCACATTCACAAACATTTATTACAGCATATTATCTTAATTGTTCAACTATATTACCAGTTATTGTCATTAATCTTTTACTGTGCATAATCCAGAAATTAAACTTTATGATAGGTATGTATGTATAGGAAAAAACGTAGAGTTCAGTACTATCCACCATATCAGGTATCCACTGGGGATCTCGGAATATATCCTCTATGAAAAAGGGGGACTACTGTATTTGCAATCAAGAAAGACAACCATGTTTGCCCCTTGATTCCTCTGTCAACACCAACTTCAAGCCCACAGAAATATGGGGCTATTATATCCTTATTAAGACTAAGTCACAGAATGGCACTAATTCCTGTTGAAACCAGGAGAAAAAATATAACTTTATGACATTTTGGATGGAACAAACATTTCTGAACCGAACAGAGAAGAGACAGGATGTTTTACCCAAAATGTCAGTTCCCAGTGAATCTCTAAAGACTCAGGAAATAAGCTTCAAACATCCTTAATAATCAAAGGTAACAGAACTGATGCAGATTAAATATTCAGAGAACTTAATTATGTATTACATGAGCTGTCTTGTTTTATTCAGAGATGGCCAAGATGGAGTAATAGAGACCAGGTCTAACTTCCACCTTAAACAAGTAGAACAATGGACAAAATCTATGAAACAGCTTTCAGACACTGGATAATGAGAAATGCAAAACTGTGATCCCTGAAAGAAGGGAAACAAATGAGGTCATCCCAATGATTGCTCAGCTTCCCAATTAGAGGCATACTCCTGACCACAGAGCAGGTATGGGGTCAGGGGCAGGAGGTGGGAGGGTCCCAAACATGGAGGTCTCACTGAATTGAGGAAATAGAGATTGAAGTTCAGGGTATTTCAAGGGGATGGAGGGTGCAGGGAAGAGTTCTAGAGAGGAGAGTAGTTAGACACAAAGAAAGAACTTCAAAGTCTACACTGAGATAACCTGGAATCTCTACAGAACACACATATGTGTAAAGTGAAATTCCATGAGCTAAGGCCAATAGTAACCAGGGATCTATGAGCTGAATGGTTTCCAGGTTTGCACAGATCTGAGAATCTTTCAAACCCCAACAGCAAGTGGAGAGAGTCCACAATGACTATTTGGAAAATTAAGAAGGGGCCCCAAAAAGGTTCAAAAGTAGGGAAAATCAAAGTTAACCTAACCCCAAAAGTAGTGGAACTAAAGTATTCCTACAGTAAAAGCTACATTATGCCTGACCTAACAAAGCTTTACAATAAGACTGGAAAAGATTAAGCTGACACAGGGGCAGCTTAATTGTCTCCCAGAACAAAGCCCAACACTCTTTAAAGGAAGACAACAAAATCCATACTCTCAACAAGTCAAATATGCAATGTCTAGCATTCAATTTAAAATTACTAGACAATCAAGAAGTAGGAAAATGTGACCCATAAATTAATCAATAGAAACAGAAAGAAAACTATAGACCACATTAGAAGACAAGGATATGAAAACAGCTATTACATCTATATTCTAGTATTTAAGGAAAGACATGAACATGGTGAGAAGAGAAATGAAAGATACTTTTAAAAGCCCCAAACTTCTAGAGGTAAAAGTGTATTATCAAAAGAAAAATTCACGGGTGCCTGGGTGGCTCAGTTGGTTAAGTGACTGCCTTCGGCTCAGGTCATGATCCCTGAGTCCTGGGATCGAGTCCCGCATCAGGCTCCCTGCTCAGCAGGGAGTCTGCTTCTCCCTCTCACCCTACCCCCTCTTGTGCTCGCTCTCTCTTTCTGTCTCAAATAAATAAAATCCTTAAAAAAAATTCACTTATTAACATTAACAGCAAAGATAACACTGCTAAAGAAATGTGAGATTAGGGACACCTGGAGACAAACAAAACCTAAATGTGAGACAGGAATCCAACAAAATCCTAGAGGAAAACATAGGCAGCAAGCTGTTTGACCTCAGCCATAGCAACTTCTTGCAAGACATCTTTAAAGGCAAGGGAAACAAAAGCAAAAATGAACTGTTGGGACCTCATCAAGATAAAAAGCTTCTGCACAGCAAAGGAAACAGTCAACAAAACTACAAGGCAACCTACGGAATATGGGAGAAGATATACACAAATGACATATCAGATAAAGGGCTAGTATCCAAAATCTATAAAGAACTTATCAAATTCAACACCCAAAAAACAAATAATCCAGTCAAGAAACGGGCAGAAGATATGAAAAGACATTTCCCCAAAGAAGACACACAAATGGCCAACAGACACATGAAGAAATGTTCAACATCACTTGTCATCAGGGAACTACAAATCAAAACCACAGTGAGCTATCACCTCACACCAGTCAGAATGGCTAAAATTAACAAGACAGGAAAAAAACAAATGTTGGCGAGGCTGTGGAGAAAGGGGAACCCTCCTACACTGTTGGTGGGAATGCAAGCTGGTGCAGCCACTCTGGAAAACAGTATGGAGTTTCCTCAAGAAGTTAAAAAAAAAAGCTACCCTATGACCCAGCAATTGCACTACTGGATATTTACCCCAAAGATACAGATGTAGTGAAATAAAGGGGCAGCTGCACCCCAATGTTCATAGCAGCAATGTCCATAATAGCCAAACTGTGGAAGGAGGCAAGATGTCCTTAAACAGACGAATGGATAAAGAAGATGTGGTTCAGGCAGCAACAACAGATCCAAAACGGCAGCCAGCAGAAAGCAGATGAAGAACCTTGAAGAAATCCACAAACGTGGAATGAAAAACTTCCATAACATCCAGGTTGATGAAGCTAATTTTGACTTGGCAAGGGCTTATTGTTCCTGACAACCCTCCATATGATAAAGGGGCCTTCAGAATCAAAATCAGCTTTCCCGCTGAGTACCCATTCAAACCACTGGAGATCACATTTAAAACAAAGATCTATCACCTGAACATCCACGAAAAGGGGCAGGTCTGTCTGCCAGTATTTAGTGCTGAAAACTGGAAGCCAGCAACCAAAACCGACCAAGTAATCCAGTCCCTCACAGCACTGGGGAATGACCCCCCAGCCCAAGCACCCACTTCAGGCTGACCTAGCTGAAGAACACTCTTAGGACCTTAAAACATTCTGTAAGAAAGCTGAAGAGTTTACAAAGAAATATGAGGAGGAGCAAGCTGCGGACTGAACTCTGATGCGACCTATCCCAGTGAGTGTGAGCGGAGACACCCAGCAGTGCATTCAGACACCCTGCAAAGCAGGACTTTGTGGGAAACTGACAGATGCCACCCCTGGCTTTTGCTTGTGGTAGTTACTTTCTACAGTTTTCTTAATCAAAAGTGGTCTAGGTAACCTATAAAGGATTAAAAATTTAAGATGGTCTAGTTCTGCTTTCTTTGTTTTAAAAATCACTGCTTCAATCTACTTTAAAAGAATGGTGTTTCTTTTCTTGTCCAAATTGATCCAAAACCTTCAATTTACATTTAGCCCTTAAGGTTAAGAAAGGAAAAAAAAAAAAAAAAACTTGCAGTTCCCTTTCTTCCCCTGCCCTTGCAACTCCCACTTTCTTGCATTTGGTTCATTTTTCACTCATTCACTTTTCCCAGACCCAGGGCTATCTCCTCCACAAAGGAGAAGAGACTGGTCCTGGCAATTTTGGTGGCTTCTCTACTCCCATGTTACATACACTGCCCTGTGTGGGAGTTGTTTAAATTCTCCTGGCTCCAATTTGTAACATCCTTTAAAAAAATTTAAAAACAGAGCAAACCACCATTCACAACCCCACCACCTCCCCAACACCACGGAAAAAAAAAAAAAAAAAAAACCCAGCCATGGAAAAAGAGGAGGCCCAGTTCTTATGTAAAACTCTGGCCAGTGTTACCACAATAACATTGACTAAATGGGCAGATCCTGATGTCTGTGTACGTGATTGAACTTCAGCCCGGCCTGGCCTGCTTGGGGAAACCCAGGTCTGTGGCAACCCCAGGGGAGGGCTGCCAACAAGAGGACGCTGTGCACTTGTGTGAGGCATTTCTCGCCAGAGAGTCTCCTGAGGCCACAGGTTGACGCTCACCTGTCACCAAGCTCCACCTGAATGTGCTACGGAGCTCGCTCTCCCAGCTCCTCAGTACAGCGCAGCCCCACTGCGACCCTCCCTTGGCACAGTTTGACCCTTTGCAGGGTTGGAATTGGCGGGGCTTGGCTGTAGCCAGCAGCAGTCTGGGGTTGCTGGCGCCCTGCTGGCCCCTTCCTTCAGAGCAGCCGGCCAGCCCCGGAACAAGATGGCCTTCCCTCTCCCTCTGTACTCACAGCCTTTGTAGAGTCAAGCTCCACTTGAAGCTCATTCAGTAATATCCTTTACATGTGTTTTATATTGTTTTGACTGCCTTTTTTTATGGTTCATATATACAATGGAATATTACTCAGCCATCAGGAAGGATGAATACCCACCATTTACATCGACGTGGATGGAACTGGACAGTATTATGCTAAGTGAAATAAGTCAGTCAGAGAAAGACAATTATCATATGGCTTTACTCATATGTGGAACATAAGGAATAACACAGAAGATCCTAGGGGAAGGGAGGGAAAACTGAATGGGAAGAAACAAAGAGGGAGACAAACCATGAGAGACCCTTGACTCTGGGAAACAAACTGAGGGTTACAGAAGGGAGGGCGGTGGGGGGATGGGGTAGCCGGGTGATGGGCATTAAGGAGGGCACGTGATGTGATGAGCACTGGGTGTTATATGCAACTGATGAATCACTGAACTCTACCTCTGAAACTAATGATGTACTATATGTTAACTGAATTTAAGTTAAAAAATAAAGACAAACAAAAACTGAGAGAATTCATAATGAGCAGTCCTACACACTCCAAAAACTGTTAAAATTGAATGTAAGTAAAATCATACCAAACAGAAACTTGGATCTACACAATGAAATGAAGAGTGTTGGAGACTGTAAATATGCAAATAAATGTAAAGGACAAATATGTGTTTCTGTTGCTCACATACGTAAAGAGAGAATGAGAGCCAGAGACTTGTTCATTTTGTGAGGAGAGGACCAATCAATAGTTTTCTTTTTTTATTAAGTTTTTTAATTCCAGTGTAGTTAAAATGCAGGGTTATATTAGTTTCAGGTGTACAATATAGTGACTCAGTTCTATACATTACTCAGTGCTCATCAAGGTAAGTGTGCTCTTCAATTCCCATCACCTATTTTAGCCATGCTCACAGCCACCTTCTCTCTGGTAACCATCTGTTCATTCTCTATAGTGAAGACAGAAGTTTCTTTTAAAATGAAAAGCAGTTATTGAAAATACTAAGGCAAGTTATGTACATGCAAATGGGAATTATTTATTTTTGTCCAGCTTTGAGATATACTTGACATATAAGATTGCCTAAGTCTAAGGTGTATAATATGTTGACTTGATACACTTCTATACTGTAAAATGATTACCATTCAGTGTTAGCTGACAACTGTATCATGTCACATAATTACCATTTCTTTTTTTGTGATAACATTTACAATTTCCTCTCTTAGCAACTTCTAAATATATAATACAGTAGTGTTATCTAAAATCTCTATGCCATACATTCGATACCCAGAATTTATTCATCTTCTAACTGAAAGTCCGTACCCTTTGACTAACATCTTCCCTTTTCCTCCATCCTCCAGCTTCCGGAAACTATCACTCTACTCTGTTTCTTTTAGTTCAGTTGTTTTAGATTCCACATATAATTGAGAGCACATGGTATTTAGCTTTCTCTGTTTGACTTATTTCACTTGGCCTAACACCCTCAAGGACCATTCCATGATGTCACAAATGGCAAGATAATGTTCTTACCTATGGCTGAATAACATTCCATTATATTTATTTTCTTTATCCATTTTTATTGGTCATCTATTAGTTTGTTAGAGTTGCCATAATAAAATACCACAAAAAAAGGCAGCTGAAAACCACACAATTTTTTCCTCTCACAATTCTGGAGGATAGAAGTCTGAAATCAAGGTGTTGGCAGGTCCTAACTTCAGCTGAAACTTGTAGGGATAATCCTACCTTGCTTCTTCTAGGTTCTGGTGCCCGACGACATTCTTTAGCTTGTAGATACATCATTCCTAGCTCCGCATCTGTTGTCACTAGACTCTCTCCTCTTGTGTTTCCTTCCTCTTTTTATAATGATACCAATCATACCACATGAGGAATGACCTCATCTTAATTAATTATATCTGTGATAATCCTATTTTCAAATAAGGTCATATTTTGTGGGACTGGGGGGGGGGTGTTAGAACTTCAATGTGTCTTTTGAGGATACGCAATTCAACCCATTACACAGGTATGACTGATTGTTCAGTGTGGTTGGTCTCAGCTCCCAGGTTGACAGTGTGACCCGAAGCCCCCATCCGAAATCACATGATTGGTTTTTCTGGGGTGGTGAGCCCCTACTCCATGACTATTGGATGTAGTCAGTCCTTACCCTAAAAAAAGACCCTCCTACCGGATATGACATCAATTACTTGCCAGACACGAAGACAAAGGCCAAGACTCCCTCTGGGCAAGGCCAAATTCTTTACTGCACAAAGCCCTAAAGATTTGTTACTGATCTTTCTTAAAACACTAAAAAGAGATAAAAGATCCAGTTTTTTGGAAAACCACAAATACACAGTGGCAACACAAATTGTTCACCAGCTTCTTGAGTCAAGTTAAAAAATAAAAAATGAAAAATAAATCAGTGAGTCTATAGTCAAAGCTTTTAACAGTTAGAATTTAATTTCTAGAATTAGAAAGAATTTCATTGTTTAAGAAGTGCCAAGAAGATAGCAGTGAAGTCAGAATGGAAAAGAGAAGTAAGTATTAATGCATACTCTGAGAAAGGTTTTAGGAATTACTATCACAGTTGGTTTGGGTCCCTAGGAGGCCATCCTGACCTCTACATTCTCCTCAATATCCCTAAAAACTAAAGATTACTCTGAATTTGAGATACAACTTCCTTGTTAAATGGAAGGGGAAGGGTGTTGATGTTAGCACTTATGACTGGGTCCCAAATAAAATCATAAAATTGTTAAAGAATTTTTAATTTTTTTTTAATTTTTAGAATTTTTCTTAAAAGAAAAGTACCTTCAGGATTTGGGGTCCAAAACAAGTAATTGCCTATTTGAAAGGACTCTGCACAGAATTTCCCTTAAAAATTAGGAATATGTTGTTAAATTTACATGAGGCCAACCATATTCTATTTTTCTTTAAGATTTTATTTATTTATCTGTCAGGGAAAGAGCACAAGCAGAGGGACAAGCAGGCAGAGGGAGAAGCAGGCTCCCCACTGAGCAATAAACCCAACGTGGGACTTGATCCCAGGACCCTGGGATCATGACCTGAGCCAAAGGCAGACGTTTAACCAACTGAGCCACCCAAGTGTCCCTGCCTAGGCCAACCATATTGGCCATATTGACCATATTGACCATATCTACATTCTAGATCAATCCATAGAAACTGAGTTCAGGAGACAACTGTTCACATTTTCCACTTAATTCCAGCAATGCAAATCTGACCAGGAAAATAATTTTCCAGAAATTAGGTTTAGGGTTTCCCTTGGAAAGCTGAGTGAATCTAGAAATCTCCAAATTCTCTCTTCTGCCCTCTTCCCACACCCTGAATCTTACTGAGTTCTCTGAATATCAGACCAACCCAACCCAGCCCTTAGTTAACAAGCACTGCCATTCTGTACTATCAACTTCCATGAGAAGAAACACAGGGGTAACATTAAATGAGTACGACCCACTTCTAGATCACCAAATTTGGGGATCTCAAACCACAAGCAAACTGTGAAGACAGGAGAAAAATTAAGAATGTGGATTGGTCTTTAACTTGCTTCCTCCTATTGGATGGCTAAAATGTCCTGTGCCCAACTATTTTCTTTTCATCTCTCAGGTGACAAGAAGTCACTCCCTCCAAGTACCTTCTCTGATTCATGTATTCAGCTCCACCCCAACAGTAGCCTGAGTTCCCATCCTCCATCCTCCCTACAGTACCTTTCTATAGGGCTCACCTGTCTGCACTAAAATTGCCTGTTTTCTGATCTCTTCATCAGACACCAAACTAGGTAAGGACAAAACCTGTCTAACCTGATCCCCAAGTTAAGCATTTGTGTGAGTCTTCAATACCTAACACAGTGTTTGGCACATAGGACTTGTTTTAGTCCATTCAGGCTGCCGTAACAGAATACCATCGACTGGGTAGCTTATAAACAGAAGTATCTTTCTAATGGTTGAGGGGTCTGGGAGGTCCATGATTACGGCCCTGGCCGATTTGGTGTCTGGTCTCACAGGGCTGAAGGGACAAGGGAGTTCCCTGGGTCTTTGTTATAAAGACGTTAATCTCATCTGTGATGGCTCCACCTTTATGACATAATCACCTCCCAAAGACCCCACCTCCTAAGACCATCACACTGGGGGTTAAGATTTCAACATATTAATTTTTGAGGAACACAAACATTCAATCCCTTGCAATACTCAAGGTGTTTTCTTTTTTTTTTAGAATGGAATGCTACAGCAGGAAAGAAGTGGGATAGAATGGCAGAGCAAACGATGGCAAGCAATAGAGTGGAATGAGAGAACTATAGTCACACAGATACCACTCTTAGTAATTTAACTCCCCAGAACTGACTCCCTAAACCTATGAAGATTGCCTTGAGCAAAAAGGAGTTGCATCAGATCCAGCTAACAACAGGTACGACAGCTTATTACATGAGACTTGAAGTAATGATGTAATCAACCAAGCAACGTGGGAAACAAGTTCAACAAGGATATTGCTCCTGCCAGTGATGGCTGACTGTTAGCGTGGCCAGGATAACAAGCAATAAAGTAGTTCCTTTGGTTTACTCAGATACTTGGACATTCATTTCCTTCACATCAAAAGCATAGTGCAGACCTTCACTTACTGTCTACATACTTCCCAAGTATGCACCCCTTCGTCCTCTCCTGCATTTTCACCATCCCCAAAGTCCCTCAGCTTGTCATACAACCTAGATGGAGAGTCACTCCCACATTCTCCAATTATTTATTGAGTGCCTATGATGTTAGAGGTCTCTTGGTGTTTTGAGAGACAAACTATTCAGAACACAGGTTCTCAAGTTGGAGAAATGGATTTGAAAGCTGGTTCCAGCACCAAGTAGCTCAGGGTCCCTTAGGCAGTTGTTGAACCTCTCTAGACCTCAATTTTCTCATTTATAAAATAGGACAAAAAAATACCTACTTCGTGGAGAAGGCCACCATACATTGTTGGGTATATTGTGCAGTTGTGTTCACAGACTTAAGGGAAATAAATGAAATGCCAAGCACCTAACTCAAAATTAGCACTCTCAAGTGTTAGCTGATATTATTACGCTACCATGAGGGGGCTATGGACCTTGTCCTCTAGGAGCTTCTAGTGGAGAATGGGAAATGGTTCATGAGTAGATAGAAAGCAGAGCACCCACGACTATTGTCAGTGCAGTTAGAGGAGAGCCGAACGTGGGAAGAAGGGGACTTTGCCCAACTAAGACTGCCTGGCACCTTCCCATTTGCCAGATGAAACATTTTTAGAGGTACATTCAATTAAGAAGAAGTGTCAGTTTGGGGGCTGCCAAAAGCAAAGGTTAAAATCTAAGAGGCTAAAATTCATCATTGCGAATCTTCACATTCAGGACCAAGTTCATAATGCAGATGGAGGAGGACAGTATGTCACATTCAGATGTCCATATAACAGCTCCAGATGCAGCAGAAGTGGCCTGAATGCAAGGTGGTTAAAAATTCATTTCAGTTAAGGACCTATCCTGAGCCTGACTTTGAATATAAAACCCTCTGTCCGTCAGAAGTAATACTCTCATAATGAAACTTTTCCCCAGTCAAGGACTGAGAGGAACAACATGGGTCAGGATGGTCAGCTTAGAAATGCAGCTGCCTAATCCAGCTCTCCGTGGGGGACCGTCCGATTAATGACAGCGGGACACACTGTGAACTGAAAGACAAAGCATGGCTTTCAACTCTCGTCCGTGGAATTAGTTTCCTTAGACTTTTTATATGTGGGCTTCACACTTATTTCAACAGAACATGGAAGCCTAGTCCTCTATTTTCAGTCTCCTCAGCATGTAACTTCCTATGCGTTACTAAAAATGTAAGTAACTTTTCTAATTGCATGACAAAAATATTCCACACAGCAACTGCTCCTAATAATATACTTATGGTTGGCCATTTCATTACCTGATAATTACCAGATCATTAGAGCAAATAATATATCCTTGTGGGATAAACTTATGGCAGTAATTTCAGAGAAAAGAACAGGAAAGCACTCTTGCAGACACCAGTAGGCAATGTGTAGAATTAGCTATTGAAGGAATGGAATATAAATGTACTTTTTAAAAGTAAACAATACGATGATATAGCAATTTCTGGATCATGACATCAGAAAGGAAATGGCTGGACGGACAGAGTCCAGCCCCTTCATTTTACAGGTAAGGACAAGGAAGGAGCCCAGCAGAATGAAATGAGCTCAACAGGCTCACAGAGCTAATATAAATATAGTCTGCACAACAGGTTTCTCTCCTATCACAAAGCTCTTTCTTTTTAATGAAAAAAATCCCCTAAATGCAACATAGATTTGATTTTTAAAAATCTTAATTAACTGAAATATTTAGGAAATACAGAGAACTAGTTAATTGGATTTTCTAGCTAAGCTAGACTTAACTAGTGGTTTAACCCCAAACTAATCTTCCTGAGTTACAGTTTTAGAGTGGCTGGAGAGCCCAGATTTAGCCAATCACGTCTCGTACCCTGGTTCCCGGCACTGACCTCACGCACCACTCCACCTGGCTCACTCCTCCTCATCCTCCAGATGGCAATTTAAACACCCTTTTTCAACCAAGTCTTTCCTACATTCCAGATTAGACAACCTCTCCCAATTATGTGTTCCTATAGCTCTATCTCCCATTGTGAAAACACCACTTTTTCTATTTATTTAATATTTCTTGTCCCCCCCTCTAGACCAGTTCTCAAACCTGACCATGCATCAGAACCCCCTGGAGGGCTGGTTAAAAATACAGATTCCTGAGCCCTACCTTTCAAGTTCCTAGATCCCATATGGGATGGGGCCTGAGAACTCTCATTTCTAACAAGTTCCAAGGCACTGTTGATGATCCAGAGACCACAATTTACAATCCACTAAGCTGCACTATCAGACTCATGAAGGCAGGGACTGGGTCCATCTTAATCACTGTTCTATCCCTAGCACCTAGCACCATGCCTGGCACATAACTGGTTCTAAGAAGAGACTAGGTAAGTGAATGATTTTCTTCACTAGGGCAAGAAGTTATGGCTCCGAAAGTTGAGTAGAACATTGGGGGAACACTGGTGAAGAGTACATAGGAACTCTTTACCATACCATTGCAATTTTTCTGTACGTCTAAGATCATTCCAAAATAAAAAGTTACACGTATATATGTACACAACAGAATCTTAGTGCGTATCATGCATGACCGTTGGGTGAAAGCCTAGACATTTCCTTTCTCATTCAGTTTCTAAGATAAATTGGTAGCTTTTCTTGGGCTTCTCTTGCTGGAGATTGCAGCCCACGGTCAAATGCTGACTAACAACATTCCAAGGTGGCTGGCTGCTGGTAAATTGCTCCGTCAGTCCTTCCCCCATAATTGTGGCAGACACATCTGACTTCAACTCCCCTGGACCAAATGAACAAATGTGCACCTGGATGATGCTTTCCTTTATTCAATGTAAGCATCATTGTCACAGCAAATGACTCCCCAGGGGCCCTCTGAGAGCATGAGGGGCCTGTTGTAGGCCAAAGCTGAGACAGCAATCACCTTTTGCTTTGGATGACTTACAGGCTCTAGGAAAGGCTCCTCGGCCCCCAAATATTCCCAATCCTGCCATTGGCCTGGGATTTCCACAGAAGAGAAAAGAGCCTTAGCTTTCAAGCCTTGCCTCTCCACAAGACTACTTGGACAAAGCCAGCACGGTAGCACTTTCAAGTATTACCCATCATTTTGGTCCCAGAAGAAATTATCAGATCAGTTGCTAATATGACAGCCAGCCTCAGGATCCATGTTTGGGAAGGAGGACTGAAAGAGGCAGACCTACATATGGAACCTCAGGGCAAAGGACACCTATGGGGACTGGGCTCATGGGATAGAGGCCTTTAAAATGTCCCAGAAGGGAGGAGGCAGCTAAATGGTGAACAGCTGGTTGCCAGCCAGCCCTGGACTCACCATGTACTTTTGCTGGATCTCATACACAGAAACGATATATCCTTGCTTTCTCAGTCTCTTTGGGCTGCTCTAACAAAATACCATAGACCAGGTGGCTTATCAATCACAAACATGGATTTCTCACAGTTCTGAAGGCTTGAAGTCTGAGATCAAGATGCCAGCATGCTCAGGCTCTCTGCCTGATGAAGGACCACTTCCAGGTCCACAGACAGCCTCTGTGTCCTCCCCGGGCACAATGGGCAGAGGAGCTCCCTGAAGCCTCTTTTCTCAGGGTGCTAATCCCACTCATGGGCATTCTGTCTTCATGACCTAATCACCTCCCACAGGTCCCACTTCCAAATACCACCACCTTGGGGATGAAGCTATGGCAGATGAACTTTGGGGGGACACAAACATTTAGACCATAGCACTTATCTTCAATTCAGATAAAAGCCAAAGTGCAGAAATATTCACAAGAAAGTACATCATGCCAGAGGCTGGGCGAGGCACCTTGTCAACATATCCATGCATTTAACACTATACGGGTACTATGTTATCTCAGATGCTGCTAACACCCTATGAGGTAGCTATTAATGTCCCCTCTTTATAGCTGAGCCACTGAGGCTTAGTGAACTGATTCACCCAAGCTCCCATGTTAATTAAGACGCAGGAGTGGGGTCCGAACCCTGGGGCTCTCACCATACACCATGTGGTTTTCTTTGCTTCTCTCCCCAAAATGAAAATGAGTCAGTACTGATAATGTGAAGGGCATAATCTGTCCAAACCTAACTCTCTCCTTCTGGCTGCCTGTCCTTTGGACAGTCATTAACCACTGCCAAGCCTCAGTTTCCATACCTAGAATGTAGAGTTCCTGCTCCACTGTGAGCACTACTACAGCCTTTGCTGTTATTAACATTATTTTTTCTCGTGTCTAAAATTACTTTCTTTCAAAATCCTGCTATTTGTAACCACATGGATGAAAATGGAGGGCATTATGCTAAGTGAAATAAGCCATACAGAGAAAGGCAAATACTGTATGTTCTCACTTTTATGTGGAATCTAAGAAAGCCAAAATCATAGAAACAGAAAGTAGAATGGTAGTTGCCCAGGGCTGAGGGATAGAAGAAATGGAGAGATGTTGGTCAAAGAGTACAGACTTTCATGATGGACATTGAGGAGGGTATGTGTTGTAATGAGCACTGGGTATAAGTGCTCTTATCTTATATAAGACTGATGAATCACAGACCTGTACCCCCTAGACAAATATTATATGTTAATTAATTGAATGTAAATTAAAAGAGTACAAACTTTCAGGTAGAAGATGAGTAAGTTGTGGGGATCTAATGTACAGCTTGGTGATTATACAATACTGTATCTTATACGGGAAAGTTGCTAAGAGAGTAGATCTTAAATGTTCTCACCACAAAAAAAGAAATGGTAATAATGAGACATGATGAAGGGGTTAGCTAATGCTATGGTGGTCATCATTTTTGCAATATATAAATCAAATAAACACACTGTACACCTTAAACTTACACCATGTTTTAAGACAATTTTATCTCAAGCTGTGGAAAAAACATTACTGCCTTTCAGTTGAAAGTCCATTCATTCATTCAAAAACTTCTGTTCTAGAAATGAAGGATAGAGTGATAAACAAGGAAGGAAAATACTGTGACTTCAGGGAAAATACAGTTGATAGGTACAAGTAAGTAAAACAAGATCACTACAGATGGTGATGCATGCAGGCTAGGAAGAAAATAGGATTCAGGATGAATGGGTTGGGGGGTGGGAGGTGTGCTTTAAGAGAGGTGATTAGGCAAAGGCCTCTCTGGGGAGCTGGCATATTTAATGGAGCTGAATGTGACTGCTAAGTAGCCAGTCATATGAAGAGTTTGGGAAAGGGCATGTCAAGTGGAGGGATATCCAAGTACCAAGGCAAAGAGGTGCAAAGGGGCGTGGCTTGCTGGAGAACTAGAATGAAGACTAGCTTGGCTAGGCCTGGTGTGCAAGGAGGGGAGCAATGGCAGAGCAGACTGGTAATGTCTGAGTGCCTTTCAAAATGCAAAGAGAAGATACTAGACAGTTTGAAGTAGGGCAGTGGTAGAATTTGATTTTTTTTAATCACTTTAGCTGTTGTGGAGAAAATGCAATATAGGCAGGAGTACAAGAGCAAAGGTCAGTTAGGATGCTTTAGGATACCCGGATGAGACATGGTGAGGATGCTGATGAGAGAAGTAAGGGTGCAGGGTAGGAAAATGGGCCAACTGCAATGCAGTCACCCCAGTGACTTGGATTCCGTGAGGTAGGGAGAAAAAGGGAAAATCTCAGTTTGGGTCTAGAATCTAGCACGTTGGTTTGAGCAAGCAGGTATGGAAGACACAGAGAAAGGGAAATTAGGGAAGAAAAAAAAACAGAAATCTGTCCTGGACATTTGGGTTTGAGATTCCTATGAAACACATAAGTTGAACACTGTGTAGAATAGGAAATACAAAAGTCTAGAGCTAAGAGGAGAGGATGGGTCAAAGATATATATTTGGAATTATCAGAATTCAGACACTTTCTAAAGCCAGCAGACTGGAGGAGAAATTCTGGAGAGAATGTGTAGAGAGACATAGAAACAGCTCAGGACCAAATCCTGAGGTGGGGAAGCCAGCCAAGGAGAATGAGAAGGAATGGCCCAAAGAATGTGGCCCAGGAGAGGCCAAGATAGGAATGAATCAAGAAGGATGGAGTTCAAAGATGCTGAGAAGGTGCCAAGATGAAGACAGAGAAGGGCCCACTAGACTTGGCCTTGGGGAGGATGTTCTAGACAAGGTACAGTTTCATGGGCCTGGTAAACCCAGAAACCCACCTGCAGGCAGTTGATGGGAGAATGGGATGCAAGGAACAGGAAACAGCAAGTGCAGATGACTCTCAACATGTTTTCAATAAAGGGGAGAATTGGAATAGGGTGGAGGCTACAGGAGGACATTGCATTGGAGGCAGCCTGTTTGCTTTGAAGAGGAGTTGATAGAGCTCATTCACATGCTGCAGTCAGTAAGCCAGTAAAGAGAGAAAGTGATGCAGGAGACAGAAGTTCAAGGTGAAAAGGGGCTGGACCCTCAAGCATTCACAGAGGTCAGCTTTTGAAAGAGAGCACTCCTTCCAGGTGAGCACAGGGAAACAAGGAAGGTGGGTCATGATGCATGTGGGTTTGAGGGATGGGTCATGAATGGTGCCATCAAGACTTCCAAAGGACTTTTTAAAACAGCTTTACCCTTGGCACTCCAAATGTCATGACTATATAAACTAGGATCACAAAACACAGAAATAGGATTGTTTTTTCCATCCCTAAAAGACCTTTAGGGTCAATAATCCAGAGCCCGCCTTGTTCACAGAAGAGAGAGGTCCAAAGGAGTTGACTTGTTCATGACACACAGCTTCTTAGTTAGCATTGAAGAGAATAGAAACCAGTTTATTAGGATCTTAGTCCTTTTGTAAAACAAGCTGTTCCACTCTGCCTTGTACTTTCATAGACTGAAAAGTTATCTCAGTTCATTGCAAAGTTAACATACCAACTTACAATCCAGATTTTTTCCTACTTTCCTGCTATAGATCAAATCATCAGGAATTAACCTTTGCACATAAATGCACCACACTATGCAGCTGCGATGGAGTAGGAGGGGACACCAAAGCAGGCAACCTGCAGACGGTCTCCATTAGGGCTCCAGTGCTACCATCAAAATTAGGAGTAATTGGGTGTTTATGGAGCTATCCAGATTGAAATATTGCCATGACAGATTTTTTTTTCCCCAGATAGCCTCTCCACATACTCCTTAATCACAGTACTGAAAACGTTTGGCTTGAGGAAGAAAATTGGCTGAAAATGCAAGCCAGTATGACAAGAGGCAAAGTTTACTACCAGAAAAAAATGGCCTCTTGATCTTTTCAAACGTGGGGACATTTTCCCACCAGTAACAGAGCAAAGCAGCAAATTGACCAGCTCAAGCTCAAGTGAGGGGTTTAAATAGACTCTCAACTATAACTCAACTAACTGATTGTTACTAGAAAGGAGGTAAGTGAGGGGGATGGATAAAGTAGGTGGTGGGGACTAAGGAGTGCACTTGTCATGATGAGCACTAGGTGATGTATGGAAGTGCTGAATCTCTGTATTGTACACCTGAAACTAATATTACATTGTATATTAACTAACTGGAATTTAAAAACTTTTTTAAAAAGTGAGGGGTTGACACTTTCTATCCACAGTTTCTGGCATAGCACCTGGTATACAGAAAAGCTCAAAAAATACTTGGCATTATGCTGAGTGACAAAAGCCAGTCTCAAAAGTTTATATGCAGTATGGTTCCATTTATATAACATTCTCAAAATGATAAAATTATAAAGATGGAGAGATTAGTAGTAGCCTAGGCTTAGGGATGGGGGGTAGCATGCAATATGAAAGTGTAGCCCAAAGGAGTTCCTATGCAGTGAGGAAAGAGTCCTGTCTCTTCACTGTGCTAGTAATTACATAAATCTAGACATATGATAAAATGGCATAAATCCATAGAGACAGACAGACAGACAGAGACAGACATGCAGAGACAGGCAGACAGCAAGCATTTAAAAACTGGTGGCATCTGAATAAAGATTATACAATGTCATTTTCCTGGGATTTCAACGTATTGCCCTTACAGAAGGTGTCACCATTGGGGAAAGCAGAGTGAAGGGTACACAGGTCCTTCCTGTACTATTTTTTTAGCTTCCTGTATGTCTACAACTATTTAATGATGAGGAGTTTTAAAGCATAACTGAGTTTCATTTTGTATATATGTTGCCTAAATTCCTCTCAGTGGAACCCTCAGGAAAATTCTGTGACCGGTATTTTGATGCTACCCATTGAACACTTAAGAAAACTGAGTCTCAAGTGTTGCATAGCGGTTTAATAGATGAATCTCTGGAGCCAAAGTACTGGACTTCCAAAACCACTTGCTAGCCTTTTATCTAGAGAAGGAAGGGCATCCTGCCATTTGCAAACACATGGATGCCCCTTGAGAATATCATGCTAAATGAGATAAGTCAGACAGATAAAGACAAGCACTGGATGATATCACTTATATGTGGATTCTAAAAAAAGGCAAATTTGTAAAAACAAAGTAAAATGGTGATTACCAAGGGCTGGAAGGTGGAAGGATAGGACAGACAATGTTTAGGAATACTAACTTGCAGGGCATGTGGGGGGCTCAGTCGGTTGAGCATCTGACTCTTGGTTTCGGCTCAGGTCGGGATCTCAGGGTCCTGAGATCAAACCCCACAGCATGCTCCATGCTCAGCATGGAGTACTCTTGGGATTCTCTCTCTCTCCCTCTCTTTCCTGCTGGCCCTTCCCCTGCTCACGTGCTCACACTCACTCTCTCTCAAATAGATAGATAGATAAATAAATAAGAATACTAACCTACAACCGGTATCAAATAAGTTCTAGAGATCAGATGCACAGTATAGTCAGTATAGACAACAAAACCGTATTGTAAGCCAATTTGCTAAGAGCCTAAAACTTAATTATTCTAACCACTTATGTAATGGAATAGAGTGCTAATTATTGCTACAATGGCAATATTATTACAATATACAAGGGTAACAAATTAAGATGTCAAACTTCAATTTATACAATGTTATATTCAAACATACTTGAATAAAAAAACTTTGGACAATTGACTTATTCTTTGTGACTCAGTTTCCTTGCCTATAAAATGGAGACATATTTAGCTCAAGGCACAAGGCCTAGAATATCATCAATTCATCCATAAATGTTAGAGGTTATGATTATTATTAAAAGTCACCCAGAATAGAAGAAGAGCAGAAATTCAAATATTGGTCTGATTCTTAAACTTTGCTCTTAATCATTATACTGCCTCCTTTCTGAATGACAAATGAAAACATAGATGAACAGTTACCTGATGATTCCATCCCTCCGCCCCCTACACACACACACACACACACACACACACACACACACACACACACACGCCTACTTCCCTCCTGTGAGTCCCTGCAGCACCTCTGTACTAGTTTCCTAGAGTTGCTGTAACAGAGTAACACAAAGCAGTTGACTTAAAGCAACAGAAATTCATTCTCTCCCAGTTATAAAGTCTGCAAGTCTGAAAACAAGGTGCTGGCTGGGCTGTTCTCCCTCCGACACCTGGAGGGGAGAATCCTTCCTTGCCTCTCCCAAGCTTCCTCCCTTCCTCACCTCATCAGTCCCTGGCCCTCCTTGGCTTGCAGCTGCACGACTTCCATCTCTGCCTCTTTCACTTCCACATGGCCACCTCCTTATGGACACCAAGGATATTGGACCAAGGCCCACCTTATCCCAGTGTGACCTCAACTTACATCTCCATTACATCTGTAAAGACCCTTCTTCCAAATAAAGTCACATTCACAGGTACTAGGACTTAGGACTTCAACTTACTTTTTTAGGGACACAATTTAACATGGAAGAACCTCCCAGATGGTTTCCAAAGCCATCCCAGACCCCATGTGCCCTTTTCCCCTCTTTTCGAATTAAAACCTCCTGAGCTCCCTCCTCCTCCATTCAACACAAGCTGTTTGCAGTCCACTATTTATTAAAACATGGAGAGAGTCCACAGGCATTTTCAGCACAGATGGGCATTTCTCTTCAAGAGCAAGTTCAGCTTTCTAGCACAAAATCCACAAGCACAGGGGGCACTGTGCCCTATTTTTATTTCAAGCTGCTTAAGTGATCATTTATGGCAGGACATAAAAATTATCACTGTTTTGAAACAGACACTAGGCTGGTATTCTAGGTAATGATACCTCTGGGCCAAGTCATTATTTTTCACAAGCTTTAATTATCAGGATGGGCACACTGTTATTTATTAAATACTTTGCACTCCATAGACAGTGTCTGAATAGGATGAACACCATCTCTTTTCCCAGCTATGCTCAGTTTAAACAGATTCTTCTCACTTTCCCTCGATGCTGACCAATTAATGAAATCAAGAACAGGCTCTGGAACAATATGTATACACACAGGACATTGCATCCTAGTGCCCATGGCCAAGTATGCATGCCTCAGAATGAGAGCATCCAGGTTCAATCCTGGCTCTGCCACTTTCAGCTGTGAGATTTGGGGCATGCAGGCCCACTCCTCCTGAGCTTCTGGTTTCATGGATATGACAAGAATGATCTCCTGGGATTTGTCCACAGCTGAAGTGGCATCAGAACCGATGTTAATGTTTTATTCCTCAAGTTCAAAGACTTTCAAAGAAAGAAATGAGATGTGTCCTCAGAGAACTGGCTCATTTCCCTTTTCCAAGACCTGTAAACAAGCATTCCTTGCCCACTCTCTCTTCTCCAGTTCAGAAACAAACTCAACTCCTCACCACTAAGTGGCAGAGAGTTGCTGCTCCAGAGAGAGAAAAGTCAGTCATGTTTCTGTAACCTGCCACAATTTCCCAAGTCCTTTCAACTCTTGAGAGGGTCACAACCACCTGAGAGGGCAACGTTATTGTTACCCCCTTCATGTACTTACAGGAGTCCATAGTTTAAGTGTTTATGGGAGAGAGGCTGTGTGTAGAATGATTCCAAGTACAGACTCTGGCACGACTTTGTTTGGGTTCAAAGCCCAGCCTTATCTCCTATTTAACTTCTTAGTGACTCAGCTGCCTCATCTGTAATAGAGAAACAATACTAGTACCAACCCCATCTTATAAAATGGGGATCTTACCAGCCTCATGGAGTTATCATGAGGACCGAAGGAGTTAATACGTGGAAAGTGATTTGATCATTACCCGACTCATAGTCACTGCTGTGAGTTAACTCATAGTAACTACTATGTAAGTGTCTGTTAAATAAATGAACAAATACATGTTAAGCTCTCAATAAATACTAGCTATGAATGCCTGTATATTACTGGCCATCTCAATGATTAGCAAATTATGGCCCACAGGACAAATCTGGTTCTCTACCTGTCTATCTAAATAAAGTTTTATGGGAACACATCCATGTCCATTCATTTACGTATCATCTAAGGCCACTTTCCAGCTCTAGCAGCAGAGTCGGATGGGTGCGACAGATACCCCATGCCCCACAAAGCCTCAGCTATTCACCATCTGGCCCTTTAAGAAGATGTTTGCTGAGCCCTGGTCTCTCATGTCTTTCAGGACAAGATTGAGCTTTGTTTTATTCATCATTTTCTTCCCAGCGTCTAGCACAGTTCCTGGCGCTCAGTAGGTGTTCTATAAATATTTGTTTCAACAATGAAGAAATAACTGAAGCCCTATTTCACACATCAGGACTTAAAACAACAGTAACTGCCATTATTAAGCACTTGCCACACGTCTGACCCCACACCGAGTGCTTTGTCTTGTGAAGCCATTTCACCCTCACATCAAATCTTGGACCCAGGTACTATTATCATCCCAACTTGGGACAGGAGGAAACTCAAGTTGAGAAGGCAGAGAATTGCACAGAGACTCAGCTGACATGGGATCATGCTGAAGCTCCAACCCTGGTTTTCTTACTCAAAATCCCATGTTCGCATGTTACTTCCTGTCCAGGAGTGAACCATTTGAAAAAACAAGTCCTCAATTTCGCTCTGGTTATATGTTTCAAACTCTATTTTGTATCCATTTAACAAAGGACTCTTATGTTCCCTGATACAAGATTCTAGGATCAACGACCGTATAAAAATCTGCCCAATTTACCTTAAAGCTCCAGGGTTTACATGAGCCCCCACTCAACCAACCTTGCCAGTTGCAAAGTAACAAGTAAGTCTCACCACCATTTGTCTTCTCAAACTACAAGATGCAAATCAAAAGTGACTGGTCTGACTTTCTGCAGTGGGAAGGGTCAGTTGGTTTTTTCAGCTTGTGAGCTGCACTAGACTTCTAGTAATAGCTTTTGTGTTGGGGCAAACTAACAGTGTGAATGTCTGACATCTTAGAAATCAAACCAAAAATTTATTCTGATAATTTGAGGTCTATTTTATTTTTTGTATGTATGCTTAACACAAATCTTGCCTGCAGATAGACTTGCCACCTGTACTGGACCTATTCTATGTTTCTCCCTACATTTGCTCACCCTCACCTACCCTCCTCAGAGCTCAGCCCTTCGATCCATAGAGAATGCAGCCTGCTGCTCTTTTTATCCCTTTCCCTCACACTGCCAGGTGTCTTAGCCTCCCCCAGATGGAAACAGGCCAAATTCTGGAGTCATCCTTACAAGATAACCCCCAAGGACAACCCTCTAGCTAGCATTCGACTGTGATGTGGTTAGCTTGTTATTACAGCATAACCCAGCATGAGCCTGACTAAATCCCTTGTCATTTCTCTTTCCATTCTGCCAGGAGTTTGAGACTCTCTCTGCCCTCAGCTATCCCCATGAGACAAACTGGAGCATGCTGTGCCATAGTGAGTAATCATCCTCTGAGATATTAGAGTGGTGGGTGGGAACAGCCCCATAATGTCCCAGTAATAAGTAACCTATCTTGTTTAGTGGCAAGCTCACCCCTTAAATTAGGCTGAGTTTCCCCAGAAGCACACCTGAGGCAAGTATTCAAATGAATTAGTTCATGTGGGAAGCACTGTCATGGGGTGGAGACATGAAATGGGGACAAGGAACAATACCAATTAAAGCTGTGTTTGAAACAAATTATCACTGCAGGCACTGGGAGCTCAGGTTCCTTGGGGAGCTCTGGGAGACAGGGTGAAACATGCCTCAGATTTTCCCAACCAAGAAGCAGGGGACCTGTAGCTCTTATTCACCAGCCCTCCATCTGCCTTTAGTTGAAGACTGTTCTGGGGTATCCCTCCAGCATTGCCAGCTCACCATGCCCCCACCTGAGACAGACAGACAGACACATACGCGCACGCACGCGCGCACGCACACACACACCAGACTCAACAACAAAAAAGTCCCTCAGGCAGAGGTACAGGTGTGCATAGGTAGC
Source organism: Eumetopias jubatus (assembly GCF_037043125.1). NCBI lineage: Eukaryota > Metazoa > Chordata > Mammalia > Carnivora > Otariidae > Eumetopias > Eumetopias jubatus. Next base: position 171,271,552 of record NW_028274807.1, read on the forward strand.
CACATGGGTCTTGTGCATAGAACTTACTGCCAAGAGTGTGTGAGGCACACACCAGGTCAACCACACCCTCTAAATCCAAATTATGCCAAACTCAAACTTACGCTAAAAAGCTATGTTCTCCCCGAGACAGAACATATTGTGTCTCTCTATTCAAAATGACCTCAACAACTTAAACTCCCTATCACAAATATACGAAGTTGTGAAAAGGTGATTAACTCCTATCTAGTGTCTACACATCGATTTAGTGTGGCTCACCTCACTTCTCAGCCTGAGGCATTCTTGGTGGGTCGAAAAGCCCAGCGTCCTGGCTACTCAGCAAGTGCTTCCTAACTAAACCCTTTTGGTCCAGATTTCTTGGCACAACGTGGCCTTCAGCAGAGGTGAGACGTCCTGAGGAAAAGCTATTCCTTGGAAGCAGCATGAATGTAATCAACAGCACTCCATTTTTGGTTCTGAGAGTCCTCTCTCAACATGTCCCCATTTCGGTAATGAACTGCCTAATCTTGGACATTTTCCCATGGAGAAGTGATTAAGTCTGTCACCATGATTGTAGGGGCGTCTCAATCCCATTAAAATGACCCCATAGCCGCTGTTTATTCACAAGCCACTGCAATTATTTGCTGAGTCTTTGTGGGTTGAAAAAGGCCAACTGAGATCACTTTACCTTTCTTTCCTATGCATGAGTAAATTTAGGAAGGTTCTGGAGAAGTGTAGGAGTCATAGTTCTCTTAGCACTGATACTAGATTGGGTGAGGGAGGGGCTAAGAGTTACATGGAAATTTCAGCACCAACTTTAGTTTTAATGAGACAACTATTTGAACTCTGCTAACTCCTCCAGCTCAGCAAGTCAGCTACGGATGGCACAGAAGTGTAATTTTTTTTTCCCACAATGTGGATATTCAAGGTGACATTGAGATGCCTCCTGTATTTTTTAACTAAGTAATTAAAACCAAAAAAATTGATTATTTGTGAGTGTAGGGGCATGTCTAATTAAGTACCAGTGCTGAGAATTACCATCACTGATGCTGGACCAGCCCATATTGGAGAGCCATATGGATGACATTACTAAAACAAGCACTGATATACAGTTTAATTTTAGATAAAATTGTCTCCCGGTTTTATTAAAAGGGGGGTTAACGATCTAATTACTTGGAAAGAGGTCAGTTAAATTAATTCCGCCGCATACAGAAAGGAAGGTTCAAAGGAAGAGGAAGTGATTAATAAGCCCCTACCACATAGAGAAGGCAGCCAAGTGTCCAAGCCATGTGAGTTATGCTTCCTTGACAGCTTTGGATTATTAAGAAACAATTGCCAAGACATAAACTAATATTCAGAAGCAGTTGCCAAATAATAGGTTGTCTTTCCAATGGTTAGACTATATCCCATGAAAAGCCCTCTTGACAGAGCCACTCTCTTCCAGGGCTGATTTACAGAGCATCATTCCCAGGAAAAAGCAGTTAAGTTTAATTTATAGTAGCCCAGGGCTAACCAAGGAAGTGAAGTCAGCAGATAGCTGGCACGAGAGTGAAAGATGAGTTCAGCTCCGCATGTAAATCTTTCTCTATTTTATTAACTATGGGACATCAAAGACAACCCACTTCCTAGCTACTTAGTAGTACTTTGCCCCTCTATCAAGATGACATTAGCCATCCAAACCTTCAATGATACAGTGGACCCTGTCCTTGCTGAAAGGGACTTGAAACATCATCTAGCACAACTCTTTGGTAAAAGCGAGGGTCACAATGATCAAGTTGCCACCTGAGATCAAACCATCTAGTATGTAACCAAGGAGTGCTAGAACTCCAGGACCCTTCCTTTGGCTTAGGGCTCTTTCCACCATTTCCTCTGGCAAAAAAAGCTCTGGACTTCTATTTGAGACTATCACTAACCACACCAGACTGGATAAACTGTAACATCTGTTTAGCCAGATCTCCAGCCGTGGCTTTTGGGTCGATTAGGTACATCCAGAATCTTTGTTAATAATGCTCAGATCACCAGGGTGTTATGGGTACACTGAAGAAGTAACTTACTAAGCAAAGTCCTCGTGAAATAAACAACCATTGATCTTTTTCTCATCCCAGTGATAAGATATGAAGCTACCAAGGGAGAGTCTGGCCACCCTCCAGGAGAAAATAAGTGGTTTCAGACTTCTGTTTGAGAACAGAGACAGGGCCCAAATGATCTCTAAACACCTCCCTTGGTTCTAAGATTCTATAAATTCAATTTATGTATTTCAAGGTTGAATCATAGAATTCTTGTAATAAAACCTCAAAAATGTTACCTTCTGTCTAGCTCTTCACTGGATACAAAGTGTGTTCACTTATATAAACTCATTATCTTCTAATAACTCTTAGAGGTGAGAAAGGCAGGAATAATAGGTTTTGAACAATCTTGGGAAAGAGAAAAGCATAAAGGTAAAGAATAGCAAGACAGAGAGACCTGCATTCAAGCCTCAGCCCTGCTCCTCACTACCAGTGACCTGATGAACTTCTCCGAGCCTTGGTTTCTTCGTTAGTAAAGTAACAACCACTGTAGCCAAGATGTGATCAGAATGTCTCATTATCGCAGCAGTCCAGGTCCCCTGAGCCCTATTCCAGAGTGGTTTCTATCTCACCACTCTGCCTCTATATTATCTTTCCCCACCTGCCCCTGGTATTAACCAGGTCTTTCATTTTCTGTATTTGGATGCTTTGACAGCTGGGGCCTTGCTGACCCTCAAGGGGCTCCCCCTCCCAGAGCTAGTCAGTTCCTAGAGATAGTGAACAACTCACCCAAAGTGTACTTTTCAAATACAAACCAATCCAGAGCCCATACTCCCCACGAGCCCCTTCATAGGCCTCTCCAGACCACTAGCCACTTGCCCTAATTGACCCAGGGTCAGGTACCAGAAAACTAGGGACAGCCCCTATGCCCCAGAGCCCACTGAAATTATTCAAATTGGCCAAGCCTCAATCTGCCTGCCCTGCCTTTCCTGTTCCTTCTCAAAGGACTCAAAAGATAGAATAAAAATGATATTTTAAAATCATTCATTGTTCCAAATCTGCAGCCTCTCTCCAAGATAGCACCCGCATTTGTATGTTGGAAACTCAGCAACATAGAAGGGAAATCTTAAGCTTGAAATTTTCTTACATAACTGAATATGTTATATGTTCCCTACACTGAATTTTGGAAAGCATGCTTCAGCATCTGGCTCTCATCCCTTGAAACACTGAGAAAGTTCTGGCTTTTGAGCCTTGGAATCTCCCAGCAGGTACATCACGTGCTTTTACCTCCACGGGACGCTAAATCGCACAGAGAACTTGACAAAATAACCCTCCCAGCATCTAGGTTTTTCAGAATATGGAATTTCCCACTGTCATTATCTCAAGTGTCTCTGGGCGAGTTGAATATATTAGACAGGCACTCTGTACTGCATATGTCAGGAACTGGGAGTTCTTCCCTGACCTTAAAAAAAAAAAAAAATTTAGAGCAAAGCAATCTAGAAAACCATTGTATTGGCCCAGACAATGGAAGTGTGCTTGAATGGGAGGCTTGCAGGCAGGGGGAGTGGTTTGCCTCTTCTCTTTTTTAATAGTTGTGTGAAGTGGTTTCGTCAGGGAATGTTGTCTGGTTGGAAACAGGGGTCCTCGGCTATCCCTTGGGAAAGGGGAAATGTGGGCAGAGATCTGTGTGTTCCAGCAGCTCTTACTTCAGGTCCCTGTGTCTGTAGCGCATGGACTGTGGCCTACGCTGCTGGCCAGCCCCCCCCACCCCCCACCCCCCGGATACAGTCTATGCTGCCTAAGCTGTGCCTCCCACCCCCCACCCCGTCCAGGCTCTCCCAGCTGCTCCCCAACACTGAACTGTGTGCCACAGCCAGGCTGCACTTGTGACAGTTACAGGAGTGCCCCAGGCGTGCTGACCGCACACTTTTGGATACACTGCCTTTATTTGGAAAACTAAACTGTGACAAGCTCCTGCTCACCCTTCCATCCAGACCCGGCTCTCCTTCCAAAGGCTTTCCCTAACCCTCCCTACACTGTCCGTGTGGGACACCCCTGCCCTCAATACATGCCCTTCTTGGGGTACTCACCACGATACATCCCAACCCATGGGTACCTGTCTGCCTGCTCTGCTCCATTCTGAGCACCTTGAGCGCTGAGGATGGCACCTTCAGTTCAGAATCCCCAGCACCTCTCTCTGTCCCTCTCTCTCCCTGTTCCTGCCCATCAGGTGGCGTGTTTCTGCGAGCTGCCCCCCCACCCCCAACCCACACCTCTGTGTGTGTCCTCTTCTCTTCTCCTATCTTCCTCCTGCTCCATCTGTCTCTCTCCCTCCCTCCCTGTCCTTCCATACATCCCGCTCTCCCCCATCCTCCATCTGTCCCTCCCTGTCCTTCCATACATCCCGCTCTCCCCCATCCTCCATCTGTCCCTCCCGGTCCTTCCATACATCCCGCTCTCCCCCACCCTCCATCTGTCCCTCCCTCCCGGTCCTTCCATACATCCCGCTCTCCCTCATCCTCCATCTGTCCCTCCCTCCCGGTCCTTCCATACATCCCACTCTCCCCCACCCTCCATCTGTCCCTCCCTCCCGGTCCTTCCATACATCCCGCTCTCCCCCATCCTCCATCTCTCCCTCCCTCCCTGTCCTTCCATACATCCCGCTCTCCCCCACCCTCCATCTGTCCCTCCCTCCCTGTCCTTCCATACATCCCGCTCTCCCCCACCCTCCATCTGTCCCTCCCTCCCTGTCCTTCCATACATCCCGCTCTCCCCCACCCTCCATCTGTCCCTCCCTCCCGGTCCTTCCATACATCCCGCTCTCCCCCACCCTCCATCTGTCCCTCCCTCCCTGTCCTTCCATACATCCCGCTCTCCCCCACCCTCCATCTGTCCCTCCCTCTCGGTCCTTCCATACATCCCGCTCTCCCCCACCCTCCATCTGTCCCTCCCTCCCGGTCCTTCCATACATCCCGCTCTCCCCCACCCTCCATCTGTCCCTCCCTCCCTCCCTGTCCTTCCATACATCCCGCTCTCCCCCACCCTCCATCTGTCCCTCCCTCCCTGTCCTTCCATACATCCCGCTCTCCCCCACCCTCCATCTGTCCCTCCCTCCCGGTCCTTCCATACATCCCGCTCTCCCCCATCCTCCATCTCTCCCTCCCTCCCTGTCCTTCCATACATCCCGCTCTCCCCCACCCTCCATCTGTCCCTCCCTCCCTGTCCTTCCATACATCCCGCTCTCCCCCATCCTCCATCTCTCCCTCCCTCCCGGTCCTTCCATACATCCCGCTCTCCCCCACCCTCCATCTGTCCCTCCCTCCCTGTCCTTCCATACATCCCGCTCTCCCCCACCCTCCATCTGTCCCTCCCTTCCCCACTCCCCCCGCCCAGCCAGCTCCCTCTCCCTCTCTCCCCTCACTCTCCCTCCTCCATCCTTATCCATACAACCCTCCCTCTCTTTCTCCCCCATCCCTCCGCATTCTCTTCCATATCCCTCCCCAGCTGTCAGCATTGGTGTCTCAGAATTAATCTGGGCATGTCAAGGGACTTCACTATTGGTCATTCTTACAGCTCAATGACCAGAGAGAAAAAAGTCTCCTTTGCTCCTGAATTCACTAGGAAAAATCCTGGGGAAGAATTGACCGATTCAGCTGGGGCCACAGGCCTTCCCTTTAGACCAGTTACTGTGGCTGGAGATGTGACATCCCACGACCCGGAGTTAGAAGAAAAGGGAAGAAAGGTGCTGAATCAGAATAGCATATACACTTGAATTTTTTTTTATTTTTCAGTATTTTAAATTTTAAAATATATTCACCCGTATCTGTATTGCTTGCACAGAACTAAACATTGCTCACAAACCCATAAATCTGCCGGAGCGTATGGCCCCTAAGACAAGGTCACGTCTGGTTCATTCTTGTATCCCCAGCACACAGCTCAGCACCTGGCACATAGTGGGTGCTTATTAAATATCTGAATGAAGAAAGGAATACATAAAAGAACAGGTAACTGGACAGCTGGATGGTTAACAACAATTTCTTAAAGCAACTCAAGAATTTCTCTTCACTAAAACAGAGCTTGGTCTCTCAAAGATGCAGCCCTACAGCTCACCTAAGGCAACTGGAACTTCGTGGTTCACCATTTTTCCATCTACCAATACTCCCAAACACATTGCATGCCTGCAGACTCCCATACACCCTCAACTCCCGGGAACTTCTCATCGTACCAAAGCTCTTTCTTCTGGTTCTTTCTTGGACTGGTTTCATAAGAAATCCTGAGTGTCTGACCTAGGGGGCTCCTGAACAGAAGAACCAGCCCAGGATTCAAGCTACCAGCATAGCCAAACCTCACAGTAAGAATCTCCCTTCTGCTATCTTCCTAATGTCATGTCTGACCCAGGCTCAGGAGGCAGATGCAAGTGAAGACAGAATCATTAGGAACCAAATCTGTACAAATAGGGATGCTTATAGCAGATTAAAAAAAAAAAAAAATCAACACAATGCCCTGTTTCTGGGCATTGCATCATTTCTGACATGGCCCCTTTGGAAACAGCTTCTCATGATAGAGCAGGCATCAGAAGGACCACATGAAACTGAATAAAATATCAGTGCTGGACAACTATGGTTCATCGTGCATTTTTAAAACCCCAGTGTGCAGAGAAGAACAGAGAATTGGCTATGATCAGCCAGACACACACATATAGCCTTGTTTTAGCTGGATGAAACTTTCATATTTCAACTCACCTCAGGGCTTTCATATTTAAAAACCAGGCAGGAGCGCAACTAAAACTGCAGTGTATGCTCAGACACCAGTTCTTTTTTTTTTTTTTTTAAGATTTATTTACTTGAGAGAGAGAGAGAGAGAACGAGGATAGGGAAGAAACTCAAGCAGACTCCGTACTGAGCCTGGAGCCTGATGAGGGGCTCAATCTCACGACCCCCAGATCACGACTTGAGCTGAAACCAAGAGTCAGTTGCTTAACGGACTGCGCCACCCATGTGCCCCAATACCAGCTCTTTTTGATGCACCTATTCAGCATTTATCTTGGATGTGTCAGAGTCACTGCAACCCCTGGCCTCAGTTTCCACACTTATACCACTGGAACAATATGCTCACCATAGGTCTCAGGAGTAATACGACAAGTTGAAAAAGACAATGTCATCAAGCACATTGTGCTCCTCAGCTAAGATACGATCAGTGGATTCATGGTGTCGGGCAAGTGAGGTAAGGTTATTAAGCCTCACTTTTCTTGTCTATAGAATACCTCCTACTTCACATGGTGACTCTGATGATTAAACCTAAAAAAATGTGGGGAGTTGAGGGTGAACCACTTGAACCAGGGCAGGGTTTGGCCCTTAGCCAGTATTTCAAATATATTAGTTCCCTGTGTATCAAAACCAAAATAGACCCAGAACTTCCTGTTTCCTTGTTGCATTTCAACATTAATGCCCACACTCAACACTCTAAGAGGCCGGGCTCCACAAGGCTCAAAGCTGGACCTTTGATAGGAACCCTGCCCTGAGATTCTACACCCATACCAGCCCTACATTTATTAAAAACTGAACACAGATAGCAGGAACCCCATTAGTCAAGAAGGGAAGACATTGAGAGGGAGAGTGGAACAGAGTGAGGAAGTAACAGAAAATGGCAACCGAGGCAATTGAAATAAGAATTTTACTTAAAAAAAAAAAAGTAAAGCAGGCAAAGAATACAGGAAGAAAGAAGAAGGGTCATGGGGACAGAATTCTCCGTGAGCTGCTCCAGGTCGTCTGGAAAGCAGACAGCAAGACGGGATTACACCTGAGAGGATCTTATTAGGGGAAGTGCCCTGTGGGAGAAAACAGGAAGGCAGCTGGAGAAGACAGAGGCAGTTGCCACACTGAATGCAAGCCTGACCGCGGAGTGAAGGAGGAGAAGGAAGGAAGTTCGGGGGACTGCATCCCAGCCCGCCATCAGTCCAAGGGAGGTTCATTAAGGTCAGGGTCAGCTGCACAAGAAGGAGTCTGCCTGGCACCTTCTCCTTGCAGCACCTCCACGAGTCAGCATTTTCCACAATATAGCAGGCAGCTGAGCTTCTCACTCTGATCGGGTGACACACGGGCCTGTCTTACAGCACTGATCGGACAAAGAACAACATGGTGGGCCATAGAAGACACCACACTCTGGCTTAGAAAGCTTATTAGTGAAGGGAAGAACCCGGGGTTCTTGTTCCAAACAGAATGGTCAAGGAAGATTCAGGGATGGGAAGGGCTGGAGGAAAAGACAAAAAAAATTAGAATAAGCTCTTGTCTTGATTTGGGTTCTCCAGAAGCAGAACCTGAGACAAGGATTTGGCTGGCAAGTAGTTTATTTGGAAGATGAAGCAGGAGTGAGGGAGTGAGGAGAGGGAGTCAAGAAAAGACGCTAATGTAAGGTGTGCTACTGAGGTAGCTCCAGGCAATGGGAGCTCAAGTCACCCCTAGACTAGAGAAATGAGAAGCACCTTCCAGTAGTCACCCAAAGGACCACAGTCTACAGCATCTATCCATGGGCTCTTGTGTAGCTGGTGTGGAGCTATCCCTTGGGGACCTGCTCCCCTAAACTCCCAGACAGGAATGGTCCCTGTGCTGGGGAAAGCTTCAGGCAGAAAGCCAACTCTCAGGCTAAGACACTGCCAGTGGCAACCAAGTCTGAGTGTGCATGAAACTGCCCATTATGGCTACAGCAAAAACCAGAGCGGGGCTCAGAGCTGCGGTAACACAGCCATTTGGGACAGTCCAAGGGCAAACTGTATGTGAAATGACTTTAACCTTGGCACCTTGTTTATGTCTTCATATTCAACAATCCCCATTACCCTGGGTCCCACCAGTGCCAATCCCTGCTATGCTGTTGCATGTAACACTTTACTTAGCTGTGAACTCCCACCCCAAACCCCAGAGCATTCACTCAATAATGGAGGAGTCTTTGATTCAGCCCTGTGGCCCATGAGACCAGAACTCAGTGTGGGGGTGAAGGAAATAGGACAACAGCAGGCCATTCCTTTTATTAATTATTATTATTATTATTATTAGATCTCATGCGGGAGTGGGAAGGGCCAGAAGGAGAGAGACAATCTCAAGCAGGCACCACACTCAGAGTGGAGTGCAATGCAGGGCTCTATCTCACGACTCTGAGATCATGACCTGAGCCAAAATCAAGAGTCAGACACTTAACCAACTGAGCCACCCAGGGACCCCAACACCAGGCCATTCCATCTCCAAACCACCCCACTTCCACATAACTCCCCCCCATAGTGCAAGCTTACCTTGCAGGAGGGTGGATACACAGGGACTTGGTGCTTGAAGTAGGACAGGTATCTGAGTCCTGGCTCATACCACGGCGACCTCTTGCCACTGCAGCCAACTAACCTGTAACCAAGCGGCTTGGAACGCCAGCAGACAAACCTACCTCTGAGCCCCAGCCTTGCTCCTGCCACACTGCAGGGAGATTTCAGACTAGTGAGAGGCTACCACCACCTTCACTGGCTGCAATTAGCTAATCGTTTCAGCCCGGTGGCCTTCCGACTGCGGTGTTTATCAGAATTACCTGGAGCACTAAGAAAGCACACCAAGAACTCTGCTGGTTAAGCAGGAAAGTCCTCAGAGCCTTGACCAGTACCCCCAGGACATTCTGATACACACCAAAGCTTAAGAACCATCGACGTAATCCTGGATCAGAGGGTCTCAAATTTTGCGGTGCATATGATTCACCTGGGGACTTTGTTCAATTACAGATTGGCTAAGCAGGCCTGCTGTGGGGCAGGAGTGTCTACATTTCTGATGGCTTGAAGGTGATCCCCACACAGCTGCTCCATGGGCCACTTTGAAGAGTCAGGGCCTGCAAGGCAGCACCTGATGGCCTTACGATGGCTTCACAGAGAATCTGGAGGAGCAGCTTTCCTGGGTACTGTTTTCCCTGTCTGTTGGTTCCCCACAGGGCACGTGGCTCCCAGTGACCTTTGGGGTGCAGGTAAGGAAAAAAGTTCTTGCTATGCTGCTGCCTTTTTCAGAAATTTAGTTACGTATTTTATTTAACCCAGTATATCCAAAATCTTATCATTTTGACATTAATAAACAAAATTTATTAATGAGGTATTTTACATTCTTTTCTTTCTAGTGCTAAGTCTTAGAAATCCTGCATGCACTTTACACCTCCAGCCTACCCCATTCTGAATAACGACCATGTGTGGCTAGTGGCCCCTACGGTGGATGACCCAGTGCCCTCTTATACTCTGACTTACCTCACAGTCCGGAAGTTCTTATTCTGTCGACCTATGTCCTTCTTTTCAAGCACTGGGCTCACCTAGTGTTTGAGCCAAAATAGCATTAGAAACAGCACTCTTATCCAAAGAGAGAAAAGGTGCCCAAACATCCCTGAACAATTTTTGTTTTTTGCCTCTAGGTTTCCATTGGCCTCCTGGAGAGTCTGGGTTGACCAACCACCCAAGGTGGCCTGGGGCTGTCCCAGGCTTAGAACTGAAGGCCTACATCCCAGGAAATGCCTCAGTCCCAGGTGAACAAAGAGAGCTGGTCACCCTTGTAAGTCTGTTCCTGCACGGAGCACTCACTGCCCCTACGAAGGACTTGTTGCCATGGTGCCAGAGCAGCCCAGGTCCAGCCCAGGATGGAAAATGCATCCAAGTTCCCTGTCCAGAGCTAAATATCTGCACACCGGACTTGCAGGGCAGTCAGGGCCCCTCCAGACCTCTGGGGCCCCTGAAATGAGTATAGCTTCTCTCCACTCCCATCTGTCTCAGTTCTGATATTGATTCTGAGTCTCAGGTTATTTCACTGGGTTTCATGGGCATTTTAAGAATGTTAAAACATGGGGCGCCTGGGTGGCTCAGTCATTAAGCATGTTCCTTCAGCTCAGGTCATGATCCCAGGGTCCTGGGATCGAGCCCTGCATCAGACTCCTGCTCGGTGGGAGGCCTGCTTCTCCCTCTCCCACTCCCCCTGTTAGTGTTCCCTCTCTCGCTGTGTTTCTCTCTGTTAAATAAATAAATAAATAAATAAATAAATAAATAAATAAATAAATAAATAAATAAATAAATAAAATCTTAAAAAAAAAGAATGTTAAAGCATTTTGAAAACTGTGAGGCATTAAGTAAATGTGTATACTATTAATACTCATCAAGCAAGTATTAGATGCCAAGTCCTAGGTTAACACCTTTACGTTCATTATAGGATTTAATTCTCACAGCAACCCTCTGAAGCAAGCACTATCATTGTCTTTATTTTAAAGATGAGGAGATGAAAGCTCAGAGAGGTTAAGTTCCTTGCCTATGGTCACAAAGCTTATTCAGTCTCAGAGGTGTGCTTTGAACGTAGGACTGATGTCAAAGTCTAGAAAACAGCAAAGCAGACAAGGAAGACTGAGAATGGAAAGATACATCGATGGCAAGACTAATCTCCCTACTGCAGGAAAAATGCTCTAGATGGAAGGCCCTTGACCAAAAAAAAGCAACACAAATTTTCAAAAGTGTTTGAGACAAGAGTATACATTACTATCTTTAAACAGGTTTGGAGAAGAATTTATGGAAGCTTGTGAGTCCTATTCTTCTCTCTGTCCCCAGCTCTGAGTAGGAGCACCCGCTGTTCCCTGTGCCTGGAACACTCCAGCCCCTGATCTTCAGGTGGAGGGAGCTCCCCTGGATGCAGATCAGCCAGGTCCCAGCTCAAATGCAACTTGCTCCAGGAAGGCTCCCCTTACTAACTTATGGAAGCCTCCACCTCTCCTCTGTTCACATGTCACTCTGTCCCATTCCCCTGCTTTATTTTAGTTGTAAAACTCATCAGAGATCTGCTGTTACCTTATGTCCATATTTATCAGGTTTGTGTGTTAATTTCTTCCTCACCATATAAGGACGAGGTCCCTGCTCCATGGAGCTTATATGGACCTTGTCCATCACCATGTCCTGGGGGCCTAAAGCAGACCCTCAAATTGTTGTTGATTATTAAACAAACATAATACCTGAAAAATTGTGGGATAAATTGCCAACAGGGATAAAAAAAACTTCTGTTTGATTTTGTTTTTTTTTTTAAGAGGCCTGCAATCAACATGTAAAGTCACCCTTAGTGAAAGAGCTTATTTTCTTAGTATTGATGCATCCCCGTTTGCAAACTGACCAAACCACAAGAGCTACATTGAAATCTTCCCTTGTTGGGATGAGTTCTCACTCTCTGATTACAGACTCGAGCTGATAGATTTCAATTACCAAAAGTGTCACCACAAGAGACAGTCACTCAAAGTCCTTGGCTCTGTAGAAGTCAAAACCCAAGTCAGCCAGACCAGAAACACCTTCACAGATCTGGTTGTGTCTTGAATCATTTCCATAGAAACGGGAACAATTCCCAACAGAGGCTTGCTAACTTCCAGCAATTATCTTAAGGTCTGATTAGCATTTTAAATGTCACCTGTATAAATTAAAACTGTTTACAGCTCACAATGGCATTATTTTGTGATTCATGATTCCCGCAGCAGCTAGCCAAACTCACTTTTTGGAAAATCCCATTCTGAATGTTACCTGCTAGATTGGGCCTGGCAAAATCTCCCTCTTGGTTTAAATATCCAGCTTCCCTTTTCATTCTTCATGTTGGTAATCTCCTGGGAAGAGTTCAAGTGTCCGGAAGTATCACACTCGGCAGGCATACTATTTGAAAACAGTTCTTTGGGTTGTGTAAGTTATTTGACACAATCTCCTGCTGGTTTAAAGAAGATATATGAAGATTTCTGTGTATAGTTCTAGATCAATCAAGCATCACTCATCAGCACCTATCTTGTGGGTGTACACATTAATTTTCCCAGAGATTGGGGGATGGGACAATGAGTGAGGTCACCTCTAGTCCTAGTCATTTTTTACCAAAAACGGTACTTTAAAATAGCTCCCTTTCATGCATACTTTATGCCACCAGCATTTCACTGATTTACTTAGTTTTGCACCACAGTTATACAGAGGCACTTCCCGCTCCTTTGGCCAAGAGGAGGGAAAGAGAAACACGTGGGCTGCGCAGTCAATTGGACAGGGATTCCAAGCTTTCCTCCACCGCTTAATGCTCTAGAACCTTAAATAAGTCCCTTAGTCTCTGTTTGCCTCAGCTTTCTCATGTCAGCTCCACACAGGGAGCAAACTAGAGTGCCTACCCTTGGTCTAGTTGAACACTCAGACCAACACGGGAGAAAGCTGGATGGCCAGCCCCCAGTGCCCCACCAGGTGCCACAGTGATCTCTCTAAACTTCCACTTTCCTGCTTCCACTTCCCTGCTTTTTGCAGAAGTCAGCAAACTTTTTCTGTAAAGGGCTACGTCGTAAATATTTTTGGGTTTGCGGGCAGTATGTTCTCTGTCTCAGCTACTCAGCTTGGCCCTAGTAGCAGGAATGAAGCACAGACAATATGGAAAGAAAAGGGCAGCTGTGTTCCAGTAAGACTGATCACCTCTCTAACCCCATCTCCTACTCATCTGCCCCTCCTCCACTCTGCTTCAGCCACATTCTTTCCGTTTCTGGAACATTCCAAGCTCTTGCCTCGGGGCCTTTGCACTCGCTGTTCTATTTTGTGGGCAGCTCTGCTCCTGAAGCAGCATATGTCTGATATCTCTCAGTTTATCGTCATCAATTCAGAGAGGTTTCCATGACCACCAACTAGTCAGCTGCTCTTGAAGAGTGGTCCCTGCTTTATTTTCTCATGGTACTTACCAGTCTCTGATAAGCAATACAGAGGAAGCAGTTTCCACAAAAATAATCATGCATACAGACCATGGATACTTTCTCAATCGTATGTGTAAAGTTTAACAAACTTGGGCACCTGGGTGGCTCAGTCGGTTAAGCATCTGCCTTCAGCTCAGGTCATGATCCCAGGGTTCTGGGATCGAGTCCTGCATTGGGCTCTCCATGGACTCTCCCTCTGCCTCTGCCTCTCTTTCTTTCTCTCTCTCTGTCTCTCATGAATAAATAAATAAAATCTTTTAAAAAAAGTTTAACAAACTTTTTTGTTTGTTTTTGTTTGTTTTAAAAAAATGTTTAACAAACATGCATTTTTTTTTGTTTTTCTCAGTACTATCTTTAATTATGGTAAAATTCACATAATATAAAATTCATCTTACCCACTTGTAAGTCTACCCTTAAGTGGCATTAAGCACATTCACATTGTTGTGCGACCATTGCCACCATCCATCTCCAGAACTCTGTTCATCTTGCAAACCTGAAACTCTGTCCCCATTAAACAACTCCCCCTTCCTCCCTCCTCCCAGGTCCTGACACCATCTCATCAAATTTTCACATTAAACCTTACCAGGCAAAATCTGATTAAGGAAATATCCATGTCTCCTGAACAATTTTACTAACAAATTTCTACCCCTGAACCCCTTCAATGTTGAGATTCTGGGACCACCACTGTGATCTGATATTTTCTTACCTGCTTTTCATTTGTTCTTTTCTCTCTCCCTCACTACAGGGTAAGCTACATAAGAACAGAAACCTCATCTTTTCCCTCACTGGGTGGCAAACAACCAGCACAGGCTAACACGCAGCAACAAATGTTGGTGAAATGAGTAAACAAAGATGGGAATGATCATGATTGGGTTAGACCTCGGGCTGAGCTCTCCAAAGGCTTTAGATGTGTAAATAAGACAGGGAACTTCAGGTAGGGGGTAACAGCAGAAAACGTAAACTCCTGGAGGCCTGGGGAGTATCTAAATTGTATGGCAGGGGCAGGTCCCAGCAGGTGGAGGAGGAAAGAAAAGGAGAGAGGGAAAGTGGGAAGAGACAGGTGGGAGGCGGAAATGCAGGAAGAAAGGAGAATGAGAATGTACTGGAATCTCTTCACAGAGTATGCGTTTGAGAGTCCTGGAGAGAAAGGATGAAGGATGTAGGGAGTGAGGTTGTTAAAGATCTAGGAAGCATGGTCCTTGACCAGGGAATGTCATTATGCCATCTGGGGAATAAGGAAAATGTCACTTGTGGCCTTGGCAATATCGAAGAGAAGGGGTGTGTCCAGGTGTCACAAAAACCCCATTTTCGGAACTTTAGCAACAACTGGAGGCAAATGACATTTCCATGGCAGGAGGCTCATTGTGATGAATCTTCTCGAAAAGTGGATGGAGGAAAATGGTACATCTGCCACAATCTACAGACCACTCTTCTACCCAAAAAGAAAGACCAAAAAACAAAACAAAACAAAACAAAACTGTCCCATGGAGCTGGCCTCTCGTCAATAGGACTCTGATCTTGATTCTGGCCCTTTAGGCCCAATGTTCCTGTGACCAAACAGACGAGATGCAAATCAACAGTGTGTAGGCTGGGAGGCTGTATATTTCCTTACCCAGGAGCGGTCATTCACAAAGGATGTGACTCACCAGCCAGTTCTGATCGTGATTTCGTGCACCAGGCCCCAGGAACCCTGACTCATGCACACGCCATGAAGAGATTGTTTTAAAGTGGTTGAAGTCTCACGGCAAATTTATACAAACAGAAGTGGGATAGGTGTGGGATTTACTGATGTAAATACCTACTCAATGATTCAGATGCTGTCCTCTCATAATTGGTCCTAGGTGTAATATCTACCTGGAGGTATTGTTCCTGCCAGGCTTAATAGACCTCAGCTGAAAAATTACTCTGTGTAACTGATCCTATTAGGCAGCTGAGGTGGATAACTATGCATCTAAGCTCCAAATTCTTGAATTTCAATCCAGCGGGCAAAAATTAGCTCAATTCAGCCAGGATGTGATAGAAGGATGGTGTTGGAAGGAAAGTTAGAAACCAACTTGTCCCACCTACGTATTTTGCGGAGTAGGAAACTGATTGGCTAAGGTTAAGGTTCAGGAAACTGACACACAGCTTCACAATCTGACCCACGAGCATGGGTCTTTGTACCCTTACTATCAAATGAGCTGCACACTAGAGAAGGCAAGATGAGATGAAACTAAGACCTCTGCCTTTGCTGAGCTAAGAAGTGTCCAAGAAACCAGCCAGATGCGTAAGAGTGTTAACACAGAAATGAGGGATGTGAGGGGCAGATGGAAAAGTCAGAGAAGAGGCACCAGGGGAGGGCAGGAGTCGTCAGGGAGGACTTCCTGGAGGAGAAGATGCTTGGTCTGGACCTCAAAGGAAGGGGAAGATTTGAGAGGAAGGAGTGAAGCAGGACTGCAGAAAGACAGGTGAGAAGAGCCAGTGGGAAGTGTGACACAGGCTGGGCAAGAGCAGACAGAGAGCGTAGGGCACACCCACCTGCAGAAGGGCATGATCACAGAAGATCACCAGAAGTCATAGCGTTGACCCATCCTGGGCCTCTTGTGCTGGTAAATGCTTAATAGCAAGCTCTTGAAGGAGAGGGGAGCCCTGATTTGTAGCCTCTGCCAATTGTCATGGTATGAACACTCTCTCCACAGAGTATTGCAAAGATGGCTGAGTTTAACAACAGGCTCACAAATTTTCTGAAATTTTAACAACTGGCTCTTGCAAGAGACTCCAGCACACTTCTGTCTGGGACCTCTGTTTACATGGATTCCTCTCCTAGTGGTTTTTTGTTTTGTTTTGTTTTTTTTAATAGCTGCCCCTTAGTAGTGAGCACTTGCAGATCAGAGTCTATGCTAACACTTGACGTGCATTATCTTCTTAATTGTTTACAAGAATCTCATGGGGTAGTTAATTTTTAACAATTAATATTGCTGTTTTGCAAATGGGAAAGTGATGCTTAGAGGTATTTGAAAGCCAAATGCTTATCACTCTAAAATTCATACTCTTAACTTTCATACTATACTCTTCCGTCTCCTCTGACCACTACTAATATTATCGTTCTCATTGTTATTGTTCTTGTATTGTTGATCTTAATCCTCAGAACTCTCTGACCCAATGCTGAAAAAACAAGCCAGAGAGATGACTTGCCAGTGGATCCACTGTCTGTCTTCAAATATGAAATTCAGTGAGGGTGGCTGTCTACCTTTCTAAGTACATTTTATCGCTTAGATTTTGAAATCTTTCTATTTCAATAAACAGGTCAAGGAAGTAAAACTATTCCTTATTGAGAAAACACCAACATATGAGTAGATGAAATGGAAAAGAAACTTTGGCTTCAGATCTCTCTTAAGTTTTAGATTTCGCAGAGTTTTAGGCACAAGTTCGTAGAAATGCATGACTGCTGAATTTTGTCCTCTCAACAATCCAAGTTATTCTAAGACAATATCTTCAGTGAAGTTCCCTGGAAACACAACCTGAGAAAAGGATTCTTTTGGGAAGGAAAAAAAAAGAAGAAAAAAACTATAAGGGAGTGAGAGAGGCAAGAAAAGAGTTAGAGCGAAGATGTGGTTTCAGCTGGAGTCTAACCCCAGTTTGATCCCATATGAAGTTCCAGAGTACAAGTGATATCACAGCACTATCCCACCTTAAGACAGGAGAACTGGACTTGTATATCATATCATTGGCTGTGGGAACCGTAACCTCCCAGCCATTTCCCATTGAGGTTGAGGCTGTTGGCTATGGGAAATTCTTTAGAGAAGAACATAGCCATGAGCCTTTAGCCAACACTCATAACAGGTAAGGGATAGGTGCATCAGTGGGGTAAATGGGATCCAGGCAGGGCACCAACAATGTCTATTTCAGACAGGTAACAAACTAAACTCCTAATCAAAACAACTTCACTTTTGCCTAATCAGCCAATCACAGAAATTTTTTAGCATGGTTAGATGCGTGAGAAACCTTGCAATCCCAATTCCTGGGTTAAGATTTTGCATCCGCGACAGACTCAAATGTTTTGAGTAAAACTGCTATGAACCCTTACAGAGCCACAGAATTTCTTGGGAGGGATTGAAATTGCCTTTGTATTCATAGCTCTAAGGATCCTCTAGGGCAAAGACTGTGTTTTATTTACTGTGGGTACCTGGAGACTATTATTTGGCACATAGTAGATGCTAAATAAATATACTGATGAATCAGATGCTTAAAAATCCCTTACATATGGTGACCAACTCAGTTTGCCCAGAACTGTTCAGTTTCAAAACTAAAAGTCCTACATCCTGGACACCTGTCTCAGTGACAGGCAAACTGGGACAACTGGTCACCCTACCCTTGCGACCTCTCTGCTTCTGCATTATGGCTGCATTCAAATCAGTTAATCCCTTCATCTTTCCTACATGTCTCCCCAAAAGGAAACTTTTAAAACTCCTTGGGTAATACACCCATAAGAATGTCTTCAAAATGTCTAATAAATATGTTCCTGCTGCAATTTGAATCATTTTTATTTTTCTTGACTCTAATAGAAATACCACTACAACTACCCCTAAGATTCTGTCATAGGAAATAGTAACCTGTAGTCCTTCTGTTCTTCTTTTTCACCTTCCTTGTCACTCCCCAGGGTAGCCAGTATCCTTCAGTGGGTCTCTGAATGACCCCAAAGCCTTCCTTCAAGCTTAAAAAAAAAAAAAGGCTGACTACCTCTATGGCTCCGGAAACTTTTCTTCTATATCCCCTCTATCAAAATTCATCTGTCCTGTGTCACACACTCTCCTGCCCAGATAGTAATGATTTGGTCCTCAAAATAACATAATGGTTTGATCTAGTCAGAACAGTAAAAAGGTAAGCACTGGGGCAACTTTTCTACTAGCGGGAACCCTTGGCATGTATTAATAATAATAAAAAAAAAAAGGTTAAGGAATAAGTAGTTGAAATGA
The DNA here is from genome assembly GCF_037043125.1 of Eumetopias jubatus. Taxonomy (NCBI): domain Eukaryota; kingdom Metazoa; phylum Chordata; class Mammalia; order Carnivora; family Otariidae; genus Eumetopias; species Eumetopias jubatus. Next base: position 171,290,213 of record NW_028274807.1, read on the forward strand.
ACAATGAGGTAGGGATTATTGGTTTGCATAACCCAAAACACAAGGCTGGTTCAGGCCTACCCAATTCTGTTCTTCTCTGCCTTGCCATCTTTCCATTCCAAACTCTCTTCATGGGAGGGGAACTACATCACTGGCAGAGTCAGGCTTCCATCATCCTTGCTCCCCACACTGCCACAGGAATAGAGAGCCCCCCCCACTTCCAGAATCCATGCAACAAATCCATCTCTCAGGGACTCAGATTGTACCCAGCGGGATATGTGTTTGTCCTGAGCCAGTCACTCTGGCTGAAGAGAGCTGGTTCCTCTGACTGGTCAGGTTGGGGTCACTTTCCTCCCTTGTGGCCAATGAAGGGAAGCAGAGAGAAAGAGTGGAAGGATTAGGTGTAGGGCTGACAAAAACTAAGGCTTTGAGAACCTCAACCACCTGGCTCTATAATTCACCTCCCAATAGGGCTTGGCCTCATCACCATCCTTATTCCAACATAATATATTCTGGCTAAGGCCCTGGAGCCTTTTTAGAACCCCTTGGGGCAGGGGCAAAAATGTGCTATTAAGAATAATCATTGCCTGTGATGAATTTAAAAAGCCAAATAAATATCATAGTTAAGTTTTCATGCTCCAAACATGTGGGAAATTTTCCCTAAGAGTGGGAGGTTGTGCTGGAGCAGCCTAGTGAAGTTTACAGGTGTTTTGGCAAAGCTATCCTTAGTGGATGCCAGAAAGACCTGCCCCCTCCCAGCTGCGTTCCCCATTTTTCAGGGCCCTCAGTAGCAACTTCACTCTCTAATTGCCTGGAGTTAGTCATTATGTCTCAGCTGCAAGACTTGGGAATGCCAAGAAACCAGCTCACCCAGAGGCCTTTTGTGTTTTAAGTGTTTAAACCAAAAAAGAAATTTCCTAAAGAAAGTTACCACTTAGATTTACGTGGGCCAACAGGCTCTGGTTTGGAGACATTTCCAGGCAATCCAACTTTGAAATCCCTGGAGTTCACAAAGAAACTCAGAGTAGCAGCATACACAGAAATGAGAATTTATAATCCTTTGCACTTATTCTTGTGTATGGCACAGACTACTAAGTAAGTTGGCCAAATCAGTTTGGGGACTTCAATTCAATTCTATGAACATTAATTGAGCTCTGTTCAGTGAGGATGCTTTCAGCTGCAAATAACAGCTGAAAGAGCCAATTAAAATTGGCTTTAAATAATAAGAATTAATTACCTCACATAACACAAAGTTGGAAAGAGGAAGGTCCAGAAGTTGGTTAATCTAACAGTTAAACAATGCCAGAAATATTGGTTGCCTTTTTTGAGATTCCCATGGAAATATAATTATGATTTCAAAATGGTTACCACAGCTTCAAACATAACATCCTCACACAACAACATCCAAAGGTAGGAATCAAGGTGGGATTTTTCCATGAGTTTCTCTTTCTCTTTTTCTAAAATGGGAAATCTTTTCCACAATTCCTCTCAACAGACTTTCCTTAGCTCTCCTATTAGAATTCGATCCCACAGCCATCCCTAAACCAGTAAGACAGGAAAGAGGAATATGAAAGCCATAAATGCTTTAGCCAATGGTGATTCATTCTTAGGTCTGGGCCCACGTTAGGGGTTTCTGGAGCCCCTCGCCTCCTGAACAAATGGAGGGATTTGTTGGTAAGGAAGAAAAGGTGAAGCAGTGGCTACAAAGTAGGCAACAAACAGTGTCTTCCCCAGAGCAGCTACCTCTGTGCTCTGCACTGGGCACATGAAGATGGATAAACCACAGCCCCTTTTCTCAAGGAGCCCACAGTGATAGAAGCATTTGCTCAATAATTGCTATTATTTACTATTAATTATATTAATTATTAATAATTGCACTGCTTAATAATAAAATGGGTTTGAAGTGGTAAAGAGCTATGCCAAACTTCATTTTTTAGAAATTTCTATAACAGAGTCTCCCATCCCACATGTTCTTCTTACAATGTGGCTTTAACATTCCTCCTATCAAGAGATGGAATCTACATTCCCACCATTTGAATCAGGGTGGACATGTGACTCCAGCTGAAGTGGCACCACAGGAGAGCTAAGGCTAAATTTTAAAAGTCAACACAACTGCCACCTGATTCTCTTTGGAGGCTCTCTCTTGGAACCCAAGCACCATGCTGTAAGGAAGTCCAGACTTCCCTATGGAGAAGCCCTGCACCAACCGGCCAGCCATGCTAGTGAGCCATCTAGATCCTCCGGCCCTAGTTGACCCACGTAGCTGATGCCATATAGAAGAGAGATGGATTGCTCTATGGCCCCTAGCCAAATCATAAATTTGTGAGCAATGTAAATGATCACTGTTTTCATAAGCCACTAAGTTTTTTTTTGGGGGGGGGGTTGGGCGTAACAAATTATTGGATCTGAGCCAGTTATAGAACTAAAAAGAAAGGAGTGTCAAAGATGGTATAAATCACCTGCTATCAGAGAACAAAGGAAGGAAAAATAAATGTTTACTGGGGAGAAGAGGGAGAGCAAATACAGAGGGACCAGACACCAGGGAAAAGTGATTAATATTAAGTCTCAGAGGATGGGTAGATTGCAGAAGATGGACAAAAGAAGTGCAAGCAAATTGAATGTGCACTGTGGTTTTGGAAACCATGGAGGATATGGTGGATAGCTGTTGGGTTTGACTCCTTGATGGGGTAGACCTTCCTGATGCTCACCAAGAATTTCTGGATCTCCTCTCCTTCAAGACACATGTCTTCTTAAAGTTAGGTGTGACCATATGACTTCCTTTGGCCAGTTAATTGTCATAGGAAGTGTCATGAGTCTCTTTTGGTGAAGCATTTAAGAGCCCATATACAATTCTTCTTTCTCTTAACTTCAACCAATCCTGAGGCGTCATGTTGAAATGAGGAAATCCTAAGACAGTAGAGTTTCTGTTAGCCTGAGCCCCTGAGTATAATACAGTTTTTCCAGTTTTTTAGATGCTTCCCTGACCCAGTTTTGAAGTCCTAGCTAGAGGCCAGTCAGTTCCTCTTCTTGAACAGTCAATGAAGTCCAGACCCCCAACCATTCCTTATCAGCCTCTCACACTTCAGGTCACTATACTTCCACCCTAATTCCCCCAGGGCCAAGTTCCAGACAATCGAGGATGGCCTCTACACCCCAGAGTCCATGGAAATTATTCAAATTAGCCAATCATAAGCCTGCTTGCCCTGCCTCACCCTTTCCTTCCCATAGAAACCACAATAAAGTGCTTGCCCATATTTCTCTCTTCATCTGCCTCCATGACCAATCCCAGTGCTTCACCATTTGGCCCTACATGAGGTACTGTGTTCTCCTTCTGGGAGTTATGAGTAAAACAAAACTGTGACAGTCTTTCTGGTTTCTCTCTTGATCTGCATCGAGCCTCACAATATCCTCCACAAGGTTTAACTCAAGTTAAAACATTAAGCTACTATAATAAGCACGGGTTCCCTGCTACTCTGTGTTGGACATGCAGCTGGTGCATCAAGTACAACTTTATTGCTTTAAGCCGCTGAGGTTTGAGGTTGTTGTTGACTGTAACATAATCTAATCCATCCCAATTGAGAACTGCCCAATTTCTATTTCCCTTACTCTTGTGACAGCACATCAAATTTTCATTGGGAAACCATCTCTCTCTGACTCCCATGTGGTTAAGGTGTTGACTTCAGTTCCCTGGCTCCAAGAGAAATGTCACCCAAGCCAAGACAATCAGCATAATTCATTTACCTTCAAAAAATATCCCAAATATGACCACTTCTTTCTACCTTCATCAACCTGGTCCATGCCAACTTCATTTCATCACTGGATGACTACCTTTGCCTCTTCTCTGGTTTCCCTAGTCTCTTCTATAGTCTATTGTCAACAGCGTAATCAGAGGGATAAGTTGGAAAAATAATTCACAGCATGTCACTCCTCTGCTCAAAACCCTCCTAAGACCACCCATCTCACTCAGTAAAAAGCAAAGTCCTTCCAATGGCCAACAAGGTCATACCTGATTTGCCCCCTCTTACTCCTCTGTCCTCTCCTATTTCGTTCTCCCTAGCTTACTCTTTTCACTGGCCTCCTTGCTTTTCCACAAATTTTCCAGGCTTGTTTCTGCCTCCGAGCCTTTCTACTAGCCATTTCCTCTGCCTGGAGTGCTCTTCCTCCATATCTATACAGCTCACTCCTTTATCTCCTTCAAATCTTCGTGCAGATGTCACCTTCTCAGTAAAGCCTTCTATGACACTCAATCAAAAATTCAAATCTGCAACTCCTCAGTATTTCCTATCCTTTTTTCTTACCTTATCAATGACCACAGCATAATCTAAAATGCTGTATATTTTAAGAATTTATCTGGCTTCACCAGAATATAAATTCCATGAGAGCAGGAACTGTCATCTATTTTACTCATTAATATATTCCCAGAGTTGAAAATAGTGTTTGACACATAATAGTTGTTGTAAATATTTTTTAATGAATGACAATGATGAGCTTTGCACAGGGCAGTATCATAGCCAATGAGGTTTATCTGAGGTGCAATTATTGCTGAAGGATGACAAAATGAATGAATGAATTCCATCTCCTTAGTTACAGTTATTAATTCAAGAATGACCCAATTCAGCCTAAAACTTAACTTCAGAGACTGGTTGGAATTATTAGAAATTTGTGACAGAGACTGACAGCTGACAATCAAAAATGTATGCCCTCCTAGAGAATTAATGTCAATCCTTCCCAGACTTTTTCAAAACATAGAATAGGAGGAATCACTTCCAAACACATTTTATGAGCCCAGCATTGCTCTCATAGCAAAGCCAGACAAGGACATACAAGAAAAGAAAATTACGGACCAATAACTCTGATGAACAGAGATGCAAATATTCTCAATAAATACTAGCAAACTGAATTCAAAGCACATTAGAAGGATCATACACGATGATCAAGTGGTTCAACATATGCAAATCAATAAACATGACACACTGCTTTAACAGAATGAAGAATCTCAATAGATGCAGAAAAAGCATTTGAAAAAATTTAATATCCTTTCATGATACAAACTCTCAACAAATTAGGTATAGAATGAATATACCTCAACACAATAAACAAGGAGTTCAAAGATCTACACGCTGAAAACCATAAAAACATTGGTGAAAAAAACTGAAGAGGATAGCAATAAATGGAAGGATATTCTATGTTCACGGTTTGGAAGAATTAATATTGTTATAATGTTCATACAACCCAAGGCAACCTACAAATTCAATGCTATCCCTAACAAAATCCCAATGGCATTTTCACAGAAATAGAAAAAGTCATAAAATTTGTATGAGAACATAAAAGGCCTCAAATATCCAAAGCAATCTTGAGCTGAAAGAATAAATCTAGAGTCATCACTCTTCCTGACTTCAAACTAGAATACAAAGCTATGGTATTCAAAATGGTATTGTATTGGCATAAAAACAAACACATAGGTCAATGGAACAGAAATAAACCCACACATATATGGTCAACTAATCTTTGACAAGAGCACCAAGAATACACAGTGGGAAGAGAATAATCTCTTCAATTATTGGTGTTAGAAAAACTCGACATCCACATGCAAAAGAATGAAATCAGACCCTTATCTTACACCATACACAAAAACTAACTTGAAATGAATTAATGACTTAAATATAAGGCCTGAAACCATAAAACTCCTAGAAAAAAAACATTGATATTAGTCTTGGCAATGATTTTTTGGATACCATGACACCAAAAGCACAGGCAACAAAAGCAAAAATAAACAAGTGGAACTACATTAAAGTAAAAAGCTGTGCACAGCAAAGGAAACATTCAACAAAATGAGAAGACAATCTATGGAAGAGGAGAAAATATTTGCAAACTATATATCTGATAAGGGATTAATGTCTAAAATATATAAAAATCCCTACAACTTGATAGCAAGAAAAATAAAAACAAAAATATATAACCCAACTTTAAAATGGGCAAAGGGGGGTGCCTGGGTGGCTCAGTCGTTAAGTGTCTGCCTTCGGCTCAGGTCATGATCCCGGGGTCCTGGGATCAAGCCCCGCATCAGGCTCCCTGCTCTGCGGGAAGACTGCTTCTCCCTCTCCCACTCCCCCTGCTTGTGTTCCCTCTCTCTTTGTGTCTCTCTCTGTCAAATAAATAAATAAAATCTTAATAAATAAATAAATAAATAAATAAAATGGGCAAAGGATCTGAATATATTTTTTTCCAAAAAAGACATGAAAATGGCCAACAGGTATATTAAAAGTTGCTCAACTCCATTCATCGTCAGGGACATGCAAATCAAAACCAAAATGAGGTATCACCTCACACCTATTAGGATGTCTATTATCAAAAAGAGAGGAGGTAACAAGTATTGGTGAGAGTGTGCTGGGGGGGTGCTCGTGGTAATCAGGAACACCTGTGTACGACCATCATGTGAAAGAAAAATAAGTTCTTATTGTGCTAAGACAATAAATTGTAGGGGCTTGCTTGTTACAGTAGCTAGCATGATGCTAATACTGAAGAAGCAGTTTTGATTTTTCCGGCTGCTAAGAGGACAGGTTGCAAGCCCAGGGGTATTAGTGCTACTGCATGGGAAGAATCTGCCTGAACTAACTGCTCCCAGAGGCCAGCAGATCTGAGAAAACACCAGATTCACAAGGACATCATTTGAGCCCCTGAATAAAGCTAGTTCTGCCAATAAACTTTTTCCAAAAACCCAGCCAGTAAATTCTCTCTTGCTCAAGCAGGTTTGAGTTGACTTTTCTGTTGCTCAGAAAACTCCCAAGACAGAAAGTCTTGACTGATAGCAAATGGGTGGAGGAAAGTGGGGGCGGGGGGGAAAGGAGCCAAAAGGAGTTTGAGTCAAGATCATGGTAAGCCTGCACCCCACCCAAAGACTTTGGAACTTAGAACCATTCACTTAAGTGAGGAGGACAGGAGATGGGGATCTGAGAATCTGCAACATCTTGCTACATAACTAGCAATAGCCAGCGATATTTTCCAAAGGTGTAACCCACATCAAAACTGGAATTTCTTTCTTGCCTAGAAGCAGTTTGTGGCTCCATCCATGTACTGTTCTGGATCTAACCTGCAATTCTACAGCAGTAATCTCTACAATTTTCCCTTAAGATTAGGAATTTTCAAACTTTTCAAAGACAGCAAGAAAATTGAGGTCAAATTTTCTTCAAGCAGTAAGCATCTGGAATATATTGGCAATGTCACCGCAGAGCAAGTACTCTCTCATGATCTATCAGTGCTTCAGGTCAATTACCTTCCTGCTAGCTACTATGGACCCCAGTATTCCAACCATCTAGAAAACACCTCACAGCTATTTAAAGTCCTAGAATGTTAAAACTGAAGGAAGCTTACTACAGTGTGAAGTTGATTATATTTTTGACCTCGCTGTGCTTCAATGCCCTCATAAAGAAAATGAATATTTAAAGGGTTATTGTAAAGAGTATATGGCATATTAGACAAAGCACCTAGAAATGTGCCTTACATAAGTGATCAATAAATGTTAGCTATTTTCTTCCCACAAATATTGATTGAGTACATACTCTATTTCAGGCTCTGGTTCTGTGCTATATCCTGGGGATACAATAGTGTGCAGATAGGTTTCCTGCCTTTGAGGACAGAATAATCTAAAGAAGAAAAGGAATGAGAAAATAATTATGCAGATAACCACTAAGTTACAACCGTAATAAATGCTGCCATGGATCGTATAGCAGAGAGTAAGCAGACATGGTCAGTGGCCTACTCACGTCCCATCGGCCCCCCAGAAGTCAGACGGCTGTGGATATGAATTCCCACCTGGGGGACAATCAAACTTTGCTGGACTTCTTCTTGCCTATTTTAAAGTTTAATGTTGTTTTTACTTGAATCACACAGAGCAAATTAAAGTGGGTATAGGCAGAATCTTTTGCAGAGCTCAAGACCTCCAAGGAGTCCTAACACGGCAGAGAGACAGGAGAGTCCTCTTTTAATAAGGGATAGTCCAAATTATTTTACTGTCAGAAAAATGGCTTGACATAACTGGTTATTTAATGGACATTTAAAAATCTTAAGAAATGTAAATTTCTGTTCTAGAAGTACATTAAAATGGAAGCTTGCTACACTCTTCAGCGGACAGATAGATGCAAGAAAAACGCAAAATTTATCCTAAGGAGCTCTTCCTAGGGCCTGCTTGTTCTTTAAGGCTCTAAATACACAAGTGAGTGCTTATTCCTTGGGAAATCTTTGTGCATGTTCGTTGATGGAAAAGATTATGAAAGCAGATTAGACAAGGAGACTAAATGCAGGCAAAAATTTTCCCCCAAAATTGTTTTACATTTTATAGCATTAGACTCAAGGAGAGTAATAGTCATTATACCTTCATTTCTTATGGGACAATCCAGTTCAACTAATTATCATTAAGGTTTAACTGGAAATTCAATACGTTATGCAAATGTCCCATTTATGTATTATCATGTCAAGTGGGTCCTGAAATGTAGCTGTAGTTCAAAGGAGTAGGAAGATACCCTGGTTCTCTTCTGGAGACACTTCAGAAGCAATGAGCAGCACTCCACAGCCCAGGCACAGGAGTAGAAATCTTGCAGCCAGCTACGGTCTTGTCACAACGGCTCTCTTGCAGAGCAAAGGTGCTACACGAGAGGGATTCTCAATTCCATCCTTTCTAAGAAAATGGAGGTACAACTGCTGGTTGCTTCTGAAGAGCAGCATGACTTTTCGTGTGGCTTGTCAGGAACAAATATGTAAGGCAGGCCAGCCAGTCACACTGCAGGATAGAGAAATAGGAGCCCCACCAGGAGAGGGACAGGGCCAGGGTACAGTGAGGGATTCTAGGAAATGAACCATATTTAGCAACAGAGGGAATGAGAGATGAGGTCCCTATTGCCCCCTCCCCTAATGCGACCCTACACATATCCTAGACTACCTTGACTCACTGTGCATGCAATAGGCCAGGCCTTTGTTCATGCCATGCCCACTGCCTGGAATGCCCTTCTATTATCTCTCCTTGCAAACTCCAAACTACTGGCTATGAGAACCTGCACAAGTCATTTAACCTCTAATAGGAGTGACTGTAGTAACTAATCAACTGGGTTAATAAGAGGATTAAATACAATATTGTATTTAAGTACCTATCACATTGCCTAGAGTACACTAAATAATAAAAATAATTAAAACTTACAGAGTGCTTACTCTGTGCCAAGCCCTGTCCAAAGGGCTTCATGTTATTAATTTATTTAATATCAAATCACTAATCATCAGGGAAATGCAAATCAAAACCACAATGTGATATCACCTCACACCTACTAGGTTGTCTATTATCAAAAAGAAATGGAAAAATGGGGCGCCTGGGTGGCTGAGTCCGTTAAATGTCTGCCTTCAGCTCAGGTCATGATCCCAGGGTGCTGGGATGGAGCCCCGCATCGGCCTCCCTGCTCAGCTGAGAGCCTGCTTCTCCCTCTCTCCCCTGCTCGTGCTCTACCTTTCACTCTCTCTCTCTGTCTCTCAAATAAATAAATAAAATCTTTAAGAAAAAAAAAGAAAGAAAGAAATAGAAAAATGTTCTCGGTAGAGGGAAACCATATACGAACGTCCTGCGGTGGGACAAATCAGTATGTATATAAAGGACTAAGAAGGCCACCGGGGAGGAATGCAGAGACAAGAAGGAACACAGCAAACCACGTATTCTGAGAGTGAGGCAGGGACCAGACACACAGGACCTCTCGAGCTATGTTAAGGAGTTTCATCTCCGCAAATCATTCATGAGCTTTATTCGGTCTTAGTTTCGAGGGGCTGGTCCCTAACACTTAGCCCATTCCTTTTCTGTTAGAAACTTCTTGTTCACCTTGGGTTAGAATCAAGTTTCCTTTGGCTTCTAGCTGTAGGTTCTGTCCCCTGAAGCCCACAGAGAAAACTTACTGCTTGCACTGTTATCTCTCCAGATCACATTTCCTCTAACCTTCCTGCTCCTAAGTTTAACCCATCCTCATATGACCAGGGTTCAAGATCATTTTCCATCACTGTTACTGTCTTTGGGAAACATTCTAGTGGGTCACTGTCCTTCCTCAAATGTGAGGCTCTGAACCAAACACTGGAGTTGGGCCAGGTAGATGAAGATTTTCACCTCCCTTGTTTAGGACGCTTAGCTTCTCTTGATGGAAGTCTCCATTTGAATGCCACCTCCAGTCTGCTGATTCATAATAAGCTCAAAGACAACTAAGACCTTTAATCCATTTCTTGTAAGCTCTCTTAAACCAGGTGTTACTCATCCAATATGTATGTAGGCATTTATTTTTAATTTATACTTTGTTTATTTCGGAAATGACTGTCAGCCTAGAAATGAAAAAAAGTATACATCCACACAGTTAAAGATCCAAGGGAGAGCAGAAACATTACATTTTCAAAGGAGTTTTTCTGAGTTTAAGGGCAGGTATGTACATGTTCCCCCATTCAGTTTCATCCTATTGATTTAGGACTCTTGGCGCTGTTTTTCCAAATCTCTTTCTCTTTTTCAAGACGTAAGCCACTCTCAGCAAAGAATCATCTGCCAATTTGCTGTTGATCACCCTTCTTACCTAGCTCTTCATTCTTTAGGTCAGAAATCTCAGTTCCATCATTTACTAGCTGTGTGACCTTCAACTGGTTAATTAACCTTTCTGTACCCCCATTGTTCTCAACAGCATAATTGTGCCCGCTTCACAGAGATGTTGTGAGGATTAAATAAAGAAACTGATGAGGTTTTTCCGTGCTTTCTTTCCCCTCTTGCTAGCTAGATGAAAGGATTCTGAGCCTAAGGGAGGGTGAGACCCTGAATCTCTCCATGGAGAAGAGCTACTCACCAGTCAGAAACACCTGCATCCAACTGTCATGGGAGAGAAAACTAAGCTCTCACTGTGCTAAGATAGTTATAGGGGGTTGCTTGCCTCCACTGTCCATTCTTCCCAAGTTGAGGAGGCACTACCTGCTGTTTTGTTAATGCAGGGGCAGACAGGGCTGCATTGATACTGGACCTATTTGTCCCCAGGTCCACTGCATCACAGCAAAGCCTGCAGGATGTGGTTTCCAGGTGCCCCCTCAACTTGTTTCCTGTGGTTTTGGCCAATGGGAAGCACCTGGCAAGAGAATGAAAGGCAGGAAGAGAGAACGGCCAGGCTTAATTTCTCCCGCGCACCTGTGGTAGAGTTTATATCTCCTTCCTGCAGACACGCCCACTCAGTCCCACCAGCTTCCTGGAGTGACCCAGGCCCTGGGCTCCAGGTGTACTATCTCTTGCATTTGCCCCTCAAGCTGTGGAATGCTAGGGGCTTCCCACTGTTCTGATCTCTGGTGGCCTCACTGTCCCCTGCTTGGCAATCAGTCCTTCTGTCACCTAGGCATCCAACCGTCTCCATGAAAGAGCTTCTATATGAAATATTCAAGTGATTTCTGTCCTCTGGCCAAATCAATACCCAAAAAAAAAAAAAAGGAATCATCACTCTTCACACCATGATTGACATATTTACTAATAATGAGCTTTGATGACTTTCTGTTTCATCTCTGATTCAGTAAATGGCATATGCGTCTCAGAGAGTGAACATTCTTGTTCCTTGTGAGTTTTTGGCTGGGAGTGTGGGGTGTGTTTTTTGTTTTATTTTAGCCAGACACAAGGAGGCAGATTTTAAAATCCTCTGCCTCCCCTGATCCCAGTGCAATATCGGGACCCTGTAAGATCCTCCTAACTTGTCTTGCTCTTCCTCCTCTTGGCTCCTCAATAATCTGTTTTCAGCAAACAGCCAGAATGAGCCTTTTAAAAATAGAGAAGTCTGATCATGTCACTCCTCTACGTAAGCCTGCTAATGGTTTCCCTTTGCACTTGGAATAAAATCCAAACAGCTCATGGGGCACCTGGGTGGCTCTGTCCATTAAGCATCAGACTCTTGATTTTGGCTCAGTCCATGATCTCAGGGTGGTGAGATCGAGCCCCGAGTTGGGCTCCACACTGAGCATGGAGACTAATTGGGATGCTCTCTCCCTCTCCCTCTGCTTTTCCCTCACTCACATGCATGCTCTCTCTAGCTCTCAAAATATAAATAAATAAAATAAAATGTCATTTAAAATCCAAACAGCTCACCATGGTTGGCATGGCCCTATGGCATCTGTAGCTTGCCTGCTCCCCATCCAAATCTCCTACCTCTTCTGCTCCCTGGCCTGTTCGGCTTCTAGCACGTTGCTTGCTCCTGGTCTCAGTCTCAGAACTTAGCATAACTCTCTTCCCTTGTCGTTCAAATTAACTTAAATTACCTCCCTACCCCTTAGTTATTTCTATCTCTTCAACCTGTTTTTTTTCTCATAGAAGTGCTAATTAACCAAAAATAGCTGGTTCATTTATCTGATTGCTTATATGAGAGCACAGCCACAATGATCCTATTCCCCCGCTGTATCCCCAGCATTCAGGAAATTCAAAATACATAGAGATTTATTGAATAAATGATCCAATCTCTGTTTCTCAGATGAGAGAACTGAAGCCCACAAATATTCATTGACATGCATAGGACCTCCCGACTGAAGATCTGATGTTATATCTTTTTGGCCCCTCTGCCATGCTGGTCCAAACACATCCAGCTTCCATCCTAGAACTTCTAATGCTATATGGCCAACACTTTACCCAGTTTAGACAAAAGATCACCCCACCCTTGGACTCTTCTGTGGCATATTTGTTTAATAGCACAGCTGCCTCTTAGAATTCCACATCTCAATAAACTTTGGCTTCGTGAAAACCAAATAAACAACCACTATTAATTCCACATTGAATTTCGTTATAAATATACTCATTGTTGAAATGTGATTTTTCCCGGTTTATAGATCCCCATATAAATGAATATATGTTTGCATCTATACATGAATGTTTAAATAACACCTCCTGAGGAGGGGCGGAGCAAGATGGCGGAGGAGTAGGAGACCTGGATTTAGTCTGGTCTCAGGAATTCAGCTGAATAGGGATCAAACCATTCTGAACACCTACGAACTCAACAGGAGATCGAAGAGGAGAGTAGCAACAACTCTCTGAACAGAGAAGCGACCACTTACTGGAAGGTAGGACGTGCAGAGAAGTGAATCCGAGGTGATATTCGGGAGGATAGGCGGCAGGGGAGGGGGCCTCCGTTGGCCACTTCTGGCAAGTGATAGAGCCGCGGAGCACAAAATCAGAACTTTTAGAAGTCGGCTCCGCTGAGGGACGTCGCTCCAGTGGCTAAGCGGGGGGTGGAACCCTCATGGGACAGTGTGGTCTCAGGACCCTCGGGGTCACAGAAAGACCGGGGGTGCCTGAGTGCAGCGGAGCTCCCAGGTATCGGAGCGGGGAAACCAGCTGCAGAGACAGAGCCGAGACGTGGGCTCTCAGCTCGGGGTTGCCATAAACTGTGATCCGTGGCACAGTCGGGCCACTGCTCCTCCAGCAGGGACCCAACAAGCGGCAGAGCTGGGGAGACTCCCCTTCCTCCCCCAGGAGGAGCGGCGCAGGAGTGCACTGGAGGCATCTGCTGGGTTTGGAGACTCCACACGGGGTCGGGTGCCAGACATAGAAACACTCAGTCACAGGCCGGGTGAGCACGGAGTGCGGCCGGAGACCAGGGAGATGGGAGTGACTGCTTTTCTCTGGGGGCACACTGAGGAGCGGGGCCCCAAGTTCTCAGCTCCTCCGGGCAGAGAGTGGGAGGCCACCATTTTCACCCTGGTCCTCCAAAGCTGTACCGAGAGCTTGCAGAGAACAAAAGCTCCTGAGAGCAAACCCGAGCAGATAACTTAGCCCAGACCGACAAGGGTGGGGCAATTCCGCCTCCATCAAAGACACTTGGGAACCACGGCAACAGGCCCCTCCCCCAGAAGATCAGCACGAACAGCCAGCAAGCCAAGACCAAGTTTATGGATAAAGGAGAACGGGAGAACTCCAGCGCTAGGGAAATACTGCACATAGAATTCATGGCTTTTTTACCATGATTCATTAGTTTTTCAAAGTTAATTTTTTAACTGTTTTTTTTCTTTTTTTAATTTTTCTTTTTCCCTTTTTCAACCAACATCTTATCAATCCCTTGTTTAAAAAAACATTTTTTATTTTTCATTTTTAGAGTCATATTTTATCCCTTCATAGCAGTTACCCCTATTTTGGGCATATATATATAAGTTGTTCTCTCTTTAAAATTTTGAGATACAGTTTCTTCTAAGAGATCAAAATATACCCTAAATCACTAGTGTATGGCTTTGTTCTAGTCTCCTCCCTGATCACATTCTCTCCCTTTTTTCTTTCTTTTTTTTTTAAATCTTCTCTCTTTTTTCAACTTATCTTATCAATTCCGTTTATAAAATCTTTTATGATTTTCATCTTTACATCTTTACATCTTCCATCCCTTCATTGTATCAACCCTTATTTTGTACATATAAAAGTCTTTCTTCTTTTAAAATTTTAGGAGGCACTTTCTTCTAACAGACCAAAATACACCCAAAATCTAGTGTGTGGCACTGATCTATGCACTAGCCTGATCATATTTGATCATATTCTGTTTTTTTTGTTTTGTTCTCTTTTAGTTTGTTTTTATCTTTTTTTCTTTTTTTTTTCTTCTCTTTCTTTTTTCCTTCTTTCCCTTTCTTTTCCCCTGGTTTCAGGTCTTTTCTGATTTGTATAGAGTATACTTGCTGGGGATGCTGTTACCCTGTTAGCATTTTGTTCTCTCATTCATCTATTCTCCTCTGGACAAAATGACAAGACGAAAAAAATCACCTCAGCAAAAAGAACAAGAGGTAATACCGTCTGCCAGGGACCTACTCAATATGGAAATTAGTATGATGTCGGAACAAGAGTTCAGAATCAAGACTTTAAAGATACTAGCTGGGCTTCAAAAAAGCATGGAAGTTATTAGAGAAACCCTTTCTGAAGAAATGAACTAAAATCTAACCAAGTCAAAATCAAAAAGGCTATTAATGAGGTGCAAACAAAAATGAGGGCACTAACTGCTAGGATAAATGAGGCAGAAGAGAGAATCAGCGATATAGAAGACCAAATGATGGAAAATAAAGAGGCTGAGAAAAAGAGAGAGAAACAACTACTGGATCACGAGGGCAGAATTCGAGAGATAAGTGATACGATAAGACGAAACATTAGAATAATTGGGATCCCAGAAGAAGAAGAAAGAGAGAGAGGGGCAGAAGGTATATTGGAGCAAATTATAGCAGAGAACTTCCCTAATGTGGGGAAGGAAACAGGCATCAAAATCCAGGAGGCACAGAGAACCCCTCTCAAAATCAATAAAAATAGGTCAACACCCCGACATCTAATAGTAAAACTTACGAGTCTCAGAGACAAAGAGAAAATCCTGAAAGCAGCTCGGGAGAAGAGATATGTAACCTAAAATGGTAGAAACATTAGATTGGCAACAGACCTATCCACAGAGACCTGGCAGGCCAGAAAGGACTGGCATGATATCTTCAGAGCACTAAACGAGAAAAATATGCAGCCAAGAATACTATATCCAGCTAGGCTGTCACTGAAAATAGAAGGAGACATAAAAAGCTTCCAGGACAAACAAAAACTAAAGGAATTTGCAAACACAAAACCAGCCCTACAAGAAATATTGAAAGGGGTCCTCTAAGCAAAGAGAGAGCCTAAAAGTAACATAGACCAGAAAGGAACACAGACAATATACAGTAACAGTCACCTTACAGGCAATACAATGGTACTAAATTCATACCTTTCAATAGTTCCCCTGAATGGAAATGGGCTAAATGCCCCAATCAAAAGACACAGGCTATCAGATTGAAATAAAAAACAAGACCCATCAATATGCTATCTGCAAGAGAATCATTTTAGACCCAAAGACACCCCCACATTGAAAGTGAGGGGGTGGAAAACCATTTACCATGCTAATGGACACCAAAAGAAAGCTGGGGTGGCAACCCTTTTATCAGACAAATTAGATTTTAAAACAAAGACTGTAATAAGAGATGAAGAAGGACACTATATCCTACTTAAAGGGTCTATCCAACAAGAAGATCTAACAATTGTAAATATCTATGCCCCGAACATGGCAGCAGCCAATTATATAAGGCAATTAATAACAAGAGCAAAGAAACACATAGACAACAATACAATAATAGTGGGGGACTTTAACACCCCCCTGACTGAAATGGACAGATCATCTAAGCAAAAGATCAACAAGGAAATAAAGACTTTAAATGAAACACTGGACCAAATGGACTTCACAGACATATTCAGAACTTTCCATCCCAAGGCAACGGAATACATATTCTCCTCTAGTGCCCATGGAACATTCTCCAGAATTGATGACATTCTAGGTCACAAATGAGGTCTCAACCAGTACCAAAAGATTGGGATTATTCCCTGCATATTTTCAGACCACAGTGCTTTGAAACTAGAACTCAATCACAAGAGGAAAGTCGGAAAGAACTCAAATACATGGAGGCTAAAGAGCATCCTACTAAAGAATGAATGGGTCAACCAGGAAATTAAAGAGGAATTAAAAAAATTCATGGAAACCAATGAAAATGAAAACACAACTGTTCAAAATCTTTGGGATACAGCAAAGGCAGTCCTAAGAGGAAAATATATAGCCACACAAGCCTTTCTCAAGAAACAAGAAAGGTCTCAAATACACAACCTAACCCTACACCTAAAGGAGCTAGAGATAAAACAGCACATAAAGCCTAAACCCAGCAGGAGAAGAGTAATTATAAAGATCAGAGCAGAAATCAATGAAATAGAAACCAAAAGAACTGTACAACAGATCGACGAAACTAGGAGCTGGTTCGTTGAAAGAATTAACAAGATGGATAAACCCCTGGCCAGACTTATCAAAAAGAAAAGAGAAAGGACCCAAATCAACAAAATCATGAATGAAAGAGGAGAGATCACGACAAACACCAAAGAAATACAACCAATTATAAGAACATATTATGAGCAACTCTATGCCAGCAAATTAGATAACCTGGAAGAAATGGGTGCATTCCTAGAGATGTATCATCTACCAAAACTGAACCAGGAAGAAATAGAAAACCTGAACAGACCTATAACCACTAAGGAAATTGAAGCAGTCATCAAAAGCCTCCCAACAAACAAAAGCCCAGGGCCAGATGGCTTCCCAGGAGAATTCTATCAAACATTTCAAGAAGAATTAATACCTATTCTCCTGAAACTGTTCCAAAAAATAGAAATGGAAGGAAAACTTCCAAACTCATTTTATGAGGCCACGATTACTTTGATCCCAAAACCAGACAAAGACCCCATCAAAAAGAAGAATTACAGACCAATATCCTTGATGAACATGGATGCAGAAATTCTCACCAAAATACTAGCCAATAGGATCCAACAGTACATTAAAGGATTATTCACCATGACCAAGTGGGATTTATCCCTGGGCTGCAAGGTTCGTTCAACATCCGCAAATCAATCAACATGATACAATACATTAACAAAAGAAAGAACAAGAATCATATGATCCTCTCAATAGATGCAGAAAAAGCATTGGACAAAGTACAGCAGCGTTTCTTGATCAAAACTCTTCAGAGTATAGGGATAGAGGGTACATACCTCAATATCGTAAAAGCCATCTATGAAAAACCTACAGCGAATATCATTCTCAATGGGGAAAAGCTGAGAGCTTTTCCCCTAAGGTCAGGAATGCGGCAGGGATGTCCACTCTCACCACTGCTATTCAACATAGTATTAGAAGTCCTAGCCACAGCAAGCAGACAACAAAAAGAAATCAAAGGCATCCAAATCAGCAAAGAGGAAGTCAAACTCTCAGTCTTGGCAGATGATACGATACTGTATGTGGAACACCCAAAAGACTCCACCCCAAAACTGCTAGAACTCATACAGGAATTCAGTAAAGTAGCAGAATATAAAATCAATGCACAGAAATCAGGGGCATTCCTATACACCAACAACAACACAGAAGAGAGACAAATCAAGGAGTCGATCCCATTTACAACTGCACCCAAAACCATAAGATACCTAGGAATAAATTTAACCAAAGAGGCAAAGGATCTGTACTAGGAAAACTATAAAATACTCATGAAAGAAATTGAGGAAGACACAAAGAAATGGAAAAATGTTCCATGCTCATGGATTGGAAGAACAAACATGGTGAAGATGTCAATACTACCTAGAGCAATCTACACATTCAATGCAATCCCCATCAAAATACCATCCACTTTTTTCAAAGAAATGGAACAAATAATCCTACGATTTGTATGGAACCAGAAGAGACCCCGAATAGCCAGAGGAATATTGAAAAAGAAAAGCAAAGCTGGCGGCATCACAATTCTGGACTTCCAACTGTATTACAAAGCTGTCATCATCAAGACAGTATGGTACTGGCACAAAAACAGACACATAGATCAATGGAACAGAATCAAGAGCCCAGAAATGGACCCTCAACTCTATGGTCAACTCATCTTTGACAAAGCAGGAAAGAATGTCCAATGGAATAAAGACAGTCTCTTCAACAAATGGTGTTGGGAAAATTGGACAGCCACATGCAGAAGAATGAAACTGAACCATTTCCTTACACCACACACAAAAATAGACTCCAAATGGTTGAAAGACCTAAACGTGAGACAGGAGTCCATCAAAATCCTAAGGGAGAACACAGGCAGCAACCTCTTCGACCTCAGCCGCAGCAACTTCTTCCTAGAAACATCGCCAAAGGCAAGGGAAGCAAGGGCAAAATGAACTATTGGGATTTCATCAAGATAAATAGCTTTTGCACAGCAAAAGAAACAGTCCACAAAACCAAAAGACAACTGACAGAATGGGAGAAGATATTTGCAAATGACATATCAGATAAAGGGCTGGTATCCAAAATCTATAAAGAACTTATCCAACTCAACACCCAAAGAATAAATAATCCAATCAGGAAATGGGCAGAAGACATGAACAGACATTTTTCCAAAGAAGACATCCAAGTGGCCAACAGACACATGAAAAAGTGCTCAACATCGCTCGGCATCAGGGAAATCCAAATCAAAACCTCAATGAGATATCACCTCACACCAGTCAGAATGGCTAAAATTAACAAGTCAGGAAACGACAGATGTTGGTGGGGATGCGGAGAAAGGGGAACCCTCCTACACTGTTGGCGGGAATGCAAGCTGGTGCAACCCCTCTGGAAAACAGTATGGAGGTTCCTCAAACAGTTGAAAATAGAGCTACCATATGATCCAGCAATTGCACTACTGGGTATTTACCCCAAAGATACAAATGTAGGGATCCGAAGGAGTACGTGCACCCCAATGTTTATAGCAGCAATGTCCACAATAGCCAAACTGTGGAAAGAGCCAAGATGTCCCTCGACAGATGAATGGATAAAGAAGAGGTGGTATATATACACAATGGAATATTATACAGCCATCAAAAGGAATGAGATCTTGCCATTTGCAATGACATGGATGGAATTGGAGGGTGTTATGCTGAGTGAAATAAGTCAATCAGAGAAAGACATGTATCATATGACCTCACTGATATGAGGAATTCTTAATCTCAGGAAACAAATTGAGGGTTGCCAGAGTGGGGGTGGGGTAGGAGGGATGGGGTGGCTGGGTGACAGACATTGGGTAGGGTATGTGCTATGGTGAGCGCTGTGAATTGTGCAAGACTGTTGAGTCACAGATCTGTACCTCTGAAACAAATAATGCAATATATGTTGAGAAAAAAAAAGAAGTTAGCAGGAGGGGAAGAATGAAGGGGAGTGAGTCGGAGGGGGAGACGAACCATGAGAGACGATGGACTCTGAAAAACAAACTGAGGGTTCTAGAGGGGAGGGGGGGGATGGGTTAGCCTGGTGATGGGTATTAAAGAGGGCACATTCTGCATGGAGCACTGGGCGTTAGGAACAAACAATGAATCATGGAACACTACATCAAAAACTAATGATGTAATGTATGGTGGTTAACATAACAATAAAAAATTTAAAAAAACTAATGATGTAAAGTATGGTTACTAACATAACAAAATTAAATTAAAAAAAGATTCTTAAAAAAATAAATAAATAAATAATAAATAAATAAATAAATAACACCTCCTTCTCCTACTGTCTTTCACTTTCCCTTGGCAATTGGCTCCTGAACTTCTGAAAGATCCACCATGGTACTATGTTATTTCAAAGGAGGTTCATGTTATAGTTTAACATTAAAAATAAAAACCGGAAATGTTCAGCTGGCTCAGGGATCCTACCCACCTCAGCTGAGCTTCAAACTCACACCAAGAATCTGAAAGTCTGAAAGAACGCCCAGCCTATTTTTTAGCGAGCGCAGCAAATGGAAAGCGGTGTACCATACCCATGCTGGAAGCCAGAACAACAGAGAAAAGTGCTATCATATTTCATCTGCCAAAGGTGAAGAGAAAGGATTGGATGTGGACTTCAAGATCAAGTCCTGCTTTGGGGACTGAGTTCTGAAGACATTCTTCAGGGCAACTAGGAGAAATGTCTCAGGTAATCATATTTTCCCAGATTGAAAATTAGGACACACAAGTATATGAAATAAATTCCCTTTTTTTGTTGGTTTTTTGTTTGTTTGTTTGTTTGGATGTGTGCAAATACAGGTGGGTGTGGGTGTGTATGTGTGTCTGTGTGTGTGTGTGTGTGTGTGTGTGTGTGTTTATTGATTTTGCGTATATGAAGAAGCCAGTCAAATTTAGAATAAACTTCAAATGCTGGATTTTTCAGGATCCCGGGATGGGTTGGTTGCAGTTATCAAACTGGAGAGATTTTAAAACACTATTATCTCAAAAGATGCTATATGTAACATGTACTGTTATGTCTAACTTTTCTTCAGTTTCTAAAAGAGACAAAATACTTTCCATTTCTTGCAAAACAAAACTTGCAATAGTTCAGCTTGCCTATAAACTAGATTGGAAAATTCTTAGGTCAAAATTCAGGGTTCTTTCAATTTTATACATCTAATTTTACCCGAACTGTATTAGTCAACATAGGCTAGGCTTTTGCTTCAGTAACAAATAACCCCTAAATCACAGCCTCTTAACTTGACAAAGGGGTATTTCTTGCTTAAGCTACATATCCATCAGAGACCTGGATCTGCTCCAGAAAGTTACTCAGGGACGCAAGCCAACAAAGGCTTCATGATCCTATAATGGCACATCTAGAACACAAATCTACTCTGTGGATCACCCATGCAGGAGAAGAGAAGCTGGAGAATTATGGATAGGTTATTCGGTGCCTGAGTCCAGAAGATATACATGTACCTTCTGCTCACATTTGTTTGGCCTGAATTAGTCACGTGGCCTCACCTAACTGCATGGAGGCCTGGGGAATGGAAAGGGACAAATGCAATTTTGGGTGAGCACAATTGGTTCTGCCACACAAACCCTCCAGCCCTCAAGAAGAATTGACCAAGGGCCCCTCAGAATCAGAAAGACCTAGTTGCCAGTTCCTCTACTTAATTACTTGCATGTCTAGTGGCAATTTATTTAACTTCTCTAAAGCACAGTTTCTTTGTGTATAAAATGGCAATACTACTACTAATAATACATATGTTATCAGGTTTTTGTTAGAACTAAGTGAGCAGATTCATGTAAAGTACTCAGAACAGCGTATAATACACAGTAAATCCTCAATACATGGTATTTATATTATTGAGGAGGATAAGAAGGACATCCAATTCCACAATTCTTAAGGTGCCTTAAAGAATCTGTTGCCCCAGGTCTTTCTCATCTCCATATCCACAGGGCAGGATAGCGTCTGGCCTATAATGGATGGTCAGAAATTTTAAACAAATGTTCAGTTAGCTGCCACCTCAATACTTCTCGATCCTTCTCCCCTGTAACCCACAGCTCTCACTACCGCTTGTCTCCTCAACCCGAATGCCCTGCTCATGTCCAGCTGCCTTTGCAATAGCATCCATCCTTTAAGCCCACCACCACCACCACCACAAAGCTTTGTCATGCCTTACTGGTCCACAAGCACCCACTTCTCCTGCCTCCTTCCTCTCAATTTCTACTTCTCTTCTGTGGTCATTTCACATGCAACACTTTGATCTTCCTGTTAACAAGACTGTTCATCTCTTCGAGTAGGGACTGTCTACTTTGTACTCCCAGCGATAATTCATAACAACGATAAAATACTATTATTTTGCTTATCTACCGGCCAGTTTCTGTACAATAGCATTTCTCAAACTTTAGCATGCCTCAAGGTCACCTAGAGTGAAACACAGATCACTTTTGTTAAATCACAGATCATCGGGCCCTGACTCCATAGATCTTCCATAGAGCCCAAGCATTTGCATTGCTAACAGGTTCCCAGTTCACGTGATACTGGTGGCCCAGGAACCACACTTTGAGAGCTCCTGTTACACAAGGTGTTTTTTATCTGTCATTGTGTTTAATCCTCATCGCCATCCTTTGAGGTCGACAGAGCTTCCTCGTGCATCTAACCAATGACACCGAGGCTCCCGGAGCTGAAAACTCTTGCCCAAGTCTACCTTTCCAGTAAGTGGCAGATTCGAGACTGTGACTCAGCACTGGCTAAGCCTCTGCTCTTCACCACCAGCATGATGGTGGATATTGATTCTGTCATGATATACAGCAGTTCATTACTTACTGCAAGAAAGGTCCACTTTCCCTTTGCCTTTAAATTTTCATCAAATTTGAAAACCCAGAGCCCAGGAACATTAAGGTATTTTTTGCTCTTAAAGAAGTTTGCTCCAGCTCAAGATAAAGATGAATCCTTCGTGGTAACTGCAGCCCTAAATCAGAAGCATAATAATAGCAACAGATAGAAGAACAACGAAATGAGAGCCGCAGCCGCCTCACAGGGCAGCTGACTGAGGATCCTTTTCCACTCTGAGGCCCAGGCTGTCTTTCCCCTGGGACCTCTACCCTTCCTCGGTGTTTGCCTTTATGCACTGGTTGGCATTTTGACTATTTCCTAAGGCATTCGGTAAGAAATAAAAATAAAAATAAATTGAAAGAGTAGAGCCCTTCCTCAGAGTAGCAGCCCTGTAGGCTTAGTGCCCAGAAAATCCTGGGAATCGGAGCTGCCCAAGTTTATTCTTGTGACTACACTGCCCTCTAGGGGCCGCTGGTGTCCAGACGGAGGGACCGCGCGTTTGCTTCTCTTCCCGGATAAATGCTGTTGAGATTCAAAGATGGGGTGACCCCAGGGATGTTGGTGGCATGCCTTGTGATATTCGGAGAGATTTGTGCATTGAAAACAAAGAAAATTTAGGGACTGGCAGTGACCTACGTGACCCTCCTCCTCTTCCATGATTCTCTTGCGACACAAAGCCCAGCGTCCTAGAGGCTGTCTATCCTTGTCTAGTCTCATGGTCCACCACACCTAGGATTTGTGCTCAAGTACAGAGTAAACAAAAGCAAATGCAAATGCATGGAACACGTGAGAAAAAATGATCATGATAGTAAAAGAGACTCAAAATCATGGAACAGAGCTAAAAGAATAACACTTAGCAAGAGAAGATTGAGGACACTGCAAAGCCTTTATGAATGTCTCAAGTGTTGACAGCATTTCCAAAATGGTGTCCTGGGGCACCTGGGTGGCTCAGTCATTAAGCGTCTGCCTTCGGCTCAGGTCCTGATCCCAGGGTCCTGGGATC
This sequence comes from Eumetopias jubatus, assembly GCF_037043125.1. Classification (NCBI taxonomy): domain Eukaryota; kingdom Metazoa; phylum Chordata; class Mammalia; order Carnivora; family Otariidae; genus Eumetopias; species Eumetopias jubatus. The sequence continues at coordinate 171,313,817 of NW_028274807.1, forward strand.
GAGCCCCACATCGGGCTCCCTGCTCCGCGGGAAGCCTGCTTCTCCCTCTCCCACTCCCCCTGCATGTGTTCCCTCTCTCACTGTGTCTCTCTCTGTCAAATAAATAAATAAAATCTTAAAAAAAAAAAAAAGGCATCCTGCAGGATGAGATGTTAAGGGGTATTCCCTGCAGGAAGGCTCCAAGGGCAAATACATTTAAGAAATTTGGGTGAGCAAAGTCCAACAGATTTCTTGAATGTGGGACTTCTCAGGGCCTTTCATATTACCATAGGCCTTGTGAATCTCTGAGGTGGTCATGGGTACAGTGTGTTTGCCAGGCTTATTTAGTGAGAAACTCTGTTCCCCAAGAAATACCTTTTACCTTTTTCACAGGATAGGTGTTTTCCTGGAACACACATTACGGTTCACAACATTTACAGGATACTGGTGTTCCTACGTCCAAACTTGTTCAGACTTGAGAATAATTGTGCTAGATGGCTAAGATTTGGTCTGCACAGCCCTGGGAAGCAATAAAATAAAATAAGTTGCTGTAGCTTGTACATTCTCTCATTTGCCCCTTATAGCAATCCTGTGATGGATGGCAACCAGCAACCCTGTTATTTAAAAGTAACAGATCAGAGGCTCGAGTCAAGGTCACCTCACTCCCAGTTTACTGGATGCTTTCTGAACTGAAGCAAGGATGAAGCTAGTGAATTCTCCAACCCTGCAAGTATTTGAGCACTGTGGGAAGTCTACTTAACAGCCATACTGCTAGCTTATATTAAGTTATTAACATCCTGTGCTAAGCTCATCTCATTAATTCTCACGAAAACCCTATGAGGTGTAAACTATTATTACACTCATTTTCCAGACGAGGAAATGGAGGCTTACAAAGGTTAAGGGACCCACCCTCCATACTACAGTAAGATTTACATTAATCCAGAGCTCCTGTCTAACCAGCTGACCTGTTTCAGGGAAGCTCTAAATATAAAAAGGGGATTGGTGACATCCAATGTTGTGATACTTTCTGAGAGTCCTATATTACGACAGGTTTTCAGTGCCTGTGCCCCTATCCATTCCCTTCCCATCCCCCCACCCCTCCTCCAGGTTTAAACGCAGGCTCAGCCATGCCAGGAAACACCTGCTAGAAACAAGCAATGCCAGTGTGTCCAATTATCTACCCCACAATGGTTTGCAAAGCGTGTGGTCTCTCCTATCTCTTTTTTTAGTAATTTATGGTGAACAAGTTGAAGTTACTTTGGGAGACTAGACACAGAAGGAAGCACCTGCTTCTTCCAGAGAAATGATGACGGTGGCAAAACCCTTACTGTTCACTGGGTTGATTAAAAGAGATATTCTGTCAACACCTTCTAATGATAATCTGAGGTATTAATTAGCTTTATAGTTTTGTTGCTACCTGTGCTTCTCCTTTCTCCCTCTGCTTTGTAAAAACTAAAATGGGAGACCAGAAAACTTCCAAACATTTTAACAGCAAAAATTTAGGGACTAGGCAGGAGGAAATGACTATAGATCACACCCAATTCAGAATCTGTGCTACGAACGGAATAAATTCTCATTATGTGTTACCACGAATCAGTAACCATTCAAGATCATTTGAACGGAAGATGAGGGGTACCTCATCTTTCTTTCGTAGGAATGTCAAATGTGTTATTGCAAATGATTTAGAGCCATAAACTCAGAAACACCACACCTAGCTATGAATTTTTTTTTATTTAATCTCCGTATTAGCTTGCTCGGGCTGCCCTAACAAAATACCACAGACTTGGTGGCTTAAGCAACACGGTTCTGGAGCCTAGAAGTCTGAGGTCAAGGTGCCAGCAGCAGGGCTGGTTTCTTCTGAGGTTTCTCACTCCCCGTCTTTAAGGTGGCCGCCTTCTTGTCTTGGTCCTCACCTAGTCTCTCTCTGCGCCCGTCTGTGTCCTCATCTTCCCTTCTGTTAGGAACACCAGTCATACTGGATAGGGCCTACCCACATGACTTCCTTTTACCTTTATCCCCTCTTAAAGGCCCTATCTCCAAAGACAGTCACATTCTGAAGTACTGAGGATTAGGATGTCAGCACATGGATTTGGAGGGGACACAACTCAGCCCATAACAATCCCCAATATTTACTCAGCACCAACCATGTATGTGTGTGGGACTAGAGATTCGATGCAGAGCAGAAGATGCCAAGTTCCTGCCCCCTTGGAGCCTGTAGTTTGGGGGAGACTCCAAAACTAATGGCTAATACCGAACGGGGCAGCTGGTTATCACAGCCTTAAACAAAGGTGCTGTCAGTCCTAGCCTCCGTAGTGATGAGGGAGCAAAAGGCAAGCTGAGGGCAAAGCACAAGCTCACACCCCACAACCCACCCCCCAGGTGGGATCGGTGTGACATTCCTCAGGCACCCCAGGCTGCCCTAGAACAAAGGAAAGGGGAAAACAAGTGGTTAACTGAGAGAACTCACCGTGCTGCAGGACATGATCTTCATCAGTCTGCAACTGTCTGAATGATTTACCAGAAAAAAACAATCTCCAGAAACCTATAGACTCAATTTCCTGGAGCCCTAACATCACCCTCCCCTCCATAGGATAGAAAATCTTATATAATCAGTCACCCCTCACAACCCCAGTGCAGCTCTTCTTGCCCCCAGGTCCTGTCCCTGGGCTTTAATAAAACCACCTTTTTGCACCCAAGACTTCTCAAGAATTCTTCCTTGGCCGTTGGCTCTGAAGCACAACACTCCAAACCACACCAGGAGCTGAAATCGTGCTCATAGTCTTTTATTAACACTGCTCTGCTAGTGGTTTCTCAGCTTTTCTCCCACTGTGCTGGTTGCCCAGCCAAGATGGCGCCTCCGAAAGCTCACCACGACCGCAGGATTTCCCTCTTCTGTTTCTTCTAGTCAGCAGATGCCCCTGACACCCTGACCCAGGAGTCCTGCCCTGCCAACATTTGTGTATGGGTGGCTTAGTGAGACCCTGGAACCCAGGAAGACTCTAAAATAGCAATAAATCGAGAGTCACTGCTCTGGCATTCAAATCTCGTCTTTGTTATTAATTTCTTGATGTTGTGTGAATTACCTCACCTCAGGCGTCAATGTCCTCGTGTGTAAGTGAGAGGTCTAGAGCATAGCGTTGCTTCACACTGTGCTCTGAGGCAAGCAAGCAGGTTGTCTGCAGGCAGACCTCCTGGACGACTGCACCTGGCAGCCCACCCCTGCATGACCCCCAAGCGTTCCTCAGAAACAACTTCAGGCCCGTGGAGGAGGGGGAAACCAGTCAGCTGCCTCCTCTCTTGCACTTCTGCATAAAATTTTGTGAGGCTTCTACAGCTAAAAGGCTTTGAAAGCGACTACTGATTCAAAAGCTGAATGTTCATAGCCCCAGTTAAAGACTCTGTGTCCAGAAGCCAGAGGTCCTGGTGGGCGATGCCATTCCCAGCAGCCACTCAGAGTGTAGGGTTGAGACCTTGCATCCCGCTCACTGGACTTGACTCTCTCAGGGATGGGTGACCTGATTGTATTTGGGAAGTCAGAAAGCATATCACATTGCCCAGGGATTTAAGGGGTGAGGGGAGGGAATATCACGCTCCTGTCTAGGAAAATCGCTTGTCATTTGTTCGCTCAGGCTTTTCAACAGTGATAGAATTCCCCCCTCACTAAACCTTCTAAATGTATTCCTCTTCTTCACAGCACAGAGCTGCATGACACTGGGTGCTGTCACAGCCTGCCTGAATTGAGGGATCCCCCATTGCTGTTTATTTTTAGCTTCCTTGCTTACATTCTTATTTCCGACTCAGCTGGATGTTTTCTCTTCTTTGCGGTCTCAAATTGGCCAGAAGATCCAGATCTTTGGGCACAAGATTTTAAGCCTGCCAGTCTTTTGAGGGAGAACTTTGAGGCTGGTAGGTGGCAACGCCTACGTGTGTCTCAGTAAATACATTTAGGCACTGACCGTTTACTCTGTGCAAGTCTCTGTTCTAGAACACTAGAGGTGTCAAGAATGAATCTGATCTGGATCCTGCCTTGACAGACTTCAGAGCAAAGTTGGGGATTGGGGGGTAGGAAGTAATGAGGGAATTCAGGGCCTCGGTGCCACAAAGCTGGAAACTGCCCCTCTGCAGCCTACAAGAATGTGATTAGTGAGAGACAGCCTGCCTGGTGGATGAGCAGTGAGTGACATCAAATGGACAGCCATGGCCTTCTACTCCAGGGAGGCTGGTTCTCTGGCTCCCACACCCAGAATACCTGCGGTTCTCACTCCACCGGGAAGCACAAAGCAGAACCTCAGGACATTCTTTGCAGACACCCAAAATAAGAATCCCTCCCACCTCTGCAAGACCCTCCCTAACACCGGGGGGGCAACCATCCCAATTTTTGACAGAATTATGGCTTAGGTGACTGTGTAGACAAGAGTTTAACACAACAGGTCTGCAGCTGCTGTACTAAGATCTGCTTGCAAAGGTAGCCCTCAGCTGGCCCCTGGGAACCTGGACTTCAGGAGGGTGCCACCATTCCCTAACTGAGGAGAGTGGCTCACTGTGCCTACATAGGTTGTACAAATAACATGGTTATGCTGGAAGCCTGGAATTTTGTTCCAGGCCATACATGACCAGCCCCCAGTAAAAACCCTGGGCACTGAGTCTCTCCTGATCTTCCCTGGTAGACAACAGCCACACATAAGTCACAATTCAGTGCTTGAGGAAGTAGGCATGTCCTATGAGACTCCACGGGGAGAGGACTCAGGGAAGCTCATGCCTGGTTTCCTCTGGACTACACTCTGTTTGCCTTTTCCATTTGCTGATTTTGCTTTACATCCTTTCCTTATAATAAATCCTAGCTGTAAACATGATTTCATGCCGAGTCTTGAGAGTCCTCCTAGAGAATCAACTAATCTTAGGGACCCACAATACGGTGACCCTATCCAAAATCCCCAAATTCATAGACTTCTCTGAACCTCTGTTCTGAAATGTTGTGTGGACATGGACCTCCCCCACATCCCCACCACCACGAAACACACACACATTCTGTCTTGAGGCATACTCGGGATCTGTCTGGTTCCCTGTGTGACATCTGATTGGCACCACTTGTGCATCCCAGAAGGCTCAAGACACCCCCAAGATCTAAAGCCAATTCTTGCCCTGACCAGGAAACTTTTAAATCTCCAGTTCAACCAGTCACGAGATTCAGTATGAAGCTTTTCTTGCTGCTAATTGTGCTCTCACTGTATCTCACTGTAGTCTTACTCCAAAGACCAAGGCTCTATCCTGTCACCTCAATTTGATCACTCAACCTCTGTCTTGATATTATTCCCAGCCCATCTCGGGTCCTGCTTGAATTGCTTCACTGACCAGCACGACCCGTTCACTCTCACTGTGACTCTGACATCTCTACAGTCCATAGACATTCCAGTGGATTTGGAAGCAAACAACAGAAAAAACAAAACTAATAGAAACACAACAAAACTAAGGAGTGAGGAGGACACACAGCTACATCTGTACAGGCCTTAAATTATTGATTGGATTAGGTTATTACTCACACATACTTGCTTGATTATTTGCAATGTTGTTGCTAGCTTTTGTGGAGCAGGAAGTGGATTTGAATCAAAGCACCCTGTTCTACAATACTACTGTTTCTAAAACGAGTACTTAGAGGTTAGCATGCAATAACCTGGTCATAAAAAATGGTTGGGATTTGAGATGCAATGAAGATCATAGACCTTGGTCCTCTATACCTTCTTTCTTTATTCTCCATGACATCAGCATTATTGGGGCACCCGAGTGGCTCAGTCAGTTAGGTGGCGGCCATCGGCGCGGATCATGATCCCAGGTCCTTGCTCAGCAGGGAGCCTGCTTCTCTCTCTGCCCCTCCCCCTGCTCACATGCACTCTCTCTCTCTAATAAATAAATAAAATCTTTTTAAAAATGTTGATCATCCATGAACATAAAAACTGCTTATTTATCTAGGATTTAACCAAGGAATGGTGAAAATTCTATTTCCTTTAGGCACTGTGATAAGTGTGGTAGAGAATAAGGGGGTGCAGGGATACACAAAGATGGAAAGATAGGTACACAGGTTGCAATGTTGGCAAAATTGTGACCAGCACCATATATGTGTGTGGACTGAAGGGTCTTGAGGAGGACAGCAATGGATTCTAAATAGCCAGAAAACAGAGAACATTTCTTTTCCCTTATAGATCATTACTACCTGGACTTCTACTTCCTTACTTCAATTCTTGGGCATTAGGAATCAAGCCAGATTTTTTCCCTCTTCGTAAGCAATGCTATAATTTAGATATTCTGTTACAAGGTAGTGGTAATCTACCAGAGACAGACATCAAAGCTCAAGTCTTACTTGGAACATGGGACTACAATGATAACTCTTCGTTTAGTCCACCTTCTTTGACAATGAAATTAAATATATGTACATGCATTCAAATATGTATATATTCAAATATGCCTTCACTGCATATTCAATGTATGTTTAAATATATATTCAAATATATATTTCATACATATATCAAATCTTGATGAGACACATTAAATCACTATTTCTAAGGCGACTCTGAAGTTAGTAGACTCTAAGTATAAGTTAGTAACTTTCCTTTATGAACTTACTCTTTCTTTGGCTACAACATTGCTTTTAACTCTCCCTGATGCACAGCCCCAAATCATAACCCCAGACCCTGTGCATCACTGAGGGATTAAATGTAGCTTAGCTTCAAGAACTCTAGAGCACCTTCTCTTTGCTGCTGGTTAGCACTACCAAGTCCCATTGACAGGTGAACTCTTCACCTTCCTAAGCAGTTTGAGTTAATCAAAGGAAAGTCTTTACTTTGTAGTTCTAGCACACATCTGAGCAGCAGCTAGAAGGTTCTTCCCACTCCCTCCAGTCTCTCCTAGAATATACTCTGCCTAGTTTTTCCCTTTGGAGCAGAAAGATAAACAAAACATCTCCCTCTTTGGACAAGGCTTCCTTTATCCATATCGGAGAGTGGTATTGCCCCATCTTGTTTTCCCTGGAGTTCACTCTAATTTCAATCCCCATACCTTCCCAGCCTCCTTTCTTCAAACACTGATTAAATATGAACATTACTCCGAGGTGATATACTAGCTCATGACTTTTGGTTTTACTTGAAACCTATTTTAAATATAAAATGTTTTCAGTTGGTGGCAAAGAATTCCTCTTAAAAAGAATTGAATATTTTAACACAAATGTTTTAATGAATAAGACTGGAGTTGAACTTGAACTTTGGATTATACAGAGCTAGACTTGAATATAGATTCCCCTTCCTATCTCTGTGACCTTGACAATGATGTGAAATTCACCTCTGTCGGCCTTCATTTCATTATTTATAAAATAGGAAGGATAATATTGACCTTAAAGAGTTATGAGAACTAAATTAGGATGGCATGCAGCAAGTGTCTAGTGCATGACTGGTAAGCACAGAAAAACTAGCGGCTGCAATTGTCAGAGTCCTACACTGTACCTAATGCATCAGAATTTGGAGAAAAAGTAAATGGCTTTAGGTAAGAACATCCGGGTTCCAGTTCTGCCCAATACAAGGACCAACCTCAGATCTTCAAATAAAGCTAGAGTGATCAGACGTGTCCGTTTGATAGGGCCAGCCTGGCTGGATACCTGTCGTCTGGGAGTAATTATTGATAGCACCATCTTTCACTCTCCAAAGTCCAGTTTGAGGGAATAAACTATACAAGTACTCTAGTTAAATAAAATTAATTTGATAATTAGGCAATTAGTTATGGCTTTGTGCTTCATTCTTGTAAAATTGGGAAAATACCTGTCCAATATTTCTCATTAATTTATGAGGAATAGCCTAAGAGTGTTATTTTTATCATAAGGGCCAGCAAAGAAAATTTATATTTTATGACAATGAATGAGGATTTGCACTGTCGCATTAAAAAATATAAGATCCTGGGTCCTCTGGGTGGCTTAGTCTGTTAAGTGTCTGCCTTCAGCACAGGTCATGATCCCAGGGTCCTGGGATCAAGTCCCACATCAGGCTCCTTGCTCAGCAGGAAACCTGCTTCTCCCTCTGCCTGTCACTCCCCCTGCTTGTGCTCACGCGCTCTTGCTCTCTTTCTCAGACAAGTAAATAAAATATTTAAAATATATATATAAGATCCTTTATTTATAAATTTTTCCTCCTCCTAGCCACATTTTCAGATGAGCAGAGCTGAAAGCCAAAATCAACAAAACTCTGTAGTCCTTCTCCTGAAAACAAACTATGAAGAATGGCAGAGTTTTCACACCCTGTTAGCTCACAGCATGCTCACCATTACCTCCTGTCTGTGTCCAAGGTAGACATTACTAATCAATCACAAGGATTTTACTGCACAGCCCAAAGCTGAATGCAGACTCCTCTGGGCACTTTGAACAACCACTAAAATGAACTAGAGTTGATACACAGAACAAATATTTCCCCTTCTGATTTAGCTTAACGGCTTCATTTTATGGTCAAGGACAGGGACACTGAGAGAGAAACGAATCTGAATGAGTTGCACCCGGGCTGGTTATTTCCATTATACCATACTGACAGATGACTGACCTTAAAAAACAAGTTTTGTGGACCAAATCAGAGCAGACAAAATTATATTTGGGGCAAATGGTCTACTAAGAGTTTGGTAAATATATCCACAAAAATTATGGCTGTAAAATAAGAATCTCCTTCCTTATTTATTTATCAACATCTAAACCGAGGTATTTACAGTCACTTGCACAGTTCTATATAATCTTCTCTGATTATACTTCCTCCCTACTCTAGTTTCCTCACACATACCCTCCTTAGGAGCTTCCTCACACATACCCAGCATGCTCCCACCTCAGGGGGTTGGCACTGGCTGTTCCCTCTGAACCAAAATGCTCTTCCCCAGATATCTGCATGGCTCGCTCCCTAACCTCCTTCCCTCATTGCCCAAATGACTCCTTGTCTCTGAGGTCCCTCCTAACTAACTTATATAAAATGCCAACCCACTCCCATTCCATTGGCCCCTGCCCCCGCCTCCATCAACCCTGTGCATTTCCAGAGCCCTGATCACCTTCTAACATGCTGTATCATTGAATTATTTATTATGTTTACTATTTAGAGAATGTTTCCTCCAAATAGAATGTAAACTCCAGGAAGGTGCATGTGTGCATATAAATCTGTGCACTCTCATGCACACACACACGTGTGTGTGTACATGTATGTGTGTGTTTGTGTGTGTTTGGACTCCACTATATTCTCAACATCTAGACTAGAACTGGCCATACTGCTGGCACTCAATTCATGTTGAATTTCATAGTTACAAGGAAGTAAGATGTACCCACAGAGATGTAGAAGATCCATATATTTGTGATAGTTTAGTTACGCAAATCATTAAATAATTTTCTAAGGTATTTGTCTGAGGAATGCCAGGAATTCTACAGGACTGGCTGAAAGTCAGCCCCCTTCTCCGCCTCCCTCAGCAGAAAAGCAGTCTGAACACATTCACCTAGGAAACAAAACCTCAGGTAATTAGGAATGAGTAGAAAGATGTGTACATGTCTTTGTGATCTCACAAAGTCAAGGGTGAGTCTACCTGACAGGCAGAGACCATAAATACCCTATAATTTGTAAATCTAAGATAGACAAGAAACTGACTGGCTGGCTGTTTTGTTTGAGAGTATTTGTTTCTAGAATGGGGTTGTGACTACACTGGGTTTTTAAAGGTGTATTGCCGTCACTTTAGAAAATAAGATGTCATCCTTAGCCGTCTTTGATTCCTCTGAATGCCACAAGGACCGAATCACCAGTATCCATACAACCTAGCATTTGACTTTAATCTTTTTTTTTTTAAAGATCTCAACTTATCTTTTATGTGTAGATCTTCATTGCCTAACTAAACTGTAAGAAGCTTAAGGATGGAAACTGCATCTGTTCTTTGCTTTGTGCCCTCCCAGTGGGTCCTGGGCACACATCGGATGCTACCAAATCATCAGCACTGCTCACTTAAGGTTTGTTTCCTGCTCATTCATGCTCCAAAGAATCACAAACATCTCTGAAGGACCTCCTTTCTCAGCAAACATGGATAAAGAAGCTGCACTAAAAAGGATTCAGAAAGAAAAAAGGTAAGATCCCATCTTTGAGAAGGTCATGGCCAAGCTAGAAATACAGATGTGGGATATAGATGACAAATGTTCTCTAGCACAACAGTGAAATGCTCCAGAGGAACCTAGAACAGAGAGTAGCCTGTGGTTTCAGGGAAGGTTTAGAGAAGTGAGAGGAAGGGACAGTGGGTGACAGAACGAAGACTAAATTAGGTAACATCCTTACTGTTTCTGGACTATTTCTTGAGGTTCACTTCTAATCTAACATATCTGTTTGTTTCATTCTAACTGGATCATGGAGGGGAAAGGAAGAGATCTAATTTCACCACAGAAAGAATCTTCCTGCACTGGCTCACTTCCTTCCTCAGAAAAATGGGAATTTTCTGGGTACCAAAGTACTTCCAGGATTGCTCAGAAGCCATAACAGAGAAGAACTGATAGTTTCAAATGAAAATGAAATTAAGAAGTCACTCAAGCCCTCCTCCTTTTTTCCCTAGGTCTATTGTGCCTAATCATTTATTCATTTATTAAATTAACAAATAATTATTAAGTACCTACTCTGTGCCAGCAGGAGAAATAGTAGTAAGGAAGACCAACAGGATTCTCGACCTCATTTGCCCCCCCAAAATGCCTGAGAATATGCCAGGAATTTGTCTCTAAATCCAGTAAAGAGACTTGAGTTATTAAGAGATAGGGATGTGTTGGGGGGGGCGGAGCAAGATGGCGGAGGAGTAGGAGACCTAGATTTTGTCTGGTCTCAGGAATTCAGCTGAATAGGGATCAAACCATTCTGAACACCTACGAACTCAACAGGAGATCGAACAGGAGAGTAGCAACAACTCTCTGAACAGAGAAGCGACCACTTACTGGAAGGTAGGGCGTGCGGAGAAGTGAATCCGAGGCGATATTCGGGAGGATAGACGGCGGGGGAGGGGCCTCCGCCGGCCGCTTCTGGCAAGTGCTAGAGCCGCGGAGCACAAAATCGGACCTTTTAGAAGTTGGCTCGGCGGAGGGACGTCGCTGCAGTGGCTAAGCGGGGGGGTGGAATCCTCCCGGGACAGTGTGGTCTCAGGACCCTTGGGGTCACAGAGAGACCAAGGGTGCCTGAGTGCGGCAGAGCTCCCAGGTATCAGAGCAGGGAAGCCGGCTGCAGAGACGGAGCAGAGTCGCGGGCTCTCAGCTCTGGGTTGCCACAAACTGTGATCTGCGGCCCAGTCGGGGCACGGCTCCCCCAGCAGGGACCCAACAAGCAGCAGATCCAGGGAGACTCCCCTTCCTTCCCGGGGAGGAGCGGTGCGGGAACACACTGCAGGGATCTCCTGGGTTTGGAGACTCCAAGCGGGGTCGGGTGCCAGAGATAGCAACGCTCGATCACAGGCCGGGTGAGCACGGAGTGCGGCCAGAGACCGGGGACACGGGAGTGACTGCTTTTCTCTGGGGGCGCACTGAGGAGTGGGGCCCCGAGTTCTCGGCTCCTCCGGGCGGAGACTGGGAGGCCGCCATTTTCGCCCTGGTCCTCCAAAGCTGTACCGAGAGCTTGCAGGGAACAAAAGCTCCTGAGAGCAAACTGGAGCAGCTTCCTTAGCCCGGACCGACAAGGGCGGGGCAATTCCGCCTCCGGCAAAGACATTTGGAAACCACAGCAACAGGCCCCTCCCCCAGAAGATCAGCACAAACAGCCAGCAAGCCAAGACCAAGTTGATCGATCAAGGAGAATAGGAGAACTCCAGCGCTAGGGGAATACTGCACATAGATTCATGGCTTCTTTTTTTTTTTTTTTTTACCATGATTCATTATTTCATCAAAGTTAATTTTTGTTGACTTTTTTTATTTTTCTTTTTCCCTTTTTCAACCAACATCTTATAAATCCCTTTTTTTAAAAAAAAAATTTTTTATTTTTTCTTCATTTTTAGAGTCATATTTTATCCCTTCATACTAGTTATCCTTGTTTTTGGCATATATATATAAGTTGTTCTCTCTTTAAAATTTTGAGGTACAGTTTCTTCTAACAGATCAAAATATACCCTAAACCACTAGTGTATGGCTTTGTTCTAGTCTCCTGCCTGATCACATTCTCTCCCTTTTTCCTTTTTTTTTTTCCTTAAATCTTCTTTCTTTTTTCAAACAACTTATCTTACCAAGTCCTTTTATAAAATCTTTTATAATTTTCATCTTTACAGTCATCTTCTATCCCTTCATTGTATCAACCCTTATTTTGTACATATATGTCTTTCTTCCTTTAAAATTTTAGGAGGCACTTTTTCTAACAGACCAAAATACGCCCAAAATCTAGTGTGTGGCACTGATCTATGCACTAGCCTGATCATATTTGATCATATTCTGCCTTTTTAGAATTGTTTTGTTTTTGTTTTTATCTTTTTTTTCTTTTTTTTTTCTTTTTCTCTTTCTTTTTTCTTTCTTTCCCTTTCTTTTCCCCTGGTTTCAGGTCTTTTCTGATTTGTATACAGTATATTTGCTGGGGACGTTGTAAACCTGTTAGCCTTTTGTTCTCTCATTCATCTATTCTCCTCTGGACAAAATGACAAGACGAAAGAAATCACCTCAGCAAAAAGAACAAGAGGTAGTACCGTCAGCCAGGGACCTACTCAATACGGACATTAGCACGATGTCGGACCTAGAGTTCAGAATCATGACTTTAAAGATACTAGCTGGGCTTGAAAAAAGCGTGGAAGTTATTAGAGAAACGCTTTCTGGAGAAATAAAAGAACTAAAATCTAACCAAATCGAAATCAAAACGGCTATTGATGAGGTGCAATCAAAAATGGGGGCACTAAATGCTAGGATAAATGAGGCAGAAGAGAGAATCAGCGATATAGAAGACCAAATGATGGAAAATAAAGAGGCTGAGAAAAAGAGAGAGAAACAACTACAGGATCACGAGGGCAGAATTCGAGAGATAAGTGATACGATAAGACAAAACAACATTAGAATAATTGGGATCCCAGAAGAAGAAGAGAGAGAGAGAGGGGCAGAAGGTATATTGGAGCAAATTATAGCAGAGAACTTCCCTAATGTGAGGAAGGAAACAGGCATCAAAATCCAGGAGGCACAGAGAACCCCTCTCAAAATCAATAAAAATATGTCAACACCCCGACATCTAATAGTAAAACTTACGAGTCTCAGAGACAAAGAGAAAATCCTGAAAGCAGCTCGGGAGAAGAGATATGTAACCTACAATGGTAGAAACATTAGATTGGCAACAGACCTATCCACAGAGACCTGGCAGGCCAGAAAGGACTGGCAAGATATATTCAGAGCACTAAACGAGAAAAATATGCACCCAAGAATACTATATCCAGCTAGGCTATCATTGAAAATAGAAGGAGAGATAAAAAGCTTCCAGAACAAACAAAAACTAAAGGAATTTGCAAACACGAAACCAGCCCTCCAAGAAATATTGAGAGGGGTCCTCTAAGCAAAGAGAGAACCTAAAAGCAGCAAAGAGCAGAAACGAACACAGACAACAGACAGTTAACAGTCACCTTACAGGTAATACAATGGCACTAAATTCATACCTTTCAATAGTTACCCTGAATGTAAATGGGCTAAATGCCCCAATCAAAAGACACAGGCTATCAGATTGGATTAAAAAACAAGACCCATCCATATGCTGTCTGCAAGAGACTCATTTTAGACCCAAAGACACCCCCAGATTGAAAGTGAGGGGGTGGAAAACCATTTACCATACTAATGGACACCAAAAGAAAGCTGGGGTGGCAATCCTTATATCAGACAAACTAGATTTTAAAACAAAGACTGTAATAAGAGATGAGGAAGGACACTATATCCTACTTAAAGGGTCTATCCAACAAGAAGATCTAACAATTGTAAATATCTATGCCCCGAACATGGCAGCAGCCAATTATATAAGGCAATTAATAACAAAAGCAAAGAAACACATTGACAACAATACAATAATAGTGGGGGACTTTAACACCCCCCTGACTGAAATGGACAGATCATCTAAGCAAAAGATCAACAAGGAAATAAAGACTTTAAATGACACACTGGACCAAATGGACTTCACAGACATATTCAGAACATTCCATCCCAAAGCAACGGAATACACATTCTTCTCTAGTGCCCATGGAACATTCTCCAGAATTGATCACATCCTAGGTCACAAATCAGGTCTCAATCGGTACCAAAAGATTGGGATCATTCCCTGCATATTTTCAGACCACAATGCTTTGAAACTAGAACTCAACCACAAGAGGAAAGTCGGAAAGAACTCAAATACATGGAGGCTAAAGAGCATCCTACTAAAGAATGAATGGGTCAACCAAGAAATTAAAGAAGAACTAAAAAAAATTCATGGAAACCAATGAAAATGAAAACACAACTGTTCAAAATCTTTGGGATACAGCAAAGGCAGTCCTGACAGGAAAGTATATAGCAATACAAGCCTTTCTCAAGAAACAAGAAAGGTCTCAAATACACAACCTAACCCTACACCTAAAGGAGCTGGAGAAAGAACAGCAAAGAAAGCCTAAACCCAGCAGGAGAAGAGAAATCATAAAGATCAGAGCAGAAATCAATGAACTAGAAACCAAAAGAACAGTAGAACAGATCAACGAAACTAGGAGCTGGTTCTTTGAAAGAATTAACAAGATTGATAAACCCCTGGCCAGACTGATCAAAAAGAAAAGAGAAATGACCCAAATCAACAAAATCATGAATGAAAGAGGAGAGATCACAAGCAACACCAAAGAAATACAAACAATTCTAAGAACATATTATGAGCAACTCTATGCCAGCAAATTAGATAACCTGGAAGAAATGGGTGCATTCCTAGAGATGTATCAACTACCAAAATTGAACCAGGAAGAAATAGAAAACCTGAACAGACCTATAACCACTAAGGAAATTGAAACAGTCATCAAAAATCTCCCAAGAAACAAAAGCCCAGGGCCAGATGGCTTCCCAGGGGAATTCTATCAGACATTTCAAGAAGAATTAATACCTATTCTCCTGAAACTGTTCCAAAAAATAGAAATGGAAGGGAAACTTCCAAACTCATTTTATGAGGCCAGCATTACCTTGATCCCAAAACCAGACAAAGACCCCATCAAAAAAGAGAATTACAGACCAATATCCTTGATGAACATGGATGCAAAAATTCTCACCAAAATACTAGCCAATAGGATCCAACAGTCCATTAAAAGGATTATTCACCACGACCAAGTGGGATTTATTCCTGGGCTGCAAGGCTGGTTCAACATCCGCAAATCAATCAACGTGATACAATACATTAACAAAAGAAAGAACAAGAATCATATGATCCTCTCAATAGATGCAGAAAAAGCATTTGACAAAGTACAACATCCTTTCTTGATCAAAACTCTTCAGAGTATAGGGATAGAGGGTACATACCTCAATATCATAAAAGCCATCTATGAAAAACCTACAGCGAATATCATTCTCAATGGGGAAAGGCTGAGAGCTTTTCCCCTAAGGTCAGGAACGCGGCAGGGATGTCCACTCTCACCACTGCTATTCAACATAGTATTAGAAGTCCTAGCCACAGCAATCAGACAACAAAAAGAAATCAAAGGCATCCAAATCGGCAAAGAGGAAGTCAAACTCTCACTCTTTGCAGATGATATGATACTGTATGTGGAAAACCCAAAAGACTCCACCCCAAAACTGCTAGAACTCATACAGGAATTCAGTAAAGTAGCAGGATATGAAATCAATGCACAGAAATCAGTGGCATTCCTATACACCAACAACAAGACAGAAGAGAGACAAATCAAGGAGTCGATCCCATTTACAATTGCACCCAAAACCATTAGATACCTAGGAATAAATCTAACCAAAGAGGCAAAGGATCTGTACACAGAAAACTATAAAATACTCAGGAAAGAAATTGAAGAAGACACAAAGAAATGGAAAAACGTTCCATGCTCATGGATTGGGAGAATCAACATTGTGAAGATGTCAATGCTACCTAGAGCAATCTACACATTCAATGCAATCCCCATCAAAATACCATCCACTTTTTTCAAAGAAATGGAACAAATAATCCTAAAATTTGTATGGAACCAGAAGAGACCCAGAATAGCCAGAGGAATACTGAAAAAGAAAAGCAAAGCTGGCGGCATCACAATTCCGGACTTCCAGCTCTATTACAAAGCTGTCATCATCAAGACAGTATGGTACTGGCACAAAAACAGACACATAGATCAATGGAACAGAATCGAGAGCCCAGAAATGGACCCTCAACTCTATGGTCAACTTATTTTTGACAAAGCAGGAAAGAATGTCCAATGGCAAAAAGACAGTCTCTTCAACAAATGGTGTTGGGAAAATTGGACAGCCACATGCAGAAGAATGAAACTGGACCATTTCCTTACACCACACACAAAAATAGACTCCAAATGGTTGAAAGACCTAAACGTGAGACAGGAGTCCATCCAAATCCTAAAGGAGAACACAGGTAGCAACCTTTTCGACCTTAGCCGCAGCAACTTCTTCCTAGAAACATCGCCAAAGGCACGGGAAGCCAGGGCAAAAATGAACTATTGGGATTTCATCAAGATAAAAAGCTTCTGCACAGCAAAAGAAACAGTCCACAAAACCAAAAGACAACCAACAGAATGGGAGAAAATATTTGCAAATGACATATCAGATAAAGGGCTAATATCCAAAATCTATAAAGAACTTATCAAACTCAACACCCAAAGAACAAATAATCCAATCAAGAAATGGGCAGAAGACATGAACAGACATTTCTCCAAAGAAGACATCCAAATGGCCAACAGGCACATGAAAAAGTGCTCAACATCGCTCGGCATCAGGGAAATCCAAATCAAAACCTCAATGAGATACCACCTCACACCCGTCAGAATGGCTAAAATTAACAAGTCAGGGAACGACAGATGTTGGCGGGGATGTGGAGAAAGGGGAACCCTCCTACACTGTTGGTGGGAATGCAAGCTGGTGCAACCCCTCTGGGAAACAGTATGGAGGTTCCTCAAACAGTTGAAATTAGAGCTACCGTTCGATCCAGCAATTGCACTACTGGGTATTTACCCCAAAGATACAAATGTAGGGACCCGAAGGGGTACATGTACCCCAATGTTTATAGCAGCAATGTCCACCATAGCCAAACTGTGGAAAGAGCCAAGATGCCCATCGACAGATGAATGGATAAAGAAGAGGTGGTATATATACACAATGGAATATTATGCAGCCATCAAAAGGAATGAGATCTTGCCATTTGCAACGACGTGGATGGAACTGGAGGGTGTTATGCTGAGTGAAATAAGTCAATCAGAGAAAGACATGTATCACATGACCTCACTGATATGAGGAATTCTTAATCTCAGGAAAGAAACTGAGTGTTACTGGAGTGGTTGGGGGTGGGAGGGATGGGGTGGCTGGGTGATAGATATTGGGGAGGGTATGTGCTACGGTGAGCGCTGTGAATTGTGCAAGGCTGTTGAATCACAGATCTGTACTTCTGAAACAAATAACGCAACATATTTTAAGAAAAAAGAAAAAGAAGAAGATAACAGGAGCGGAAGAAAAGGGGAGTATGTCAGAGGGGGAGACGAACCATGAGAGATGATGGACTCTGAAAAACAAACTGAGGGTTCTAGAGGGGAGGGGGGTGGGGGGATGGGTTAGCCTGGTGATGGGTATTGAGGAGGGCACGTTCTGCATGGAGCACTGGGTGTTATGAACAAACAATGAATCATGGAACACTGCACCAAAAACTAATGATGTAATATATGGTGATTAACATAACAATAAAAAATTAAAAAAAAAAAAAGAGATAGGGATGTGTTGCCTGGAACATCCCATCCTGTGGGGTGGGTGTAGCTGCCTCTCACCTTACAGTACCTCTGGGTCCCCAAATGCCGTAAGTGCAAAGTTCCAAGCTCCCATGATAAAAGAACATTCTACCTCATGCCCAGTACAAAGTTCCCTTGCTAAAATCAAAATCAGTCCCAGGACGCCTGGGTGGCTCAGTGGGTTAAGTGTCTGCCTTCGGCTCAGGTCATGATCCCAGGGTCCTGGGATCAAGCCCCACATTGGGCTCGAGCAGGGAGCCTGCTTCTCCCTCTCCCTCTGCCTGACACTCCCCCTGCTTGTGTGCTCTCTCTCTGTCAAATAAATAAATAAAATCTTTAAAAAAAAATCAAAGTCAGTCCCTGTCTTCACATTCTCAGTTTAAGTATGTTTCAAATAAAATAAGTACTGTTTTAGATGACCACTGTCAAGAACACCTGACTATACATAGCCCGAGAAAGAAATAGCTAAAGGAATTCAGAAATTATCCAGCCCCCTCCTTCATTTTAAACATGAGATGTCAGAGAGGCAGAGTAGGGGAGTTACTTACTTGAGCTAGGGAACTTCATAAGAAATAGCCCAGACTGGACCCCAGGTCTCCTGATTCCTAAGACAGCACGTTTTCGCTATTACTTTATCTTCCCTCGGGCTCCAATTCAAACTAACTCCTTTTTAAAAAAAAGTTTTGTAACAACTTGGAGCTACATTCGATATTCCCACCGGAGTCCCGGGCGCAATAATTCCTTCTACCTTTGGTTGATGGTTTGCTATCCTCTTTGCGGCACAGATAATTGCATTTTATCAGGCAAACCTCTATAGCAAACCTCTATAGCATCCCCAGAAAGTGAAGGTCAGCAACCTGCAGCCAGCCAGCATGCCTGCAGAAAGTCCCTCGGCAAAGCCTAAGACACATGCAAACGCCATTGGAGAACCCCAAATTCAGAATTAAAATGGCAAACTGAGTCAACCACCAACATGGATTAAACATCCACACATTTTATCACCTTGTAATTGCTTCTCAGGTGGTTTTTCCTCAGCGCCACTGGTTTCCGAATAAAAATTTTAATTTCAAGGTAGTGCTCCTTTTGTAGTATAAAAGCCAGTGTCATCTCTCTTCAGGCAAACAAGCTTATGTTGCCATGATCTGCGGTACCCTCTGTGTCATGTTTATGCACTCTACCTTAATCAGTTTATAATTAGAAGGTGAAGAGCATGGTGGTGTTTACAAATAGAATCTGAAACGGAGGATGATGCAGCCACCAATAGATCTGTCTGGTACGCTCAGCATTGACTCCTTTCATCCATCAGAAAAATAAAGGCACTAAAATTATCCATGCCTGTGGCAGAGAAGGAAACCTTCCATTTAGCTCATGATGTGGGTAGACTGGATGCTACTTGCTGCTCTGTATGTAATATAGGATGCATAGGGATAATTAATCATAGGGCTGGCAGGAGGTGAAGTGTCCTGCTAATAAAATCACCATTTCAGGGGAGAAAGGTCACAAAGAGGTGACTGATAGAGGTGTTGATTGCCATGAATTTTCAAGTTTTGTTCCAGCCTTGTTCCCCATCACATGAACTTCTAGAGAAGCCAGAAGTTTCCTGATGTGCGCCACACATACTTAAGATTGTTTATTGAACATGTTGATGCATTTGGAACTCGCTAGGCAATGTGATGTTCGAGGTGAACAAGACAGACCAGACCCCTGCCCTCAGGAAGCTGACGTTTCTGGTAAGGGAGATGGACAAAGAACAAGTAGATAAGTAAGTAAAATGAGACTTACAGATGGTGATAAGGGCTTCAAGGGAAAGAATTAAGATGATGCAATATAGAATAACTGGGCAGGGGATAAAGGGAAGCCTTCAACAATCAAGGGTGACCTCCTGGAGGAGGTGACATTTGAGCTAAGACCTGAAGGATGAGGTCAAGCCACATAAGATGAGCTACAGGCACCATTCCTATTAGTGTTAAAGGGCGTCCACTTTATTAAGTGCCTAAGACTACTCAGTTTCAGTGACTTCATGACTCCAGACTTTCTGATTGCGATCCTCTGAGGTCGCATTTTCTCTCTCAAACTGAGATGCGCTATCGTAGGCATGGCTAAATGGCTTACATACCAGGCACAATTCCCACACTTCAGATCTAGCAATACTTTCCATCCTCAACAACCCCATGTGGTAGGCATGTCAGTATTCCTACTTAATAGAAGAGGAAACTGAGGCACCAAGAATCAGAATGATTTGCCGGGGTCAGACATCTAGCAAATGGGGAAGCTGGGCTTCGATGGGTCAGCTGCCAGGGGCTGAGCTCTTAATCCTGCACCAGGCTACCTCTCAGGGATAGGTCTCAGCACAATATAAAATATAAAATGCCAAAGACTAGGAGTTTCACAGACACCTCTTACAAGATAGCAATGTGATCTTAGACCAGTCAGCTATTGGGAAATAACCATAACAGAAACCAGTCCCAAGTGCCTCAAACATGATTATCAGCATGCAAGCTCCTTGGGAGGCAGAAATCTCTTTTTAGTTGTAAGATGGTTCCATCACTGATTTGCAAGCTGAAGACCAGCTCAAGCCCTAAAAAGCCACAGGAGGTTTATCAGAAGAATACTGCAATCCTCCACGAGAATTCCTGTTACATTTGGTTCTCTATTCTCTGACCCTCAGGCAGCACATCCAAACTGACGGAATACCTACTGACCAAATTTTCTCAATTGACTTTTCAAAGTTTTGGATTTAAGGAGACCTCAAGACCTACCCATCTTTAGGCCTTTTCACCCAATGAAACCAGGAATCTCAAATCTACTCATTTCTGGTTCCACCCAGGCATCTATACCCAATGGCTTCTTGCAACTCTAAGCAAAATAGTGAAAAGATGGTATTTTTTTAGCATCTTTCCATCCTCCTCTCAGTACCTTTGCATCTTCTTCTTTGCTTCCTGTCTGCTTCTACTCCTATAACTTCCTATATGCTGCCTGTCCCTGTAGTAAAGACTCCAAGCATTTGAGTGCTCCGCATCAAAGCTCACCTTTCCCGTGTCCCAGGATTCAAGCAAGTCCTGCCTAAGTGACTGAAGAGTTTGTCTAATGAACAGATACCATCATCTTACAGCCACACAGCTCTTCGAAGTCTACAAAATTCTCTACATTTCCAACCTAATTTAATAGCAAGACAGCCCTCTGTATTAG
The DNA here is from genome assembly GCF_037043125.1 of Eumetopias jubatus. Taxonomy (NCBI): domain Eukaryota; kingdom Metazoa; phylum Chordata; class Mammalia; order Carnivora; family Otariidae; genus Eumetopias; species Eumetopias jubatus. The sequence goes on from NW_028274807.1 coordinate 171,334,895, forward strand.
GTATTGTCATCCCATTTTACAGCTACAGAAATGGAGACTTGTCGATTTGAAGCCATTTGCTTAAAATCACTCAGTTAGTATGTGACAAAGCTAGAGCTTGAATCAGGTCCTGGGATTCCACATACAGTTCTTTCCACTCTATCACACTTTCTACCAACCAGATTTCTATTAAATGATATTCCCAATGTAGGAGTTTTTAAGATGGCATCCATTAAGCACAGCAAAATGTTAAGTGTATGATTTTTAATCAGAGATTTCGGGAGAGAATGTGTCCATGGCTATAGTACTCATCAGATTATTAAAGATACTCAAGACCCAAATAGTTAAGAAGCACTGTTAATATAAGTGGTGAGGAACTGTGGAAAGAGCCAAGATGTCCACTGACAGATGAATGGATAAAGAAGATGTGATATATATATATATATTATATATATATATATGTTATATATATATATATAATGGAATATTATGCAGCCATCAAATAGAATAAAATCTTGCCATTTGCAACAATGTGGATGGAACTGGAGGGTGTTATGCTGAGCGAAATAAGTCAATCAGAGAAAGACATGTATCATATGACTTCACTGATGTGAGGAATTCTTAATCTCAGGAAACAAACTGAGGGTTGCTGGAGTGGTGGGGGGTGGGAGGGATGGGGTGGCTGGGTGATAGACATTGGGGAGGGTATGTGCTATGGTGACCGCTGTGAATTGTGTAAGACTGATGAATCACAGACCTGTACCTCTGAAACAAATAATACATTATATGTTAAAAAAAAAAAAAAAGCTAGCAGGAAGGGAAAAATGAAGGGGGGGAAATTGGAGGGGGAGACGAACCATGAGAGACTATGGACTCTGAGAAACCAACTGAGGGTTCCAGAGGGGAGGGGGGTGGGGGGATGGGTTAGCCTGGTGGTGGGTACTGAGGAGGGCACGTTCTGCATGGAGCTCTCGGTGTTATATGCAAACGATGAATCATGGAACACTACATCAAAAACTAATGGTGTAATGTATGGGGATTAACATAACATAATTATATATATATATATATATATAAGTGGTGAGGTACTCATTCCTCAGGAAGGTGATGAGTCTTACTAACCTTCCAGAAAGGTCAATTTCCTCTATTCATCCTTAGCTGAGCTGTGTTGTACAATTCCATGCTTTGATTAAAATTGAAAATTAGAGGGAAAATTGCTTTTACTTCTATTAAAAACTATTTTCCATTTTTTAATCATCATTCTTTATTATATCTTAAGGCTAGAAGAGGGAAGGGATCAAATAGGGATAATAGAGCCTCTAATACATTCCCAGTGAATTTTTCTTCCTTCTTTTCCCCAACATTCTTTCAAGGCCTTAACTCACTGGTTTCCAAACTCAGTGCTAAGGTTGGGGTAGAATAGGGTGGGGAAAGGATAGTTGATGTATTACTCAGTGTTCTCCAAAGAAACCGAAACAAAAGGACAGATAGATAGATAATAGATAGATAGATAGATAGATAGATAGATAGATAGATAGATAGATAGATGATAGATAGATAGATAGATAGATAGATGATAGATAGATAGATAGATAGATAGATGATAGAAAGAATTGGCTCACATGATTTGTAGGCCAGTGAGTCCCTCCCATCAGATCTCCAGAGTGCAAATGGGAAGTCTTTTCTAAACACAAATCTGGTAATATCAACTCCCCATGGTTTTCTCATTGATCTAAAGATAGCTTTTAAAAATCCTATCTCTAACCACAAAACATGGATGGCTTAGCTTCTACCTGTTCCCACAATTTCATCTCATACTTATACTCTACTTTTTTTATTCCAGTCATATTGGGTTTCTCTCTCCTTCATCTGCTTCCATCCCTCCCACCACGGGGCCTTTGAACATGTTGTTCCTTCTGCAAGAATACCCTTCCCTTCCCCTAGGTCAACTCCATGGTTCCCATTCAAATCTCAGCTCAAGCATCACCTGGTCGGGAAATTCCTTCTTGCCCTCCATGGTTGGATCAAAGTCCCCTATGAGAAGTTTTCATTGCCACATGTAACTCTTATCCGCAGTACCTAGAATACCAACAGGTAATACATGTACAATGTCAAACACCCTCTCCACACTATCCCCAGACTTCCATAGTGTTTGCCTTTGGTAAATACTAGCTGAATGAATAAATAAATAAAGCACATTGCCCCAAGATGCATTCAGCAGTGGGTAATGCTACAACAGGAGAAATGCATCCTAAAGAATTTCCTTTCCTGATTTGATCATTCTAAATTTAGACTGTCTAAAAAGAAATAATTTTTTTTTTGAAAAGAAAGATCTTCTTGAGAAGTCTCACATCTCAGTTTTATCTGCATCTATGTTTAATCTGCCACTTCACGTCTCAGTTAGCAACCCGGCACTATAAACTATCTTCAAATGTCATGTCCCATTTTCCCAGAGTTACCTTCCTTCACTAACAATGGAGCAGCTCCTACATTGTCCCAGAAGCAAAATAAACCCTTTGTTCTCACTTTGGAAAATTATCTCATTAATGAAATCCATAGTATTGAATTATGCACAAGCATCTGATTTCAATGCATCTGCCATACTAGCTCTCAGATTCAAAATATCCCCTCTTGAGCTGTAACGTTTTTCTCTTTCCAAATAAGAAGTCTTTGTTTCTAACACTGGGTCCAGGTATTGACTCAACTGAAGTCTTTCCTTGTGAAAGTGCAAGTTATCTAGAAAAAGGACTCACAGCACCCCACTCCTCCACCCATTGCCTTGTCAATTAAAAGCCAAACCACTGAGCTCAGCATTCAAGGCCCCAGGATTAGGCAACAGCCTGCTGTGTCCTGCTATACCCCTCCATGTATCTAGTGAGCATCCAGTATGGAAAAATAGACTCTTGCCATTTTCTCAACATGACTTGTGCTTTCTCATACTTTACTTAGTACTTAATATTTATAAATGTATAAAGAATTTTTAAAAGAGATGTTGACTAGTAAACTTTGTCAAGATTTTCCAGCACCGTAATTATTCACACTGTTTAGGTCACACAAGTACTCTGATTCCCTAGACCACTTTATCCCTGCCTAGGAGATGGGTCAAGACCTCCAGTGTTTTTGAAGCTGGTCATTATGATGATCCCTGTACTACCCAGTGCTCATCACTTGAACTCTGGCTGCTGCCCATTTTAATTTCAGAGAGAAAATATTCCAGACAGTTTAAGAACTCTTCTGGATTCTTGGGAATTACCGTACTATACTGTGCCTATTTTCACATTTTAACACTTCTGAAATGAGATGTACCTTCCAATCCCTGTTGACCAGGTAGTAATCATGAGACTCCCTAATGCCAGAGCATCAAAACTTGCAGAAGGGGATGGGGACTCAGAAGAAACCTCAGAAACCAAAGTTGAGAGCATTTTTAACCCCACCCTCCCAAACCAATTATTTGCAAAGGATGGGGAGAAAAAGGAGGTAAATCAATGAATTTAGCAACATTCTAGACACTGGAGTCCATAGTCACCTAGCTCTCCATAATTAAACAACTGCCTAAGAGTCCAGCATTAAAGGCTTGGATTTTTTTTTTTCTTGACAGATTCTTTCACAAAATGCTTTATCACCCATACACTTCAAGGCACAGAGGACAATACTGTGTGGAAAAACACAGACAACAATGACTCTGGGTCAAAAGTAATTCTAAAGAGTCAAATTCTGAATGAGAAGTTCAAAGAAAACCTTAAGTATTTTATTTCACTTTTCCTTTATATATGCACAAGACTAATGTATGATTTTTTTAAAAAAATCTATGTCTAATTATAAATGCATTCTTTATAGTGTTTCTAAGTGCAAAATAGAAACACTATAAGATTTTTTAGGCATCAAATCCTGGTTTAATTGGCAGTGTTTTTTCTTTCCTAGTAGTTGTGATATTATGATTTATAATAATAAATATATATCTGGTCTTTGTCCACTGTTCCTTGCACAGAGCTCTGAAAACCCTTGGAATTTCCTAAGTGAGGAGAGTGATAGAGGAGTCTTTTATTATGTTAATGAGGTGGCTTTTGGACCCCACCTAAGGCTAGGGGCTGGTTGCTAGGAGAAGCAACCACATGATTGGAAGGTTGAAACTTTCAGTCCCACCCCACCCCCATCCCACCCCCATCACTTGGGAGAAAAGAGAGGCTGGAGGCTGAATCGATCACTAAAAGCCAATAGCTTAATCATTCATGCCTAGGTAATGAACTCTCCATAAAACCCCAAAAGGATGAGGTTTCAAGAGCTGCCAGGCTGGTGAACACAGGCAGATTTGGGAAGAGGGCTCAGGGAGGGCATGGAAGCTCCACACCCTTTCCCCATGCCTTGCCCTATGCATGTCTTCCATCTGGTAAGCAAAACATTTCCCTGAGTTCTGTGAGTCATTCTAGCAAATTAATCAAATCCAAGGAGGGGATCATTAGAACCTCCAATCTATAGCCTGTGAATCAGAAGCATAGGTTACAACCTAGACTAGGAACAGGTGTCTGAAGGGGGTGGGAGGGGGATGTCTTGTGGAACTGAGCCATTCACCTGTGAGATCTGACCCTATTTCTAGGTAGATAATGTCAAACTGAGATGAACTGCAGGACCCAGCTGTTGTCAGGGAATTCCTTGGTGGTGTGAAGAAACATACACACAGACACACACATACACACACACACATTGTAATTGGTATCAGAACCTATTTAGTAGTACATAAAATAATGGCATATCTTACAATGGATGGTTTCTTAGATTTGATGAAACATGATGTGTTTCTCATTTCCAAGTCCCGTGGTGATTTTCTGGGTTAACCCATTTTACTGGGATTGGTGAGCCTGTAGGGATCTGAGCCATCCCTAGTATGAAAAGAAAATAGATAGTATAGATTTTCAGGAAGTGCAAATCTGAGGGCTGAACCCTGGGATGTGATAAATCCACTGACGTCCTCACACCCTGTGAGAACCTCTCCCTAAATGAGACTCTTCTCCCTAGCGCTCGTCTAAGGCATGCCTCTGGACTCCTGGAAATTGAACACTATTTTACATTCATTTCTGGGTCCCTCAGAATACCTAGCACAAAGTCTCACAAATGTTAAACCCTTAATGAATGTGTGTTAGGATAATGATGACTTCCACTGAAACTTCCTTTCCTCTTTGAGTCCACTCATCCAATATCTCCCTGCTCCAAAGAGTACATCAAGTCACTGAGATGCTGATCCTTAAATGTTCCTCCTCACAAAGCCTGCCATCAAATATTTGCTATGGTTTCCTACTAACACTGCATGTCTGCTGTTGCTTATCTCTTTTATCTCACTGCTGAGAAAACCTATGCTGTTTCCACCAATAGGATGGAACTCATCTTTCCTGCATGCCAACAGCTTAATCATAGCTGAGTTCTATAAGGAAGCAGCATGGGCTTATGTGTATCTGCTCTGATCAGTTGATAATAGCTCACCAAAAAAACCCACAAGAATCCTGAGGGTGCCTACAGGGCACCTGGGTAGCTCAGTCGTTAAGTGTCTGCCTTCGGCTTTGGTCACAATCAAGCCCCGCATCAGGATCCCTGCTCCTCGGGGACACTGCTTCTGCCTCTCCCACTCCCCCTGCTTGTGTTCCCTCTCTCGCTGTGTCTCTGTCAACATAAATAAATAAAAACATTAAAAAAAAAAAGAATCCTGAGGCCACATCTGACTCAGCAGGTAAGAGACCTATGATTGATTATTAATGTCTGCAGTGGGACACCCAGGTACCACCATGCGTGTGTCACGCCACATGATTCATGCTGCAAAAAGAGTTTCCCTCACAGTCTCCCACAATGTAAACATTAAAATGAATTCTATAAAAACTTCTTTTGGTGTTTATAGCTTGTTTTTCAAGGTTATCTATGACTCTTTTTTTCTGTACAAAAATGTGTGTGCATGTGTGTGTTGGTTTTGCTATATAATCACATCTATAAATTTTTCTTTATTGTTTCTGGCATATTTTTCATTATAAAAATGATTTTATTCCAATATTATGGAAACTTACATGCATCATTTTAAGTAATATTTGTTAGGGTTTTTATATATATATTTATTTAAATCATAGATCTACTTGGAATTGATTTTGGTATAAGTAGTGAAATTGGGAGCCAGCTTTTTTTTCCTCACGTAAAATAACAACTTTGCATCAATTATCGAATATTTTCCTCCATTCATATGAGTCTTTTGGATCTAACATTACATTCTATAATACTTCATTTCTGCCCATTTCTTTGCAATTAGCATAACAGTTCAATTACTGTAGCTTTACAGTGTATTTTAATGTCTTGTGGAACAAGTTATTTTGTTCCTCTTGTTTTTCAGCAATAACTGGCCAAACTTATGTGTTTATTCTTAAAAATTATTTATTTATTTATTTGAGAGAGAGAGCACGTGTGTGTGTGAGTGGAGGGAGGAGCAAAAGGAAAGAATCTCAAGCAGACTCCCCACTAAGGAGTCCCATGTGAGGCTTCATCTCATGATCCTGAGATCATGACCTGAGCTGAAATCAAGAGTCAAACGCTTAACTGACTGAGCCACCCAGGTGCCCCACATGTTTATTATTTCAAGTAGACTTTGGGATATTTTTCAAGTACAGGAAGAAAAATTCCATGGTAATCTTAATGAATTTTATATTTATAAATTACATAAAGAATAATTTAGTTCTTTATAATAGTAAATCTTTCTCCCCTCCCAAATGATTATCTCTTAATCTTTCAAGGGGTCCTTTATGGTCACACAGGCAGAGTTTCATTCTTTTCTTTATCAATATCCCAAGCATTTCTTGTGAAGTTTATGCCTAAGTAACTTCTGTTTTAAACACTACTGGAGAATGAATCTTTAACCAGTACATTCTTTAGCTGACAATTGCTGATGTTTAAAAGAAAGTTATTTTTTTGTACAACCTTTTGGTTATTATACAACTTACTAAATTTATTGTTTCTAAAGTTAATTGATTTTCATTGTTATTTTGCATTATAAGATCACATGATAATATAATTTCCCCTTTTTTCCCCCCAAACCAATTCCTCTTCTTTATTTCTCTTCTGTAACTACATTTGCTAGCACTATCAGAAAAAACTGTTCAAAAGCAAAGGTAAGAGAAAGCATCTGGTCTCAACTTCTATCATAAAGAAAAAATTCTAGTGTTTTAGCATTGACATAACTCTGGTTGTCAGTTTGAGATTCTGTTAAGGAATGTCTTCTATAGCCATTTCACTTAAGGAACCATATCAGGAAGGCATGTTAAAGTTAAGCAAGGGCTTTATGAGCATCTACTGAAATAAAGACTTGCCTTTATTCCTTAGTCCTTTGTATTAGTCAACTGTGGTTGCAATAATGTTGTTAACAAACCAGCCCAAATTTAAAATTAAAATTTTTAAATACTGTTCACAATAGCACTCCAAAAAAATGAAACAGGTGCAAATTTAACAAAATATGTACAGGATCTTTAAACAGAAAACTATAAAACTCTGATAAAAGATATCAAAGAAGATCTAAGTCAATAGAGATATTCCATGTTTATAGAATAGAAGAGTCAATATTGCTAAAATATCCATTTTTCCCAACTTGACCTTTAGATTCAACACAACAAACTGATTTTAAAGTTAAAAACAAACTGAATCTAAAGTGTATAGAGAAAGCCATAAAACCTAGAATATCCAACAAAATACTGAAGTAGAAGAAAAAAGTTAGAGGACTGATACTATGCAATTTTAAGAGTTATTACAAAGCTAAAGTAATCAAGACAGCCTATTAATGAGGAAAGAATGGACACATAAATCAATGTAATAAAACAGAGAGCCTAGAAATAACTCCATACATATATAGTCAACTGATCTTTGACAAAGGAGCAAATGCAATTCAAAGAAGAAATAATAATCTTTTCAACAAATGGTGCTGCAAAAATTGGATGTCCAAATGCAAAAATAAATGAACCTACCCACAGACCTTATACCTTTTACAAAAATTAATTCACAATGGATCACTGACACAAAATTGTACAACTTTTGAAGAAAATATAAGAAAAAAATCTAAATAACTTTAGGTTTAGTAGTGATTTTTAGATATAAACAAAAGCATAATTCACAAAAGAAAAAAATGATAAATTGGACTTAATTAAAATTTAAAAACTTCTTCTCTACAAGGACAATGTTGAGAGCCTCAAAAGCCTAGCCACAGTCTAGGAAAATATATTTGCAAAGCACAGCTGTGATAAAGGACTTGTAACTGAAATACATGAAGCATCTTAAAACTCAACAATAAGGAAACAATCCAATTTAAAAATGAGCAAAAGATCTGAGCAGACCCCTCACCAAAGAATATATACATTGACAAATAACACATCAGTCTGCCTAGGTGGTATTGTGTCAGCTAGGATGGATTGGTTGCAAGCAACAGAACTAATTTTGACTATCTTAAACAAAGAAACAATTTTTGGAATTACGTGGAATAGTTTACAGAACCAAAAGAAAATCTGAAGAATGAAGGTTCAGAAATATAAGAAGCAAGGAAGCCAAAGGGATCTGGGTAACGGAAACTAATGGTAAGTTTCAATGTAGCTCTGCCCCCCAAACAGGTGAGCACCTACCATTTCTTACTCATGTATCTGCTTTAGTTTGGTATTCCCCCTAGTACTAGGATACTAGTACCTGAATCAGGGAGAAGGAATGTATTTCTAGAGTGAATTCTGCCCGATTGTGTTGCTACTACTATAATATACTGCCAAACTCAATTAGTTAATATCTTAATTAGAACTTTCATATATATACATATAAGAGAACTCTCTGGGTGTGTACTGTCTTGTTTCTGGACAGTGTTGCTATGCTTCTGTTTTCAAAAATATGGATCCTTGTCCCTATTTTTTTGCTCCAATAGCATACAGACTAGGAATTAGGTTTCTTAAAATTCTAAAAGAATCTATCCATGAAACCATCTGGATGAAATGATTTTTTAAAAATACATATTTGTATTTCCTACTTCTTAAGTCAGTTTTAAAAATTCACATTTTCCCTGATAAAATATGCATTCTATACATGTTTTCAAGTTTATTTTCATTGGCTATATCTTCGTGGTATCTTCTAACTGCTCTTTTAATTATTCTGCTTTTTGCTATTTATCACTTTCTCATCCCTAACTCATGTGTTTGTGTTTTCTCTTTTTCCCTTGATTTTCTTAGATTCAAATTATGTTTTTATCGGTTTTAAAAGAATTTTTAGAGAAAAGAGACCACTTTCTGGAAGGTAGGACGTGCGGAGACGTGAATCCGAGGCGATATTCGGGAGGATAGACGGCGGGGGAGGGGGCCTCCGTCGGACACTTCTGGCAAGTGATAGAGCCGCGGAGCACAAAATCGGACCATTTAGAAGCCGGCTCCACTGAGGGACATCGCTCCAGTGGCTAAGCGGGGGGTGGAACCCTCGTGGGACAGTGTGGTCTCAGGACCCTTGGAGTCACAGAAAGACCAGGGGTGCCTGAGTGCAGCAGAGCTCCCAGGTATTGGAGCGGGGAAGCCGGCTGCAGAGACAGAGCTGAGGTACGGGCTCTCAGCTCCGGGTTGCCATAAACTGTGATCCATAGCACAGTTGGGCCACTGCGCCTCCAGCAGGGACCCAACAAGCAGCAGATCCAGGGAGACTCCCCTTCCTCCCCCGGGGGGAAGTGCCACGGGAGCGCACTGCAGGGATCTGCTGGGTTTGGAGACTCCACACCGAGTCGGGTGCCAAAGATAGAAATGCTCGGTCACAGGCCCGGTGAGCACAGAGTGCGGCCGGAGACCGGGGAGACAGGAGTGACTGACTGCTTTTCTCTGGGGGAGCACTGAGGAGCGGGGTCCCGAGTTCTTGGCTCCTCCAGGAGGAGATTGGGAGACCGCCATTTTCACTTTCGTCCTCCAAAGCTATGCGGAGAGCTTGCAGAGAACAAAGGCTTCCAAGAGCAAACCCGAGCAGATTACTTAGCCCAGACCCAGCAAGGGCGGGGCAATTCTGCCTCCAGCAAAAACATTTGGGAACCACGGCAACAGGCCCCTCCCCCAGAAGATCAGCACGAACAGCCAGCAAGCCAAGACCAAGTTTACCGATCAAGGAGAACGGGAGAACTCCAGCGCTAGGGGAATAGTGCACATAGAATTCATGGCTTTTTTACCATGATTCTTTAGTCTTTCAAAGTTAATTTTTTTTAACTGTTTTTTTTCTGAATTTTTCTTTTTCCATTTTTCAACCAATATCTTATAAATCCCTTTTTTAAAAAACATTTTTATTTTTCATTTTAGAGTCATATTCTATCCCTTCATAATAGTTACCCTTATTTTTGGCATATATATATGTTTTCTCTTTAGAATTTGGAGACACAGTTTCTTCTAACAGATTAAAATATACCCTAAATCTCTAGTGTATGGCTTTGTTCTAGTCTCCTGCCTGATCACATTCTCTCTCTTTTATTTTCTTTTTTTTATCCTCTTGTTTCTTTTTTCAAAAAACTTATCAATTCCTTTTATAAAATTTTTATACTTTTCATCATTACAGTCATACTACATCCCTTCATCATATGAACCCTTATTTTTATACATATATAAGTTTTTCTTTCTTTAAAATTTTGGGGGCACCTGGGTGGCTCAGTTGGTTAGGCGACTGCCTTTGGCTCAGGTCATGATCCTGGAGTCCTGGGATCGAGTCCCGCATCGGGCTCCCTGCTCAGCGAGGAGCCTGCTTCTCCCTCTAACCCTCCCCCCTCTCATGTACTCTCTCTCTCTCTCTCTCATTCTCACTCTCTAAAAATAAATAAATAAATCTTAAAAAAAAATAAAATAAAATAAAATAAAATTTTGGGAGGCACTTTCTTCTAACAGACCAAAATACACCCAAAATCTAGTGTGTGGCACTGATCTATGCAACAGCCTCATCATATTTGATCGTATTCTGTTTTTATTGTTTTGTTCTGTTTTTGTTTGTTTTTATCTTTTTCTTCTTCTTTTTTTTTCTTTTTCTTTTTTCTTTCTTTCCCTTTCTTTTCTGCCAGTTTCAGGTCTTTTCTGATTTGTTTACAGTATATTTTCTGGGGACGTTGTTACCCTGTTAGCATTTTGTTCTCTCATTCATCTATTCTCCTCTGGACAAAATGGCAAGATGGAAAAAATCACCTCAACAAAAAGAACAAGAGATAGTACAGTCTGCCAGGGACCTACTCAATACGGACATTAGTACGATTTCAGACCTAGAGTTCAGAATCATGATTTTAAAAATACTAGCTGGGCTTGAAAAAAAGCATGGAAGTTATTAGAGAAACCCTTTCTGAAGAAATAAAAGAACTACAATCTAACCAAGTCGAAATCAAAAAGGCTATTAATGAGGTGCAATCAAAAATGGGGGCACTAACTGCTAGGATAAATGAGGCAGAAGAGAGAATCAGTGATATAGAAGACCAAATGGTGGAAAATAAAGAAGCTGAGAAAAAGAGATAAACGACTACTGGATCACGAGGGCAGAATTCAAGAGATAAGCGATACCATAAGACAAAACAACATTAGAATAATTGGGATCCCAGAAGAAGAAGAAAGAGAGAGAAGGGCAGAAGATATATTGGAGTGAATTATAGCAGAGAACTTCCCTAATGTGGGGAAGGAAACAGGCATCAAAATCCAGGAGGCACAGAGAACCCCTCTCAAAATCAATAAAAATAGGTCAACACCCCGATATCTAATAGTAAAACTGACGAGTCTCAGAGACAAAGAGAAAAATCTGACAGCAGATCGGGACAAGAGATATGTAACCTACATTGGTAGAAACATTAGATTGGCAACAGACCTATGCAGAGACCTGGCGGGCCAGAAAGGACTGGCATGATATATTCAGAGCACTAAACGAGAAAAATATGCAGCCAAGAATACTATATCCATCTAGGCTGTCATTGAAAATAGAAGGAGAGCCAAAAAGCTTCCAGGACAAACAAAAACTAAAGGAATTTGCAAACACAAAACCAGCCCTACAAGAAATATTGAAAGGGGTCCTCTAAGCAAAGAGAGAGCCTAAAAGTAACATAGACCAGAAAGGAACACAGACAATATACAGTAACAGTCACCTTACAGGCAATACAATGGCACTAAATTCATATCTTTCAATAGTTCCCCTGAATGGAAATAGGCTAAATGCCCCAATCAAAAGACACAGGCTATCAGATTGGATTAAAAAACAAGACCCATCGATATGCTGTCTGCAAGAGACTCATTTTAGACCCAAAGACACCCCCACATTGAAAGTGAGGGCGTGGGAAACCATTTACCATGCTAATGGACACCAAAAGAAAGCTGGGGTGGCAGTCCTTATATCAGACAAATTAGATTTTTTAAACCAAAGACTGTAATAAGAGATGAGGGAGGACACTATATCCTACTTAAAGGGTCTATCCAACAAGAAGATCTAACAATTGTAAATATCTATGCCCCTAACATGGGGGCAGCAATTATATAAGGCAATTAATAACAAAAGCAAAGAAAAACATCAACAACAATACTATAATAGTGGGGGACTTTAACACCCCCCTCACTGAAATGGACAGATCATCTAAGCAAAAGATCAACAAGGAAATAAACACTTTAAATGACACACTGGACCAAATGGACTTCACAGACATATTCAGAACATTCCCTCCCAAAGCAACAGAATACACATTCTTCTCTAGTGCCCATGGAACATTCTCCAGAATAGATCACATCCTAGGTCACAAATCAGGTCTCAACCAGTACCAAAGGATTGGGATTATTCCCTGCATATTTTCAGACCACAGTGCTTTGAAACTAGAACTCAATCACAAGAGGAAAGTCGTAAAGAACTCAAATACACGGAGGCTAAAGAGCATCCTACTAAAGAATGAATGGGTCAACCAGGAAATTAAAGAAGAATTAAAAAAATTCATGGAAACCAATGAAAATGAAAACACAACTGTTCAAAATCATTGGGATGCAGCAAAGGCAGTCCTAAGAGGAAAGTATATAGCCATTCAAGCCTTTCTCAAGAAACAAGAAAGGTCTCAAATACACAACCTAATCCTACACCTAAAGGAGCTAGAGAAAAAACTGCAAATAAAGCCTAAACCCAGCAGGAGAAGAGAAATAATAAAGATCTGAGCAGAAATCAATGAAATAGAAACCAAAAGAACAGTACAACAGATCAACAAAACTAGGAGCTGGTTCTTTGAAAGAATTAACAAGATTGATAAGCCCCTGGCCAGACTTATCAAAAAGAAAAGAGAAAGGACCCCAATCAACAAAATCATGAATGAAAGAGGGGAGATCACGACCAACACCAAAGAAATACAAACAATTTTAAGAACATATTATGAGCAACTCTATGCCAGCAAATTAGATAACCTGGAAGAAATGGGTGCATTCCTAGAGATGTATCAACTACCAAAACTGAACCAGGAAGAAATAGAAAACCTGAACAGACCTATAACCACTAAGGAAATTGAAGCAGTCATCAAAAATCTCCCAACAAACAAAAGCCCAGGGCCAGATATCTTCCCGGGGCAATTCTACCAAACATTTAAAGAAGAATTAACACCTATTCTCCTGAAACTGTTCCAAAAAATAGAAATGGAAGGAAAACTTCCAAACCCATTTTAGAAGGCCACCATTACCTTGATCCCAAAACCAGACAAAGACCCCATCAAAAAGGAGAATTACAGACCAATATCCTTGATGAACACGGATGCAAAGTTCTCACCAAAATACTAGCCAATAGGATCCAACAGTACATTAAAAGGATTATTCACCACGACCAAGTGGGATTTATCCCTGGGCTGCAAAGTTGGTTCAACATCCGCATATCAATCAACGTGATACAATACATTAACAAAAGAAAGAACAAGAATCATATGATCCTCTCAATAGATGCAGAAAAAGCATTGGACAAAGTACAGCAGCCTTTCTTGATCAAAACTCTTCAGAGTATAGGGATAGAGGGTACATACCTCAATATCATAAAAGCCATCTATGACAAACCTACAGCAAATATCATTCTCAATGGGGAAAAACTGAGAGCTTTTTCCCTAAGGTCAGGAATACGGCAGGGATGTCCACTATCACCACTGCTATTCAACATAGTATTAGAAGTCCTAGCCACAGCAATCAGACAACAAAAAGAAATCAAAGGCATCCAAATCAGCAAAGAAGAATCGAAACTCTCACTCTTTGCAGATGATATGATACTTTATGTGGAAAACCCAAAAGACTCCACCCCAAAACTGCTAGAACTCAGACAGGAATTCAGAAAAGTGGCAGGATATAAAATCAACGCACAGAAATCAGTGGCATTCCTATACACCAACAACAAGACAGAAGAGAGAGAAATTAAGGAGTCGATCCCAATTACAATTGCACCCAAAACCATAAGATACCTAGGAATAAATCTAACCAAAGAAGCAAAGGATCTGTACTCCAGAAACTATAAAATACTCATAAAAGAAATTGAGGAAGACACAAAGAAATGGAAAAACGTTCCATGCTCATGGATTGGAAGAACAAATATTGTGAAGATGTCAATGCTACCTAGAGCAATCTACACATTCAGTGCAATCCCCATCAAAATACCATCCACTTTTTTCAAAGAAATGGAACAAATAATCCTAAAATTTGTATGGAACCAGAAAAGACCCCGGATAGCCAGAGGAATATTGAAAAAGAAAAGCAAAGCTGGCGGCATCACAATTCCGGACTTCCAGCTCTATTACAAAGCTGTCATCATCAAGACAGTATGGTACTGGCACAAAAACAGACACATAGATCAATGGAACAGAATCGAGAGCCCAGAAATGGACCCTCAACTCTATGGTCAACTCATCTTTGACAAAGCAGGAAAGAATGTCCAATGGAAAAAAGACAGTCTCTTCAACAAATGGTGCTGGGAAAATTGGACAGCCACATGCAGAAGAATGAAACTGGACCATTTCCTTACACCACAGACAAAAATAGACTCAAAATGTTTGAAAGACCTCAGTGTGAGACAGGAGTCCATCAAAATCCTAAAGGAGAACACAAGCAGCAACCTCTTCGACCTCAGCCGCAGCAACTTATTCCTAGAAACATCGCCAAAGCAGGGGAAGCCAGGGCAAAAATGAACTATTGGGACTTCATCAAGATAAATAGCTTTTGCACAGCAAAAGAAACAGTCCACAAAACCAAAAGACAACCGACAGAATGGGAGAAGATATTTGCAAATGACATATCAGATAAAGGGCTAGTATCCAAAATCTATAAAGAACTTATCAAACTCAACACCCAAGGAACAAATAATCCAATCGAGAAATGGGCAGAAGACATGAACAGACATTTTTCCAAAGAAGACATCCAAATAGCCAACAGACACATGAAAAAGTGCTCAACATCGCTCGGCATCAGGGAAATCCAAATCAAAACCAAAATCTTAATGAGATAACACCTCACACCCGTCAGAATGGCTAAAATTAACAAGTCAGGAAACGACAGATATTGGTGGGGATGTGGAGAAAGGGGAACCCTCCTACACTGTTGGTGGGAATGCAAGCTGGTGCAACCACTCTGGAAAACAGTATGGAGGTTCCTCAAACAGTGAAAATATTGAGCTACCATATGATCCAGCAATTGCACTCCTGGGTATTTACCCCAAAGATACAAATGTAGGGATCTGAAGGGGTACGTGCACCCCGATGATTATAGCAGCAATGTCCACAATAGCCAAACTATGGAAAGAGCCTAGATGTCCATCGGCAGATGAATGGATAAAGAAGATGTGGTGTATATATATACAATGGAATATTATGCAGCCATCAAAAGGAATGAGATTTTGCCATTTGCAATGACGTGGATGGAACTGTAGGGTGTTATACTGAGGGAAATAAGTCAATCAGAGAAAGACATGTATCATATGACTTCACTGATATAGGAATTCTTAATCTCAGGAAACAAATTGAGGGTTGCTGGAGTGGGGGTGGGGTGGGAGGGATGGGGTGGCTGGGTGACAGACATTGGGGAGGGTATGTGCTGTGGTGAGTGCTGTGAATTGTGCAAGACTGTTGAATCACAGATCTGTACCTCTGAAACAAATAATGCAATATATGTTAAGAAAAAAAAGAAGAAGAAGATAGCAGGAGGGAAAGAATGAAGAGGGGGGAATCAGAGGGGGAGACGAACCAGGAGAGATGATGGACTCTGAAAAGCAAACTGAGGGTTCTAGAGGGGAGGGGGGGGATGGCTTAGTCTGGTGATGGGTATTAATGAGGGCACATTTGCATGGAGCACTGGGTGTTATACACAAACAATGAATCATGGAACACTACATCAAAAACTAATGTTGTAATGTATGGTGATTAACATAACAATAAAAAATTTTTAAGAAAAAAACAAAAAAAAGAAACTATCTTACAGTTGAGACAAATTGTGGAATATTATGTTGGCTTTCTTGGCTACAAATCCTCGTGCATGGAGCTGTGAGTTGACATGCAGACCATGCACTTATGTAAAAACTGTGTAAAAAAGTGTGCAAAAAACTGTGGCAAACTGAGGCTTCAGGTGCTCTTTGTCAAAGTGACCTACTCTGGATATACCTACACACCCTTGTGGGTGAGAGAACAAAGGAAACTGTGTCCTTGGGTAGCTGCTGGGTCTCCTGAAGAGACAAAGATGCTGTGGAGCCTGCATTTCCTGTCCTTTATACAGCAGAGAAAAGGTAGCATGTGATTTAGTCCTATTGCATCTTGTGAATGTGATAGCCAATTCCAACCTACATTCACCCCTGTACCGATAAAATACAATGATGGGTAACACACACTGACGCACATACATACATACATACATGTGCAGGGCGTTATGTGCCGTTTCTCTGTGAATCCTCACATCCTTATGAAATTGGAATCATTATTTCCATCTTAGAGATGGAATGCAACACTTAAATAATGATTCAGTAATAACTCAGAACTTTGGTTGTTTTTTTTTTAATTATAAACCTTACATTACACTTCTCCCTGTTGGCAAGATCAAATAAGTGTAGGGTATCTCGTCAAAAAGTCAAGTCTGATATCCCTCAGGTTACAGCTATTTCCCAGACATATTCTGTCTCTATTTATAAACTGTATTAGTTGTCAATTGTCTAAAATAGAAAATTTCACATTAAAATCTGAATTTCTGGCTTATAGTGAATAAACATATTTTGCAACATAGGGCTCACCTTCTTAGTGTATGTGGGAGTGTAGCAGTGAATGTCCCTTTTAGACAGAACCCTTCAGTTGACCACAGTCCCACTATTCCCTCTCAACGCCCCAGACACTGAGGCAAAGGGTCACTTACCATTCATCATTCCTTACCCAGCTCAAGAAATATACCTGTACCCATTTATATTTCTTCTTGGCCATTGCTGATGTATGAATATGTAGCCCTGATATATTAGTTTTCTATTGCTGCCATAACAGATTACGACAGTTTTAGTGACCATTAATTACCTCACAGTTCTGTAGGTCAGAAATCTAGATATAGCGTGGCTAGGCTTGTTCTCTGCTCCAGGTTTCACAAGGTCAAAATCAAGGTATAGCAGGGTTGCATTCCTTTTTGGAGGCTCTGGGGCTAGAACTGTGTCTAAGCTCACTCAGGTTGTTGGCAGGATTAAGTTCCATGTGGTTGAAGGACTGAGATCCTTTTTTCCCTGCTGGTTGTCAGCCAGAGGTCATTAGCTCCCAAAGGAGCTGGCTTTCCAGGGCTCAAGGCTCTCTTCCTCCATCTGAAAAACCAGCAGTGGCGGGTCCAAGTTCCTCTCACACTTCAAATTTCTCTGACCTCCCTTTCTAGAACATTTCTCTTTGCCTTCCTTTTCCACCACATTTTCTTACTTACTCTTCTATTTTTATGGGCTCCTGTGATGTAAATGGGTCCATCCAGATAATCCAGAATAATCTCCCTATCTTAAAAGGAGATGATTAGTAACTTTACTCTGAAAATCTCTTCACAGCAGTACCTAAATTAGTACCAGCTTTAATGAACAGAAAAGAACAATTTATATTGGACACATTAAATTGTTACATGCAAATGATTCCTACTAGCACAGCATGAAAACATCTTAGGCAAAGTTTATAAATGCTCAAAAATGTGCCACTATCAGTAAAATAGAAATATTATACACCTCATATGGATAATGTAAGGATTAAATGAGATCATGTAAAGTTTTTAGCACAGTAACCAGTAGTAGATATTTATCATGTTTGCCTCCCAAGATATACTCTTCATTCTCTGGGTAAGAGAGACCCTATTGTACTCTGTGACTCTTGCACTCTCCCATTCGCTTCTAGATACAGTCTTGCAAAGATTGGCAGTGAAGAGCCCAAACCACCCATTTCTGAAAAATGAGTGGGCACATTACCTAAGCCAGGAATCATAAATTCCTCCATGGAATCTGAATCTTGAGTGGAGTAAACCAAAGATTATACCTGCTACCTAACATAGTTCCAAAACTGGTCCAAGAAATAGCACATATAAAATATAAATTTATCAAAAGTTGATTTATCAAAAAAAGATTATCAAGTTTTCAGTATAGATATCAAGATGTCTATACTGAAAACTGCAATGCACTGCTGAGAGAAATTAAAGAATACCCCAATTAATTGAGATACATACCATATTCATGGATTGGAAATATTTATAAGATGTCAATTCTCCCCAAATTTACTTACACTGACGGACATCTTACAAAATTTCCAAAAAGATTTTGTACAAATTGACAAGCTAAGTCTAAAATGTATATAGAAGGACCTAGAATATCCAAAACTGTCTTGAAAAATAATTTAAAATGTTGAAGGACTTGCATTCTTAATTTCAATAAAAACTGTGAATTCACAGTAATCAAAAATATATAGTACGAACTTAAAGATAACCAAATGGATTAATAAAACAGAATATAGAATTCATAAATAGAGTTACACTTTTACAGTCCATTGATTTTCAACAAAGTCACCAGGGGAACGCAGTACAAAAGGAAAGTGTTTCGAACAAATGGTATTCAAATAGCTGGATATCTACACGAAAAAAATTAATCTTGACCTCTGTCTCATATCATACACAAAATATAACTGGTGATAGACCTAAATATAAAAGTTAGAATTAAAACACTTGTAGGGGGAAACATAGGAGAATATATGCACGACTTTGATGTAGATAAAGATTTTTTTAGACAGGGCACAAAAAGGTGTGCCATTAAAAAATATACATAAATTCAACTTCATCAAGATGAAAGACTTCTGCCCTTCAAAAAAGGCCATTAAGAAAATGGAAAAATTAGCTACAAAATGGGAGAAAATATTAGTAATGCATGTTTCTGGCAAAGACTCATACTCAGAACATTTAAATTTCTATAAATCAAGAATAAAAAGGTAACCCAATGTTTAAAAAAAAAAAAAACAAGGCAGAGGAGGAAAATTGAATAAGCATATGGCAAAGGAATGTGTACAAAGGGCCACACACACACAAAATAAGCACACACACAAAAAAAGTGCTCAATATCATTAGTCATCAGAAAAATACCAGTTAAACACATTGTGAGATACCACTACACACTCGTTTGAACAGCTACGACTTAAAACTGACAATACCAATGTCATACAAGCATTTTGGAAAATTATTGAGAAATTTTTTTGTTACCTACCCTCTGACCCATCAATTTCACTCCTAAGATTTATTATACAAGACTACTTGGGGCACCTGGGTGGCTCAGTCGGTTAAGCGGCTGCCTTCGGCTCAGGTCATGATCCCAGGGTCCTGGGATGGAGCCCCACGTCTGGCTCCCTGCTCAGCAGGGAGCCTTCTTCTCCCTCTCCCTCTGCCTGCCACTCTGTCTACTTGTGCTTTCCCTCTATCTCTCTGTCAAATAAATAAAATCTTTTTAAAAAAGACTGCCTGTAGCAACTTTACACATCAAACCTTGGGCAGGGAGGATCAAAATGCCCACCAGTGGGAGGATGGATAAGCAAATTGTGGCATATTCATACAATGGAATACTACTCAACAAAAAAAAGAACTGATACAATAAAGGTGAATCTCAAAACCACGTTGAATCAAAGATGTCAGAATAAATAAAGTCCATTCTGTAAGATTTCATTTATATGAAGTTCAAGAACAGGAAGAATTAATCTCTGGTGTTAAAAATCAGAAAGTAGGTGTCTCTGGGTGAGGGGATTGTTTGGAAAGAGGCACAAGCAAATATTCTGCCACATTTGGATATGTTTTCTATCCGGATGGGAGCCATAGCTACCTGGGCACATCATTTTTCACAATTCATCAAACTGTATAGTTAAGATCTGCAAATTTTACTATATGTAAATTAAACTCCACTACAGAAATATGTTTATTTTTTAAAAGGATGCAGAAGAAATAAATGCCATTTAAAACTTGTAATTTCTATCCCTGTGCTACTTTATAGCAAACATTTTCAAACTTAAAGCTTTACTAACTCTTTCATAAATACCATTTTTAGCTTTACATTACTCCCACACTTCATTAATGCCAAGTTTATCTTTTTCCTTTTAGTGTTTATCAATTCGCTAGCTAAGCATCTTCCATAACATGCAACATGCAAACACTACACTGAATGAGAAAAAGTGAATATTCCTAACCCCAATTACATGGTGTAAAAATAAAGGCCTTGTTATTGACCATGGGAACTATGTGAACAAATTAAACATGGCTTAATAGCGCAGAGGAAAAAGGAAGTAATGGTTAGAGCTTAATAAGGTGATCCATGGGGTTCATTAACATGGAGTGGAATTTATCAGAAGAGGTTTTTAGAACCTAATTAATTAAACCCCTATCAAATAGATGCATTCGATTAATATGATCCCATTCTGAGTTTAAACATCAACACTAATTAACCCCATAATTTATATATTTCCCAGCCATGTGAGGAACATTAGTCACATTAATCAAAAAAAGATCACAATATTAATGAAAATAAATCAAGTAGCAAATGTAAATGAGATGATGTGACCCTTTGGCCCATCCCATTTTAAATTCATTTTTATAAATGGACAATATAGAAAAATGTCAGGTAACAGCATGTGGTAGAGGAAAAATTTTTAAATTAGGAAATACATGTTCTATTCTCAGCTTGGCCACCAACATAGTGTATGACTTCAGCAAGTCACCAGGAGATTTTGTCTTGGATCACAAAATACAGGACTTCCCCGTTTCTCATGGTTTACCTCAGAAGTGGGCTTTTGAGGAATATGGGCCATCCATGAGTCCTGTTCTTTATGGATGCCCCAATTATTCATGGTTGCCGTCAGAAAGTTACTGATGCATGGTCTACCTTGAGATACAAGGCCTTTTAAAAATGCAAACCATTCTCTTCTAGAAATACAAACTGTTTTCTTTTAGAAATGTTTTCTTTTTCCAGGAGGAAAATTAAATTTTTCAGGTAGGTGAGAGCTAGAGTGAGGGCAAAATGGCAGGATTGCTTTTTCCTCCACAAAGAATCCAAAGATGTGTTCAAGTCCCAGTTGGGCCCTGATTTAACTTGGGCAAACCCTTAATCACTCGTAAAGTGAAAGAAGATACTACTACTTGGCATAGGATAACTCTCAAACAGTTAAAAATATGATACTCGTGAAATATAAAACATATGTTTAAAATTTTTATTCAACTCATTCATTAAAGACACAGCCAGTGAGATATTATGCTTGCTTCAAAGGAGAGTATGAGGAACAGAAATATATTTAGTCACTCAAAGGGATGCCAAAATAAATTTGCTTGTAGGCGCAAAACTGGTTAATATCCTACAAGGCAATAAATGGTAATATTTGGGGCTCTCCCTTTTTACCACAGGGAAATCAATTGCATCTCTCCTGGACAAGATGTATTTGTATCCCTGTGGAGAGGAAGTATTTACATTCCTCTCAGACAAGAATCATTTGCAATGCTATTCATTTTTTACAAGTTAATTTCTATCCCTACAGAGTTGTAAAATAGCCTAGTTCAAGAGTCTGAGAGACAAACTACTGCCCATGGGTCAAACCCAGCCCACAACTCACAAAATAAGCATGGCTTTTGCATTTTTAAAGACCTGTTTTTAAAAAGCAGGGGAGAAGAAAAATATTCAGCCTATAATGTGTATATTCCGCAAAGCCTAAAATATTTACTATCTAGTGCTTCACACAAGTTTTCTGACCCCTAGCTTGGTCAATAGACAGTCTATACCTTTGTAGACTTAGATACTCCCTGGAGGATTTGTTGGATAATGTTTGTGCTATAGTGAAAAAAAAAAACATCCTCCCTTTGGCCTTTTTTCAAATTGTGGATAATTTTCTTGGCACTATCTTCCACGCCAAACTACCAGACTGTTGGGAGGTCAATTTAGCTAATAAGGCAGTTAGGAAACTCTAGAATGTCATACATGTATAAAAGGGTTCTGTGCCTTAAGTGAAGAGTTGCCAGTTTTCAGAAGTAATTCTTCAGGGGCACCTGGGTGGCTCTGTCGGTTGAGCTTCTGTCTTTGGCTCAGGTCATGATCCCAGGGTCCTGGGATCAAGCCCTGTGTCAGGTTCCAGGCTCAATGGGGAGTCTGCTTCTCCTTCTCCCTTTGCTCACCGCCCCCCCCCCACCATGCTCTCTGAAAGAAAGGAAGGGAGGGAGGGAGGAAGGGAAGGAGAAAGAAGTGATCTAGTCCTTCAGAGTATGACAAATTCATAATGACATCTACCCAAAGGGACCTCTCCAAAGATATTTAGAATCCTGAACTAAGATGTGTTTGCCTAGGGGTGCTTGGGTGACTCAGTTGGTTAAGCATCTGCCTTTGACTCAGGTCATAGTCCTGGGGTCCTGGGATTGAGCCTTGCCTTCAGCTCGGCTCAGCGGGAAGTCTGTTTCTCCCTCTCCCTCTGCCTGCCACTACCCCTGCTTGTGCTCTCTCTCTCTGCCAAATAAATAAAATCTTCAAAAAAAGATGTGCGGTGCCTGGGTGGCTCAGTTGTTAAGTGTCTGCCTTCGGCTCAGGTCATGGTCCCAGGGTCCTGGGATCTAGCCCCGCATCGGGCTCCCTGCTCGGCGGGAAGCATGCTTCTCCCTCTCCCACTCCCCCTACTTGTGTTCCCACTCTCACGCTCTCCTTCTCTGTGTGTGTCAAATAAATAAATAAAATCTAAAAAAAAAAAAAATGTGTTTGCCTCCATGAATTCTGCTCCACTGTGTCATCTACAATACCACTAGGTTTTATAAGAAAATCTGCACTTTTGTCCTTCAGCATTGGCTCATAAATCATTAAGAATATTGGGCCTTTTACTAAGTTTGTGCTTTTTTTTTTTTATGACATCTGTTTTCATAAAGACAGCACTGCCCCCCTCCCCCACAGCCGAGTCAAATGCCATCATAACCACCTCAGTATACTAAACTTTTTCCCTTGCCAACCAAGACTTTCTGAAGCTATTAATATGTTTTCTAATAAATGAGGGTGATTAATAAAATTAAGCAATGCTTTCTGCTTCTCTGCTCCAAAATAAAACTCCTACTGATAATATATGAAAATCCATTCCAGCTTTATGAAATATACCATTTATCTCCATTAGTTGGTTTACTAATATCTATTGACTTCCCACTGGGTGTGAGACATTCTGCCACATATTTTAGCGGATGGAAAAATAAGAAGATCCCATGCATGATCCTAAGAAGCTCAAAATCTATTTTGAGCAATGCAAACCATACGTCGACAAGGGCAAACCTATGAAATGCAAAATCCAAAGTACGGTGAAATCAGCAGGGGTGATATCTTAGCATTTGGAATCAGAATAGTTCATGTACTTAATTCCATGAAGTAGTCAAAGAGGGATTTCCTATTTTTGTAAGTATCTTTTGCAAACATTAGTTACTACCATGAACAATCAGGGTATTTCAGATAAAACAGAATTACTGTTTTTCTTTAAAAGGTCTGATGAGCTGGCAAACCTGGACCAACATTGCCATATGGAAACAATCAACTAGACTCTTACGTCTCAGAGGATGGGAGAAGGATCAGCAGGATGGAATCATGTAGGATATTCTTAGAAATACAGATTCTCAAACTGGGCAGCTACATGCAAAAGAATGAAACCAGACCACTTTCCTACACTATACACAAAATAAACTCAAAATGGATCAAGGACCTAAATGTGAGACCTGAAACCATAAAAATCCTAGAAGAGAGCATAGGCAGTGATGTCTCTAACATCAGCTGTGGCAACATTTTTTTTAGATATGTCTCCTAAGGCAAGGGAAAGAAAAGCAAAAATAAACTATTGGGACTACATCAAAATAAAGTTTCTGAATATTTGCAAATGACATATCAGATAAAGGGCTAGTATCCAAAATCTATAAAGAACTTATCAAACTCAATACCCAAAGAACAAATAATCCAATCAAGAAATGGGCAGAAGACATGAACAGATATTTTTCCAAAGAAGACATCCAAATGGCCAACAGGCACATGAAAAAGTGCTCAACATCGCTCGGCATCAGGGAAATCCAAATCAAAACCTCAATGAGATACCACCTCACACCCGTCAGAATGGCTAAAATTAACAAGTCAGGAAACGACAGGTGTTGGCGGGGATGCGGAGAAAGAGGAACCCTCCTACACTGTTGGTGGGAATGCAAGCTGGTGCAGCCACTCTGGAAAACAGTATGGAGGTTCCTCAAAAAGTTGAAAATATTGAGCTACCATATGATCCAGCAATTGCACTACTGGGTATTTACCCCAAAGATACAAATGTAGGAATCCGAAGGGGTACGTGCACCCCGATGTTTATAGCAGCAATGTCCACGATAGCCAAACTGTGGAAAGAGCCAAGATGTCCCTCGACAGATGAATGCGTAAAGAAGATGTGGTATATATACACAATGGAATATTATGCAGCCATCAAAAGGAATGAGATCTTGCCATTTGCAACGAGGTGGATGGAACTGGAGGGTGTTATGCTGAGTAAAATAAGTCAATCAGAGAAAGACATGTATCATATGACCTCACTGATATGAGGAATTCTTAATTTCAGGAAACAAACTGAGGGTTGCTGGAGTGGTAGGGGCATGGGAGGGATGGGGTGACTGGGTGATAGACATTGGGGAGGGTATGTGCTATGGTGAGTGCTGTGAATTATGCAAGACTGTTGAATCACAGATCTGTACTTCTGAAACAAATAATGCAATATATGTTAAGAAAAAAAAAAGAAGAAGATAGCAGGAGGGACAGAATGAAGGGGAGTAAATCGGAGGGGGAGATGAACCATGAGAGACGATGGACTCTGAAAAACAAACTGAGGGTTCTAGAGGGGAGGGAGTGGGGGCATGGGTTAGCCTGGTGATGGGTATTAAAGAGGGCATGTTCTGCTTGGAGCACTGGGTGTTATGCACAAACAATGAATCATGGAACACTACATCCAAAACTAATGATGTAATGTATGGTGATTAACATAACAATAAAAAATAAAAAATAAATAAATAAAAGATACATTTTTCCTTAAGCAGGCAAAGAACAAATAAATAAATAAAGTTTCTGCACAGTGAAGGAAACCATCAACAAAATTAAAAGGCAACCTATGGAATGGTAGACATATCTGGTAAAGGGTTAGTCTCCAAAATAGATAAAGAATTTTAAACAATAAGTAATCAAATTAGAAAATGGGCAGAAGTCAAGAATAGAAATTTCTCCAAAGAAGACATACAGATGGCCAACTAACACATCAGAAAAGATGCTCAACATCACTGTCCATCAAAACAACAATGAGCTATCACCTCACACCTGTCAGAATGGCTAAAATTAAAACACAAGAAACAACAAGTGCTGGCAAAGATGTGGAGAAAAAGGAACCCTCATGCACTGTTGGTGGGAATGCAAACTGGTGCAGCCCCTCTGGAAAATGGTATGGAGGGAGGTGCCTGAGTAGCTCAGTCAGTTAAGCATCTAACTTTGGCTCAGGTCATGATCGTGGAGTCCTGGCATTGAGCCCCATGTCGGGCTCCCTGCTCAGTGGGGTGTCTGCTTTTTCCTCTCCCTCTGCCACCCCCGCTCCTTCTCCCTCTCTCTCTCTCTCTCTCACTCTCTCAAATAAATAAATAAAATCTTTAAAAAAAAGTTATAGAGGTTCCTCAAAAGTTAAAAATAGAACTACCCTATGATCCAGTAATCACACTACTGGGTATTTACCCAAAAAATACAAAAACACTATTTCACTGGGATACATGCACCCCTATGCTTATTGCAGCATTATTTACAATAGTTAAATTATGGGAGCAGCCCAAGTGTCCATTAATAGATGACTGGATAAAGATGATGTGGTATAAACATAATGGAATATTATCCACCCATAAAAAGAATGAAATCTTGCCATTTTCAACAGGGATGGAGCTAGAGAGTATAATGCTAAGTGAACTAAGTCACTCAAAGCAAGACAAATACATGATTGCACGCATGTGGAATTTAAGAAACAAAACAAACGAGCAAATAAAAAAGAAAAAGAGAGAGACAAAGCAAGAAACAGACTCATAACTATAGAGAACAAACTGATGGTTAGCAGAGGGGGTGGGTGGGGGGATGGGTGAAACAGGTGAAGGGAATTGTTGAATCACTATATCATACACCTGAAACTAAACAGCACACTGTACATTAACTACACTGGAATTAAAATTAAAAACTTAATAAAAAAATACAGAATCTCAGCCTCCTTCCCCCATTCCAAAACTACAGCCCCATAAAGACAAGGTGCCCAGGTATATTATAGGCATTTAATAATGAGAGTATGAATGTAGTAACAAATAAACCATTGAGTGGAGGAATGTCCTATTAAAGCCAGAGCTTCGAGTGACATATTTACTTCCCATCAGGTACTGCACTAGGCCAAGGGGATACAAGTAAAGAAGATATTATTCCTACTCTCAAGGAGTTCCTGATACATCTGGCAAGCCTGATAGAGAAGCCATAATTGCAACACAAGAGAATTGGAACTGTAATAGAAGTGTAATGGTTATCTATTGCTTTAATAATGCTACATACCAAACAACCACAAAACCTCAGTGGCATGCTACAGTTATTACTTATTGATCATGAATCCAGGGTGGTCAACTAAGTGACTTTGTTGTTCTTGGCTTGACTTGATTATATACCTGGGGGCCGACTGAAGGTCAGATGCTCTTGGTTGCAATGAGTGGCTCGTCTCCATGTGTCTCTCATTCAGCAGACTGGCCTGGGCATTTTCAAGGGAATGGCAGATGTGTTTTTTTGTTGTGTTTTTTTTTAACTACAAAAGGTTTATATTTTATTTTTTCTTTAGATAAGGCAAATCTGTTTTCCCGAGGAAATAACACAATTTGGCCCAAAGACCAAAGGGGCTACCTCTGTCTTGTGATTGAGGATTGTTTTATAATATATGAGCTGCCAACACCACCCCTTCACCTGGCAGCACTTCTCAGTGATTCCCTTGGCTTTGAAGCCCAGAACAGGCTGCACCCATGGCAAGAGACAATTTGAAAGAAATGACTCACAGCTGTGAACCAACCAACTGGAACTGACCTTCAAAGGAATCCTAAGTGGAATGCGGTGAAGACTTGGAATTTCATTGTGGAATGACTCAGAACCAGCAGAGACACTCAATGGCTTTGTCAAGTCTTTCTTTGTATTAGGTCCACTAACATCTCACGGACCAAAGGAAATCACATGATACATTCAGAAACAAGAGGCAAGAACTTCCAAGTCACATGGCAAAGGGTGTAGACAGAGGGAAGAGGGAGAACTGGGCCATTTTCGTAATCCACCAAAAGCGGTATGAAAAAAGTGCTGTAGGCAGACGTTTAAAATCTAAGCACAGGAGAGTGATTTGGTAAGCTTTTCCATTCCACAATCCCAAGAGATGCTTTTTTCAAAATACTATCTAAACCAGAAAGAACATTGCCATTCAGAGCCATAGAAAAATAACAAGTAGAACTCACCGAGCCCTTTCAGTATAGCAGGCCCTGTGCTAGGCTCTGCACATGCACTAACTCATCACTTGCTCCCCAACAACTCTAAGACGTGTATGATTACTCCAGTTGCCATGATAAAGAAACCAAGGTCCAAGGAAGTTTGATGACTTGCTCAAGGCCTCACACCCAGGATTCAAACACTCTGGAGCCTTTGCTCTCCTCACCTACAGCACAGAAATTAAAGTCATGCCCATCACCTTGTCCTTTTTCTCGCTGAAAGAGACAATGTAACGGTTTTCACATATAGATCATTTCTGGCCAAATGTAGGGTCCCAAGAATTAAAATTTCAATAAGTGAGCCACCAGGAATAAATTCTAGCACTTGTCAGCCATGAAATTGCAGTGTGTATATTTAGGGCTGTTGTATACTAACCGACAAGCCCTATTTGTTTTCTTTTTCTGCAATATTGAATTTTTAAATTGTTTCCTTGGCCCAAAAAGTTCTGACGCCATTCGTGTTGTGTCAGTTGCAAAACCAGTTCAAGTAATCCTAAAGAATCTAATAATCATGTGTCAACCAAAGACGAGGGCTGTGGTTTTTTTCGTTGTATGAATAATGCATTTTTAATGAAACCATTTCACTTCTCAAACTAGCCTAAGTATCCCCTCTTATCACGTTATTTTGTTCTGGGTGGTCATCTGCCTGACTTTACTCATAACTTCAAGATATAAGAAAGAAAGAAATTGAGTCTATGGACATGAGCATTCAGGGTCACTTGGTGTTGTGTTGCCATCAGAGAAAACTCTCTCACACTGAAGAATTGGATTCGCAGTTGGTGTGACCCATTTGCTTTCTCTCCTGAAATGCACAATTTTCCATCTGTTCCAGAAGTTGGCTTCCGTCGATGTCTGGTATGGAGTAAAAAGCTCAAAAACTCAAATGAATCCTTGCTTCAGCAATCCTGTCAAATTCCCTAGTGGAACTTCTAAAATGGCCCACTTTTCAAAGTGACATAACAAGCAATGAGCCATTTAGTGATTCAGCTGGAAATCCAAAGCCCAGGCTGTTTGTCCTCAAGCATTTCCATAAAGAAGAAGAAGGAAAAAAAAAAAAACACAACAAGGAGAGAAGAGAAATGTAACTTTTTCTTATGATCTACATCAGGGATATTTAAAAGGCTTCATTTCACATGACAGCTCCCATCAAGGGGTGGTTCTGCCTGGAATGCTGTGTTGAGAAGAATTCTGAGCTCATGTAGGGACATAATGGGACCTGTGCAGCAATCAATTAGTAATGTCTGCTTGCACAAAGAGGAGTGGCAGCCTGTGGGCCATCCTGGCTGCGTTCCTATGAAAATCACAGTTGTTTAAACATTCACTCATTCAGAGTTATCCAGCATGTTTTATTATACACAGACAATAGAATAACTCTTGTAATGCCCCGCATAACTGATGGCATTTAAGAAATTAGTTGATATCAGCATCTTTCCATATGGGCCACTGCAGAGAATAGTGATCTAGGGTTTTTCTCTACCTAACAGTGTAAGAAACCTATAACATGCTTGCATTTTTATTCTTCAGATCCCAGCTCCATAAAATAGGCTTCACCCAATTGGATTTGTCTTTAAAAATAGTTGTTCTTTCCTATTCTCTCCCCGCAGTTTAGAAATTGAGTGCTAAAAAGAAATGACCATGTAGCCATGTCTTTCTGCAGTCCCTGCATTGAATCAGTGGCTTTCTGCTGGACACACGGTCAGAGGATATCAAGAGCCTTGTTCAAGAAAAGCAATGTAACCCCAGCGCATGACTCCGAGGACCACAGCAGATCGTTAGGTAGAAATTAACTGCCTTTCTTGTCTGGTACCTCATTAAAGTTAAAAATAATTTTTGTTCCTACTAGTTAGCGCTTATTATACGTCTCCCTTTATCACCTTGTAGTGCCTTGGTGAGAGAAACAGCTGTATTGATTGATGTCAGCAGACACGGGGGACCACGGGGGGAATGGTGTTTTGTTCATTACATCAAGGTAGGCGCACATGTGGTGTGCCCGCCATGGCGGAACGGGACAACTCGCTGCTTAGCCGACGTCTAAGCAGGGAGGGCTACGAAGCCTCCCACCCCCTTTCTCTCTTCTCTCCTCTTTCCGTGTCTTTCTTTTCCCTCCGTTCTAGTGTGTTCTTCTTTTTCCTTTTCACTTTCAACTTTCCTCAGCCTTTGTTTCCTTTCAACTTTTCTTCCTGCATTCTTTTTCTTTCCTTTTTTTGCTTTGCTTCTTACCTTCCTCTTCTCTTTTTCCTGTCTACACCATTACTTATTTCTAGCCATTGAGACTGTGAGTTCAGCATGTATTGAGTGAGCTTTTTCAGACAGTCGCATGTTTCACATGGTCACGATAAAGCCACCATTAGATCCTTTCCAGAGAAGGGATTTGCTGCGGGCTGGAGGAGGCATGGGGAGGGAAGGGGATGAAGGGCACTGTCCAGCCCGCCGCTGAGCAACGGCTGCCGTCGCTTAAACAGAGTCAAAGGAAAACCTGCTTCTAACAGTCCTGAAGCTTCATCCAAAATAACGGGATAGACTGTGGCACTGGGAAGATTTAGATGGAAAATAATCCATTTAATCCATTTTCTAGTTCTTTTTTTATTATTATTTTAATAGGATTTGGAGGGAAAGGTGCCATTCCTTGGTTGCAGCCAATTTTGGCCTGATTCGCAGCTTGCCCAGCTCCCTGGGTCACTCACCTCATAAAACAAGGCAATGGAGGGAAGGCTCAGTGGGCTCCTTTGGCCTGGGGTTTAAATGGGTGGCTGGTCATGGTTAAGAGCCTCAGAGCTAAAAATTCACTAGAGCTCACAAAGTACTTCAGCCCCTCTCTCTGACAGACTCCTCGTTCTTTCTTTCTTGCTGAGTCCCCAGTCCCTGTATGCCATGTCTGACTTTCCTGAGACAGAGATGTAGAATAAAACCTGGATCTGTGTTTAACTTATTCTTAAAAGATCGCCTTTTTTAAGGGCTTACAGATACCAAGATTTTTGCATAAATTAATCCTTTTTAATTTTCACAACAATCTTCTGAACTGAGAATTGTTGTTTCCACTTTACAGATGTGGAGACTGAAGCCTAGATGTGAAATTTATTTGCCCAAAGTCACATAACAGTACTTCGTGCAACCGTGACCGACAGCATAGCGGAGAGCTGCAAAGCCCTTGTTCTTAGTGTCTGCACTCCACTGCCTTCTTCAAAAACCTACAAATGCATCTGTACAATGACCGACCTCAAGTCTACAGAACCCCGTAGACTGGGTACCCAACCTCCTAGGCCCTGCTCAAGCTTCATTTTCTCTATGAAGCCTTTTCTAATGCCCCAGCCTGCATGGGTCTCTCCCCATAGAGAACGGTCAGCATACATTTAACATTTTGTACTGAACTTTCATTTCCTTTTTACCATTTTCTCTGTCTCCCTACCTAGACTATGAACTCCTTCAGGGTCAAAAAACTCCCTTCCACTTCTTATTTTTGTCCAAAAAGGATAGAGGCTCTCCACCCAGGCTCTGCATATCAGTGTCATCCAGGGAACTTGTAAAAAATACAAATGGCCGACACCTTTCCCTGGGCTCCTGAAGTGGCCTCTCCGGAAAGGGCCCCAGCATCTATACTTTAACCCATATCGCTAAGTTCACCTGAGGCACAGCAAGGCATGTAAATAGCTTATCTACAATATCTACAACAGGTTTAAGCAATTCTTCTTTCAAAATGGCTATAGAATAGTCATAAATATTTTTCAAGACCCAACTACTTATCTTCCTCTACCTCCCACAGCTCCTGCTAAAACAACAGGTCTGGATGGTCCCTGCACCCTCAGGTGACCCAGATCCAGGACTGTACTAGAACTTGGCTCAAGGGTGTTCCATTTTCCAGTGGAGGTAGAAGGCCAGACCCATGCATGCATCCTAGGGACTTAAACTGTACCAAATGCTATGACAGAGGTGTGTGCAAAATGCTCTCTGAAACCTGCAGAGGAATTGGGGGAGGCTTCTCCAAGGAAGTTTAAGTGGTTGAAGGATGAATAGTTGTTGTAGAGTGGGACTGGGGATGGGTGGTGACTAATTTGCGAGGAGACGCAAAAACACGTATAAAGGCAAAGGGTGGGACTTAAAAAATATCACTGTTTTTAAGCAACCCTTAAACCCTTAAGTTTAAAAACCCTTAAATTTTTAAGCAACCCTTAAATCCATTAATAGAGAACTGGTTATAAATGATAATATAGCTATACAGTGGAATACTACACAGATGCAAAAAATGAGTGAGAACTCTATATACTAATTTGGAATAATCTCCAAGATACATGGTTGAAAAAAAATCAAGGTACAGGTGTGCTGGGAAAAAAAAGAAAAAGAACATGGGAGGAGACTGTGTACATACACACACATTTGTGTTAAGGGAAAAATATTCTGGAAATACACATGAAATGCCCTGGGAAGAGTGCCTGGGGGATAGATGGCAAAAGAAAATGTTTCATGATATGCCCTTTTATACTGATAGATTAGTGTGTGTATTTTCATTCTTTGTTTAAAAAATCTGTTAAGAGTTTTAAAAATATTTTGTTGGTAATCAAATAAAAGGATAATGAATGCCATTCTAGAAAATTGTTTCCTATTCTGGTAAAAAGTGCCCCACCACTCAGGTGTTCAGAAAGAACCTGGTCCAAAAAAAAAAAAAAAAAAAGAACCTGGTCAAGTTGCCAGGCCAGATGGTATAGACAGGGAGAGAAATGGATTCAAGCAAGTTAGTTGGATGAGATGACCTTCTGGGTACCAAGCCACTGGGAAATTCAAAGAGCCTACGTGCAAACATCTAGGGGCAGGGCTTGCATCACCGAATTCAATTAAACAAGCCCATCATTGGCACTCAATAAAGCTATTGAATCCAAAATCTTATTAGAATGTCTATATTGTGAGAGTCTGCTGATCTATAATAAAGCACATTAATCGAAGATTTAAATGAAGTTAAATTTGTGTTAACAAATACTCTAAAGGTCAGAATCATTACTTTCAACACAGGCAGCTAGCATTTAGTGCAAATATTTTTCTCTTGTGTGCTACTCCCCGGTGTCTGTTGAAACTGGCTTGCCCATTGCACCTCATTATCTCCCACCAGCCTGAGAAGCAGTAATCTCCTCATTCCTGCTCACCTCCAGGGTGCATTGCCTTTGTGATATGATCAGGAAGCTTTCTCAGGAAATTTCCTTTGAGCTCATTGTTAGAAATTTCCTCTGCTGCCTGAAACCCACTGGTGGGTGTAATTTGTGGCATTGTGCCTCACCACCAGGAGGGTGCATGAAGGCAGGAACATTAATCAAATTTGGAAACAACAAAGAAACGGTGGGCTCTAAGTGGATCAGCATATGATTAGCAGCCCACAGTATCAGATTTTAGAATGTGAAAACCAGAAAACCTTGGGGCTAAACTATTATGTATGAGATTAAAATACTCATCTGCAGATCACCCCGAGGTGATATTTGACAGCAAATATTACCTCCAAATTCATGTCATCGTCGTTAATTTATTAGCTGTTTGTATTTCCTATCTCTATCATGAGCTGCGATTTTTCTGAAAACTATAAATTTATCATATTTATATAAATTTGATATCGTCGCTAGCATGGCACCAAAGGCATGGGGTCTAATAAGTGCTTCTAGCTAGTGAAATGTTTGTTGAGCTTCTACTATATACAAAGGGCACCCTTGGGGATGCATTGTTGGATGTTTCACCAAAATAAGTAATTGGTCTATATGCTATTTTTTGACCTCTGAGCTTTTCTTACATTTCACCCTGCCAGAAACATCCTCAATCTTTCAAGAGTCAACTCCTCCTTGAAGGCATAGTTAAATCCCTTCACTTCTGTCCCCAATCCCCTGATACATTTTTTCCTTTGAGACTCCATAGTGCTTTGTATGTTCTGAGAGTACTCTTCATGAACGTCACTATGTAACAGTTACCTGCATAGATTCCTTATTCTCCCTCCCAGAGGTAAGGAGCTTGTTTGCTTGATCAATATCCCTCCGCAGACAGTGCCCAGCACAGAGCCCTATAAACATCAGGTTCCTAATCTTTTTTTAAATAAAGAATAGGAACTACCATGTGATGTTGTACTGGATTGAATAGATCCCCCTCGCCCCATCAAAAAAACGTGTCCACCTAGACCCCATGAATGTGCTTATTTGGGAAAAGTGTCTTTGCAGGTGTTAATAATTGAAGGATCTCGCGGTGAGATCACCCTGCATTAACGGGGCGGGGGGGGTCCTACTCCAATGACATGTATTCTTTTTTTTTTTTAAGATTTTATTTATTTATTTATTTGACAGAGAGAGACACAGCGAGAGAGGGAACACAAGCAGGGGAAGTGGGAGAGGGAGAAGCAGGCTTCCCGCAGAGCAGGGAGCCCGACGTGGGGCTCAATCCCAGGAAACTGGGATCGTGACCCCAGCGGAAGGCAGACGCTTAACGACCGAGCCACCCAGGCACCCCACATGTATTCTTTCTTTCTTTTTTTTTTTAATGAAGATTTTATTTATGTATTTGACAGAGAGAGACACAGCGAGAGAGGGAACACAAGCAGGGGGAGTGGGGGAGAGAGAAGAAGGCTCCCCACCGAGCAGGGAACCCGATGCGGGGCTCGATCCCAGGACCCTGGGATCATGACCCCAGCCGAACTGAGCCACCCAGGCGTCCCCCAACACACACATGTATTCTTAGGAGAGATAGAAGAGAAAACAGAGACACAGAAAGGAAAAGGCCCTGGGAAGTCAGAGGCTGAGATCAGAGTGACCCCACCACAGCCAAATGCCTGGAGCCATCAACGGTGACTCTTTCCAGGCTCTCCCTGGAAAAGGCAAGGGAGAATCCTCGCCTAGAATTCTGGAGAGAATGTGGCCCTGCCAACACCTTGATTTCAGACTTCTGTCCTACAAAACTGTGAAAGAATAAATTTCTGTCACTTAAGAACCCATGTTTGGGGCACCTGGGTGGCTCAGTTGGTTAAGCGACTGCCTTCGGCTCAGGTCATGATCCTGGAGTCCTGGGATCGAGTCCCGCATCGGGCTCCCTGCTCAGCAGGGAGTCTGCTTCTCCCTCTGACCCTCCCCCCTTCATGCTCTCTCTATCTCATTCTCTCTCTCTCAAATAAATAAATAAAATCTTCAAAAAAAAAAAAAGAACCCATGTTTGTGGTAATTTGTTACAGCAGCAAATAGGAAACAAATACAGATATGGTCTCTGGCTTTAAAGGAATTATTGGAGAGACAGTGACATGCAGAGCTTATAGAAGGATATTCACACATAAAAAGACAATGGTAGGGGCACCTGGGTGGCTCAGTCGGTTAAGCATCTGCCTTTGGCTCAGGTCATGATCCCAGGGTCCTGGGATTGAGCCCCGCATCTTTGGGCTACCTGCTCAGCAGGGAGCCTACTTGTCCCTCTCCCTCTGCCTCCCAGCCCTCACATCCCACCCACCCCCCCAACTCATGCTTGCTCTCTATCTCTCTCGCAAATAAATAAATAAAATCTTAAAAAAAAAAGACAACAGTAAAGTCAGGTGTCATTAGGAGCTAGGTCAGTTGCACAGATTTTAGATACCAGGTGCTTGTTCATTCTGTAAATGTTAACTGATCATCTCTGATGCTCCAGGCTCTCAGAATTCAGCAGTGAACAAGGCAGACAGATGTTGAGTCTCATATTGCTTACAGACTGGGCAGAAACTGCAAAACTCAAAAGCCTGCAGAGGACCAGGCAGGTGATGGAAAGCCGTAAGGTAGGATGAGGGGATCTACCATCCACCTTCCCACTTTTGATAAAACAGGGATAAAGAGAGTTATTTCTTTGCTTTAAAAAATATCAGCCACAAGAACAATAAATAGCAATCAACACTCAGACCTCATTTGGAGTGAAACAGCAGGGACAGGTAGAGACTGTGGAAAACTGCAGACACATGTCCCAGCTGAAAGGGAGGCTTCACTCAAGCCCCAGTTGCCGCCCCATGGAAATGAGAGCACAGTCTTGCCCAAGTTTTACTCTTAAGAGAAATGAGAATCGCAGGGCTTTTGGGGGGTTTTTTCCCCCAGTTTTATTGAGAAATAGTTGGCATACATCATTGTAGGTTTAAGGCATACAGGATGATGGTTTGATTTATACATATTGTAAAAGAGAATTTCAAAATCTTTTACTGCAATCTCCTTTAAATGAGATTGCCAGAAAGTAGACCAGTGCACTTGAGGCAGCCCTTGGGCCCCCAGGGCTTCTCATTTGGATATTAAATTGGTTCGCAAGAGAAAGATTTCCCTATGAACTGTACCAATCAAAGAATGCCACAGAGCCTGTGAGACCTGATGCAGACCTTTCAAAGTAGGGAATATTCTCTGCAAGGAAAAGAACATATTCTAGTGTGTACAAGTCTCTCACCAAATGGGTAGAAGACAAACATCTTCACGACCTTTCCAACCCTGAGCTGGATATAAAGATGGGAACGCATAAGGTACTGCTAGGCAAAGAAGAGACAAATGTGTAAAATGTAAAGAAGACTGATAAACGGTGGTAAAAAGAGCCTTCCTCTTTAACCTCTGGGCCTATTTAGATCAGGTGGAAAAGCAGAGGCTCCTGATTCCTTCCATGGCTCGTGCTTGAATTCATAGAGGGAAAAGCTATTGATAATGATCATTTCATGGGAATTCCACCATTCAGAGACATCTTAGAAGGAGAGAGAAGGAAGAGCTAAAGATTCATTTATGCATTTATTTATTTATATGTGTAGAGCATCTGCTAAGTGCCAAGAGATGAGGACACAACCCTGAATAAAGCAGGCAAAATATCCATCTTCAGGGGCCTCAATTCCAGTGAGAAAAGAGAGATAATAAACAAATAAACATGTAAATACATAAACAATCATTTGTATAAGCCATGTGACTTTCTGGGGAGGAGTTCCAGAAAGAGGAAAAAGCAAGTGCAAACATCCTGAGGTGAGACTGATCACAGCATGTTGGAAGATTAACATGGGAGCAGAACTAAAAGGGATCTGTGATTCCCCCCCTTCCCCTGTGTTACTTCCATGATTACATATGTTAAAAGAATTTCACTGCTGCAATTAAGATTACTAAGCAATTGACCTTTAGTTAGGAAGACTATCCAGGTGGGCCTAACCTAATCGTATGAGTACTTTAAAAACAGAGAGTTTGATCTGGCTGGCTGCAAAAGGGAAAGTCAGAGATATTCAAAGCATGAGAAAGATCCAATACACTTGCTGGTTTAGAGGATCCGATGCATATTTGCTGGCTTAGAGGTGGAGGGGACTACATAGCAAAGAATGTGGGTGGCCTCCAGAAGCTGAGAGTGGCCCTCAGCAGACAGCCAGCAAGGAAACAGGACTCTCGGTCCTACAATTGCAAGGAACTGAATTCTGCCAAAGACCCGAATGAATTTGGGAGTAAACTTTTCCCAAAAGCCTCCAGACAAGAGCCCATTCCAGCAGGCAAGCTGATTTTGGCCTGAGCAGAAAATGTGGCTGAGCCTGCCTATACTTCTGAGCTACAGAACTGTGAAATGATAATAAATGGGGGTGTGGTTTGTGCTGCTATGCTTGGAGCAATTTGTTATGCAGCAACAGAAAACTAACAGAAACAGCGAGGAGGCCAGTATGGCAAGAGTATAGTAAGCAAAGGGGGTTAAGAAGATGAAATCAGAGAAATAGCTAGGAGCCAGACAATGCAAGCCTTTATGTGCCTTGGTCAGGCCACTGGACTTCCACCAAATGAGACGGGACACCCCTGGAGTGTTTGAGTAGAGGAAACCTGACCTCAGCTTTCTCCTGAGAACTCGCCCTGTTAGACCAACAGATACCCAGAGAAAGCAAGCCTGCTGGTGGAGTTTCTGATGACCTCCGGAGGCACTGGTAAATACTCAATTATAAAATATTCAGAAGAAGCCAGCAAAACAAATGGAGAAGAGCCAGAGAGGTTGAGAGATGGACCATATCAAATATAGCATTAAAGATAGGCCAGCAGTTTAGAAGAGCAAATCCATCAAGAGAGATCACACAAAGCAGCCTAAACACAACCATGCTACTCACTTTCTTCAGCTCTTGTGCACAATAGGACGAGTGCTTTCAGTAGACGTTTCGCTAACAAACATGTCTGTGCTGTACAGATCCAGCCTCAGGAATATCTGAAGCTTGCCCCCACGCCATCTGGCAGATGATTAATGTGTGATTAAACCTGATGATTAGCCACCGGCAGGAATTTGATCGCTAATAGTCAGAGACTCAGGGGGCAACTTTTATCGGTGGTTGACTGCTTTGCCAGAAACTGCCTCCCAGAGGGGGCTGGGGGATTGGAAAGATGACTAAGGAGCCCCATGGTGGGAAAAACGAAACTGTAGACCCATGAGATAATAACAGCAATAGAGAAGAGGCAGAGCCTCCTACACACACACGCCAAGTCAGAAATACCTCAGGTATAATTAAACCCTATTCCAGAATTTAGCACCTTTTTGTAATAAGAATCTTTACTTGCAATCCTCAGCATTCTGTTGCCTTGGCAAAAAACCTATCTCTTGACATTCGGGAGGTTTCCATCCCATTTTCAAAGAACAACCCTGGTGAAAATGCATTTCAAAAATGAGTTTTGTATCTGCAGTGACTTTGCCGATGAATCCCCCCTCCCCAGCAGAACTGGTTCCCATCCTCTCTCTGCCTTCTGCCCAGCCCCATTTGCACCGGCAAACCTGGGGCTGGACTGCTGTGGGGCCCCAGCTGTGGGAGAGTGCCCCAGCAGGAAAGGACCAGATTCTCCATGTCTCACACTGCCCTGGGAGGATGCCTTTGAGCCTCCACTGTCTGGACGGGCAACTGTCTGCTGGCCTTTGGTCCTGGTCCCTGGCAACGGAGGACTCCAGCATCAGTTTGAACTTGGATTTGGGACTGGTGACTTATGCTTTCTTGACTGGCTTCTCATCAGTTTTATCTCAACTGCCATTTTATGAGATCCCCTGTTTTGTTTCCATTCTTGTCCATATTTGCTTTCTCTTGCCTTCCTGTTCTCTCTTTTCAAGGTCCACAGTCAGAGCTTAATGTTGTTAGGAGTAAACTGTAACTAGGAATTCTGTTATACTAGGAATACATGTGATTTGATCACAAAGTGTGTTTGTGATGATTTGGATGACAACACATATAAGGCCCTGTGCAGTGTGGTTGGCACATTATAAATGCTGAACAAACACTCGCCATCTTCAGCAGGAAAGTTGGTGGTTGTGTGGAAAATGATAAGGATGAGACCCAGAGAGAGTGTACTTGTAGGAGAGGAGACTTAGGTATGAGAAGAGAATTTCAGAATCCTATTTACACGCAAAAGGCACCAAGCAACGGACCCCATTTCGTGAGCGTCGATTCAGCCCTACATTCACAGAAACACAAGATGTGGCCCTGGGAAGTTTGCATAAAGCCATGTAAGTTTGAGTATGCTGTGTTTGAAAATCCTAGTGATGGAAAACTCACTTTAGTCTTTCTCTCGCCTTCTCCATCACAGTGGTGATGATCAGGATGTCTTCATTCAATAATTATGTATTGAGTGTGTGCTGTGAGCTGGATACTAGATTACAGCAGAAAGCAAAGCAAAGTCCCTGCCCTCCTGCATCTTAACAGTCTGGTCGGGAAGATAGACTACCAATATATACATAACGTAAATAAGTCATCACAGTCAAAATAGCAGTATGAGAAACATGAAAGACCCTCTCTTAGAGAGGGTGAAAAAGGCCTCCCTGAGGGGCGCCCGGGTGGCGCAGTTGATTAAGCATCAGACTCATGATTTCAGTTCAGGTCATGACCTCATGTGTGTGAGAGCGAGGTGTTCATTGGGGAATCTGCTTGAGATTCTCCCTCTGCCTCTGCCCCTCCCCCCACTTGAGCATGCACACACTCTCTCTCTCTCAAATAAATAAATACATCTTTAAAGAAAAAAAAAAGAAGGCCTCCTTGAGAAGGTGACATTCAAACTGAGGTTTGAAGCAAATGAGAATAAATAAAGCAAGCAAAGAATGGGAGTAAAGCCCAAGGAAGACCTATAGTGGAGAAAATGACAGTAATCACTTACCACGTATTGAGTCACTATATGCCAGCTCCCTTCCATGTGACCCCACAACTCTGCAAGGGAGGCGCCATTTTTTCAGGGGATGACTGAGACTCAGAGAGCTCAAATAAGTCGCCCGAGGCAAGTGACAACGCTGAGTTGTCACTAGACACTGAGTTGCATCAGTGTCTAACTGGGTGCACAGCTTTGTTTTGGAAACCCAAGGTCAGAGCAAGGCAATGGACCAGAACCAGGAAGAACAAAAAAGATGAGCCTTCCAGACCAGGGGGAAAGGCCAGCAGCCACTATGATGGATTTCAAAGGACTCTCTTAAGGAGAATTATAATAACCGTCACCATGTTCTCAGTGACGGTCTTGTGCCAGGCACTGCTAAGCCCCCCACAAGCAGCTCTTATGTCCTCCTTCCAACTCCCCTTCAGGTAAGTGGCACTACATCCCTGCTTTGCAGGTGAATAAAGGGAAGGAACACCCCTTCCCCCACACCCCCGTCCCCCCACCACTAGGTCACACACAGCCCCAAGTGGAACCACGATTTCAATCTGGGATACTGACTGCCAAGGCGAGCGATGAGGGAGATTTAAACCATGTCCTATGAGCCCTGATCAGAACACAGTTAGCCGGGAGGAAAGAGTGCAACCGAAGGCCAGGGAGAGGACACTGCACGTATCTGGGAGGTTATTTCATAGGGAAGCTGGGCTAGATTTGTTGACCTCAGAAAACAGAACTCAAATCAGTGGGTGCAGTGGAGGCTGTCAGTGCCCCACTCTGATCCACCTTCCCAGGTCTGTCCTCTCGATGCCCAGTGGCTGGGTGTGCTCGCTAACACGTTCTCACAGTGGCACCCTTTTCTGAAGGATTGGCACAGGGGACGTACCACAAAGCAACTCAATGTCTGCTCTGTCCCAGCC
The DNA here is from genome assembly GCF_037043125.1 of Eumetopias jubatus. Lineage (NCBI taxonomy): Eukaryota > Metazoa > Chordata > Mammalia > Carnivora > Otariidae > Eumetopias > Eumetopias jubatus. Next base: position 171,375,878 of record NW_028274807.1, read on the forward strand.
ACTGTTTCCGAACTGAATTTTGGCATGTACAAAGACTGTCTGAAAATCCAGCCCCTCTCTTTGTACAGCTTGCTTTAATAATAACTAAAGCGAAAAAGACTGTGATTTGGAAACAAAATGATTTCCAAAATTGTCCCCAGCAAGCAGACACAAAGCAAACCAAAAGAGGACACAGGTAATGTAGCTCTCCAAAAATACGGTTTTCGAGTTTCTCCCTGCCGGTATTTTATTTAAGCCCTGGGGCTTTCCCTCCCTTGGCTAATTAACAGGTCAGTGATTTCTAGTCTCTGCACACCTAATATTTGCCTCCTCTGTTTAATCAGGGAAAGATGGAGGAAAAAGCAAGGACATCTGACTGCAGCCAAAAGTACTTGTGAAAAGCATTAAGCCAAGATCAAATATTTATGCTTCGGCAAGCTAGCTAACTGATTGTAATATCCAAGGATAATAAATCATTTGAAAAAAGGGAGAAAAAGCGATCAATGTGAATAGTATAATTTGCCTTTCATCAGGAGCTCTTGATTTTTTTGTTGTTGCTGTTCATCCAACAATGATAGTTTCTGACTTCTTTTTCTTGTCATTTTAAAAATACTTTTCATTTCCCTGCTCCATGCCCACCCCCACCCCCGACCCCCCGGCCACTCAGATGTGCGGCGTTGTTACAAGAGGTTTTGTGAAGGAGGCACTGGATTCCGTATTTTGTGAGCTGCAAGAGGGGATGTGTGTACTTTTCTTTAGCCCTTGTCTCTGTTTCAGCGGCTCCTGCTGTGTTTACATGATTAAGAAATTGATTGAACTTCAAGAGACCGGAGCATTTCAAAGAACAGCCGTGTTCGAATTACAGATTTCGGTAAATGAGACTTATGAGAAACATTAACAGCGGCCAACTGGCCAGTAGATTTCATCCCAGCCACCCCTCCCTCCCAGCCAAGCCCACATGGGCACCAGCTAATAAACGAAATGTAGATAATAGAAGAAGAATGATAATGAACAATTTGACATTCTTCACTTTTAGTGTTTTCTAAAAATCTACCTTTTTAGTATTTGAAACAGTACCATTCATCTTGTTGCACTTTTGACATTTTTATTATATGCTTCAATTATAAAACCTTCCCAGTAAAGTCTGCAACAAAGTCATACCTGGAAGATAAATTGCCCTACAATTTATCATCGGACTATGAAATGACCTGATCCTTGGTGCTTATGGAATTTGGTCCTCCTGATTTTTAGAACTTATTTATAACAGCCTTATTGAGATAAAATTCACATACCATACAATTCATCCATTTAAAGTATACAATTCAGTGGTTTTTACTGTATTTACAGAGTTGATTTTCTTTTGAGGAACCACAATTCCGTTGTTTTAAAATGGTCTTTTTGGAGGGAAAGCCATAGAGAAGAATCTAGAAGAATTTCTAACCTCACGAACTTTGAACTCAAAGAATCAACTGCTACTTTTCTTCTACCCCATGGCTCTGTTCTTTGTAAATGTTTAATTTTATTTTTGGACACATTCATTCAACCAATTCCAACATTCCACCAAAAAAAGTCCTCTATGCCTAGTGTCAGTAGAAAAGTAGTTTCATTAGGTTAAATCTTGCACCCTTGCTATGGAAAGCACAGTTGGGATTTGCTGCTGGAAAATAAAACCTCCATTTCCCTTAGTTTTCCTTATAGACATTTTTGGGCACAGCTCATTGCAGACTGATCTTTATGACTTCATTATTTGCTCAAGGCAAGTGATTTATTATTAGTAGCACCGACATAAATTCATAGAGGAAAAATCTTTATAAAATATCAATGAACCAAGTTTCACTTTTATACTTTGTGCTGCCTGTGTGTGATATGCATGCACACACACACACACACACACACACACAGACACCCCATGACACACACACCTTCAGTCATTTGTAGTATGGCTCATGGGTCTGATTCTGTTGTTTTTTTCCTTTTATAAAAAGAGATAATTACATCTGAACACTTAGTGTTCACTCAATTCCTGTGCACCATTCCTTCTCACCCCAGGCTTCCTGATATTCTCAGAGGAGTGAAGCCTGAGAACCTGTATTTTACACAAACTTTCTGGGTGACTCGGATGGCCCAACATTGGGAACCAAGACTACTCTGTCACATACTGAAGACTGGATATTCAATGCAAGTGGTGGATGGCTTCGTGGCTGATATTCAGGGAGATGGATGCACCAGAATTAAATCACCAGCTGCTAGAATCTGAATGTTTATATCTTCCCAAAATTCCTAGTTGAAATTCTGACTCCCACAGTGATGGTATTACAAGATGAGGCCTTTGGATATTGATTAGGACATGAGGGTGGAGGCCTCATGAAAGGGATTAGAGCCCTTATAAAAGAGGTCCCACATCTTCCCTTCTTCTTCCCCAGAGAGCCCTCACCTATTCTATCATGTGAGGACACAGCGAGAAGTCACCTGCTTTGGACCAGGAAGAGGGCTCTCACCAGAATCCGACCATGCTCATAACTCGAACGTCCAGCCTCCAGAATTGTAAGAAGCAAGTTTCTGTTGTTCATATGCCACCCAGTCTATGGTACTTTGTTATAGCAGCCCCAGCAGACTAAGATACAAACTGTTCTGAAGTCTGAGAGCATCCAAATCAGCATGTCCACTCTGTGCCACATGCAGGAACTACAAGAGAAACAAGACTTGACCTCTCTGTCTTATAGGAATCTGGACATGTAAACCAGCAAATTACAAGAAAGCATTAAAAGTACAAAATCAAAAATCTGTATGTTACAAGGCCAATCTGGGGAAAACTGTTAAAAACCACCTTCAGGTTTCCTATATCTCTTCTTTCTTTCTTCTGACCTCCCATCCCCCCACCCAGACACAAGTCCTTCCCACCCCTGCACACAATATACACACACGTACACAACATGTACACATACACTCCTCCCCCATATACTCCCCACTCACACATCACAGATAGGGCTGCGAAATTTAAATAACCTATTAAATTAGACTTTCAGATAAACATATTTGGAACATACTTCTACTAAAAAGAAATTCATGATTTATCTGAAATTCTAATTTAACCAAGGTCCTTTTACTTGGCAACTCTTCACACCTCTTTCTCCCTCTGTCTCTCTCTCTCTCTTTCATACACCCACACCCACCCACACACAGACACACACATACCTCTACCCTACTTTCACATAGGTCTACAATACTGCTAAAAATCCCTACAAGAGAGTTCTGAGTTACTATCTTTTTTACCTTTCTATATTTTTGCTTGAATTTTTATAATACATATGTCTTACATTCGAAATGAGAAATTAAAAAATTGTTCAGAAATTATTAAATGCATATTTAGTCCCACTAAGCCATCAACATTCCCAAGAATGTGCCCCCTCCTCACCAAGTTCGTGAACCACTACAGAGAATAGCATGTCTCTGGGGAATTGTGGAAGCTTTGGAAAGGGAAGAACATAGGTCCAGTAAAAAGGGTAGTTAGGAATGGACACTGGAGAAGGCAACCAGGAGGGCCCTCGGCATAGAGACTGCTAAATGCGTTAAATGCTTTGGCTGCTATTTTTAAATGGTAAAACCTGCTACAAACCAAGACTGCTACATTTGGCAGGATGCTGAATATGTACTGGAATAGTGGCTGACCCGAGGCCAAAGGGGCTGTACTCTGCTTGCCCTTCCCCCACATTCAGATGCCATCTTTTTCTCATTTATATAAAGGCTCCACAGAGCTTAACCACTGCTTCCGTGAGTTAGCATTCAGGAGAAATTTTTACCTGCTAGATAGTGTGCTAATTGGCTTAAGAGGTACACCATTCCTGGTGGAGATCTCCCTGTTACAGAAGGAACACCATTCCAGGAAATTCAGAGCACTAGCAGGTGACATGGGCACTTGTCTAGTGCATACAATGGAAGCTGTCACCCCCTCCTTAGCCTGGCCTCCCTCACACTGAGCTCCAGAGGGAGGTGGAGGATTACATTTGTCAAAGACGGCTGCACTGTGCTCTTCTGCAACGTGAATCTCCAACCCGGAAACCTGGTAAGGTTGCAAGTGCCTCGGCCAATACAGTAGCACAGAGTGGACACAGGTAGCTTTGGAAGCTACATCTAACAGGTGAGGCAGCTCCACCTTGTCTCTAGCTGCCCTGAGGTTGCCATACGGTAAAGAGGCCAGTGACGTAGACTCTGAGTCTTCCTAGTCTGGGCACCAGACTCCTGCCCCCTGCACTGGCATGACCACTAACCTTTGATTCTTCCCAACATCCTGGAATATTGGCATGCCATTTCCACTCTTCCTTGTCCGATCTCCTGACCCACAGAATCCAGGGGTATAAGTCACTATGTGTTGCAATAACTTGTTACACAGCCTTAGCACCTGGGACAACAGAACAGAATGCCACCTATGGACCCAGTGAGGGCCAACAAATTTTATCAAAGCCTAGAAAACAAAGCGGAATAATCAAGGCCAACAGTGTGTCCTGAAATCAACCAGATGGGCTGCTTCCCTCTCTGGACTCAACAGTATTTCAAGCCCATGTGATCACATCAAGACAGAAACCACAGGACATAAAGAATCAGCAACCAGCAAAAGTGGTTTTACTCTCTCACTATTGCCTGCCAGAGCCATGCTGAGGTATAGAGACCTTCCCACACCACTCCTAACCTCTGGGCAAGTTTGGTTCCTTCAACACTCACAACAACCCCAAGACCCCAGGGCTTGCAGAGCCCACTCCACAATGTGGCAGGACAGAAAACTTTGCAGGTACAATTTTGAGGCTCCCAATTCCTCAAGGAGAGGGACGGTTTGATGCCTTTTATTGCTCTTCCCTGGAAAGAAATTTTGAGGTTGTGGTGCTATTCCATCACAACTCTCTTGAGGCTTTTTTGGCATATAAAGTAAAAGCTTCTCCTTAATATGTATAAGAACATGCCTAAGAACAGATATAACAAGCAAGCATGATATTTAAATGAAGGGGAGTTCAGCAGACGGTTTGCAAACATTAAGAATTCTCTTACTTTGTGCAGACAGATTTGCAGCCCATGTCTGGGAAATGACATAGAAAACTTAGGAAACCCCACAAAAAGACTGTTAGAAACTAGCTCCAGTTCATTAATTCCACGGATCACCCATGAAACAGAAGAGTCACTCACTACATAATGTTGTTAGGGATCTCCAGGGCAAGGGATTTTTCTGAGGGGCTCCAGTGACATTTGCATATAGTTTTTTTTTTTTTAAAGATTTTATTTATGTCAGAGAGAGCGAGCACAAGCAGGGGGAGCAGCAGACAGAGGGAGAAACAGGCTCCCCGCTGAGCAAGGAGCCTGACACGGGACTCAATCCCAGGAGCCTGAGATCATGACCTGAGCCAAAGGCAGATGCTTAACTGACTGAGCCACCCAGGCGTCCTTGCATATAGTTTAAATAAGTGATTATTTAATAAGGCCCAAGAGGATGCCCCAAATCACTTTTGTACCCTCAGTGTATTCACAATTTAGGATGCTCATTGTCTCCAAGAAGTAGAATAGTCAGGAGTCATGAAAAAGTCTTCAGTTAGTTGAAGAGGTTGTGCACAGTTATTTAAAAACAAAACTAATGGCACTCAATTTTCAGGGAGGACCACAAAGACCTCCCACTTGGAGCCTCTACTGGTAACAAACCCTGTGCGGGATGGAAGTGCTAGCTTGTTCTTGAGACTTTGCTTCAGCCAGCTCTGCTATGCTAATAGTCTCCCCAGAAGGGATGTCATTAATCCGGGATCCCTTCTGAAAGGATGACAAGCCAGGTACTTCCAACTCTCCATAGGTGACACGATGTGGTGATCCGAGCACTGACCAAGAGAAAGTCCAGGTGTCACCAGTAAGATTTCGGTTGTAAAAATATTACTAAATGAGTTCTCTGGGAACAAAATAAGCCCAAAGCAAGTGCTGGGAAAATTTTCATCATCATGCCGAGGGTCCCTATTATTCTTTATGATGCTACTACCACCATGGAGCCGCTGCCAAGTTGACTGGGGTAAATTATTCCTCCTTAATAGCCCCCAAAATAGCAAAAATGTTCCCCTCTTTCCCAGAAGTAGCGAGCTTGGAACAGTTTCCCATTGCTGTCCTGAGAACTGAATATTTATCTTGCTCTGTCTCAGATAAAATACCTGTCCCTAAACCATGGGTAGCAACTAGGTTTCTGACCTATTTTCTCCCCTGTTAGGACCATAGGGACAGAAGGATCCTAAGGCCATGTCTGGAGTCATGGGGAAAGAGTTTCATGATTGATTAATGATGTCTGCAAGGGATCAAGGAGCAAAGACATTGGCCATGGGTTTGCTATCGTGGCTCTGACCTAAGTCACTCTCCCAAAACAACAGCACTGTTCAAAAATCAGTCATAACTTAGCAGGAGAAATGTAAACAAATGCTTGTTTGGTGGTTTTTTTTTTTTTTTTTAATATTGCTCTTTTTACACCACTAGCACTTGACGGGAAAAAAACTGTGAAAAATGAGTCCATTTTATTACACTCCCAGATCCTGCTACTGATTCTAGTGGGATTAGCGCTAATAAACCTCTGAGATGGAAGATTGAGTTGTAGTGACTGCAATCCCCATTTTATATCATTACAGATAATATGTACTCGCCAAAAGTAACTTTATTATTCTTCTGACATCTTTTATCTAATTCAGAAATGGGCAATTCCAGCCGTGAAATGTGTGTGCTGCATGCCAATATTTCCAGAAGCTGGGATAACGCCAGCGTGCTGATTGCACATGAAGAAAGATTTGGGCTTGGCGCCCCCAAGCCTCCATACAGCACCCCCTCCCCCTAACCCCCACCCCTGCACCGTGATCACATTCACAGGAGCAAGTCAATAACAGCTGCTTCCTGCTTCTCAGGCTCTACCTGGTAGAGTAGAGGGCAGGAATCACTGAACTTCTTTGGACTCCCCTCTGTTTTAAGGGCCAGGGATCACCTTCAGGTCAAGCACAGTCTAGAGTTACTGACCTCAGCCCGCAAACATTTAGAGACTCCATACTGAGTAGGGAGGGAATCAGGCTGTGCCTTAGGCTAGGAGCTTCAGGAGACCCGGATTCCACATGAGCGCCGGCCATCAGCACATCCCAACACGATGGAAATGTTCTGTGATCTGCCTGTCCAATAAGGTAGCCAGCCATGTGTGTCTACTGAGCACTTACACTGTGGCTGATGCACCTGAGAAAAGTGGAAGGTTTAATTTTATGTCATGTTAATTAATATAAATTATTTAAGTAGCCTTTGGTGACATTGGTCAAGCGATTGAACTTACCCAGCCTTCAGTTTTACTTCCTACAGACTCTCAAACCTACCTACTATTTCCCTCTCCGCAGCATTGTAACTAACCCTCTAACACAAGCTATTCTGTCTGTCTCTCCCCAGGATAGCCTCGACACCTCCTAGTCAATTGTCCTTGCTATTTGTGGATGGTGAGCACTTAGAAAAATAAAAACTGGCGGATGCCTTTGTGGCTCAGTCAGTTAAGCGTCTGCTTTGGCTCAGGTCATGATCCCAGGGCTAACTCTCAAGCACAGGAAGGAACTGCAGAAGGAACTGGTGCAAGACTTCATCACAGAGTAGTCCCCTGTCAGCAAGGGCTTTTAATGAGTAGACTATGGCAGAAGTGATGGGATGTCCCTTCCAAATTTAAATTATAAAAGATGGTGACTTCTGTCTTGCTGGTTAAGGTATTGATCCCAAGCCATCTTTGCACCATGGTCACCAAAAGCATCATGTGGATAAGGGTTCTGCTCCTCACCCCCCAGATCAGTAAAAGAGAAGCATAATCAATTAGCAATAGTCAATCTCAACACAGCAACAAGCAAAGCACCAACACTACATGCACTGAACAAGGCTTCTCTGGACTGTAGACATGAGAACAGGCTTTGGAGTCAGGGAGGCCTGTGTTAAAATTTGGGAACAGCTTCCTATTAGCCCTGGAGCCTTAAGCAAACATTCAACTCCTCTATCTCAGTCCTTAGTTACCTATGGCTCTTGTAACAAATTCCCACCAACTTGGCAGCTTAACACAACACACACATTCTCTTACCATTCTGGAGGCCACAAGTCCAGAATCAGCTATATAGAGCTAACATCAATGTGTAGGCAGAACCGGTTCCTCTGGAGGAACCTCGTGGCACCTTCCTCCATCTTCAGAGCTCATCCGTCTTATCTCTGTTCATATCACCTCCTCCTCTTCTGAGCCAAATGTCCCTCCACTGGCCTCTCATATGGACCCTTGTGATTACATTCAGGAATGACCTGGACACTCCCCCACCTTCAAGATCCCTAACTTAATCACATCCGCAAAGTCCACTTTGCTGTATAAGGTAATGTTCACAGGTTCCAGGTACTGGGACCTAGATTTGGGGGGGCCTCCCACACTCAGTTTACTCAGTTTCTGTGCAGTGGGAATATGCCTGTCTCCTCATGGAGTTGTTCTCATGATTATAACACTCAAATAATAGTCCCTTTCTCTTCCACAAGGATCCAAATTGTCTTCAAATCCCAGCCCCACCACTGTGCAGTAAACAATTTGGCCTTACCCTAAGAGAGCTCTGGACTTTGTCCTCAGCTTCTGGAAGGTAACCCATGTTGCACCTGATAGGAGTGTCTTTGTGGAGGGCAGGGCCTGGCCATACTGGATCTTGGAGGGGGGCTGGCCAAACCTGGTAGTCATGGAATGAGGGGTGACCATGCCCAGAGAAACCAACCATGTGATTTAGAGTGGGGACTTTGGTCAAGTGGTATCAGTTGCGCTAAAGACTGAGTTGAACCACAGGAGCAATTAATCAACCAACAAATCATGCCTATGTAATGAGGCCTCAATAAAAACTGGACACCAAAGCTTAGGTAAACATTCTCTGGTTGGCAATACTCCATGAATATTGTCACATATCAATGCCCAGAGGGTAAGCACCCTGAGGACAAGAGAAACTCCCCATCTGAAATCTCTCCAGACTGTGCCCTATGCCTCTCTTCTTTGAGCTGATTCATCTGTATCCTTTTAGTGTAATAAATTGTAACTTGAGTATACTAGCTTGCAGTGAGTCCTGTGAGTCCTTCAAGCTAATTATCAAACCTGAGGATGGTTTGGGAAGGGGACTGCTCCCTTTTAACTTTGTAGTTGTCCGAAACTCCTTATATTTGGTGTCAGAAGTGAGGGAAGTCTTGCATGGAAACTGTTCCCTTAACCGTGATATGGAGAACAGAGGCAAAAGAAAAAAAAATTAAATTTCTTTACAATTTAGAGCCCATTGACAAGTCCTTGAGACATGCAAGTGACCTTCCTCTAGGAAATCAACTGTCTCAATGCTAATACTTCGCTAAGGGCAAAGGCAACCTTAGCTGAACATTAGCCCAACTCCCAGGATCCTGTGTCTCCTTTAACATATAAAAATTCCTTTGGAAACTTCCTTTATCTCTACCCCCCAAGATACATGTTAGCAATCATCCTCCAAGCATATGACCCACTGATATACACCTAAAGGGTCTCATGACTAAAGGTTTACTAGACAGTAATAAATGACCTTACCTTTTCCTAACAACAGCTAGTTGCTCAAGGTCCTGGAAACCTTGCCTCCAAAATTCCTTAGAGACTTACGCTATCCCTAACTCCCTCTCAACCTGAAAGTGTATAATCAGCCACCGCTCACAACCCCGGGGCAGCAGCTCCTTCTGCCCACGGACACTGTCCCTATGCTTTAATAAACCCACCTTTTTGCACCAAAGACGTCTAAAGAATTCTTTCTTGACCACTCGCTCCCAAACCCCAACATTTTCACATCAACCTTTGTAGTTTGGACTTGAAACAAACACCTACTAGTCCTATGACTTTAGGTACTTCTCTGTGCCTCAACCCCCCAACTCCAAAATGGAGAAACCTGATAGGGTCACTGTGAGAACTGAGTTAGTTAATATAAGTAAGCACTCAGAAGAGAGCCTGACACACACACAGTAAGCACTGGATCATGCAACGTTAATGGAGACAATATCACCAAGAGGGCAAAAATGGTTCTTAGAGGCAAAGAAAAAAAAAACTTACAATTTTTATGGATAAAGATTTATATCCAGTACATAAACAGGTAAATAGTCTATCTATGGTATTAAAATTTCATAATGGGGGGGATAAGAAAAATTCTAAAAGACTCCTTAAGAGGGGCAAAATGCAAAAAAAAAAAAAAGGCTGACAAACACTACCCTATACAATGTCACCTACAGTGAAAATGGTGACAGAGCCCAGCCATTCCAAATGGCTGAAACACAGAAATGGACTCTCTGCAACTTGGGTAGTTTCCCAGTCTAGGGACCAGCCAGTGCAGATGTTTCTCCAAAACCCCCACCTTTATGCGCCCCTTGCCGCCACCCCTCACCCCCATCCTTGTTTCGCATATTATTAAAACCAAATCATTTGGATGTCTGAGCTGAGAGCATTTTACTTTTTTCCCCTTTGAAATCTATTTTGAAACTGATGGATGTGTAAAAAATACAAGCAATGTAACTTAGGCTCAAAATGACTGATTTTTCAGTAATTCTGAAAAAAAAATAAAAAAAGTGTTGCCCTCAGAAGGTGTCATCTATCTGCATACAATTTGGGTTAGAAAAAGAAAATCCTTTTCAGTACTTTATTATATAGCTCTCAACCCAGCACCGGGAAACAGTGTAATTTGAGACAATGAATATCATCAATGCCATGAATTCAATGTAATTGGATTTCATTGAGAAAAGGAAAAATGTCTCTGCTGGCATACTTGTGTGTCTCTGAGTGAGGAGAAAGGGAAGGACGAGGAAGAGCATGGTACCATCTGGACTGTCAGAATAAAGATGAAAAATAGAACAGCCACTCACCCCGTCATTGGGAATTCAGTCACACATTCCTGAAACACGAAATATGAATATCATTAAGCTAAGGTCAAAAGAAGTCAGCTCGAGGCTGGTTTTTCTCTACAGTCCAGCCACCCCTTAGTGAACACCTTCCTTGCAGATTCTCTCCCCCTGCTGAAGCTTCAGCCCTTTTAACAGAAGAGGTGAAGACTCAGTCTGAAAGGGGCAGAGTCAGGGCTTGAACCCACGTTCCCTGAGTTTCATATTATAACCCTTTGGCTTTCAACAGACTGAAGCAGGTTCCAGCTGAAAAAGGAAAGGACTGGTGCAGGCTAAAAGGTCCAGAAGGAAAGGCTTCAAGCATGGCTGGATTTAGGGGTTCAAACAAGGTGATCACGGCTCTCTCCTACCTTCAGCTCTACCTAAGAGCTCAATGCTGAAGCCTCCGTTTTGGGGGTAGAGAGATAATGCTGATTGGCTGGCCCTAGGTCATGTGCCCTCCCCCAACACTGTGGGGAAGGAGAGTGAAACCTTTTGAACTGAATGGGGGGAAGATCAAGGTGCTCTCCCCAGAACAAGGATTAAAGGACAAAATATAGTCCTCTGTATCATCCAGAAAAAAAAGAATAGCTCATGCCCCTCCCCCGGTCCCCTCCTCCACCCAGCATGCTAGGCTTTCTCCCTGCTCTGCCCTTATGCTCTTGCCATGCTCTGACATGATAGCCTAAATTGATTTCTGTGAGGGCACAATCCTATCACCACACCCTAGAATCCCAGAAGAGTACCTGGCACCTAAAAGCTGTTGAGTTCAATAGAAATGAATGAATCAGAAACACCAAACCTGCCTCTCAACTAGAAATAACATGGTTTAGGTGATAAGGCATGTTCGAGGGGAGGAGAAATGATCAGCACTCTTTTTTTTTTTTAATTATGTTATGATAATCACCATACATTACCTCATTAGTTTTTGACGTAGCGATCCATGATTCATTGTTTGTTATAACACCAAGTGCTCCATGCAGAACGTGCCCTCTTTTATACCCAACACCAGGCTAACCCATTCTCCCACCCCTTAGTAGGCGCTTCATACATGCTCAGCACCTGCACACCCGGGAAAGTAGAAAACAACCCCCATCTCCCACCTCTACCAGCCCAAGAATGGCAGGAAGTTGATAGATTCTGGAATCTGTTCCACCTGGCTGGGAGGAAGACTGACCGGCCCTCTCGGAAGGTCGCCCGCCATTCAAAATCCAGAATCCTTGTTAAGCAAATTGCCAAATACCCCCCGCCCCTGGAGATTCCCATTCTCTAAGTCTAGGGTAGAGTCCATGAGTTTGCATTTCTAACAAGTCCCCTGAGGTGCTGCCGCTGCTGTTTTAGAAACCACATTGTGAGAAGGAGCTTTCCCACCAAGACAGCATTTCCTAACTGTATTCCAGAGCTGGCCGGGCAGCTACTGGGTGGTAGGAGTCCTTAGGAGGGTACAGCAGGAAGCAGCCTAGATGAGCTGCATTTGCAAATTTTATTAAATCTGTCCCAAAGGTAAGCCTCAAAATGCCAGCTGTGGTGCCGTTTCCCCCCAGCAAACTCCCGAGGCAGTTTTCAAACTGTGATGCTCTGACCATAAGCCTGGACTCTAAACCCCTGCCCCCCACGAGTCTGTTGATAGGCAGACTCTGACTCAGGGCCAAGCCCCCCAATCCCCCCAATCTGCCGGCTGCAAGCTGGAGGCCCAGGAAAGCTTGGTATAGTTTCAAGTCCAAGCGCAAAAGCCTGAGAACGAGGGGAGCCTGTGAGGGAACTCCCAGTCAGAGTCCAAAGACCTTAGAGCCAGGAGTCCCAATGTCTGCAGGAGGAGATGGACATCCCAGCTCAGCAGAGAGCAGATTTGCCCTTCCTCTGCCTTTCTGTTCTGTTCAGAGCTTCAACAGGCTAGACATCTGTCCACATGGATAGGACAATCTTGCTCAGCCACCTCCATGGGCAGAGGTGGCAGTGAGAGCAGGTGGCCAGCCATGCTTCCATGAGGTAGATGGCCACAGAGACCCAGCCTGGCCAGCCATCTTAGATTGAACAGGGGATTCTCATTTAGAATCTGTTTTTTGTTCATGTTAGAACCAGGGGCGCCCGGGGGGGCACTCAGTTGCTAAGCGTCTGCCTTCAGCTCACGTCAGGATCCCGGGGTCCAGGGATCGAGCCCCGCATCGGGCTCCCTGCTCGGCGGGAAGCCTGCTTCTCCCTCTCCCACTCCCCCTGCTTGTGTTCCCTCTCTCACTGTGTCTCTCTCTATCCAAATAAATAAAATATTTTTTTTAAGATTTTATTTATTTGGATAGAGAGAGACACAGCCAGAGATTTCAGAGGTTTAATAACTCACCCAGCTAACAAGGAGCAGAGTCCAGATTTAAACCTACAAAGTCGACTTGATATACTGCCTTCTGTCTGCCAAATCAGACAACAGAAACCAAAGGCAGGACAGTAACTAGAAGGGAAGGCTCAACAAGACCCAGAAGTGTCTAACATCCAGAGTGCAAGTTCAAGGGGAGAAATCACGAAGAAGGAGAGCCTAAGGAAGCCGTCATCTGAGAAACTCCCCGTTGTGCAATGTCCTGTGTGTGCCGAGAGACACCCTCCCATGTTGTATCTAGAACTGTGTACCTACCCAAAACCACAGCAAGCCAAAAGCAACCTCACCAGATGAAAATTAAACCACCCACCAAACACTGAGGAAGCCTGGTGCACTTCCCAAAGACTAGGTCTACATTTCCCCTTTTCTTACCTACCCCTTGTTCTGAAATATCACCATCTAACAGGGCAGCTTGTGGTATTTACCTAGTCTCACTCTTGGAAACCAAGAACCCCAAAACACATGGCATTGCGAGTCTTCACTGAATAACCCATATGAAAGAGCTTGCTCTCTCGGGAGAAAGACCCCATAGAGACACCCAAGGCCATCATTGTCATGCTCACTATTACTCATGTTGCAATTAGCAGCACACAACAAGAGTTTGATACAAGATTCCAAAAGACCATGAAATTATATTTTTGCACGCTGAGTTTAAAACACGCCAACACTGGTTTTTGTTTTTGTTTTTGTTTTTCTGTACCGCTGGTGGTTTAAACTTTAAAAATTTTTTAAAGGCACCGTTAGAAAAAGTGAAGCAAGAGTGGCCTCTTGTGGAAGTGATGACACCTACAACAATTTGTGGAGCTGAAATGGCACAGGATCTTCTGAAGCCCGCTGGAGGGAAATGGCCCGTGTTCAGAGGGATTGGCTTTTGAAAGTGCATGCCTAAAACCTGAGGCCACACTGAGCAGCCTTTCCTCCAGGCCATGAAAAGTTGCATCCGTCCTGTCCACCGCCAGCCTCCCTACCCCACGCTCCGCAATCACCCCAGGTGAGTCTATAGCAGGTGTTCAAGAAATATGCTGAGATCCAGTGTTTGACTGGTTTTACTGGCATTGTGTGGTATGAAGCACGTTTTCTTCAAATATCACTTTCGGGGCGGGGGTGCACGCAACTTAGAGACCTTTCCTCCTGGACTCCTATTCAAAAATGGTCTGCCAACCCACTGACAAGCCCTCATTTCTAGGTTGGTGTCCACATAAAAGGGTTGATGGGGGCCCAAAATCCTTGGTAGATTTGTCCACTAGACGATGTACATGATTTTATTTTTCCCTATTTTGCCCAACATTTTGCCACTTTTCACACTGTACCAGAACAAACTGAATTATGACTTCTTTTTCACAATTTGGGAGACCAGTTTCACCTACGATGTTAAAATTCATGTATACTGAAATTTGACAGACACACTGAAGAGCATCTAAAACATGGGGACCATATAAAGAATAAAAATAAAGAAAGCAGCCAGACAGCTAACAAGGAACCCAAGATAAAAATGGACATTCCCAGCAGCCCTGCATGCCTCAACACCATCACAACCTCATCATAATCCAGGCATGGCCCCTCTGCTAACTTCTACAATAATAATTTCCTGTTTTTCTTTATAAGTTTCTGCATGTGTTTACACACCCAAGCAATAAATTCAGTTTGGGCTGCTTTTGAACTGTATATAAATGGACCACTGTGCATTGCATCTCTGCTCTATAATATTCCACTGTACAAATCACTACTTTTGATGGATATTTGGGTAGCATCTCAGTTTTTTGCTTTGGCAAACCATGCTGCTATGAACTGTCTCACTGTCACCAGGTTCTCACATGCAAGGAATCCTCTAGACTAGATGCCAGCAAACATTTTCTGTTTCTCAGACTGAATATTTGGGGTTTTTCGAGCCAGATGGTCTCTCACAACTATTCAACTCTGTCATTGTATAGGAAAAGCAAACATGACCGTATGGAAAAAAGTGAGCATGAATGTGCTCCAATAAAACTTTAATTAACAACACAAAACCAAACAAAAACAGGTGGCAGCTTGGATTGGGACCATGGTCCGATAGTTTGCTGACTCCTGTTAAAGATGACTTCCTTAGGCCTGAACCTGCCAGGGCCACCCCTTCGCACAACTCCATGGCAGCCCCACCTGGTGTGGTACACGGCCCGGCACCACCAGAAGCCAGGCCACAGGGCATGTTCCAATCAACTTTGCTGAGTAACACCAAGTTCCTCCCCTGAGTGGACACACAAGTTTGCATTCCCACAAGCAGTGTGCTGTGTCCCCATCATTCACATCCTTACCAATACCTGGTATATTTAATTTCTGCCAAACCCCTGGGTGTGTAAGAATTTTGCATTACAATTCACTGAAACATAGCTGAGTCTTGAGTTCAGGAATTTCTGACAGAATTACAGCTTTCTTACAAATTGAAGAGAAGACATTTCTCCTTGGGCACTTAAGTGGCAGAAAAACACGGTTTTGTATCATCCTCTTGCCCCTTCCCCCAAATGCATGCTTCTCCACTGCTGAGGCAACTGTTTGGGTCATTCAAATCATGCCTTTGGCTCTCTTTCTTGGATGGCAGAGGAGTAGGGGACCCTATTCCAACCAGTCCCCAGAGTTGAGCTGGATATCTACCAGACCACTCTGAACACCCACAAAATCAGCTTGAGACGTAAGAAGATAGATCTGGATCTCTACAAACAGAATATCACAGGTGGTTGGTTTTGAAGTATGAAGCAGGGAGCTGTGATTCCGCAGGCAGATATCGGAGGATAAATGGCAGCAGAAGGGAGCCTGGCCGTGGGGATCCTACACCTCTGGCACTGGGGACGAGGCACAGACTCACAGACCGGTAGCGGCGGGGAAAGGACCATGGGGCAGGCCCCCAGATGGAAACCCGGAGCCGCGGGGCCGAGCGTGCAAACTGGGGACAGCTGGCGGTTTTAGAAGCACAAAGGGCAGAGACATGCCCTGACCTGGAGCCGAGGACTGGGAGCACTGCTGAAGTGCACACAACCCAGGACGCTCAGTTTATAGCAGCACAGACAGAAAAGAGAGAGTGTGGCCTGGAGAGCTCACTGAAGAACAGACTGCGATCTCTCTGCTCTGAGGCAGAGGGTGGGAAATGGTCTCTCTGCTCTCTCAGAAGAGACATGGAAAGCTGCCAGGGAAAGCTGCCAAAGAACAAATCCCCCAAAAAACCAGTTCCCACTGAGCCCATCCCCCACCACGGGGGGGCACGGCAACTCTGCCCAAACAGGGTTGCCTGAGTAACAGTGTGGCAGGCCCCTCCTCCAGAAGACAGGCTGGGAAAACAAGAGGCCAGCAACCCTAAGGTCCCTATAAAACAGGTGCATCTTGCTTGGGTTGTGGTCAATAATTTGGACTCTACACATTCCCTCAACCACACCTAACAGAATGACTAGGAGGAGGAACCCCCAAAACAGGAAAGACTCAGAGGTTATGACTTATGCCACAGATTTATAAATGGATACAGATATAACCAAGTTGTTGGAGATGGAATTCAGGGTAGCAATTGTGAAGACAATAGCTACAATGGAGAAATCAATTAATGGCAACATAGAGTCTCGAAGGGCAGAAATGAAAGCTGAATTGGCAGAACTTAAAAATGCTATCAATGAGATCCAATTTAATCTAGATAATCTAACAGCTAGGGTAAGCAAGGCAGAAAAACGAATTAGTGACCTGGAAGACTATTTAATAGATAAAAAAGGAAAAGAGAAGGCCAGGGGAAAACAACTCAGAATCCATGAAAATAGAATCAGAGAAATAAGTGACACCATGAAATGTTCCAATGTCAGAATTACTGGAATCCCTGAGGGGGTGGAGAGAGAGAGAGGACTAGAAGATATATTTGAGCAAATTGTAACTGAGAACTTCCCTAATCTGGGGAATGAAACAAACATTTGCATCCTAGAGACAGAGAGGACCCCTCCCAAGAGAACAAGCCAACTCCCCAGCATGTAATAGTAAAACTTGCAAATCTTAGAACCAAGGAAGCCATCTTAAGGGCAGTTAGGGGGAAGAGATTCCTTATGTACAGAGGGAGGAACATCAGAATAATGTCAGACCTATCCAGAGACCTGGCAAGCCAGAAAGGCCTGGTAAGACATATTCAGGGTACTAAACGAGAAGAACATGCAGCCAAGAATACTTTATCCGGCAAGGCTGTCATTTACAATGGATGGAGAGATGCAGAGCTTCCAAGACTGGCAGAAACTGAAAGAATATATGACCACTAAGCCAGCCATGCAAGAAATATTATGGGGGGTTATATAAAAGGACAAAGACCCCAAGAGTGATATACAACAGAAATTTACAGGGACAATCTATAAAAACAAGGTCTTCACAGGCAACATGATGATAACAAATTCATATCTTTCCATAATCATTCTCAACGTGAACAGCCTAAATGCTCCCATAAAATGGCACAGGTTTGCAGATTGGATGAAAAGACAGGACCCATCCATATGCTGTCAACAAAGAAACTCATTATGAACCTAAAGATATAACCAGACTGAAAGTGAAGGGATGGAGATCCATCTTCCATGCCAACAGACCTCAAAAGAAAGCTGGGGTAGCAATTCTTATATCAGACAAATTAGATTTTAAACTAAAGACTGTAGTTAGAGACACAGAAGGACACTATATCATTCTTAAAGGGTCTATCCAACAAGAAGATCTAACAATTGTAGATATCTATGCCCCTAACATGGGAGCAGCCATTTACATATGGCAATTGTTAACCAAAATAAAGAGAAATATTGATAACAATATGTTAATTGTAGGAGACCTCAATACTTCACTCTCAGCAATAGACAGATCATCTAAGCAGAAAATCAACAAAGAAACAAGAGCTTAATAGTCTCTAGTTCCAACCACATCATTGCAAATGGCAAGATTTCATTTTTCATGGCTGCATAATATACCATTGTACATATATATACACCACATCTTCTTTATCCATTCATCTGTTGATGGACAGCTAGGCTCTTTCCATAGTTTGGCTATTGTGAACATTGCTGCTATAAACATTGGGGTGCATGTGCCATTTTGGATCTCTACATTTGTATCTTTGAGGTAAATACCCAGTAGTGCAATTCCTGGGTTGTAGGGTAGCTCTATTTTCAACTTTTTGAGGAACCTCCATATTGTTTTCCACAGTGGTTGCATCAGCTTGCATTCCCACCAACAGTATAGGAGGGTTCCTCTTTCTCCGCATCCTCGCCAACATCTGTCTTTTCCTGACTTGTTAATTTTAGCCATTCTGACTGGTATGAGGTGGTATCTCATTGAGGTTTAGATATGCATTTCCCTGATGCCGAGCGATGTTGAGCACTTTTTCATGTGTCTGTTGGCCATTTGGATATCTTCTTTGGAAAAATGTCTGTTCATGTCTTCTGCCCATTTCTTGATTCAGTCATTTGTTCTCTGGGTGTTGAATTTGATAAGTTCTTTATAGATTTTGGATACTAGCCTTTTATCTGATATGTCATTTCAAATATCTTCTCCCAACTGTCAGTTGTCTTTTGGTTTTGTTGACTGTTTCCTTTCCTGTGCAAAAGCTTTTTACCTTGATGAAGTCCCAATAGTTCATTTTTGCCTTTGCTTCCCTTACCTTTGGCGATGTTTCTAGGAAGAAGTTGCTGTGGCTGAGGACAAAGAGGTTGCTGCCTGTGTTATCCTCAAGGATTTTGATGGACTCCTTCCTCACACTGAGGTCTTTCATCCATTTTGAGTCTATTCTTGTGTGTGGTGTAAGAGAATTGTCCGGTTTCAATTTTCTGCATGTGGCTGTCCAATTTTCCCAGCACCATTTGTTGAAGAGACTGTCTTTTTTCCATTGGGCATTGTTTCTTGCTTTGTCAAAGATTAGTTGACCATAGAGTTGAGGGTCCATTTCTGGGCTTTCGATTCTGTTCCATTGATCGATGTGTCTGTTTTTGTGCCAGTACCATACTGTCTTGATGATGACAGCTTTGTAATAGAGCTGGAAGTCCGGAATTGTGATGCCGCCAGCTTTGCTTTTCTTTTTCAACATTCCTCTGGTTATCCAGGGTCTTTTCTGGTTCCATACAAATCGTAGGATTATTTGTTCCATTTCTTTGAAAAAAGTGGATGGTATTTTTGATGGGGATTGCACTGAATGTGTAGATTGCTCTAGGTAGCATTGACATCTTCACAATATTTGTTCTTCCAATCCATGAGCATGGAACGTTTTTCCATTTCTTTGTGTCTTCCTCAATTTCTTTCATGAGTATTTTACAGTTTTTGGAGTACAGATCCTTTGCCTCTTTGGTTAAATTTATTCCTAGGTATCTTATGGTTTTGGGTGCAATTGTAAATGGGATCGACTCCTTAATTTCTCTCTCTTCTGTCTTGTTGTTGGTGTATAGGAATGCCACTGATTTCTGTGCATTGATTTTATATCCTGCCACTTTACTGAATTCCTGTATGAGTTCTAGCAGTTTTGGGGTGGAGTTTTTTGGGTTTTCCACATAAAGTTATCACATCATCCACAAAAAGTGAGAGTTTCGATTCTTCTTTGCCAATTCGGATGCCTTTTATTTGTTTTTGTTGTCTGATTGCTGAGGCTAGGACTTCTAGTACTATGTTGAACAGCACTGGTGATAGTGGACTCCCCTGCTGTGTTCCTGACCTGAGGGGAAAAGCTCTCAGTTTTTCCCCATTGCGTATGATATTCACTGTGGGTTTTTCATAGAAGGCTTTTATGATACTGAAGTATGTACCCTCTATCCCTACACTGTGAAGAGTTTTAATCAAGAAAGGATGCTGTACTTTGTCAAATGCTTTTTCTGCATCTATTGGGAGGATCATATGGTTCTTGTTCTTTCTTTTATTAATGTATCACATTAATTGATTTGCAGATGTTGAACCAACCTTGCAGCCCAGGAATAAATCCCACTTGGTGAATAATCCGTTTAATGTACTGTTGGATCCTATTGGCTAGTATTTTGGTGAGAATTTTTCATCCATGTTCATCAGGGATATTGGTCTATACTTCTCCTCTTTGATGGGGTTTTTGTCTGGTTTTGGGATCAAGGTAATGCCAGCCTCATAAAATAAGTTTGGAAATTTCCCTTCCATTTCTATTTTTTTTTTTTTTTGGAACAGTTTTAGAAGAATAGATATTAATTCTTCTTTAAATGTTTGGTAGAATTCCCCCTGGGAAGCCATCTGGCCCTGGGCTTTTGTTTGTTGGGAGATTTTTGATGACTGCTTCAATTTCCTTAGTGGTTATGGGTCTTTTCAGGTTTTCTATTTCTTCCTAGTTCAGTTTTAGTAGTTGATACTTCTCTAGGAATGCATCCATTTCTTCCATACTGTCTAATTTGCTGGCAGAGAGTTGCTCATAATATGTTCTTATAATGTTTGTATTTCATTGGTGTAGGTTGTGATCTCTCCTCTTTCATTCTTGATTTTGTTGATTTGGGTCCTTTCTCTTTTCTTTTTGATAAGTCTGGCCAGGGATTTATCAATCTTATTCTTTCAAGGAAGCAGTTGCTAGTTTCGTTGATCTGTTCTACTGTTCTCTTGGTTTCTATTTCATTGATTTCTGCTCTGATCTTTATTTGTCTTCTCCTGATGGGTTTAGGCTTTATTTGTGTTCTTTGTTCAGCTCCTTTAGTTGTAGGGTTAGGTTGTGTATTTGAGACCTTGCTTGTTTCTTGAGAAAGGCTTTTATTGCTATATACTTTCCTCTTAAGACCACCTTTGCTGCATCCCAAAGATTTTGAACAATTGTGTTTTCATTTTCATTTGTTTCCATGAATTTGTATAATTCTTCTTTAATTTCCTGGTTGACCCATTCATTCTTTAGTAGGATGCTCTTTAGCCTCCAAGTATTTGAGTTCTTTCCAAATTTACTCTTGTGATTGAGTTCTAGTTTCAAAGCACTGTGGTCTGAAAATATACAGGGAATGATCCCAATCTTCTGGTACTGACTGAGACCTGATTTGTGACCCAGGATGTGATCTATTCTGGAGAATGTTCCATGGGCACTAGAGAAGAATGTGTATTCCTTTGCTTTGGGATGGAATGTTCTGAATATATCTGTGAAGTCCATCTGGTCCAGTATGTCATTTAAAGCCTTTATTTCCTTGTTGATTTTTTGCTTAGATGATCTGTCCATTTCAGTGAGGGGCATGTTAAAGTCCCCTACTATTATTATATTATTCTCAATGTGTTTCTTTGCTTTTGTTATTAATTGGCTTATATAATTGGCTGCTCCCATGTTAGGGGCATAGATATTTAAAACTGTTAGATCTTCTTGTTGGACAGACCCTTTAAGTATGATGCAGTGTCCTTCCTCATCTCTTATTATAGTCTTTGGTTTAAAATCAGATTTTCTGATATAAGGATTGCCACCCCAGCTTTCTTTTGACGTCCATTAGCATGGTAAATGGTTTTCCACACCCTCACTTCAAACCTGGAGGTGTCTTTGGGTCTAAAATGAGTCTCTTGCAGACAGCATATCGATGGGTCTTGATTTTTTTTATCCAATCTGATAGCCTGTGTCTTTTGATTGGGGCAGTTAGCCCATTTACATTCAAGGTAACTATTGAAAATATGAACTTAACACCATTGTATTGCCTGTGACTGTTACTGTATATTGTCTGTGTTCCTTTCTGGTCTATGTTACTTTTAGGCTCTCTCTTTGCTTAGAGGACCCCTTTCAATATTTCTTGTAGGGCTCGTTTTGTGTTTGCAAATTCCTTTAGTTTTTGTTTGTCCTGGAAGCTTTTTATCTCTCCTTCTATTTTCAATGACAGCCTAGCTGGATATAGTATTCTTGGCTGCATATTTTTCTCGTTTAGTGCTCTGAATATATCATGCCAGTCTTTTCTGGCCTGCCAGGTCTCTGTGGATAGGTCTGCTGCCAATCTAATGTTCCTACCATTGTAGGTTACAGACCTCTTGTCCCGAGCTGCTTTCAGGATTTTCTCTTTGTCTCTGAGATGTATGAGTTTTACTATTAGATGTCAGGGTGTTGACCTATTTTTATTGATTTTGAGGGGGGGTTCTCTGTGCCTCCTGGATTTTGATGCCTCGTTCCTTCCCCAAATTAGGGAAGTTTTCTGCTGTAATTTGCTCCAATATACCTTCTGATCCTCTCTTCTTCTTCTGTGATCCCAATTATTCTAATGTTGTTTCACTTTATGGTATCACTTATCTTTCAAATTCTGCCCTCGTGATGCAGTAGTTGTTTATCTCTCTTTTTCTCAGCCTCTTTATTCTCCATCATTTGGTCTTCTATATCACTAATTTTCTCTTCTGCCTCATTTATCCTAATAGTTAGAGCCTCCATTTTTTATTGCACCTCATTAATAGCCTTTTTGATTTTGACTTCGTTAGATTTTAGTTCTTTTATTTCTCCAGAAAGGTATTCTCTAGTATCTTCTATACTTTTTTCAAGCCCAGCTAGTGTCTTTATAATCATCATTCTGAACTCTAGTTCTGACATCTTACTAATGTCTGTATTGATTAGGTCCCTGGCAGTCAGTACTGCCTCTTTTTTTTTTTTTTTTTTTTTGAGGTGAGTTTTTCCATCTTGTCATTTTATCCAGAGGAGAATAGATGAATGAGAGAACAAAATGCTAAAGAAATGCTAAAAGGGTAACAATGACCCCAGAGAAATATACACTAAACAAATCAGAAGAGACCTGAAACCAGGGGGGAAAAGAAAGGGAAAAGAAAAAAAAAGAAAAAGAATATGATCAGGCTGGTGAACATAACAGAGCCACACACTAGATTTTGGGTGTATTTTTGTCTGGTAGAAGAAATTGCCTCCTAAAATTTTAAAGAAAGAAAAACATATATGTACAAAAATAAGGGTAAATACAACGAAGGGATGGAATATGACTGTAAAGACAAAAATTTAAAAAGGTTTTAAAAAAAGAATTGATAAGAAGTTGGTTGAAAAAAGAAGGAAAAAAAATTTTTTTAAAAAAGAGAACGTTATCAGGCAGGAGACTAGGACAATGTTATACACTAGATTTAGGGTATATTTTGGTCTGTTAGAAGAAACTGTATCCTGGGTGCCTGGGTGGCTCAGTTGTTAAAAGCATCTGCCTTCAGCTCAGGTCATGATCTCAGCGTCCTGGGATTGAGTCCCACATCGGGCTCCCTGCTCTGTGGGAAGCCCGCTTCTCCTTCTCCCACTCCCCATGCCTGTGCTCCTGCTTTCACTATCTCTGTCTCTGTCAAATAAATAAATAAAATCTTTAAAAAAAGGAAGAAGAAACTGCATCCTAAAATTTTAAAGAAAGAAAAACATATATATATACACAAAAAATAAGGTTAAATACAATGAGATAGAATATGACTGTAAAAATGAAAAATTAAAAAAGATTTTAACAAAGGAATTGGTAAGGGGCGCCTGAGTGGCTCAGTTGTTAAGTGTCTGCCTTCGGCTCAGGTCATGATCCCAGGGTCCTGGGATCAAGCCCCACATTGGGCTCCCTTCTCATTGGGAAGCCTGCTTCTCCCTCTCCCAATCCCCCTGCTTGTGTTCCCTCTCTCGCTGTGTCTCTCTTGTCAAATAAATAAAAATCTTTAAAAAATAAATAAATTTAAAAAAACGAATTGGTAAGATGTTGGTTGAGAAAGGAAAGAAAACTTCAACTAAAAAATAGAAAAAAAAAATAAAGCAACTTTTAAAAATTAACTTTGAAAGACTTAAGAATCATGGTAAAAAGGCCATGAATTCTATGTGCAGTATTCCCCTAGTGCTGAGGTTCTGCCATTCTCATTGATTGGTAAACTTGGTCTTGGCTTGCTGGCTGTTCTTGCTGATCTTCTGGGGGAGGGGCCTGTTGCCGTGGTTCCCAAATGTCTTTGCCGGAGGCGGAATTGCCCCGCCCTTGCCGGGTCTGGGCTAAGTAATCTGCTCGGGTTTGCTCTCGGGAGCTTTCGTTCCCTGAAAGTTTTCTGTACAGCTTTGGAGGGTGAGAGTGAAAATGGCGGCCTCCCAATCTCCGTCCCGAAGGAGCCGAGAACTCGGGCCCCGCTCCACAGTGCGCCCCCAGAGAAAAGCAGTCAGTCACTCCCTTGTCCCCGGTCTCCGGCCGCACTCCGTGCTCACCCGGCCTGTGACCGAGCATTTCTATCTCTGGCACCCGACTCAGTGCGGAGTCTCCACACCCAGCAGATCCCTGCAGTGTGCTCCTGCGCCGCTCCTCCTGGGGGAGGAAGGGGAGTCTCCCCGGATCTGCCGCTTGTTGGGTCCCTGCTGGAGGCCCAGTGGCCCGACTGTGCTGCCGATCCCAGTCTATGGCAACCCCGAGCTGAGAGCCCGCGCCTCAGCTCCGTCTCTGCAGCCGGCTTCCCCGCTCCGATACCTGGGAGCTCTGCTGCACTCAGGCACCCCCGGTCTTTCTGTGACCCTGAGGGTCCTGAGACCACACTGTCCCGCGAGGGTTCCACCCTCCGCTTAGCCACTGGAGCGACGACCCTCAGCGGAGCCGACTTCTCAAAGTTCCGATTTTGTGCTCCGCGACTCTAGCACTTGCCAGAAGCAGCGACTGAGGCCCCCTCCCCCGCCGTCTGTCCTCCTGAATATCGCCTCGGATTCACTTCTCCGCACGTCCTACCTTCCAGAAAGTGGTCGCTTTTCTGTTCAGAGAGTTGTTGCTACTCTCCTGTTCGATCTCCTGTTGAGTTCGTAGGTGTTCAGAATGGTTTGATCCCTATCCAGCTGAATTCCTGGGACCAGACAAAATCCAGGCCTCCTACTCCTCCGCCATCTTGCTCCTCCCCGATCAGGACCCTTAGTTCTTGTAAAGCAGAGCTGGGTGGAGGAGGTGGGAGGTTCAGGGTCCCCAGTCCTTCCCATACTTAACCAGTGCTACAAGTTTGCAGTGTTGTTGTTGTTGTTTTCATCTGTTTTCTAAATTCAGCCACTACATAATATTTTATTTGAAGAATTTTATAAGCTCTTTAAAGAGGCTACAAACCACTGTTCAATGTTAATTAACTTACAGAGAGTCAACACGAAAACTACCCCACATGGAGCCTATTGATCCTGATATGATTTAGGTGTTGCAGGCAGATGTTCAAATCCTGGGCTCTGATTCTGACTCTCCCACTTACTGGCTGGTGATGCTGAGCTGATGCTACACTTCTCTGAATCTGTTTCCTCGTGTGCAAAATGGGAGTAATGACTAAAACTCCCACTTCAGCTTAGTCCAAGTGTTAAATGAGGTAATGCCTGGGAAAAGCTTGCTATGGTACAGGCATGAAATTTAAGAAATGAACTCTAGCTATGGCAATCTTAGTTTTTAAAAAAGGTAATCGGGAATATAGTGGAATGTCCCTTCTGCAACTCTCCATAAACTCTTCAGGCTCAGAACCATTTGTCTTCTAGTGAAGAAGTAGGTTTGGTGTGGCTAGACAATGAGAGGCCAAGAACCCAACTACTTTCTTTCTTTGCTGTCACTGCCAGGAAGCTGAGGTTCTGTAACCAGAGGGTTGAAGGTGTATGTCAGGGAAGGGGCATACAAATGTGAGGCACAAAATATATAGATTCATATAAGTATAGAGAATAATCGAAGCATATATAACCAAAAAAATGTAGGAAAAGAGTCAGGTAATTTTAACTAAACCATTATAATTTTTATGGAATGTGTGTTATTGTGGTATTTGTCAGCTTTTTAATATTTGTGATTTGTGATTTTTTTCTCATCTTCCATATTTACTTTTGCATTTCTAATTTTGTGTTCATAATTTTATTTTTCATAAAAACATCCCTCCAAAACCCAGATCACCCCCTACAAAATATGGAAAAGTTAAGAGTGTCCTTTGTACTGGAAGATGCTCCAAGGGGAAAGCTTTAAGCAAGATTTTCAAACTGTGGTCCCCAGATTGGCTGCAATTAGACTCATGGATTTTTGATGGTTGAGTAGTATCCCATATATATATATATATATACCACATCTTCTTTATCCATTCATCTGTCAATGGACATCTGGGCTTTTTCCACAGTTTGGCTATTCTGGACATTGCTGCTATGAACATTGGGGTGCAGGTGCTCCTTTGGATCACTACACTTGTATCTTTGGAGTAAATACCCAGTAGTGCAATTGCTAGGTCATAGGGTAGCTCTATTTTCAACTGTTTGAGGAACCTCCATACTGTTTTCCAGAGTGGCTGCACCAGCTTGCATTCCCACCAACAGTGTAAGAGGCTTCCCCTTTCTCCGCATGCCCGCCAACATCTTGCCATTTGCAACGACATGGATGGAACTAGAGGGTATTATGCCAAGTGAAATAATTCAATCAGAGAAAGACAATTATCATATGATCTCACTCATACGTGGAATCTAAGAAACAATACAGAGGATCATAGGGGAAGGGAAGGAAAAATAAAACAAGACAAAATCAGAGAGGGAGTCAAACCATAAGAGACTCTTAATCATAGGGAACAAATTGAGGGTTGCTGGAGGGGAAGGGGGTGGGGGGATGGGGTAACTGGGTGATAGACATTAAGGAGGGCATGTGATGTAATGAGCCCTGGGTATTATATAATTCTACCTCTGAAACTAATAATACACTATATGTTAATTGAATTTAAGTTTTAAAAAAAATAACTAGGCTCATCCAGGAACTGGTTAGCAATGCAATTCTCAAGCCCTGCCCCAGACCTGCTAAGTCAGAGGCTCAAGGGGGGAGCCCAGCGATTTGTGTTTCTACAAACACTCCAAGTGACTCCAAGGAACTTTAAAGTCTGACAACCACTATTGTCAAAGGAATCAATTTCCAAATCCTCACCATACACAACATAAAACTACACATGTGTACTTTCACGGAAAATGGCTCGGCTTGATGCTTGACCATGATCCTTCTCCGATGTGATGGGAGGGCCTACTTCTCACAGAACCAGAATCTCACTGCTCTGTGTGTGCAGCCCTGGCGTGTAGAAACCTCTGGAGCACCAAAGGATCCACGGGAAATGTTTCTCAGGAAACAAACAGCCTCTTCCCTTCCCAGCTTGTTGGCGACAGTGCCTGGATCAGAGGCTCAAGGGCCTCCTTCTGTTCCTGTAGCAAGCACAGCAAAACTTCACGCTGCCTCACTCCATGCTAGGATGCAGAAGAGAGAGGGCTCTCATGTTAATGAACACATTTATTAGGACTGAAAAATGAAATCAGACTTTTCCCATCAGCAAATAAAACTGCTAGGGCTGAAGAGCTTGAAAACAAGGACTGGCTTAGCCAATTAGGTTACATGGTGGTTATTTCCTCTGAGTTGTGTTGACTACAGCTCCAGGGTCATGATGTAAATATATTTAAGGGAGGTGACAAGATGAAGGCATTTATTTTTTAAATGTATTATCAGAGATATGTCAAAGTTATTATTAATTTTCTAGCACTTTCTGAGTATTTCAGTTTCTATCAGGTGCCTCCAAATTTAAAAATAATAGGTACAGGGGCGCCTGGGTGGCTCAGTCGTTAAGCGTCTGCCTTCGGCTCGGTCGCGATCCCAGGGTCCTGGGATTGAACCCCACATCAGGTTCCCTGCTCTGCAGGAAGCCTGCTTCTCCCTCTCCCACTCCCCCTGCTTGTGTTCCTGCTCTCACTGTGTCTTTCTCTGTCAAATAAATAAGTAAAATCTTAAAAAAAAAAAAATAGGTACAATGAATAATCATTTGATAAATGACTCTAACAACAAAATAACAAATCCTTTTTGCAAAGGGGCTTTCTATTGGTTGGAGGGAGGGCAGGCTCACTGCCCCTTTCACAACCCCACACTGGCACAGAAAATATTCTGATTTGTGGAATGAGGCGCAGCTTCTGGAGGTCTTGATTCTCAGAAGCTGGGAGGACCATGGTGCCTCAGGCTGGGGTCCCAGGAATCCAGAATCAGGTTTGCTGCCCTGTCCCGACCTCCGACCTCCCCACCTGTGAAAGGGGCCACTGGGGTCTCAGACCAAGGATTGAGCAACATCCCTCTAGAAATGGCCCAGGGTATTCCCCACAGCAAAGACCCCCTTCTCTCCATCCTGGGACTAGAGACAAACTATTCATTCTGGTACTTAAGAGAACTTAAGGTCACGGGTTCAGAGTGGTTCAACTGTGACCTAAGCAGGGGTGCTTACCTTCCAGTGGCCTCAGCTGTAGAAATTGAATAATAGAACTGACCTCCCAGGATTTTGGTGAGGATTTAAGCCATGTGTGCATACACACACACACACACACACACACACACACACACACACACAGGCATGTTGGAGGCCTATTTGTGTGATGTGCCAGTGAGGAGCAGACTGTGCCAGGCACTTGCCTACAACTCCCTGGGGACTGTGACGCACAGACATCACTCCTAATCACCCTGAACCAGGACAAGGTTCTGGCATCCTAAGAGGGACAGAACAGCAGTGTATTCTGTTGGTGGGAATGCCAGCTGGTGCAGCCACTCTGGAAAACTGTATGGAGGTGTCTCAAACAGTTGAAAATAGAGCTACCCTATGACCCAGCAATTGCACTACTGGTATTTAGCCCAAAGATACAAATGCAGTGATCCGAAGGGTCACCCAAACCCCAATGTTTATAGCAGCAATGTCCACAATAGCCGAACTGTAGAAAGAGCCCAGATGTCCATTGACAGATGAATGGATAAAGATGTGGTGTGTGTATATATATATATATATATATACATATATATATATATACATATATATACACACGATGGAATATTATGCAGCCATCAAAAAAACCGAAATTTTGCCATTTGCATGACATTGATGGAACTAGAGGGTATAATGCTAAGTGAAATAAGTCAGTCAGAGAAAGACAATGATCATATGATCTCACTCATATGTGGAATTTAATAAACAAAAGAGAGAATCATAGGAGAAGAGAGGAAAAAATAAAAGAAGATGAAATCAGAGAGGGAGACAAACCATAAGAGACTCTTAACCATAGGAAACAAACTGAGGGTTGCTGGAGGGGAGAGGGGTAACTGGATGATGGGCACTAAGGAGGGCACTTGATGTAATGAGCACTGGGTGTGATGTAAGACTGATGAATCACTGACCTCTACCTCTCAAACTATTAACTATATTAATTTTAGAAAATTTAAAAAGCAAATTAAAACAACAAAAAAAGGTAAGATACTATTTTTAAAAAAGGAGAAGAAAAAAGAACAGCAGTGTATTGCCCTGATTAAATGTGATTCACATCTTTGATGTGAAGATATTCACTAGCCAGCATCTAACGCACTCTGAGAAAACGTAGCTCATTCTGCTCTCACAAGAGCCCTGCAAGTAAAGGTGCTAGTATCTGGCTTTACAAAGGAGGAAACAATGTGAGACCCTGATCCAAGCTGCTGATCCAGAAGGGCAAGCCCAGGCTCCAGCCCAGGCCTCTTCGTGACAGTCCAAGTCCTTATCCCTCCTCAGGGTCCCCGTGTAAAAATCCTACAGCTTATCCTGGGAATCAAATCTAACTTGACCCTAATTATAGGAAATGTACCCACAGGGCTACTATGCACCAGGTGCCATTTTAAGCATGCTACACAGCTTAATCCACTCCATTCACCCTATGCATATGGACTGCTGCTGTCATTCCATATAATAGTTGGGGAAACTGAGGTCCCATGAGATTGTGTACCTTGTATAAACTGGCATGAGGCTCACAGGTGGTTAAGACTGTACCTCATACAGTGTGCGTCCAGAGTCCCCCTCAGCCCCGGTGCTCCCCTGCAATGTCTGGACAGGATGCTCCAGGACACTCGCTACGGCTGACCAAGGGCACTGGTGCTCCCACTCTCAAGGCTCTCCAGCTGACCCCGTGGCACAGGGGCCCTGCCTGGCCTCGTTAAGAGGGTTACAAACCCACGAGACTTTACATAGACACAACCACCAACAACCCTTACAAAGGGGCAGTGTGCTTTTTGAAGTAGGCTCCACACCCAACATGGAGCCCAGTGAGGACTTGAACTCACAACCCTGAGATCAAGACCTGAGATGAGATCAAGGGTCAGACCCTTCACCAACTGAGCCACCCCGGCGCCCCAGGCCAGTGTGATTTACGACCAACAAGGTACTTCCGATCCCAGGGCTCCCTTCCTCTCCTTATTGCAATTCAGTTTTTTAAAAGCCCCGTCAGAATTGCCTAGAACACAAGGGTGGGACACTAAGGGGTCACAGGGGCAGAATCAGCCATCTCCCTCCAGACCCCATCATGACTCAGGTAGCAGTAGGGACGGAGGCCGTCCCACTGAAACCCTCCTGGCTCATGCCTCCCCCAGACCAGTGCAACCCACACTGACCCCATGCGCTGTTACCCCTACCTTAGTCTGCAAGAGGTCAGGAGAAATGAATCGCCTTGCTTAAGATAACGGAGAATGGGTCCCAGAACCTAGAGAGACTCAGATAAATGGCAACAACTGCGAATGAGTCAGTGCCTGGGAGAGAGGAGGCTGTTGCAGGGAGGAGGGCAGGGGCAGGACGAAAACCGTTACATGTGGCTCTCAGACACTTGCCAAGGACTGTTCAATGGGACGTGTGACGGACAAAAAAGGAGCAGTATTACTCAGGGCTCGGCTGTAAAACAAAACAAAACAAAACAAAAAAACACAAGTTTTTATTTGTCTAATTTTACAGTTTTCTTTAAAGAGATTCCCCCCTTGTTTGTCCTGAATGTAATGTGTATGTGTGAGTATACAAAGGAGAAACAAAATGACAATTCAAAAAAAAAAAAGAATCTTTTAATAAAAATTACTCATAAAAATCCTAATAAATTTCAAAGAACAAGATATTTCTTAGTACATTTATAAAAGAACATTTGGTCCTTTTACAAAAAGCTCCCTCTTAATTTAAATACATTTCTTATTTACAGATTAAACATAAAATATCATCTATAGTTGCAAAGCATATTGCACATTACAGAGAGAGAAGCATGTGTATATCTCAATAGGTTTTCCCAGAGTTTCCAACTCCAGATTTTTTTTTGTAAAAACAGATTTACCTTTCTTGTGCATAATAAATAAAAATGCAGCTTGTGTTTTGCTATTTAAAACTAAAACAAAATACCTTTTAAAAATATTATTTCTCTGCCTCTCAGAAAGAGGGAAAGGGGGTAATGAATCAGGAAGGTCCACAGGTAGATTTTCCCGGATTCACATCCAAACTCCAGCAGGAACAGAACCCTGAGCCCTGCAAACCTGGGGACACACAGCCCAGCCAGCCCACCTTCCCTCTTTCACAAGGGTCCCTGCCCTGCAGGGAAGAGGCACTAGAGAAGGAGCTGGATGCCTGGGAATGGAAAAGGAACGACCAAGATTTCCTTCAAAAGTCCCTGCTCAGGTACTCTGGTGAAAGCAATCATTTAGCCCTACCTTTTCACCAGCATTAAATTTGAAAGCCTCAAAAGAGGAAGACCTCTGGAGCCCTCCAAAGAGAAGAAAAGGATGCCTGATGTTCAGTCCACAAGATCCGAAGCAAAGGATTACAGTTTGCAATCACCCAGTAAACTGAGCTAAGGAAATAGCTAAGAGGGTATTTTTCTTGGGGGGGGGGAGGGGAGGGAAGGAGGGGGTGCCACGTTCAGGCCCTCAGATTGCACACAGAGCCTCCTCTAAAATCCACCTGCACAGACACCACATAATGACTTCAGTGACCTGTGCGTGCCCCCTAATCTGTGACAAGCTGGGAACCTGCAATTAGGAATTCAGGTAGAAGAGCTGGAACAAACTGCAGGCAAGATGTGAACACTGGAAGCTGGTTTTTCACAAAGGCCAGCAGAGCTGGACGCCAGCCAACACTTCCTGTCACCTACTATTCCGGAAATGGAGCTCCTCGGTCACATCACCAGAAGCAGCAAAGCCTGCCCTGCACTGGCTGAGAACTCTGTGGTAGGAGATTTACACTGCCTGGCCTAACTACAGGGCAGCTTTCTACAAGAGTTTTGCAAAACCACATTCCTCATGTCGACCAAAGCAGACTCCAGACACTAGCTACACAGGGGAACTTGAGGATGGTGCAGGCTCACAGCTGTTCCAAAGGATGAGCTCTGTTCAGAATCAGGGCAGTCCTGGGGCAAAGCACTGAGCAAGGGAATCTCTTCAACACTCCCTTCCCTGACCCTTTCCTACCGGACATCCTGCAACACAGAAGAGAAGAAAACAGCAAAAGCCCTGCAAGAGAGAACACAGTTGTTGACATTCTGATTTCCAAAAAGAAAACAAGCAAGCTTTGAACTTGGCTCTAAAGAACGTTCGTTTCATGACTGGCACTAGACAGTATTACTAGCCCCACAGATCACAGACCAGGTAGCATCGACTTGAGACTGGGGAGTCTGGAAGCTCAACCACCAGGATTGGTCTGCAGTAACACCCTCACCCTCAGTCTCACCAACTGGTACAAGTCAGTGTCCACAAGTCAAGGGGGTTTGGACTTCATACACATCTCACGCCAGCCTGCAGCCCCTGGCGTGCGTCAGTGGCCCTGGGGCACAGGTCCCTATTCCTGAGCATAAGGGGGATGGAATGCCACAGCAGGGACAGGTTAAGGGCCCGGACGAGAGGGTGGTATTGGAATGCTACACATTAATGCTGTCCCAGAAGCTGGAGAGGGAACCTAGCAGGGCCACGAGAGGGAACGGATGCCCGGAAGACCCACTTTCTTCCCTGACGGGCCTCATCCCTCCAGATGGGACATTTAGAGTCCCGCCTCAGTTTGCCTGGAGAAAAGGTACAGGGACACTGTGCCTGGGTGCACATGCGTATGTCAAATGCAACATTTTGATTTTACCGAGTCAACGAAAACACCTAAAATATACTATATAGTGTTCTCAAAGGAAATGTTCTATTCAGGAGATGAGACAAGGTCGATAAAGAGAATGCTTCCGAAATGAAAAGGTAAAACAGAAGCATTTGATTTTGTTTACAACAATTTGCATAAATATTTAAAAGACAGAGGTGACACATTTATTACTGAAAATCCCTTTTTCAAAAATCTCCAAGAACTGAATTCTGTATCTATTTTTTTAAAAAACAGTAACACTGAAATTTTCAAGAAGGAATAAAACTTCTCCCTTTGATTGGTATGCAATGGCTCAGACCACACTTCTGGTTTTAAAAAAGATGAACAGGAAATCATTTGAAGTGTGCAAGCAGAGACAGGTTGGCAACACGACAGGTAAGGTTGGAGGTTCTTAAGAGACTTCTACCCTTTGTACCAGGATTCATTTCAACCTCAGACGTTATATGGAAGTCAGGCTGAGGGTTCAAATCCACCTCTGCTCTGTAGGAATATTCAGCCTAAGTTCAAAGAGAGACACTTCTGTTCTGGCTAAGAATATAACAAAGAAAGAAGGCAATGTAGCACAACTCCCTCCTCATGCAGGTTTGCTTAAAATATCATGCTGAAAGGCGAGGACTGGCCAAGAATTTTCCAGAATCTTACTAATACTCATCCCTTCCCCTTTTTCACTGTGGTCCCACCCTGTGACAATTCAAAACAAGGCTGCTAAAACCAGAGCAGCAGCTGTGACAACCAGCGGCCCCAACCAAAATCCTATAAGGCACTAAGCTAAAGCCTCTAGTCAGAGAAATGGCTCAGGGATGCCAGAGAGTCATCTGATCATTTCTTTCTCCCTGACTTAGCTAATTGGCACTAGACACAGAAAACAAAAACAAAACAAAATTCTAACCCAAACATGGTCAGAATTGAGAATCCTTGGTTAGTAAATATGAGATAGATGGAAGCTCAGACATTCTTAGGTATTTTTCTCTCCCTAAAAGGCACCTGGTTCTGGAACTACGGGAGTTCCTCAGGTAAGTTCAAATTAAATGTAATATACCATCCAAAAGATCTAGCTGTGTGACAATTTAAGAGACTGCCTTTTGAAATTCAGATAAAAATTATTCATAAGCAATTAACTTGTAACACTGTGAAGATTATGTGGGGTGCAAATGAAAAACTGAATGATTGTCCCCCCTGTGATCCAAAATCGTGGGTGGAGGGAGAGCCAATTATCTAATGGAAGAAAGGATAACAAAATGCAATAAATAGGGATGAACCTCAGGCCCTTTGCACGGAAATTTTGTTCACAGTCCTCTAACAGAGAGGTAGCAATACTGCAGTCACGGCAAGTGCCAGAGACAGGAACACACTTGTCAGATTCCAAAGTGGGAAGCTATGAAGCTCCATCCAAAGATGCCCCATCCACACTGTGCTTATAAAATCAGCATGTCCTAAGAAGCCAACTTCTATGTACCCTCCTACTTCAAATTATATCCTTAAAAAAAATAGGGCATTTTATTGAACAGAAGAGAAACACTAATGTATGCAAGAATCTGCTAGATGTGTGTGAGGAGCTGGACAGAAATTCCTACACCATCACGGATGGCCAGACTGCCATCCTCTCCCGCTTCAGACTGGTCTCTGCACAGTGTGGGTTCGGCTGTTTCCATCCGGTTTCAGAAGAGGCCACACGGAGAAGAGTAGATCAAATCAAGCCAACCATCTGGTCAATCTGCCGCATGTAGATGCTCTTTAAGGGCAGGGAGTATCTTCTCTCGTCAGGAACACGATTGCACTAGAAAGAAAAAAAACAAAGAGGAAAAATATAAACTTTGAATTAAAAATCCAAGTATTAATTGCTCAGGGAATAAATGGGGGTTTCTTTACCTGAGCACTGTTGACGGGTGGGGCCCTCTGTGCACTGCAGGATGCTTAGCAGCATCCCTGGTCTCTCCCGCTAGATGCTCCCTCAACCCCTACTCCCCCAGTCGTGACAACCAAGATTGTCTCCACACATTGTTCAATGTTGAGGAGCAAACCACTCCCCCAGCTGAGGACCACTGACTTTTTTTTTTTTTTTTTTTTTTTTACCACTGACATCATTTAATACCTTCACTTCACAGGTAAAGAAATGGAGACCCAGGCAGG
Organism: Eumetopias jubatus; assembly: GCF_037043125.1. Taxonomy (NCBI): domain Eukaryota; kingdom Metazoa; phylum Chordata; class Mammalia; order Carnivora; family Otariidae; genus Eumetopias; species Eumetopias jubatus. Next base: position 171,411,060 of record NW_028274807.1, read on the forward strand.
CTAAAAGACATCCACTAAAGGGCAGAGTGATCAGGACAAGAAGCTCATCCTTCAGGTTCTTAACTTAATCCACCCAGAATTTCAGAAAACACCTTAGCTATTTGAAAATACAGCTGGCCTTTGAACAATGCAGGGGTTGGGGCACTGACCCCAAGTGCAGCTGAAAACCCACATATAACTTCTGACTCCCTAAAAACTACTGATGGCCTGCTGCTGACCAGAAGCCTTACCAAGAACATCAACAGCTGGTTTAACTAGTATTTTGTATGCTGTATTTTTTTTTAAGGTTTTATTTATTTATTTGACAGAGACATAGCAAGAGAGGGAACACAGCTGGGGGAGTGGGAGAGAGAGAAGCAGGTTTCCCGCTGAGCAGGGAGCCTAATATGGGGCTCGATCCCAGGACCCTGGGATCATGACCTGAGCCGAAGGCAGACGCTTAACCGACTGAGCCACCCAGGCACCCCTGTATGCTGTATGTTATTATACACTGTATTCTTACAATAGAGTCAGCTAGAGAAAAGAAAATGTTATTAAGAAAATCATAAGGAAGAGAAAAATACATTTACAGGACTGCAATGTATTTATCAAAAAACATCCACATGCATCTCAGACCCGCATTGTTCAAGCGTCAACCGTACTGTGGTTTTTCTGAGTTTATGGTTCTTTCCATCCACACCTAAAACCTAAATGCTTGACAGAGTTGTTTTTTTGTTTGTTTGTTTGTTTGTTTTTAAGAAAAGCCCCTTTCACATGTATCATATGACCTCACTGATATGAGGAACTCTTAATCTCAGGAACAAACTGAGGGTTGCTGGAGTGGTCGGGGGTGGGAGGGATGGGGTGGCTGGCTGATGGACATTGGGGAAGATATGTGCTACGGTGAGCGCTGTGAATTGTGTAAGACTGTTGAATCACAGATCTGTACTTCTGAAACAAATAACGCAACATATTTTAAGAAAAAAGAAAAAGAAGAAGATAGCAGGAGAGGAAGAATGAAGGGGAGTAAGTCAGAGGGGGAGACGAACCAGGAGAGATGATGGACTCTGAAAAACAAACTGAGGGTTCTAGAGGGGAGGGGCTGGGGGGATGGGTTAGCCTGGTGATGGGTATTGAGGAGGGCACATTCTGCATGGAGCACTGGGTGTTATGAACAAACAATGAATCATGGAACAGTACACCAAAACAAATTATGTAATATATGGTGATTAACATAACAATAAAAAATTTAAAAAAGAAAAGCCCCTTTCTCTCCTCAAGGGCTGCCCGAACGGCCCTTCCTGGGAAGCTCCTCCTCATCCCCTCACGCATCTTCTGAAAAGTGACCTTGGCAATGAAGCCCTCTTTATCTCCCCTGGCAGAGTAACTCCTTGCTCCTCTGTGTTTCAGCAGCACTGCATGCAGCGCCTTATTGACAAATACCTGGGGAGGAGCCGGGCTCCCCACGAGACCCCTCTGATGGACCCACATCGCCAGAGCCCTAAGAGGAGTGTCTCCTTCCAGTCTACTTCCTGGCTCCAACACACGACCAGAAGCTCTCTGTGCCTCCCTTTCCCCACATGTAACATGAGGAGACCAAAGGCACCTACCCTCGCGGGGCCACTGTGAAACGTTACTGCATATAACCAGTTGGAAAAGGGGCCTGGGCTATGGGAGGTGTTATACACAAATGTTGACTGTAATTACTATTTTTCTGCCCCTAACTCTCCTCCTTCCCTTTCTATCTCAATTAGGCTGTGTTCACCTAGTCTACACTGCATGGCCTTATGGAGATTTGGGGGACCGATCTCTGCTCCGGTCTGTCAACGTAGTTCACAGACTGATGGTAAAGACCTTCAATGGGACATTGAAGGTCAAGTACAGAAGCACAGCCTAGGACCATGGGGTGTACCCTAGCCAAGGCAGTTTGGAAGTGGGTGGCAGGCATCTTGACAACAGAGGCTTTTTCTGAGCAGAGAGGCGGCATTCAATGCATGGTGGGATAACCCGGTTCGATTATTTCACCTGACACGGGGTCTCTTTCCCCATCCTCAATTCCAAACCGTCCTATTTGACTCAAATCAATACAACTACCTAGGACTCCTACCAGAAACCCCAGGACTTGTTTCTAAATCTTTCCCAGTGATTATCAGGACAGTCGAGGTGTGCTCAGTGAAACTCTGCTTTAAATGAAACTTCGTTCTTCTGCACTTTCAAGAGCATTTCATTAAAAATCACAACGACTGATGACTGCTCTTTTCTCCCTCTTCTGCTACTGGGTGATTTGGCTGGATCTCTTCCATTTGTCCCTCCAGATCCACTCTCTGCCCTTCTCCATCCTGCTCTGGCCCCAGAGGCCAACTCGGCAGATTATACCAAAAGGTCCCCGTGGCCTCTGACCCGTGGTGAGCATCGCCAGTGAGAAGCTCCAGCAGAGGAGAAGGCAGAAGGATGGTCAAGTGTTTACTCTGCTGGTTCCCTTCTGCAAGCTCAGTGGAGCTGGCTCGGAAGAACAAGGCTTCTGCCAGGAGCCCCCCACTCCAGCACGCCTCTCCCCACCCAGGTTCCCGTGACCACGAGCCCCTGCAGCTAGGACGAACAGTGCACTGCTCCCGTGAGTCCTCACACCCTGATGATATCCACGTCAATGGTCTTTTTTAAAAAAAAAAAAAAAAAGATTTTATTTATTTATCTGACAGAGAGAGACACAGAAAGAGAGGGAACACAAGCAGGGGGAGTGGGAGAAGGAGAAGCAGGCTCCCGGTGAGCAGGGAGCCCGATGTGGGGCTCGATCCCAGGACCCTGGGACCATGACCTGAGCCGAAGGCAGATGCTTAATGACTGAGCCACCCAGGCGCCCCTACGTCAATGGTCTTTTGTGAAACCTTCTCCAATGACCCAGTCTGGATGCCACCAATTTTCTGTCAGGGACTCTGGATGACAAGTTTGTATTATTTTCTCCTCGTCCACATGCCAACCACCCCTGAAGAAAGCAACTTACATTGGAGCTGGAGTTGATGACTTTTAACTCGGGTGATTTAGGCCTGTGCACAGACTTCCCGTCTTGGTCCTGCCCCGCCTCTTCGGAAAAGAGTTCCTTCCAGGGTGATTCCCGAAGATGTTTATCCACAGATACAATGTGTCCCTCAGTTGTAAACATGTATTTGGTTCCAGATTTGTGGACTGGATTCTCCTCATCAAATAGCTAGTAGGAAAGGAAAAAAAAGAAAATAAAAAAGATACAACTGGTAATTGTAGCACATTGGGAACAAACTCAGTCGAGTATGTCCCAGACTATTCAGGAAGTAGAATTTGCTGGGTCCTCAGGCTTTTCAGTGACAAATGGGTGAAAAGGTGGTTCCCAACTCTGGCTGCAAAGCACAATCACCAGTTTTGTTTAAATCCAAATGCCTGAATTTCCCCCATCCCATCCCACCCTGCTCGGACCTAAAGATTCAGAAATCCCAGGGCTGAGCCCAAACTTGCATAGTCTATAAAAGCTCTTCCCTGAGAGTTGTGGCACTAGAATTCTAGAACTATCGCCTCCTCGCACACACCTAGGTCCTACACTGGAAAATGTTGGAAGGAAAGAAGCAAATGCTTTATCCTTCACCATATCCCAGGGCCTGGCACAGAGCATGACACCTGTGCCATCATCCCACTGATTCCTGTCAGAACACAGGTGGGGCTCTGAGGACAGAGAGCAGTCCTTTCCTTCAATAGGAGGAATGTGGCAGGAGCATCCAGAAAGAACACCTAACTGAATACAGGACAGGTCGGTGAGGGGAGGAGCCAGGTGTCTAGTAAATGTTAAATGAGCAACCATTCAGAACAGAAATCTCAGTGATGGAAGAAACCTTACAGTCACCTGAAGTACTGTACAGATGAGGAAAAACGAGACTTGGCACAACTTGTCTGTGTTTCCACAGCTAACAGGAAATCTAGGTTTTCTCGCCCCAGACCCTATGGTCTCTCCTCTAGAACAGCCTAGGACATCTCCTTCACTCGCTCTAGAATTCACCCTGCGAACACCCCAGGCACCACGGGCTGCTGAACAGGGATGCACACCAGGCTCTTATCGGCCTGCAGCGGCCAGCCTGGCCTGGAGGCACGCACTGAGAGGGAGGCCTAGGCCCGCACGGGGGCCTGACGGCAGGCCGGCCAGCTTCCCATGGGCTGGACTATGTGGGCGGCTGGGGGGCACGCCTCCTCTGCAGTGTCCTGTGAAGAGTCACACCAGATTAGACTGGTAATTCCAAACCTTGGCTCGGTAGAGAATCACAAGTCACTTGTCAGAATTACAGATTCCTGAACCCACTTTCTGTCGATTCTGATTCAGGAGGGCTATTTTAACAAGGGCCCTAGGGTGATTCTGACCCAGCTGGCCCCCGGGCCTGGGAACCGGGAACCTCAATAATGCAGCCTATCACTACTCCCCTATTCCCTTTGAATCTCGGCCTCCACACTGCTTTCCCACCAGGAAGCCCTGCCTCTCTGTGCCTTGGAAGCATCCTGTTGCACAGAGTCATACCGAGTACAGCCGTAGAGAAGGTAGGCGAGTAGCTGCGTGCACAAGCCACAGACACCATGTGTGCACACTGCAGAGCAGGGGAGTGGAAAGAGCACTGCAGAAGGAGTCAGGACCAGGACTGAAGCCTCAGCGATGCCCTGAAGTCACCCTGAAAACCCAGGCAAGTCACCTGACATCTCCATGTAGACAGCAGCTCCCACAAGGGGAAGAATGAATGCCGACAAACGACCCCTTAAAGGTTTCCTCCAGGTCCCGTGACTCTCTCTCTCTCCACACCCCTGGGAATGTGTGCGTGGACAGAGAGCCAAACGGGCTGGGGTCTCGGCCAAACTCACATGCATCAGAAGACTTAAGAGCTGCAGACACTGCTGACTTCCTCAGAGACGCCTTCCCCAACCACCACAACTCATGTGTGCGGGTCCTCTAGCAACCGTGACTAGCACTTCAGACCGGTTGTTAATTGTAAATTCCTTTTGTTTCCTTGACGATGCCTCCCCCCATGAGATTAGAAACCTCGGCAGACGACAGCAATACGCTCTTGTTTTGATAGCACTGTGTCCCTGGGCCAGCACATGTCCAGCACGGAGCCGTGCTGGACATGCGCTAGACGGAAGACCAAATGAATGAATGCATGCTCCAAGCACTAATCAACGTTTCTGGGGTTCGCCTTCTAACACACATACCAGATACAAGTATTTACAGGTCTCACTGAGAAAGAAGCTCTCCATCCGGTCCTCTTTGGATTTGTCTATGACGTGATGCAACGTCGCATACCCACACCTACAAAAGAAGTTTTGGGTTAGTCCTGCCTCTGCTGCCCTCCTACCTGCTTATTAATTTAAGAAGCAGAAATAGTCTATTAACAGAACAATCAGCCAAATTATCAAATGCCATATGAAAAACAAATCAGGTTAGGTTTAAGAGCTATCCTTTTTCAGCCTAGGTTATTTGCAAATTTATGAAAAAGTGGTTTGGCTGCTAAATCATCGGGTTAGTTATAGGGGGAAAGAAGAGGGGGCTGGTGGAAGGTATTTGCCAAGCACTTAACATGACACCAAGAAAATGACTGGCAACAAATTTAGGACTGACAGAAATTTTTTGTCCAAATATCTGTAGAAGTGACTTATCATCGGATAGCCTAAAATACTATTTTGTAAGAAAATACTTAAGATACACTGCTAGGTGAAAAAAAGCAGGTCACAAAATTGAAATATAATTTTCTTAACATATATGTATATACACACATTATATATACAAATATATGAAAATGATCCTAAGTACATAAACTTAAATGTTGATTGTGGTTATCTACACACGGAGAGTACAATGATAATATTCTATCTCCATATCTTCTGTACTCCCTAAACTTTTTAGTACATGTATTATTTGTACAACTAGGAAAAATAAGTTACTTAAAAAAAATACATAGAAAAAAAGGTGAAAAAAAATAGCAATTCCCATTATAAGGGACTGGTCCTGGTATACAAAAAGTAAGCAATTTCCCTACAGAACTAACATTAATGACCTGTTCTATAAATTAAAGTGCAAAACAGAATATTTCCCCAGAACCAAAAATAAATCAAAAGTGGCCAACAGAAAAAGGAAGGAACTTAGGAAACTAACTTGACTTTTGTGTACTTTTCCAGACTCTGCAGAATATCCATTCCTACATGGAGGTAGAAGGGATTCTTGGTTGCCTAGAGAGAACATGAGAGAATGTGATCCAGCAAGGGCCTGGAAAACATGCCATCAACAAACATCACGGTGACTGCAGGAACCTCCCGAGGAAGTGAGTCACTGGCCAAAGGCAGGCACAGCGCCCAGCTCACGTTACCTTGAAGGGTCACAAACGTTACAGAACTACGGTGTTCTGTTGGTTCACGTCAAAGTACCCGTACCATCTGTTTAACCGTAACCAGGGCTGAGACAATCCGCTCCAGGGTAGAACGGTACCCTGCTCTGGCTCTCCTGATCCCCGTCATGGTCAGACACAAAATAACAGTACCATGTGTGAGAACAAATCTAGTTTCTCTTTCGCCTTCGAACTCTCTAGAAACTTAAGATGCAGGCCCAAGGACGCAAGACATTGCCCCCATTCCACTTATAGAGCCTTTTGAGGAAAAGCTAAGAGGAACAGGAAGACTTTCAAACAGGAGGCCCCCACACTTTCCTCTTGAACTGCCCGATGAACTCAGTCCTTAGGGTTGCTTACTCTGCTGTCACGTGCTCTTACACAGTTTCACTAGGAAACCAATTCTCTGCAAAGATGAGACCACTACTCCACAGTTTAAAAGCTGGGGATCATCTTGAAGTCACGCCTAGTGCCTGCCTGCAGCGGCAAATGCAAACGCCTATGTCTGAGGGCAGCGGTCTGTGTGGGAAGAGAGCACAGGGAGTGGTCTCCGAAGGCAGGGCCAGGAAGCTCTAAGAAAACAGTCAACGGGAAGCAACTGAAAATAGGAAAGAAGAAGTGACAGAAATGAAGAGGTATGAACCCAAAGGCAACAGACCTAAGCTTAAGAGGAGACTCAGCAGCACCCAGGCGTGGCCTCCTTGGAGCGCGCAGAGCCGGGCTGTCCACCCAGCTCAGAGAAGCAAACTCGGAGGCTATCCGTGCCCTCTTCTGAGAGGTTATCTAAGGTTCACGAGGTCTCTCTTTGCACGTGAGGCCTAAGACCAGTTTCATAGGATTTCTCCCTTTTTCATCTAGAAGCAAATGGCACGATTCTGCGTTAATTTTTTCTTTAATAAATCCTAACCACAGTACTAACTCTACTACGAGAACTCATAAAAGTAAGTATCTTCTTGTGCGGGCTTGCCCCCTGCAGGCATTCGTCACAGGTCCACTGAGGTGCACTGAAGGCCGACTTTGCAGAAAGCTGCTGCATTTGTGAATGGATGCAGACTCTCCATCATGTGTATAGATGGAGGGCACGCCCAGAGGTAAAAATATCTGCCTTAGACTGCGGGGGAGACTTCACAGTTAAAGTGACAATCCCTCTGGCATTAAATTTCATGGAAAAATGAACACTGTATGTTTTGTTTTGTTTTTTAAGCGTTAAACAAAAATAGACATTCAGATAAATCCCAGATGATTTCCTTTACCCAGAAAAAGAATTCCTTTGGTCTGAATGATGATTACACAGACCAGGGTTCCACAGTGCATGACAACAGAACTGTATCTCAAAAAGAGTTCTTTGGCCAAACACATCTGGAAAACACGGAGTAGTAAGTCCTCTTCCATGTTTAAGGATGTGAGAGAGAAAAGCCCTATGGTGCAGGCGCGATGGGCTTTGCAGAAGGTTAGGTTCAACACCTCCATGTGTGACCGCAGATGTCTTCTCTGTTCTGTGGAACCGGGAATCACACTCAATACCAACAAGCCTATGGTTAGGCAGCATCCATCTCCGAGTCACCAGCAAACACCACAGTTCTACCCCAATCAGCCAATGTCTGCTAAAAACCAACCGCTATAGGTCCTGCTAGCATTGAAACACAAAGTCTAGCACCTGGTAGAGGAGATATGTAGACTCCACTAACTCCGGTCTCAGTGGATAGAAGAGCACGTCGGGGGCCTGGAGCTGCCAGTTATACCTCTCAGGGAGGGCCCCGTAGCGTTTCCAGATGGCGTAGTAAAAGGCATGGAGGCAGATGGCATCTTCCACATCTCCGATCAGAACCTAAGGAGAAGACGCTTTTCTCAGAGTGGTAAGACGTGACACAAAGGCCTTGGGCTCTCCCTCTGCCCCCCAGTTCTTATCTGACCTGGTTGGAGACAAACCAACCCAGAAGTAGCAAGCCAGAAAAAAGGATGCCCTCCCTAACAGACCGTCCGTGCCAAACTCATGGGAACTGCATAGCACAAGAGGTTAACTATACTTAGGAGCAAAGAATAAACAATTAAGAGACAGATGACCCAAAAATCACATATGGTTACTTTTCAACCATGGTTTTACCCTTATTTAGTATGGCTCTGTTCCAGATCCTGAGGACTAATGTCACAAACAGAATAATCAAGACATACTGTGCTACTAACCTCCCAAATCCGGAGGAGCCAGAGAATACTCTGGTATCACAAAAAGAAAAGAGAAAACACAGAAACCCTTGGCAATGATTGCATTTTCTTGGCAAACATGGTTGCTGAATACCTGCAGTCCAGGGAAGAAGGCCTGCAGAGAGTCAATCCAAGTGTTCATCAGCTGCCCGCTGAACATGTTCACATTCACGTACAGCGGCGGGTCTCCTTCTCCTTCATTACAGGCTTCCCGACTAACGGGTGAGCAGAGCAGGCAAAGGTGAGAAGAAAGATCGCTGACAGCCCTCCAGCCCTACTCCTCCCGCAGCCCCTGGTCCTTTAACTTCAATGGCATCAACATTAACATTTTCTCCTAACTCATTCTTTAAAGCTTTGGAGATAAACTGCCTCTACCTGTGGATACCAGACTCTAGCATAAGGTAACATCTGCCATAGAATAAAAGTGCTGAACTTAGCCATCGTAACTGATCGGGGCTTTCACTGTGTTTTGCAGAGGGCACTTGGACATTCCAAATGGCTTACAAATACTGCCACATAATGCGGTATCTAGCAGGGTCTTTGTTGGATTTGACCTGAGTGGAAAAGCCTGGTTTCTTCTACACAAAAAAAGGATCTCTTCTCTAATAAGATCCTACACCAGGGGCCTGGAGGAACGCATCAGAGCAAGATGCTTAGGGATTACTGCTCAATTTAGGTTGGGACTTTAAAAAAGCAAAAATGACTGAACCCTGGACAAATAGCCTCTTACTAAAACACAGCACTCACACAAAGGGTTCCTACAACAGCTAACGTAGAAATGGGTCCAAGAAAATCCCAACATGCAGAAACTCAGTAGCTATCACCTGCACTGGACATTTAATATACAAAAGCATACAAAGAAAGACCTAAGGAAGTGAGGTGACATCGAGGTAGAAGCCACTGCAGCTCTGAATGGCACTTTTCCCCAGCCCTCCTGATTGTACAACTGGGTAGTAGCAAATAATGCTGTTTTAAACTACAGCGCGGGGAAATGTGGTAACTGTCCTTTCTCTCGTGAGGTATACAGACCAATCCGAACGATTCTTTGGAAAGTAAAAGAACCGAAGTAACTCAATAATGGTCCTGTATTACAGCTTTATATGCGATGAAAGCCACAGTGAAACACAGGCACGTGTCACTCCTTGTGGCAACCAGTGTCCACCATGGCCCCCGAAGATCCCTGACTCCGGGCAGTCACAAAGGCTATGACTTGTATGGCCCCCTCCCACACTGGACCGCGGCTGGTCTGCGGGACCTACAGAGCCAGGCAGAAATGTTGGTTCATCATTCCAAACTTAGGTCACAAAAGCACACTTTTGGCCTCTCTTTCTATCTCTCTCAGACCACTCACTCTGGGGGAAGCCAGCTGCCATGACCTGCCTACAAAGAGGTCCACGTGGCGAGGAACTGAAACCTGCCAACCAGCACAGGAGTGAGCCTAGAAGGGGGCCCCCCAGCCCTGACCGAGCCCGGACACGGCTATAGCCCCTGCCAATAGCCTACTGACAACCTTGCGAGACCCTGGGTCCACTCAGCGGCTCTTGGCTTCCTGACCCTTGGAAACTGTGGAAGATAATGTTTGTTGTTTTAAGCCACTAAGTGCTGGGGTAATTTGCTATGCCGCAGTAGAAGCCTAAAACAGATCTTCACCCCCAAATGTCTGCCCAACAACTAGGAAGTGGGAAGATGAATGCAGAGACCACAAGACGCAGCGGATTCCCGTTGAGAACACACCCTACTTGTTTTACAGGGCAAGAGAGGAGACACACCCTCTTCTTAAGTAGTTCTGAATACTCCGGTACGCAGCATTAAACATCTCGAGGTCTTCCTTTTCTCCAAAGAGAATGTAAGATTTCAAGAGGTATTCATAGAAGGAGTCCAGGCCAGCACCCAAGCCACTCTGCTTTCCAACCCAGCGGCCCGTCTGAATGTTCACCACATTGCCTGCAAAAACAAACAAAGCCTATCAGGCCCCAGGTATCTGGGGACGGCTCCTCCTCCAGGGTGCCCTCCAACCCTGGCCCCGCCAATCTCCCACACCCTGGGCCTTGGCGGAAAAGAAGGAATGAGCGCTTGGCTCTCGCATTTTTATCAGTCCCATCAGCGGCACAGAGAGCCAGGAAATCTTTCTCAATATACGGTATTTAAACACTGGGACAAAACTGGGGAAAACACTTGAGGCAAGAGAAAAGTAAATTTGTCATTTTGCCTTTCCAGATTAACAGTGCATTTCAAATGCCAAAGGAGTGTTCAAACCTTTGACTCAGTAATGCCATTCCTGGCAATTTATCCTTAATGAAAAAAAGTCTTTAAGAAAAGGTATTGTGTTGTTCATCAAGAATTATGAACTGTATGATTTATGTTATCTGTAAAATGGGGGGAAAAAAGAAAAAACAGAAATAATGCAAGTGTCCAACACTGGAAGAGTTAATGGACTCTGTAGATTTTAAAGACGGTAGCTATGAAAACAAGGTAACAACTTTAAAAACCTGAACTGCCAAATGCAAGGCAGAGTAAAAATGCTTATTTATATTAAAAGTTGAAGGTATATAAACATTGCACATGCCAGACTGAAAGGACCTATGGGAAATTTAAAAGGTGACAATTTGTGGTGACACTGGCAAACCATTTGGTGGTGGGGTGGCAATTTGGGCAACTTGTTTATTTCTACCAGTGTTGTTAAACACAACAAATATGTAAATAAATTTAATAATTTAAGGAATAATCAAAAATCACTTGTGGGGCGCCTGGCTGGCTCAGTCAGTGGAGCACGAAACTCCTGATCTCGGGGTTGCAAGTTCGAGCCCCATGCTGGGCACAGGGATTACTTTAAAAAAAAAAAAGTCACCTTTAAAAAGCAGTGTTCTTGAAATGATACTCTATGGCTCTAGGACAACTAATCAAGGTACTTCTCAATGATAAAAAAAATTTTTCTGGGGCACCTGGGTGGCTCAGTTGGTTAAGCATCTGCCTTTGGCTCAGGTCATGATCCCAGGGTCCTGGGGTCAAGCCCCACATCTGGCTTCCTGCTCAGCAGGGAGTCTGCCCCTCCCCCTTGCTCATGCTCTAGCTCTCTCTAATGAATAAATTAAAAAAATTTTTTTAAACTTTTCTCAGTGTAAGACAGTTTAAAATAGTATCTTGAGTTAGCAAAAAACTAGTAATTATTGAAGATGAATGATGAGTACACAGGGATTCATTATTCATTATACTTTCTCCCTACTTCTGTAGGTTTGAAATGTTCCATAATAATTTTTTTAATAACATCTTGACCAAGCATTCTCAAGAGGAAAAAAAAAAATCCCACCTAATATAGGTTTAATCTGGCCTTTCGCCTACTACCACATGCCTAGAGTTTTTTAAAGGAAAAAGCCACTCCACCGGTACCTCCAAACGCCTATATTTAGAGCCTTATATTGAAACAATATAATCTGCCTCAGAGGCGGTTCTTTTTATAGCATTTCCATTAACAATTATTTTCAAGTGGAATATGCCAAGGGATTCAAATCAGAAGGGAACCCTCAAACAGCAAAAGCATTATTCTTTCCCATCAAACATTACAGCCTCACTCTAGGCAGAAAGTCCCACAGAGAAATTAGACATGGCAGACACGAAGGGCCATTCTCTCTGAGGTGTCCATTGTCAGGTTCAGTGGTACAGACAGAAGTAGTGGCGAGCAGGGAGAACCCGAGAGAAGAGGAAAGGAAAGGGGGTCAGATGTACCCAGTCCCAGTGGCCTGAGAAGGTGCCACCACACCTAATAATCCCGTATCATTGCTCCGCAGGTCCCAAAGGGCTTTCACAGCACGTCTGGCCACCCACTCAAATGTAGAATCCCCCAGGAGTCGGCTCAGAATCCCAAATTCCACCAGGAGGGAACCAGCGCCTGCTGTGCATGTCTCATTATTGCTGTCAGGAGGAACGCCTGTCTTTAGATTCACCTGGGGACAGGAAGAGACAAAGGATTTGTGGCAAGACTTGTGAGGAACCCTCAGGGCTAGAAGGCCAGGTCACAGCCACTAGATTCAACTACTGAACCAAACTTAATGCAGCGTGACTCAGCTCACCGCCTCCCATGTCACACCTGAGATAGATATGGGAGTTAAGCTTAAACGACACAAACAAGGCAATAAGAACACTACGCCTTGTTTTAATAAGAGCAAGTCTTAGGGGGATGGTTACAACGCTGTGCTCTAATCCACCTCTTTCCAGCACCAGGCTTTGGTATTAGAAACAAAGGCCAGCTGTGGAATGCCTTATCAGTTTTAAGTGAGCTACGAGGAACTCACCCCTGCTCAGCGAACATAAACAAATCACAGACTGGCAGACAAGGGAGACACAGGAAGAATGTGACAGCCTGTTTCATCACTGAGGCTCTGTGGGCTGGCAATTCTCTGCTGGTTACCTAAAAGGCTGACTCAATTCCCAAGGGAGTTCTGAGCTCAGCAAATCGGGTGCCACAAAGACAGAATCGCATTCCAGATCTTGCAGTTAAATCAGCAGCTCACTGGCTGGGCTGGGCAGGCTTTTATTTGAAAGATCCACGTGAAGCACTCCCAAGAACAGTCGCCAGGATCCTACAGTACACACATGAGGGTCTCTGCGGGAATGTACTTGAGTCAGAAATAAAGACAGATCCCCCATGCTATTTGGTAGCAGGGGATACAAATCTCACATGCCGAGGAACTTCAGGATACTGAGCCCAGGAACCTAGTAAGTTCCTTAAGGGGAAGAATCAAATGTGTCAACAGTATGCCTGGCACACAGTAGGTGCTCGGTAAATGCTGAATGAATTAAAAAAACATCCTGCATCACATTTTGGGACAAATTCCCTCAAGGACACAGCTTTCCTCTTTCACATCACCTCCCCACTTGCCCCAAATAAATGTATCAAAAGAGTTTTAATTCAGGAAGATGGTGACACGTCCAACTAGTCTACCTACCCGAGGATAGGGGATCCCTGTCTTGGTGTTTTCAAAGGCCGGCAGGAGCCGCACAGCCAGGTCGTGGGCCATGTGCAACAATTCGTTATCATAATCCTTAATTGTCATGTCACCAAAGGGCTGCTTGGAGTCAGTTATTATTCTGTGGGCAGAGAGGAGGCTTCCTAGGACCCTAAAAGACAGGACGACAAGAAGAACACACAAAAACAATACAATCATGTTGCTTGTCAATGCATACAATCTGGTTCAGACTGAAAGAAGCAGCCTCAAATCCCTTGAACTCAGAGCTGCCTGGAATCAGAGGGACTGAGCTTAATGGCTTCTCGAAGTTCCTTCCAGCCCTGATAAACGACCGATTTTTTATTAACCACATCATTGAAGGTGGGGGGGCAGAGAACCATTCACCTGAGGCCGCCAAGAATAATCTCACTTAAAGTAATAACTAATGGCCGGCAGTCTCTATCATCTTATCGGAAGGGAGGGCATTAGCCAGTCTCAGAATAAACATTACCTTTCAGTATTAATAAATGACTCTTGATTTTTCTCACATGGGGAAAACACTTAACCACATCAGAAACAGGAAAGGGCAAAACAACAAACACTAAGTAACTTTCCCAGTGTGGGCTGCCCAACAGCTGAGAAATTGTCCACGTCCTGGTGAGGAGGCAAGGTGAGGAGCAGGAAGAAACCTGCTCGGAGGCAGAAGGCCAGCAGCTCAGATGTATGAACCTCCGGAGCCAGGAATCATGCACCGCTCCAATGACCTCAAGCTGACTGTGATGTGTGTGTCGGCACAAATGTTTTCATAGCTTTAATTTTAAATAAATAAATGATACATCTGGAATGGTATGCAGTAACACAGTTTTCAAAAAGTTTAAATAGTAAAATAGTCACAACATATCAACCTAGATAGAGGCAAGATACAAAACTGGGTATGGAACATGGGGGGAGGTTGGGAGGGGGGCGGCGGGCACGAGGTGGGGGCGGGGAGAGAAGAGAGAGTGGCACATGAGGGGGAAATACACCCAAATGGTAAGCAGTGGGTGGTAGGTAAGATGGGAAACTTTCATTTCCTTCAGAAATGTGTTGGGGTTTTCCTAGGACACAGTGAAGGAAGGAAATGAGACCAGACACCAAGTGACAGTGAAAATCTGCATTAAAAGGACACCCATCTCCAATCTTCATTAAAGCTTAAGTGAGTCTTTTCAGCCCCCAATGTAATTACTTTGAAATGTCAATTGTTCCACTGTTGATAAAGCCCAAAAGGGAGAGGAGAAATGGACACAGCGCCCATTAGGTCTACCCCACAGACTCTCTACCTGGATCTTACAGCTGGCAGAGCCTCACAGGAATTTTGCTGCTCACACACACAAAAGAAGCCTTCAATCCATTTCATGTACTATTTTACCTTATTGTAGCCTCAAAGACTTGGACGGTGGAATCTTTGTCAAATGAAACTGTGTCGATCACTAACTTGACTGCTTTCTGGAACTCAGATGAATTTCCCATTATCTTTAAAAAAAGGAACACAAAGCATTACAACAGCTTGAAATGACACTGAGGGACCACTTAGTCTAAATGTCTGTACAAGGTTTTGCCACCCATGGGAGGAGCAGAAACACAAAGGTAGAAAAGCACGGTTATCTCTTAGAATATATTCTAGGACAGATGGCAAGCCCATCACCCGCAACTCAAGAATCCTATCTCCAAATAGTCAAACTGTGAAATAATTCCTCATGAATCATTAGTACCCCTCAACTTCCCACTAGACTCTCCCTCAAACTTCAGTATGATCTGATTTAGCATGCAAGGCACTAGAGTTCCTAAAATTCTTGAAATGAGTAAAAATAAATCCAAAAACCAAAGAAACAAAAATATAACTTCCCCTATGCTCCTCAAATAAATCGACAGCTTGGGTGCTTGGCTCCCAAGAGACCAAAACATCTGGAAAACAGACTTGTTGCTGGTTATCCAGATGTCTAAACACTTTGAGAAATAGTAGCATTTTCTTTTGGAGCACAGCATAAAACCAGTGGCATTCAAAACAAACAAGACATACAAATAATCAGCTCCGTGTCCTTTTTTAAAGAGTGATCTAAAATTATAATTCCTATTTTGGGTGCATGAATATGATCTCATACAAAGCTGCTCTCTCCTATAAGAAGTGCAAATTGGGAATAAAATTTTACAGATTAACCGAACCGAAACGCTTTCATTCTGTTCAAAAATTTAGGACAATCCTGGGACTTTAAGGACATCACAATGATACACACACAAAAGAAAAACAAATAATTTCATCCAGACACTATTTCTTTCAAGTGTGCCTTATTTCTAGTATTTATTGGTGTAGCGCATCTTTTTATTCCCCTCTTCATTGTTACTATTCCTAAGTACAGACGTTTCTTTCCTGGCCTTTAGTTCTTTCTTTTTAAAAGATTACACAATAATGCTACAAGTCACAGCCAATGGTCAGGGGACTGCTATCTTCTCACTGTTTCCACAGCACATCTGTTAGAGCCTGTTTAAAATGTTAGCAAGAGAACAAGAAAACCTCAACTGAAGTAACACCTGAAAAATAAGCCTGAAGTGCTAGCACGCCAAAGCCCGGATATTCTACAATGAAAACCACAGAAGTGGCTTTGTTTCCTTACAGATGCTCACCAGCAACAATATCTGTTAGTAGCTGCAGAGGCTGATACAATCTCAGATCAAGTGGAGGATGGTGAAGAAAGCCAGCAACTTTCAATTACATATTCTAATTTACCATTTTAGTCACACAGCTACAGAGTAAGCAGGCTGTAAATCATTCACTCATGCTTAAGAAAACCTGGACTGAACAGAAGAGTTAAATCGGTTTCTTTACTGCAGGATTTCTCAGAGCCTTTAAAATTCTGATCTACCTTGTAGCTCTCCAATAATGGGATGGGCATGCAGAATTTCTCAAGGTTCACTTGGGAACAGAATTCTTCTTTTGGGGAATATACCCTTAAGAAACAGTGCTGGGAAATGCCGAATTTGGAGAAATTCATTTTTTGAACACATATTTGCACTCCTACTATGTGTGAGACACCATTAGGTGGAGAGTGCAATGAGTAATGGAAATGAGGTCTCTGTAGTTCCTGAGCATGGCAGAGGGGTAAAAAGATACAATGAAGGCCAAAAAAGAGGTCAGGTGTGAGAAAGGTGCTCCTTCATAATGTATATGAGTTTTGGGACACTCTTTGAGCAACACCTAAAAGGCTGAGTCAGCCTCTGGTATCTTCAACAAGCTAACGATAATTAGGTTGAGCAGACTTGTCTGGGCACATTGTGATCGCCCATGATGGATGACTGAAGTGGAGCAGCAAGAACCCCAGAAGGAGAAATTGGGCCACTAAAATGCTATGCAGCCACAGGCTGGCAGAATGAAAGCCCAGGGCCCCCGCAGACCCTGGGCCCAGGAGGGCACTGAGAGATGGCTCAAGCTCCTTACAAGTCCTAGTGAGTCTTCGGCCAGTGGGCTCCTGAGCAGCTGTAATACTAACTTAGCTAGCATTACTCACGTCCAACCCCTGAGAGTTTTAAACTTTTCTCAGCGAAGTTCAAACAGAAAAGAGGACATTATTAAATGCAGGGTCTGGGCTCGACTACGGGAAGAATTCTCTAATGGTAAAGGCATGCTGGATAATGAAGCGGAGCAAAGAGGCTGTGCAATCACCTTCACGAAGGAGGATCTAACGTGCTACGCTGAAATACAGTGCCTTGGAAGCCAAGTGCTGAGAGGCAGACTGCACGCACGGCACGCACGGCGTGATGGTAAGTACCACACCACAGTGGCGTCCTGCTTGCAGTGTGCTTCTTCATATCCGTTCAGAGGTCTCCAGCTTCCAGACTCCACGAGGGAAACCACGGGGCGCTGGGGGAAAAGGCAGCACCCAAGTTGGCAGCCCCAGTGGGGACAAAACATGGAGTGGCACGCAGAAAGGAGTGTTTCTAAAGAGCTTGCGTGATGGCCCGGGACCAGGGCTCAGGACACACTGTTGGGGAGCACGTAGCCGGATGCTATTTCAGGAGCTTGTCTTTTACTTCTCAGATCTTAACTACAGTAACTGTCAACTTGAATGGAATGCTCTACTGATTCCTTTATTGAATAAAATAGTGGGAAACTGAGAGAAAAATAGGTTTCCCCCAAAACAATCATACTTTCTTCTCCATTTTATTTAGGGGAATCACATTTCCACTCCTTTAACCTTGAATGCTTTTCTCGCCCTCAGCATTAAGGTCATAAAAAAAAACAATGGCTATCAAAGCTATGAATACATTTTGAGTATCAGGTTTCCTGGAACTCCCATCCCTGGTGGAAACTAGGGATAATCAACCCCAAAATATCTTAATTAATGAAAAAAATAATAAGGCTAAACACTTACTGCAAGTGTATCCAACGCATCAACAAGAGTCAATGAGTAATTCCCGAGGACATCATTGATGTTCAGATTTGAACTGAAAAAGAAACAAAATTAAAGTTAAAGAAAGGTACTTTATTTTAAAAGAGAAAAGGACAATAAAACTAAACACCCATGAGAAACTAAAACTGTTGGCAACTCTTATTGATTCAGGGACGATTATAGGTGGGTCAGTATGGCAGTAGTCTTTCTATCTCCTAAGTGACCATTTCTAGAGTGTCTGCAAGTGGACTCAAGTCACCCAACAACAGAGACACACTGATGACGCTATTGTGGGAAGAACATGCAACAGGAAGTCCGGAGATGGTGAACCAGAGTCGTGCGCCCTCCCTGAGGTACAGTTTTATCACCACAAATCACCTCTCCAGTCAGCTTCAAAGAGCTCTGATTTCAAAATCATTAGGAATGGAAAAAAGAAAGACCCTGTCATGTGACCTGCCCATGACCCTTTATTTTATTTTTTTGAAAGATTTTATTTATTTGTTTGAGAGAGAGAGTGTGTGTGTGCACACAAGCAGGGGGAAGGGCCAGAGGAAGCTGGAGAAGCAGACTTCCCGCTAAGCAAGACTCCATCCCAGGACCCTGAGACCATGACCTGAGCCCACAGCAGATGCTTAACTGACTGCGCCACCCAGGCGCCTCCCCCCCCATGACCCTTTAATATAGAAATCAGCCGCTCCAGCAGGTTACACACAACAGGAAGCAAATACCTTCTGTGATGGCCTGATTACCACTCACTTGTGCTTTGGTTGGGGGAATACATTAACCTCTTGATCTCATTTTCTCATTCACATCTCAAGGAATCCCCATCACCTCAACCAACTCGGAGGGGCTGAGCCAAGGCAGGACTTCTCTGCGCTGGAGCTGCACCCTCGTTTCTGCCCACACGTCCTGTTCCCACAGTCAACGCGGATTTCCCTTCTTTCTGAAGCAACCTTAAGACACCGACTTCAGGCCTGCAATGACGGGAAAGCTCCCCAGTCACTGGGACAGCTCCTTACAACACTAAAGCCAATGACGAGGACAAAGAATAGGTCTGGGAAGGGCAGGGATGGAGCAATTGTGCAGCTTGACAAACTGCAGGGACTTCAGTAATTCCCCAGTCTCATTCCCACAAGCCCAGAAAGGAAAGGGCAAAAGCCTAAAAAGACGGAAGGAGAGAAAGAGGACACATCTGTTTACTATTAAAGACCAAAGCGAGAAGCCCTAGCTTTATCTTCAACAGGAGATTCACTGAAATGATGGCACCTTCCAGCACATCCGTAGACCACTGTAGCCAGTCTTTGAGTCACTCGAATGGGGCCTCGTCTTGCTTCCCCTGTTTTGGACGGCCCGCTCTGCTCTCTGAAAGTGTACCCTCCAATGTGCCTTGGTCGGGTGAATGGCCTTACAATGATGCAGGCACACACAGCTTCAACACATCACAGCTGATCCTGCGCGAGCCTTTCTGTTGCTTTGTTGTGTGCTGTTGTTACCCCCACTAAATCTAGGACAAAGAATTTAGAGCTAACTTTGAGATACATTGTCTCAAACAAGCTATAGAATAGAAGGGGCTATCTAGGAACCAGGGTTATCTCGCCCCTCACAAGCCACGAGGCCAGCATACTGCATGGCTGAAAACTGCACCTGCTTCTTCTATTTGTGGATTCTTTCTAAATAAAGTTATATAATTGTAAAAGGTCCTCTAAAGACGAGAGCCATGGGTTAAAATAAGCACTTCAAGGGCAGTGCCAGCCAGAAAGGATACAGGAAATGCCGAAAGTTGGAGGAGAAGGTCAAAGACAGAGAGATCCTCGTGCTCAGTTCTGCCAACTCCAGAATATTCTGTCGGGTTTAAATATTTAACTGCATTGCTCTGTGGCTCAGAAACAAAGAGTGGGTTCCCACGTCCCACCTCATTGGAAAATGGCTCCCTTGCCACTTAGCATCCAAGCTGGATGATGTATAAAACACCCCAACTGCCCTCTCCTGAGCTGTACCCTCATCTGGGCCAAGCTGTACCCTCACCCTCTCCACCTGCACAGGCCTGTGGAAGGCAGTATGAATTCTGACCACTACACTCCTTCACATGTTTTATAGTACTTTCCTGTTAGGCTATAACTAAAAAGGACCCAACTTTACACTACTTCTCAATACAGTGCCCAAGCAGTCACTCAGAATGAACAGTTATAAGAAATGCCACAGTAAGGGAGCCTGGGTGGCTCAGTTAAGCAGCTGCCTTCAGCTCAGGTCATGATCCCAGGGTCCTGGGATCAAGTCCCACATCAGGCTCCCTGCTCGGCAGGAAGCCTGCTCCTCCCTCCCCCACTCCCCCTGCTTGTGTTCCCGTTCTCGCTGTCTCTCTGTCTACATACATACATACATACATACATACATACATACATACATACATAAATAAATAAAAGAAGAAGAAGAAAAGAAAAAGGAAATGCCACAGTAAAAAAATAAAAATTTGGAATAACCGGGTGGGTTCCTGAAAAATCTAAAGTGTGCATTAAAACACTTTTAATTATTTTCTACCAAGTAACTGCTATACACTCTTTCAAAATGTGCCATAATAGAAAGAAAAGAAAGAGGGGTGTGAAGGAAAATGTAGATTCCATAAAATCCTCTTGGCCTAATAGCACCATATTACTGTGATTCCATTTATTCCAGCCCACGATGTAGGTATAAGACTGTGGCCTTGTTCTTTGCAGATTGATCGATGGTCAGCCTGACTTATCTGTTAAGTGCCTCAAGCCAAAAGAACTCAATCTTCCAATACAGGGCTAGGCCCACAAGTACACGTCTTTCCACATCACCAGCTGGCTGAACCACGATGACCCAGAATTAAACTCTCCACTTAATTTACCACGTGTGCCTGTTCATGACATTCGTCCCAGTGTGAATTTATAAGGTTCTTATCACCCCAAAACAGAGCTGAAAAAACTACAACCTTTGGCAGGCAATTTTTGATTATATAACTAACAAAATCAAACATATGGTTTAAAAAAAAAATCTCCCACATATACTTAACCTGTACCAGCTGTTCAGAAATCTACCCGGTGCTGGGTAGGCACAGAGGTAATACAAGAAACAGTCTCTGTGTCGAGGGACGGATAATCTGGGGAGACACGCCAAAGGGAAAGGAAGGTGAACACAGAACAGTACTCAATTCTGAAGTGATGTGGAACAGCAGACCAAAGAAAGGAACTGAAAGGAGAACCAAGTAAAGCAAGGAAAATCGTCTTCAAATAGAAAAAGACTTAGGTCTGACTCTGAAGTGGGACAGGAGGTTAGAAAGAAAGAAGAATGCACAGGAGGCCATCTTAGGCTAGGGGTGCCTAGGAATGGGTCGGTTTGGTGGCCAATATCAGTTGGGGTTGTTCATAGATTTGCTTTTTTACCAAACAGCAAAATGGCTGGGGAGGAAGCAAAGAAGGATCATGTGCCCAAGGCCTGAACTATTGTTATCATTCAAAAGATTACAAAAAATATAATATCCAAATTTATTTGAAGAAACTTTTGAATTCGGGGTGCCTGGGTGGCTCAGTTGGTTAAGTGACTGCCTTCGGCTCAGATCATGATCCCGGAGTCCTGGGATCGAGTCCCATGTCGGGCTCCCTGCTCAGCAGGGAGTCTGCTTCTCCCTCTGACCCTACCCCCTCTTGGGCTCTCTCTCTCAAATAAATAAAATCTTAAAAAAAAAAAAAAAAGAAAAGAAACTTTTGAATTCGGATCCTCCAATCCAAATTGAGGCTACGAGAATAACCGACTTTGCATATTAATCTGTAGCTAGGCCAAAAGATTTGCTACTATCAAGTATTCAGGTTTCATTTACTTCACGTTAACTCCTCACCCTACCTACAGTCAAACAAGACAAGCAAGACAAGCCTCAAGTAAATGTGACTAAAAAGAAAAGGTACACAGGTTGAGTGCCCATATTTTGTTTCTGTACTTCCTACATAGTATCTAATGGTTTTGTCACTCTATATTTTAAATGCATCATTAGAATACACTTGACAACTATCATTAGAATACGTTTGATTTTTTAAAATCTGAAAAATTTGGGGGCTCCTGGGTGGCTCCATCGGTTAAGCATCTGCCTTCGGCTCAGGTCAGGATCTCGGGGTCATGGGATGAACCCCACGTCGGGCTCCTGCTCAGCTCCCTCTCCGTGTTCTCTCACTCTCACTCTTGTTCTCTCTTAAGTAAATCAATAAAATCTTTACCCCCAAAAAATATTAAAAAAATAAAATAAAATCGGAAAAGTTTCTATTGCAGGTTATATATTTTGGGGATGTAAACATATCCTATTGTTTCAGAGCCAGAATGACAAAGCTCTGGTTCTAAACTTTTCCTTGAAAATACTAGCCTGAAAGGAGTTAAGTTAAAGAAAGGAGAGTAAAAAAAAATTAACTTTCCACTCTTTGGAAGCAGCTAGTGTGAGGGGTCTACTCAAGGCCATCATAACCCGAGTTCTTTCACCTCCTCAAAGACACCAAAGGTTTATCAACTGAAAGGTTTTATTAACCTCTGGGCACAACCTTTCCCAAATGCCATCCCCCCGATATTTCAAACTCCATCTTTCCAACAGCAATACATCTGTCTCAAAGCAACCTGACCTCAGTTTACCCACACCGCCACTGTACAATCAAACCAAGACACTCATCAGCAAACTTCATCCTGAAACAAAAGCCTATGCCACCAGGAACTACCACAGGGACCAGCAAGTTAACCAAGTGCCACGTCACCTTGCTGGAGAGGGGCTCCAACTCACCAAAGGGTTCCTAAGGTTCATTAAGAAAAGCATCAAAATGTCATCGACGCACTCTCCTGATTATAATATTCCCAATTGAAAGTGTTATTATAAGTCCTCATTAAACTGCTTTCCTTAGGTCCACACCATAAAAGGAAATCTGAGGAAAAAGTCTGTGAGAGAGAATAGGGCACTTACTCAAAGTATTCTTTCCCTCCTTATAATACCATGAGCATTCCTGAGAAAATACAAGTAAGACCCAAAATATGTACACACACTTTGGTTTCAACAATGTAAAGTATGTGTAGGCATATGGGCGGGATCTGGCAGGAAAAATAAATTAAAAATAACTGTTTGGTGGGGTTTTTATTTTTTTCAAATTTTTATCTTTTTTTCCTCCAATAACAACAAAAAATGAGATCCAAAGAAAATACACAGGTATAAAGTCTGTACAGTTAAGGACTAACAATTAACTTATTAATTTCCTAATATCTGGAAAGGCCCCAGCAATTTTTATCAAAACTTAATAAAAATTTTTTTCAAAAAAATAAAACTGATAGAAAATATTTATACGCATAAAGCCTGATATAATGAAGAAAAATAACTCATCAGTTTCCTATAATTTTAAAAAGGCCCAGTCCTTTGAAACTAGCTTGGACTGTGTCCCTTGCTTCACTAAAACTCATGCTCCTCAAATTGTCATTTAAGAAATGATTTTGTAGATAACCAAACCATTGTTTTAAATTCTTCAAGCCCCTTTGGTATTAGGGGCTTCCTTTTCATAACTTAAGGACTGGACTCTTCCTTTTACCAGGTGAAGGAAGATACATCCCCAAAAAGTCCAAAAGCACCCATAGAATGTGGGGCCAAGGCAATGGGCAGCCCATCTCCTCCACTCCCATCACCCAGAGGAAGGTAGTCACCTATCCGGTCCAACAGGGTCTGTGGCAAAACACACCCATTCCCTCCAGCTAGAAGGTCTTCAGCTGGGTGTGCTGTCCTCTTGGACTCTGATGTCAACAGCAGTGACCCTGGAAGCTTGGCCTCCACAGACAAGGGTGGTGGAAGGGGAGGACGGGCTGATCTTACTGGACAGTCCTGCCACCAGAGTGGAGGAATTTATGGGACAGATAAAGGGGACAGTCAACTCAGCGGCCAAGGAATCAAACCCTGAGTATCAAGACCCCAAATCAGAGCCAGATACAGTCTCTCTCTCTCTCTCTCTCTCCTGTAAGTTTCTTCAGCCTAAAAAGCAGCCCCTGTAAATGAAGGAGAAATGTTGTAGCCCCGCTCTGCCTCATGATCACGGGCTGGCTTTGGAGAAGTCCTTTCCCGTAATCAACTCCTGAATTTTTACATGGGGCTGGGGGGCGGGGGGATGAGGGCTTGTTTTGGGCTGCGTTTACAAGGGATTTCATTTTGATTATATATATATTCATCTGGAGAAGGGGTTCTTGGAGATGAGTCTAAAGCCCCGGAAGCTACCCTTTGGTACTGCTACCGTCCCTTCCTGTCTCTGAGCCTCAGTTTCCCCATCTGTAAAAAAGTCTGCGCTGGACAGCTATCCTGTAACTCAGAGATATCGGAAGAATCAAGAAAGAGAACAGCCACAGGCCCATCTACACACACCCCAAGCCCCGGGGGACCCCCGGGGGGTCGGGCAAAGGCACTGCGCGGGAGGGTGTGGCCCCAGGCCCCTAAACGCCGTGGCATCCCTTGGGGGACCCGGAGGTCAGAAGGCTGCATCCTGACCCGGAGGACGGAAGGAAGCGCGTGGGGCGCGCCGGCTACTCACGGGTCCCCGCGATCAGGCCCTCGGCCGCGGCAGTGGATGGGGTTGAGCTCGTCCTGGGGAAAGGCGTGCGCCATGTAGTTGTCGTAGCCGAAGACGAACATGCCCCGAGCTAGGTCGCGCATCTGGGCGCGCAGCTGCGGCGGGAAGGCGCCGCTGTAGCGCTTCTCGTACTCGTCCGGGCCGCGGCCCCGGCCGCCCAGCACGTAGCCCCAGTGGGCCGGGCCGCACACGCCCGGCTCCGGCCGCCGCGGAGCCCGCCGCCGTCCCGCTGCCGCCGCCCCGGGACCCGGAGGCTGCAGCCACGACGGCCCCGACGGCCCCCCGGGCCGGCCCGCGGGCCCCGACGCAGGAGACTCGGGGCCGTCGGGAGCCCTCAGGCGCTGGAAGCCGAAGCTGAGCGGAAAACGCTGGTAGAAGCCCATGCTGGGCCCCAGCCCGAAGACGAGCCACAGCACTCCATGGAGGCCAAGCCGGAGGAGCACCAGCCCCAGGACAAGCGCTCGCCATTGCATGGTCGCGCGGGCGCCGCGGGCATTATTTTAAAGCGCGGGGGACCTCCCCCGCGGACCACCGCACCCCTCACCCGCCCCGCAGCCCCGCTCACTTCCCCTTTAAGGAACTCCCCCGTGACGCACCAGGAACCGGCCCATTGTCCCCCTCCCCCAGTCCCTCGGGCCGGCCGGCCTGGCCCCGCGTTCGCCCGCCCAGTCGCCGGGGATTGGCCCGGCCCGGCCCGGCCTCGTGGGGCGCGGCCGGGGACTCCCTTCGGCGCCATAGGCCGTCCGGACTTCCGCAGCGCCGCGAGGCCCCGCCCCATCATCCCGCCCCGCCCCATCGTTCCGCCCCGCCCCCTGGGCGGTCGGAGTCCAGATGGGCTGGCGTGGCGAGTAGGGGCCGCTCGGGCTACTTGCGGAGGAAACTTCCAGCCAATGGGAGCGCTGCACGGGAGCACCAGTCGGACGCCGGACAGAGACTTGGCCCCCTACCCGCCCGGCTCTGGGTAAAGCCTGTCTCCCGCCTAGCTGGGACCGTCACTCCAACTCTAGGTTAGGGATGGTGCCAGTTAAAAGACGTAAGGAAGAGGAGGGAAACGGGCATTTCCTTATAAAAAGAGCTACTTCTGCATTGCAGGGGCAGGATTTTTAACAAGATCGTTGTTGTTTACGGTGGGCGGTGGGATACTACCTGGTAGCTCCAGACGGCACAAAAAAAGGTATCCTGAATTCTACTCTTTTTATCAGAACACCATAATTTTTTAAGAATCGCTTACTGCGATTGTAAAACACATATTCCCATATCTTGTACTAGACCTAGCAAATGCCAGTGGAGGGTCCTGAGAATGTGTGTATAACAAGAGCTTTTGGGCGATTCTTAACATCTGGCAATTTCAGAAAGGCTGAATTAGATTACATTGCCTTTGTCTCGGAAATAGGAGCTTAAAAAAAAAGAGGGTAAGAGTAAGGTGGCCGCTACCACCGAATTATTTTTGCCAAATCTATTTAACCAGGTCCCCTCCCGCCTCTGCTACTCCCACTGTATCTTTTGTGCACCACAGTAGCGACCTAACCTTTGGGTTTTGGACAGATTCTTGGTCAAAGCACTTTATCCATTCTGTATCTACTTTCTATAATTAAGAAGGTTGCAAATACCAGCTCTGAAGGGCTATGGCTCTCATGTAACGATTCAACAGTTTAGAGGTTTTTTTCTTTTGTTTGCTACATTTGTAGATGTCTGTTAAGGTGTTCCCTCAAAGTTAGACCATGTGCTTGTTACACCAAGGTTTCTGAAAAGAATGGGAAGCAAAGCCTGATGGATGGCCCAAGTCAGAGATTGGCTGAGTGACCAAAGGAGTGATTAAGAGGATGATAAAGTTGTCATGTGGCACAATCATCCCATTTTCAGAGTCAGGGGACTTTTTTAAGAGTTTATTTATTTATTTGACAGAGAGAAACAGTGAGTGAGGGAACACAAGCAGTGGGAGAGGGAGAAGCAGGCTTCCCGCTAAGCAGGGAGCCCAATGCGGGGCTAGATCCCAGGACCTTCAGGAGACTTTATGCAACACAGAGGAGGTGTATGTAATGGGGACGCAGAAGGAGCCCAAAGAAACATTGTATTACAACTCTAGGTAACTGGCACCTGGTAAGACCCCCTTTTTTGGCTGAGCCTTATTCCTCCCCCCAAAATCCTGAGAGATAGGCCTGCCCAAGCCTCAGAGTATAAAGAGAGCTTGAACCAAGGTCTTTTGCCTACTTCATTTACTCCTCTGTGAAAGGCAGCTGGGAACCCTGCTAGAAATCCAATCTTAGGGCTTGATCCTGGACTTTCAGGTCTGCCTTCCAAGGACTTTAAAACTGAATGTGAACATTAAGGTATGTGTTGTTCCCTTCGTAAGCTATTTTATTGCAAATCTTAAAAGTTTTAAATTTGATCTCGCACCATGGTCAAGTGCAGTCCACATTAATGACAGCTCCTGTCCTCACATTTGGAGACAAGCTCTAATAAAAACAAAAACAAATTTCTTTTCATAACCAGAGAAAACCAACTTCTGAGAGATGCTTTTCCTGGTAAAACTGACAGTAGCTACCAATCGTGTACGTCTTATGGTTTTCAAAAAATTTTTTTTTAAGATTTTATTTATTTCAGAGAGAGAATGAAAGAGAGAAAGCACGAGAGGGAAGAGGGTCAGAGGGAGAAGCAGACTCCCTGCGGAGCAGGAAGCCCGATGTGGGACTCGATCCCAGGACTCCAGGATCATGACCTGAGCCGTAGGCAGTCGCTTAACCAACTGAGCCACCCAGGCGCCCTGGTTTTCAAAATTTGTTTAATCTTCACTGAAAGCACTGTTAGGCCTATTCCACAAGCCCTAAGGGAAGAAATCAGGTTGAAAGGTTCAAGTTCTCTGAGCTAGTTACTGTAGGCAGAAAAAGAGCTACCCCCCAGGTCTCCTGAACTTTAGGGGAATTTACCGAAACTAGCTGGCCCTCAAAGCAACTGGTTTTTCTACTCTTCCCAAGCCACCCCACAGGCAACATTGTTGCCATTAGCGCCCTGCAAGGCACAGCCGAAGATTTGGGGACCAGGTTCAGAAAGTGTTTTGTCTTGAATTAAACAACCAAAAGAACACGGAATATCTCGTGCTAGCCTTTTGGATTAGCCTAGGACTCCCCTCTAGGTAAATGTGGCTGTTGGGGGTGTTGTCCCAATCATATCTGTTCAGAAAACCTCAACCTTAAAAATAACTTTATGAAACTGTTTTCTGATAGGCTTTTCTGCACAGTCTCCCAAGAGCAGCAGGGAACTGATAAAAAAAAGAATGAAATGTACTATGGTAAAAATGGCTTCACTCTGGGGGACGCCAAAGATGACAGCTAAGAACCCAGACTCAAGCCAATTGCCAGATGTTCAAATCATAGCTCTGGCCTCTGAGTGACCTTGGGAAGTTACTTTTCTGGACCTGGTTTTCCCATCTGTAAAATGAGGGTAATAAGAACAGTACTTAGAGCATATGGTAGTTGTGAGAACTAAATTATTGAATGTATTACCTACAACAGGGTTCCATAGTAAGCCCTTTTACTACTCATGAACTCTGTGAACTGACCAGCATTTAGTGTAAGTACCTGGTTCATATGAAACTGAGGTCTGTTGGATGAATTAAACAAGTAAGCTGCCTCCTATTTTCAAAGCACTATTTTAGGAGAAAAACGTGTCTAAAGAAACCAAATATGAGACTGGACAAGGACTAAAACTCACCACAGTCCAAGACCAGCTGAAAGAGCCTTGAATCCTCACGTCTAATTCCAGTTCTACCTAACCTGTTCCAGCTTCTATACCTCATGGTCCTAAATCTCTGTGATTTGAAATTATATCCCACAAGGTGATCCAAATTCAATCTCTGTCTTAGATAGCTGAAAGAAGTGACCTAGGATGTGTATTTTGGTGTTTAAAGATATCCGTCATTGTAAATAAATAGGTGGACATTCCAGTTTTCAGAATCAATCTTGGGAGTCTGAGTGAATCAGTGCACTAAGTTCCTAAAACTGCAAAGCCAGAAAATAGCTGTGGCCCTAAAATGACCGCAAAGGGTAGAAGGATACTTCCAGAGATTCCTATGTTAAGTATCAGCGTTAAAATAGTCTCTTAAAAGGAGGATTTTTCTGCTCTAAGGAATTAAAAGGGATTATCTGAAGCAACAATGTAAAACAAAACAAGTGACAAAATGATGACTTTTAAAACTGAGTACCGCTTCTTTCTGAAGCAATATATACTTGCTTTGTAAAAGGTGAGGGGGGAGACTTAAGAAAAAAAGGGGGGACAAGGAGGAAATTACCTGCAATCACATTAATTTGGGGCGCCTGGGTGGCTGTCTTAAGCATCTGCTTTCAGCTCAGGTCATGATCCGAGGGTCCTGGGATTGAGCCCCACATCTGGCTCCCTGCTCCACGGGAAGCCTGCTTCTCCCTCTCCCACTCCCCCTGCCTGTGTTCCCTCTCTCGCCGTGTCGCTGTCAAATAAATAAAATCTTAAAAAAAAAAAATCACATTAATTTGGAGGAAATCCAACTCCAGAATTAAGGTAATACTGCCTCTTCAGCAGGGTAAGAAAAGCTAAATTTCACATGTCAAATTGTATGTAATTATCATTCCCACTTATTTGATGGGCAGATATCCAGAAGTTTTCAATACACTCTGCTGACAAGACATGGGGGACAGGAACTGGTAGAAATAAAAACTGGCATATCCTCTGTGAAGGGAAGTTTGGCAACTCCTAGCCGAAGTACAAACCCATTTACCCTTTGACACAGATATGCTTCTGTGAATTGCTGCACACATACATGATTCACTGCAGTACTGGTCACAAAAGCAAAAGGTTATAAACAACCCAACCATCTATCAAAAGGAGACCCAGTTAGGTAAACTATGGAATCTGGACCAGTGAAAACCACATACACAATGAAATGGGAACCATGCTGCTATAAAGAATGAGGAACTCTCTATATATTGATATGGAAAGATCGCTAGGACAGAGTAATTGGATAAAACCATGTTCAAATCAGTATACCACTTTCTGTGTAAGAAAGTGATTAAAAATATATATTTCTATTGGCTTTTTGTATTTTATATAAAGAAAACACTAGAAAAATAAATAAGAAAGTGATGTAAGGATTACCTGTAAGACCAGAGTGGTGGTGGAAGGAAGGGTGGTTAGTCATGGGTCAGACCGACTGGCATGTTTCTTTGGGTATTTTCAATTATTTGAATCATGTGACTTACCTATTAAAAATCATTCAAAAATTAAACAGAACCTAGAAAAAAAAAAGTGGTAAGCTTCCTTTCCCCACCTGGTCTACTAAACCACTAAATCAAATATGGTGATTATCCACCAAGAATTGATATTCACCATGCATATGCCATGCCCACCCTTTGCGTTATTGATCTTTCCAAGACAAAGTAGGTATCATAAAAATTCTTAACTTTCTTCGAAGGGTGATGAGAGCTTGTGCTTTCATAAATCAATTAGCGATATGATAAATATTAACAATTTCTTTTTCCTTAGAAAATGATACAAATAGAAAAAGGAGTTATTTAATTCAAATATTGGGTAACCAGTAGATAGAAATGGTGGACTTTTAATATGCAGCAACAGGATAGTACATTGTGTGATACAGACTGTACAAAAGAGTAGGCCAAAGCTGTATATAAAAGCTGGTTGGAGGAGATACCATAATTGGCAATCTATTAATGTTCTATATTCCATGTTCAAAAGGGATTACATTGATTTTGTTGGGATTTTTTTTTCCCCCTCTCATTACTTTGAAAAGAAGTATTTTCTAACTGCTCCAGTTTTCTCCAAGCTCCAAATAAATTCTAGCAGAACCCAGTTAACACGGCAGTTTATATAAAGTGTTAAACATTAGCTCTAAAATAGTTTGCCTCCAAATTGGTAGTGGGTATGTCTTTTTCCACATTGTATACCAGAATAAACATTTTTCTGCAGTCTGGGAGAGATACTCTAAATTTTTTAAATGGCTTTCAAATTATAAGCCTGTATGTTTTATATATACCATTTCCTTCAAACAAAATCTAATTATTGTATTATTCTGTAAAATGTCTGTGACCTCCAGCTTTCAACTGTGTTAAAGTGATAAAATGTAAATATTTGTGCTTTTGGATTATTTCCAAGATGAAAAACATGCAAAGTTAACATATTCGCCAGGCCAAGTGGGCCTTGTCATCTATCTTCTCTGCTGCTAGAACAGTAGTCTGTTAGGAGAAATTATATTAGAGATCCTCTCCTCTTCATTTTACAGATAGGGAAAGTACAGAGCCAGAGGGAATTCAGCAACTCACCAATCAGTTAATAACAAAGAAAGGAACCCATTTTCTCAAATGTCAATCCAGCACTTGACAGAGCCAAACTACATTAGCATTTTATTTTTTTTTAAGATTTTATTTATTTGAGAGAGAGAGAGAGAGAGAGAGAGAGAGAATGAGAGATAGAGAGCACGAGAGGGAAGAGGGTCAGAGGGAGAAGCAGACTCCCCACTGAGCGGGGAGCCCGATGCAGGACTCGATCCCGGGACTCCAGGATCATGACCTGAGCCGAAGGCAGTCGCTTAACCAACTGAGCCACCCAGGCGCCCTACATTAGCATTTTAAACGGACAAAGTATTTTCCTACTTGGAGCGCCTGGGTCGCTCAGTTGTTAAGCAACTGCCTTCCGCTCGGGTCCTGACCCCTGGGTCTAAGCCTGCGCTACTCCCTCTCCCACTCCCCCTGCTTGTGCTCCCTCTCTCACTGTGTCTCTGTCAAACAAATAAAATCTTTAAAAATATATACATATATATTTTCCTACCACATCCCTTCCTTTTATAAATGCAAGACCTGCAAGCCCCAATAAAATGAAGTTAAAGTATCTTTTCCCCTCTGATTCCTGCTAGGAAATCTGCATTAACTAAGTTACCAGCTGCCTTGCAGTTTTAAAATAGAAATTACCTTACTGAAGAGAGGGCTTGTTAATGAAATGGAATAATGAATGACTACTGCTATTGCTCAGATTAAGAAACTTCCCACTGCAATCTATCTAGCATGTCAATGACTTGATTCTGTTTCCCTAAGAACAGTCAAGCAGCAGCAATTACAAAAGCACCCACTTTTATTAATAGCTGAGTTTTAAACAGAAATTGCATGGAGGCTATTTACTAATCAACAGAAAACACCTGCAGCGGGCCACACATTGTAGAACTGCAAGCTTAAGGGAAGTTGGCAAGGCGAGTGTTTGCTTTACTGTTTTCCTTTTCAAGCATCTTCACAAGCATATACGTTACTGAGGGCACAACAGTTAAAAGTTTGGAAGAGAATAAAATATTTCAAACACTCAACATGATGGTTTCCCCACAATGGCATTTTTAAAAGTATTTGGCCAAGTGGATGTAACATTATAATGCTGGCTACAGTAAATTCAGACTTCCACTCCAGTTCTCAATCTCCCAGACAATGAGGCTGGAATTACCAAATCAACAGGATTTCAGTGTAACTGGATCCTGTATGGATAGAATTACACAAGGCAATTAGATCTTCAGTTAAAACAATGAGGACTAAAGTAGCCACAGTCCAACACATCCAATTGACAGAATCAAAGGAACCAATTTCAGAAGTCTCAATTTTTGAAAGAAAAGCAGTTATAAGCTTAAAATCAAGGATACAATAAACTAACCTTATATCCTTCCCACCCCTTACCCAGACATCACATTCCTCCTTCAAAAATCACTTTGGTAGGAGGGTGATGAGAAGAAGACCAGGTTAACTGCTTGACTAAATGTCTCCACCAATTCCATACAAGAAATGAAACTGGATATCCTAGGGACTTCTGTCCTAGAAATGTGAAATCACATATCCAATTGGCCAACAAGGGTTGGCTGTACAGAATAACCATACCGATATAGAGGAAAAGCCAAGTTGAACTTTTCTTGAGTAAAACTACATAAAGATCATTTCTGCAATAGCTTTGATGAGATAAATGTTCACTTTTATAATGCAAAAGATAACACACTAGGTGAAATAGGCCAAATGGCTTTACTTTAAAAAATGTGCTTCTTGGGGCACCTGGGTGGCTCAGTCGTTAAGCATCTGCCTTCGGCTCAGGTCATGATCCCAGGATTCTGGGATCAAGCCCCACACATTAGGCTCCCTGCTCAGCGGGAAGCCTGCTTCTCCCTCTCCCTCTCCCCCTGCTTGTGTTCCCTCTCTCGCTGTGTCTCTGTCAAATAAATAAAATCTTTAAAAAAATAAATAAAAAATAAAAATGTGCTTCTTAGGGAAAACCACGTTTGATACTTAAAATCTTTTCATTCTGGAACTCAATTAAGTAGGCCTGCCTTGCAATTTCAGTTTAATAGTAGATTTGTTATAGTTTTTAAAACAAATAGATTATAAAATGCCTAACCAACTAGCTCTTGCCACTTGACAGTTTACAAGTCATACCATCTCCTCCACCCTATCCCCCCCAAAAAAATCGCAGTATCAATCCTGTGGATATTTTAAAAGTTTATTTCTATTTTAACTAGCCCACAGACCCAATTCTTTGAGAAGTGATCTGATTTCTTTCTAGCACATTGTCTATGGGCCTTGCTCATAGTAACTTTCCTCCCATCCTCTTCTAAAAAGGTCAGCACCTTCCATCATGATGCACATTTTAAGTTAAAATTGTCAATACAACCCTCAAAATGCAAGTTTATTGAATAAAGCTGAGAAGAGCAGTAAACAGACAAAAAATGCATCACCTAAATAAAAAAATTCACGTATTTACAAAGTTCAGTAACTGTTTTCACATGCAGAAGTTAATGCACAGGAAAATGTTGGTAGTAGAGTTTGGATGTCTTGAAATGCTGAAAGCAATGAAGAGACACACAAACACGTTAAGTTTTAGCTATAGGTCAATTAACGAACCAACGCAGTCCCCACACAGTCATACACTTTAGTTCCAATTCCTCCTTTCAGGCACAAGCAAATTGCCACATTCTTTGTAATGGTTTACAGTAACCATTAATGGTGTTGAGCTATAGTAGCAAGTTTAAATATCCCTTCATTTACAGAACCATCCATCCCATCAGGGAAGTATGCAACATGCTTCAAAGAATAAGAACAGAATTTTAAAAGCTGAGATTCTACTCATAAAAATGTGAATGGAGGAAAACAAGTAGTATCTGTGCAACACAGTGCAGTATTTTGTACAGAATATTGTTAAGGCCATGGCAGTCTATAAATTAAAACTGGTATTCATTAAAACAACTGTTGACTGCACTTTTGAGTGCTCAACATGTATGGAAACGCACCGTCTACATGAGTGCTGCTTAACAAAAGAAAAAATCACACACAGTGTGAGGCAACACATAAGCAGGTGTAGCATAAAGTTTTATCTACTACAGTGGTTTATGTGAGTAACAATTTACAAGTGAACCAGTATTAATGTGTCCCTTTATCTATATGGACATCACTAAACTACAAAACATGTTTAAGTTTTTATACATCTCCGTATCGTAGAAGCAAACAATACACAGCATCAGTTCCTCAGTTCTCTGTGTGATTGATTATTAAACAACCTGTAGACGTCGCGCATGATTACATTAGACAGAGCAGGCAGGTCTAGAGTTGTCACAATAATCAAGATGTCTAATGGCACCAGACAAAAGAGTGCCAAACCTTACATCAGTAAGAGAGAAAAATAAGAATTTGTATTTGTTTCTAAGTATCTATTGTGCTGAACGTCTATGACTGGATATAAAAAGTCAAGTTAGAGTGTCATGCAGCAGCAGTGATTTAATGACTAGAGACAGAAAGAACAAACAGGTGTCTGAACAAAGTCTGACATTCTTAACACATTTTATTATATTGGCTGGAATGCTCTAAATTCATGAAAGCCTTTGAGAAAATCTTCAATTCCCAACCCTTTAAAAAAGTGTGTTGAACCCCACCCTCTCCAAAAAAGAGAAAAAGAAAAAGAAAAAATGGAGAAGTAATGACCTGGACAGATACACTACAGCATGCCTTAGTTCCTCCCATTTCCCCAGCTGCTATCTGGTGATGAAGAATTCTCAGAAAGCAGTATTTTTAGAATTCATATACGATCTCACCAGTATAAAGAACCAATAACAACACTGATCTGGTGCCTCTGCTCACTCTTTGCAGACCATTTTTTTAAATTCCTAAGGTGTAATTATACATTTCACATGCATTTGTGAGATATGTAAACATTATGTTTATATCCCACATGAGTCAGGCTAAAGGTTTTCTAAATACTGTGTGTGGCACTAGAAACTTCATGCTGTGTCAAGTCAGTATCAGTATTAAGCTAATGGACTCTATAAGGAAGTATCTAGACATTTACTGAAAACCAATATAAAAATCTGGCCCAGAAAGACTAGAACAGAAATATGCAATTTTCTTGATTTAAGATGGTCAAGTGTGTGTTTAAAAAAAAAAAGCTCTACACACTATTTAAGACAAGTATGTATAAGAAGCTTTTTTTGTGTGTGCTGACTTTATCATGACAACTCTAGCTGATTCTTTATGAAGGATTAGGGATACACATCTTCAGCAGTGCACAAGAGAAATAAACTCTGAAAAAGGCAATTTCTTGGGTTTAGGAAGGACCGTATTCTGGGAAGTACTTCAGAGGAACGGACAATAATTCTAGGATTATAGCCAGGAAGGACTGGAAGACTTCAGGAGATGCTTCAGCTTCTTCTAGATTTTGAATGTTGAATAAGCCACTGGAGTGTGATATCTAAAGATGGAGGGAAAAAAATTGAAGGCGTTAAGATATCAAAGTTAAGACACTAAACATGAGACAGTATTTAAAATGTAGCTAATTCAAAATACATGCTGTGCCTGCCCTCTTCTGCTTTTTGCATCTGTATTATTCTCCATTACCTAAACTTCAAGAGGACATTCTAAGGAATTATGGAAGACTCAGCAGTCTCTGATTTAAAAGTTAAATTATGTTCAGGACAGCCTGTGCCATCTTTTATTCAAAAAAAAAAAAAAAATTACTGCCTGTTAAGTACTTATGTGAAGTGCCAGGAATGCAAAGATATGGGAGATCCCCTCTCACCCCTCAAAGAGCTTTTAGTATCAAAGGTGGAAAACATAGAACTCATTTGGGCCTAGGAGGAAGGCTGCCCCATAGAATTCCAGGCAAAGGAAACAAAAGCAAAAGAATAAACAAAGGCATGAACAGTGTGGAGATCTAGATGGATTATATGTGGTAAGTTGTGGATGAAGCACAGGAATGGGGGAAGGTGCTGCCACTCATTGCTAAGGCTACAGCAGGGGTTCTCAACTTCACCTTTTTGACCTTTTGGACTGGGTAAATCTTTGCGGGGACAGGACGAAGGCCTTTCCTGTGCATGGCAGACTATTTTGCGGCATCCATGACCTCTACCCTAGATGCCATTATCACTCCCCCTACACACCCACAGTTGTGACAACCAATAATGTCTCCAGGGATTGCTAAATGTCCCCTGGGGAGCAAAAATGTCCTCAAGTGAGAACCACGGGCTAGAAGGAGCCAGATAACCTTGTATACCACTCTAAGATGCTAATAAGTTTGGGTTTTATTCTCAAGTCAACTGGAAATTACTGGAGAATCTTAAGCAAGGAAATTATATTAGTTTATTTTAGGATGATCAATGGCAACAGAAGAGAACAACGTGGAGTTGTCAGTAGACAGTGACGATCACAGCAGGAATAGGAAATGCGAAGGCACGAAGCAAACAAATGCTGTAGGGATGGAAGAAGGAAAATGTGGATTTGACCAAGATACGAACAGAGAAAGAATCTTCTGGCCTCAGTGAGTTGTGTTTGTCATGGAGCTGTTGACACAGTGGTTAAAGTAAGAACAGACTTGAGGAAAACAAAAAGATAAAGAATTTAGTTATAGAGCACATCAGAGTTGAGGTGCAGAAGGTAACAGGCATGGAGATGTCCAGCAGATAGCTTTAGCTATACTGATCTCAGAAAGGGATGAGGACTGGTAAGATGTCACCATAGAGGTGGCAGCTGAAGCTATCACAGCTGAGATTAGCCAAAAAAAAAATCACTTAGACTGACAAGAGATGGCAGCTAAGTCAAAACAGTGAATTTCTGTCCCTGAGTTCTTTAAAAATGTGTCATCCATATAAAGGGTGTGTCAGCATCTATTAGAAGCAGCACTCAGTTCTCCAAACCTGAAGATGAGTGCAAATTCAATTTCCAAGCTAATTATGAGTTACAGAAACTGTAAGCCACACATGTAAAGAATAGCCTAGAGCTGAGATCTGAACAAATGGAACCTGTTCAGAGTTGTAGAAACAATGATTTAACCTGATTGTTGAATCAGATCATGCACACTTTAAAAGGAGGACAGCAGGGGCGCCTGGGTGGCTCAGGTGGTTGAGCGACTGCCTTCGGCTCAGGTCATGATCCTGGAGTCCTGGGATCGAGTCCCACTTTGGGCTCCCTGCTCAGCAGGGAGTCTGCTTCTCCCTCTGACCCTTTTCCCTCTCGTGCTCTCTATCTCTCATTCTCTCTCTCAAATAAATAAATAAAATCTTAAAAAAAAAAAAAAAAAGGAGGACAGCAGTATGTAGTAAGAGCAAAGCCACATTCATTAGAACTGAATGGGGAGAAAGGTAAATCTGAGTGTGAAATGCCCAGGTTTAAATATTTAAGAAATTCACTTAAAAAAACAAACAAAGCTTGTGGACAGTGGACAGATGTTATATCCCAAAGACAAATGGATCCTTAAGACTAGATAAAAAAGCAGAAAAGAAATAAGATACTCAGATGAAGGAGTCATCTTCCATGACAAAAAGGGCCACAAGTATGAGTCATCTTTGCAAAGATCATGTTCACAGAAGTAATCTGTTCTATGTGTGATGTGAGGACACATTACTAAAGTATTTCATACACCACACTGGTAAGGTGGAAGGAGAATATACAACCCATGTGCACTGAGATACTTTTGGAACAATTTAGTAAATTCATAAATTCGGTTCTAAAATATGTTGTAAAAGGTGAAATTGGGGAGGATGTTCTGATTTGACTACCCAAGAAGTCTAATCTGCTTGGCCCTTAGTTGTATTTCTTGCTCCAAATAAACAGGCATTCTCATTTACAAACTACTTGTTTTGAATCTAGTTAGAGTGGATCCATTTCCTTGAGCTTGATACTACTAAGTGAAGCAGGAGTTCTATCATCACAAACTGTGACTATGGAGCTCTATGACAGACTATGAGGTCAGCCTCAAATAACAAAAGAAGTATTCACCAACTCTCCCGCATTTACTTCTTAAATGAGCTCACAAGATTTTTTTCCAGGAAAGTATCCAGCTGGTTTGTCAAGGTAGTAAAACAAAGGATTTTTTTTTCTCCTTTCAGTAACTTTTTCCCCCTATTTTATGAAATACTAGAGAGAATATAAGGGAGTAAAATGGATTTACAGAATAGCACAATGCCCTACAATTATGGTTAATAATGTATGCAGAACAGGGTTTTTCAACCTCACCACTACTGATATTTTAGGCTGGACAATTCTTAGTTGTGGGGACTGTACCATGTTTAGAACATCCCTGGTCTTTACCCACTAAGTGCCAGCATCACACTCTTTGTTATGACAACATTTGGCAGTGTCTCCAAATGTTGCCAAATGTATCCTGGGGGAAGATCCTTCAATGAGAACCAGTGGTGTATAAGTAAATGCTCTCTTGGGGACACAAGAATTCCTCCTAACATGGGGGTGGGAGAATTTTTTTTTTTTTTTATGAACTCTAAGTAATCCTAAGTGCTTGAAGAGTCTGTTCTCAAATGCTCACAATATAGCAAGTCACTTAGTCTACCCCTTTATAATAGAGGACAGTTTGTGCCCAACAGCAAAGTATTAGGCTCAGATTGCTTTTGGGTGCTCTTTAAAGGAAGCCCAGGAGCACCTGACTGGTTCAGTGCGCAGAGCACGTTACTCCTGATCTCAGGGTTGTTAAGTTCAAGCCCCACGTTGGGTGTAGAGTTACTTAAAAATAATAAAAATGAAAAATAAATAAAGGAAGCCCAGAATTAGCCAGAAAACTATCAACACTTTGAGGTCATCAGAGTATGTTTGAGGAGGGGTGGGGAAAGAGTTAATAGACTAGAACTGACTTGGGAAAGAAGTTAACTATGATGAGACCAAATACACACTGAATGAAGGCTAAAGGAAAAAAGATAACAGAATACCTTTTAAACACACTGTGTTGGCACTATGTATTACATCCTACTCCAATACAAATTTT
Organism: Eumetopias jubatus; assembly: GCF_037043125.1. Classification (NCBI taxonomy): domain Eukaryota; kingdom Metazoa; phylum Chordata; class Mammalia; order Carnivora; family Otariidae; genus Eumetopias; species Eumetopias jubatus. The sequence goes on from NW_028274807.1 coordinate 171,449,843, forward strand.
TGGTTTGTTTGTTTCTTTTTAATTGGAGGTGTGACTATGGGAGAATGGTCAGAGATACCATGTTTTTGGCTTTGAAGATGGAGGAAGGAGCCATGCGCCAAGAATGCAGGCAGTATCTAAAAGCTGGAAAAGACAAGGAAATGGAGTCTCTCCTAGAGTCTCCAAAAAGAGTACAACCTGTCATTTTAGTCCTTGATTTCTAGCTCAGTGAGAACTATGATAGGCTTCTAACTGACAGCAGCAATAGAAAACTAATACACCCACATGACATCCACCATATGTCAAATGCTGCAATGCATTTTCACATTCCCTCTCACAAGAGAATTTCTAAATTGCTGCCATTATCACCATTTTATAGAGAAGTAAAAAGTGGAGATTAGGGAGGTTACGTGCTTTGTGCAAGGCCAGTCAGAAAATAAATTAGGATCAAGTGTTCTGGCCTGAGGCTGGCTGACTCCAAAGCCCATGCTGTTTGTAGCCTATTACGCGGCAATGATAGACAACCTCATTTTTCTGTAGTGGCCCACAGAGCGATTTTTTTTTCACCAGTGACCACCAAACTGGGAGAGGTGAGGGTGCCATGAAAATCTCTAGGCTCCTACCCAGCTGCTTCAAGATACATGCATTTAACTCTCCTCTCACACTTTGGTTGAACCTGTCATGCCAGACAAGAACTGTGTGACTTAGCCTGAGTAGCTTTTTGTCATGAAGGTACACTTAACCAGTGAGTATGTTTTATTGCACTGTTACAGGTCTTTTCATTCAAACAGCTAACAGGTTGAACAGCCTTTCAAACGTTTCTATTCATCTTTCCTTTTTACCTTTTGATCCTTTTCACCCATTCCAATCCACTTTTATTAAATAACCTCTCACAAATTAGTTAAACTGAAGTTCAGCCAGATATACTTAAATTCTTTAAGGACACTGTGTTGGACTAACAGTGTCCCCCTAAAAATTCACACCTACCTAAAACCTCATTAATTTCTTCAAAAATTGTCTTTACAGATATGAGGTCATACTGAATGAAGGTAGGCCCTAATCCAATGATATGTATCTTTGTAAGAAGAGAAAATACACACAGAGACACACACAGAGGAGAAGGCTATGTGAAGCCAGAGGCAAAAACCGGAGTGAAGCATCGGTATGTCAAAGAATGCCAAAGGCAGCCGGCAACCACAAGCTAAGAAAAGGCAAGGAAGGATATTCCCCAACAGCTTTCATGGCCCTGCTGACACCTTGTTTTTGGATGCCTAGCCTCCTGAACTTGAGAAATAAATTTCTGCTGTTTTCAACCACCCAGTTTGTGGTACTTTGCTATGGCAGTTCTAGGAAATTAATACAGACACTAAATAGATAAAGAATACTTTTGGCTTATACTTCCAATAGAGTACTAACATTACAGTAATATACTGGTTCAATAAATGAACAATTGTTTCAGTGCCTATAGACCAATTTTTGTAAAGTCTTCAAAAACACTTTGTTATAAAGCACAGCTGGATACTAGCTCTGCCAAAATTAATACAATAAATTGGTATCACATCATGTTTTAACTTCGTCTATTTCATTTACTTCTTTAAATAGCATAGAGCACATTCAGGATGTTGTCTTGCTGTCAAAAGATATAATGTCTATTCTTTTTCCTGAGGCAAAAAAAGTCCTCTAAAAGAAGTCACTTAAACAGAAATGGAGATAATAAAGAATAAGAAGCATTAAGACAGCCCTTCCAGTGATACCCATTTCTTCCACAGTCATTTCTTACCTATATTATCCTTTTCTTTGCAAGAAATTGAATAGCAGCAAATTTCTCTATCCTGAATAGCAGACAGGTTCCTATAAGAAGCAGAATTAAGCCAATTAAGTCTGCTTAAAATAACTATCATACCTATCACTCTTTGTTCAATTTTCTTATCTTTTTATACTGAAGAAATTATTTTACTACAAAATTTTAGAAATTCACTTCTCTGGTAGGCCAAATTTACCATGTTTACCTAAAAACATGGCTATTATCTTTACTAAGTAACAGGAGGGCCTGGCTGGCTCAGTCAGAAAAGCATATGACTCTTGATCTCAGGGTTTTAAGTTCAAGCCCCACGGTGGGTGTAGAGATTACTTAAAATCTTCAAAAAAATAATAATATAATGATGCTAAGCAAAGCAGTGGGCAAAATAGTATAATTTAGGGGCGCCTGGGTGGCTCAGGCGTTAAGCATCTGCCTTCAGCTCAGGTCAGGATCCCAGGGTCCTGGGATGGAGCTCCACATCGGGCTCCCTGCTCTGCGGGAAGCCTGCTTCTCTGTCTCCCTCTGCCCCTGCTTGTGTTCCCTCTCTCGCTGTCTCTCTCTGTGTCAAATAAATAAATAAAGTATTTTTTAAAAAGTATAATTTAGAACCAATTTTTTTTAAACACCATCATTCATTCTTAAGACATACATTTTTTCAATTAGCTGTTTCTCATCCAAGGCATTAGGAAGATCTCTCTTGTTTCCAAGTACGAGCACCTTTAAAAAAGAAAAGATATTAACAATGAACTTTTATGTAAGAAAAGGTCACAGAAGCATATGATAGTCATATTTGTAGACATTAAAATTGGAATGCTACCACATGCCATAATATTGAGGCATATTTGTATAACTGGTGGCCTATCTCATTTATTTAGTAATTCAAATTAGCATTCATTTCAACTTCTACCGCAAAGATGCCCCAATTCAACATGTGGCTGCCAATTTCTACTAAAATATTCTTAAGTCTATGGTATGTATTCTGCAATTTCTAAATAAATCTCTACCATAATGTGAATATGATCTTAACACAACCAAGGGGGGGGGACAATTTTTTAACCATTTTTTATGTTCGCCATTAATCATACGAACACATAAATTTGCTTTTAAAATTCCTGATCCATCCTACAGAATATCATGTATAAATATTCTAAGACAATGGTTAAGTCTGGAAATCAGGATAAATATAGCAGTCATAAGCTCTAGGAATAAACGGTATCATCTGGTTGCTAGATGTGCTTTGAAAAGAAAGCAGAGACAGGCTTCTCAATCACCACTCCATCTTTTCTCAGTTAATATCGTTCTTTCTGCCTTAGAGAAAGCAAAGAATATGAGTACATATAACTAATATTTGAGAATATACGTACTCTCAGTGTTCTCTAAGAACATGTAATCTTTGACCCACCTCAACCAAGTACATGCCATGTCTACCTTGCCATACCTATTTTCTTTCACTTAATACACCCCCACCCCCACCCTACTCCATACACTTTGACCATTTCTACTCACAGGACCTAGATTCTTACTTTGCACAAAGGACAAAGAGACAAGGACAGAAGCACAGAACAGTCAGGGACACCAGGAGCTCACAGGACAATGTTAAACCACAGCCTATCTCCTGTTCCCCAACTTTCACCCCTCTCCATACTCTTATTTAAGTCACACTAGATTCTCAAGCTGGACCTGCCTGAATTTCTAAAAATAATATCATGGCCATTTGTGATCAGCTGTCAGTTTGGGGGTTGCCTGGCATTTTAGTCCTCTTACTACATTTAAGAACTCTCCCCTCCTACCTTATGAACCTGCCTCCCAATAAGCTACTTGCTTCTATGGATAATTTTTTCCCCAGCTTTCCTTTCTGCTAGAGCATGGACACTTAATCTAGGATGAACCAAACCTTTCAATGCAGAGGCAGTGATGCAAGAAAGCGGGAGAGAGAACCCATTTTGATAGGGAAAGGGAATCAGCTAGATGACTTTCGAATCAGAACAACTGTGTCTAGTGTTCAGAAACTGCATGTGGTCACCAGACTTACTCTGTGGTGTGAGTCTGGATGTGATCCTGGCAGCTGCTTAGCTTCCTTGTTCCAGCCTATTTCCTGTGCCTACTTACGTGCAGCCTTCTCCGAGACTCTGTTGAGCTACCCAATATCCTTTCATTCAATTCCTTTCTACTTATGTCAGCTTTCCAGTGCTTGCAACTAAGAAGACTTATGGTGACCTTGAGGTAAGACTGATTTTTACCTATGGTAGGTATACAGAACTAAGTTTTAACACAGGAGACAAATAGGCTTTGAAGACATGGATTCGAAACCTGGTTGCACAACAGATAATGTTACCATGTAACCCTGAAGAACAACTGTTACAAAGGAGGGATAACGACAAACCTCATTATGTTGTAAGGATAACCTGAATTAATATACCTCAAGTATTTGACAGTCATGAACTTGTGATGAGGCTAAAGCATGGTCCTTTTCCAACATTCATCAGCTCAACAAATGGTACCCCTTCCACCTAACTTCATGAACCAGGAACTAGGAATTATATTCTTTACATCTCCACTTCCAACCCATTACCAAGTCTGGTTGACAGCATTCCTAAATATCACTAAAATCGGTTTCCTTCTCACCATCTTGTCTACTACCACCCTAATCCAAGGTACTATAATTTGCCAAGACAACTTCAAGAGCATCCTAAAACTGCCCTCCTTATAGTCCCCCTTGCCAATTTAATCCATTGTCAGCATGGATCTCTGCACTCAGGGCAGAGTCTGCTTCTGCCCCCTCTCCCCCCACCCCCACGTACTTGCTCTAATAAATTAAATCTTTAAAAAAAAAAAGGAAAGAAAAAAGAAACACTTCAGAAATAAAGTTTTAAAACACTAGCAACAGCTTCCCACACAGTCCAGCCCAGCCTCCTCTAGTATCCCAGCTGCCGCATGGCTCACCACTCTCCCCACCCTCTCACTTTGCTTTCGCTCTAGGGAGACTGGCCTCCTCTTAGTGCCTTGCTTCCTCCTACCAAAAGGCCTTTGTCTACAACTCTCTTTTCCTCCAATCATCCCCTCCCTCACATGTCTACATAACCCTCACAATTCAGCTCAAGCATCACTTCCTCAGAGAATCCTTTCTTCCCTCAAACTAGATCAAATATCCCCTCTAATTTATAACTCTCATGGCCCCTGGTACCTCTCCTTCATTGCACTTATCGGAGCTGTATTATTCCAGTGATTTCATGGCATCTACCTTTCCTACTAAACCATAAGCTCCATGATGGCAGGGAGCATACTTCTATTCACTTTGTATCCCTAGGACTGAGCACTGCCCCTATTGTATATAGTTTAATAAATAGCTGGTTAAGAAATGAATAAATAGCACAGTGCCCAGTATATGGCTAGTATTCAGTAAAGATAAGCCTTTGAAGATTTTAAGACATTTAACTGATTTCAAACATAATAAATCATATAATTATAATTTTAATAATATAATTATAAATCTTATATAACAAGAACTCCATACTTACTGGAATTCCTTGTAACTGTGGTTTATCTAGAAGATTATGTAGTTCATTTCGAGAGGCTTCTATCTTTTCACGATCGGCAGCATCTATCATGTAACTTAAAAAAAAAAAGTGACTTCAATATCTCATCTCCGAATTCTGACAGTCACAATTAGGGATAAAGATTTTTAATTTTCAGATTTACACTACTAAGGGGCACCTGGTTGTCTCATTGGGAAGAGCATGCGACTCTTGATGTTGGGGCCGTGAGTTTGGGCCCCACACCGGGTGTAGAGATTACTTAAATAAATAAGTAAATAAATAAACTTAAAAAAAAAAGATCACTGAAATTGTTAATCAAAGACCTAAAGAAAAGCTCAGTACCCAAAAATATTTTTAAATAGACTATTTAGATGCTAATACATGATAATAAAACATTTATAACCCTTAGCTCTTAGCTGCTTAAATAAAAAAAAATAAACTCTCATTTATAATTAAATTTGTTAAAGTTTCATATTAATGGGATTACACTAATAAAGACTGTTATTGATGAAATAAAAATTGAGGCTTTGGAAGTATTAAAAACAACTTTTTTCCTGGAAACCTAAACTGACTTTTTTAAGCAACGCTTACACAATGGCATTGACTCCTCTGCAGTACCGCTCCCACATGCTCCGGAACCGGGGTTGTCCTCCTATGTCCCAAATCTTTAAATCAAGACAGACAATTCTTAATAAAGGTATTTTAAGTAACACATTGAAAGAAAAAGTAGAAAAAGGAGAGAAAGATCAGGCAGATATGCCCATGTCCACAATGTTAGAGCCAAATTACTTCTGAAAAACTTAGGCTGAAACAAGTTCTTAATCTAGAAGCTCTTGGGTCCACTTCTAAACTTGAAGTTCATATTTAATATGTTTACACTGTATCTAGTCAGTTCTACTAAAGAAAATTTTGTGCAATACTTTGCTTGTTAACCAATAAATTTCCGTATTGAAAAGTTTCAGCATGTACCAAATCACGGATCATCCAGATCTGAATGCCAAAAGAGAAAAAAACAAAAAATTTGTATCTGTATATGTTAACAATTTAAATCAAGTATGGTAAAAAGATCACATACCTTTATTGTGACGTTACCTTTAGTTACTTTCCTCATGTTGAAGCCCACCGTGGGTATCATATCTTCACTGAATTGACCTGACTGAACAAAAGAAAACATCTGAAGTTAGAATCAGTATTTATTAAGACATATAACATGCCATAAACTTCAGGCATTAACAATGCCTTTATAACCATTTTAGTATATTATGTAACTAATTTTTTAGTGGTGGTAACAATCTGTCTTAAGAAAACATTCTTTATAGGTGCACGGGGTGGCTCAGTCAGTTAAGCGTCCACTCTTGATTTTAGCTCAGGTCATGATCTCAGGGTTGTGAGATCAAGCCCCTCTGCACTGGGTGTGGAGCCTGCTTAAGATTCTCTCTCTCCCTCTCCCCTTGCTCCTACCCACCCTCCTTTAAAAAAAAGAAAGAAAGAAAGAAAGAAAACATTCCTTTTAGACACAGTTCTTGAAGAGATACATTATTTCCTTCATCCAAACACAATCCATTTTTTTAAAAAAAAAAAAAGATACTTTTAGTAAGATTTTAACTTTTTACATATTTCCTCCCTCTCCCTTTGCTGTGCCCCCTTGCTTGTGCTCTCTCACTCTGTCAAATACCGTCTTAAAAATAGGTTAAAAAGAAATATTATATATTATAACTATAAATGAAAATTTATTAATTTCCCCACCTACACATAAATGTTCACACAAAGTAGGAAATCAGAAGTAAATCTTCAAAGTTTTCCCATTTTAGCATTTAAATTACTTTGACAATTTACAACTCACTGCTAAACAGCTTTTCCAAGTTTGTCTTTTAACAAGACATATTCTGTCATTGTACAGGTTTTCCTTTTATGTAATCAATTCTGTTCTTTTTTAGCTTATGACCTTCTCATAAGACTAAAATATTTTCTAATAATATTTGAATGCCCTTTAAAATTTAAAATGTTCATCCATCTGGAATTTGATTTTACAGTGCAAGAAAGTTCCTTTTCTCAATCATCTCACTCCTCATTTAAAAATCCACACATTCCTAACTAATTTGAAGTGATGTGCCAAATGCCGTAAGAGACACTTCTATATCTGAGTCAATACTTTTCCACTAGTCTGTTTATTCCTAAATTAGGATTAAATGAATTACTGCAGCTTGTACAATTTCTTATTCTATACAGAAGATCAAGAATTTGGAATGTTTTCGGGTGCCTGGGTAGCTCAGTCGTTAAGCGTCTGCCTTCGGCTCAGGTCATGATCCCAGGGTCCTGGGATTGAGTCCCACATCGGGCTCCCTGCTCCGCGGGAAGCCTGCTTCTCCCTCTCCCACTCCCCCTGCTTGTGTTCCTGCTCTCGCTATCTCTCTCTGTCAAATAAATAAAATCTTTAAAAAAAAAAAAAAAGAATTTGGAATGTTTTCAAAACTGTCTTAGTTCATCACTCACATTCCAAATAAACTTCAGAAATTCATATTTCAGTTAAATATTGACTAGAATTATATTAACTGTATTAATTTGAGAAGGATTGCCCTATATCAATTCTTTATATTTAACCACGATCAAGTTTCTCCATCCAGGCACATGGTTTGTTCATTTAAACATTCAAATCTTTTATATCCTTCACTAAAGTATCGTAATTCTCGGAAGCCCGGGTGGCTCAGTCATTAAGCGTCTGCTTTCGGCTCAGGTCATGATCCCAGAATCCTGGGATTGAGCCCCACATCAGGCTGCCTGCTCAGTGGGAAGCCTGCTTCTCCCTCCCCCACTCCCCCTGCTTGTGTTCCCCCTCTCACTGTCGCTCTCTTTCTCTGTGTCAAATAAATAAATCTTAAAAAAACAAAGTATCATAATTCTCATAATAGCTCTCACATTTCTTATCATATCCTTTATTTTTTTTTAAAGATTTTATTTATTTGAGAGAGAGAGAAAGAGAGGACAAGCAGGGGGCGTGGGAGAGGGCGTAGGGATTAGAGAGAGAATCTCAAACAGACTCCATGCTGAGCACAGAATCTAGTGCAGGGCTCAATCCCATGACCCTGAGATCATGACGTGAACAGAAACTGAGTCGGATACCGAACCGACTGAGCCACCCAGGTGCCCCTCATATTCTTAATTCTGACTACAATTACAAAGTACATCTAATGAGTCACAGCTAATACTGACTTTATATATTTACATATTTATAAATTTTATTTACCAAATATTAATTTCTCAGTTGACCTGACTTATTTTTAGGTAAACAGCCCAGAATTATGAAATCTCGCAACAAAGAAATGGTTAAACAAATAGGACTATTTTCAAGGCCCTAAGACTGGCTGATTGTTTGCTGTGACCTTATGCTAGCCACACATGATTCTAAAACTGTCTACAAGTACTGAGCACAATGAATTCCAATTTTAAAAATTAATTTCCTCTACGTAACTCCAAAGTTCTCTGTTCCCCCCCCACCCTGCCCCACATTCAGTGGTGTTCAGGCTGATTTCAGAAAAAAGATGTTAACCACAATCACTACTTTCATTTATATTAAACATTATAATTCTCAGAACTTTCACATATGATTTATATGTGGAAATCTAGTCATGACATCAAAACTATATATATTGAAACTAGTAATGATACAACAACAAAAACATAATCTGATTAGAAGGGGAGAAAAGGCAACAACAAAGGCACTATCCATAAAGCAACAATAAGGTGGGCTTCATTAAAATTAAAAACTGCCCTGTGAACAAGATTTAGAAGAGTTAGAGTTAGAAAAGAGGCACAGAGTAAGAGAAAATATTTGTAAAAACATACATCCAATAAAGGACTATTATACAAAAGATACAAAGAACTCTTAAAACATCAATATAAAAAAAAACAATTAAAAAATGAACCACAGACCTCAACCAATACTTCACCAAAGATACACAGATGCAAATAAGCATACGAAAAGATAGTGCACATCATATGTCATCAGGAAAACGCAAATTAAAATGAGATACCACTGATACACTTATTAGAGTGCCCAAAATCTGGTACACCGATAATACCAAATGCTGATAAGGAGGTGGGACAACAGCAATTCTCACTCATTACTGGTGGGAATGCAAAACAGTACAGCCACTTTCAAAGATAGTGGCGAGGTTTCTTACAAAACCAAATATACTCTTACCATTCAATCCAGGAATCATGCTCCTTCATCTTTATCCAAAGATGTTGAACTTAAGTCCACACAAAAACCTGCACATTAATGCTTACAGCATCTTTATGCATAATTGGTAAAACTTGGAAGCAACCAAAGTGTTCTTCAGTAAATAAGTGTATAAAAAGACTGTGTCATATCCAGGAAATGGATTATTATTCAATATTAAAAAGAAATGAGCTACCAAGCCACAAAAAGACATGAAGGAATCTTAAAAACATATCTAAATGAAAGACTCAATCTGGAAGGACTACTTAACTCTGATTCCAACAAAATGACTGAACACATGACTCTAGCAATATTCTGAAAAAGGCAAAACTATGGAAACAGTAAGAAGATCAGTGGTTGATAGGAACTGAAGGGGTGGGGGAGGAAATGAATAGGCAGAGAAGAGGATTTTTAGGCAATAAAAAACTCTGTATGATACCATAATGATGGATATATGTCATTATACATTTGTCCAAACCTATAGAATGTACAACACAAAGAGTGAAAAAATAATGTAAACTATGGACTTTGGGTGATTATTATGTGTCAGTGTAAGTGCGTCAATTTTAACAAATGTACCACTCTGGTGTGGGATGTTGATAATGGGGGAAGCTGTGAGTGTAGGGGCAGGAGGTATATGGATAACTCTACCTTCCCCTCCTTGATTATGTTGTGAACCTAAAACTGCTCTTAAATTTTTTTTTTTTTTTTAAGAGAGAGAGAGAAGCAGGCTCCCCGGAAAGCAGGGAGCCCAATGCGGGGCTCGATCCCAGGACCCTGGGATCATGACATGAGCTAAAGGCAGATGCTGAAGGACTGAGCCACCCAGGCATCCCAACAACTTTTTTTTAAATGGGCAAAGGACCTGAAGAGACATTTCTCCAAAGAAAATATACAAATAGCTAATAAGAACATGAAAAGATGCTCAACATCACTAATCATTAGGAAAATGCAAATCAAAACCACAAAAGATTACCATCTTCATACCCATTAAAATGGCTATTACCAAACAAAAAAAACCAAAGTAACAAGTTACAGCAAGGATATGGAGAAATTGCAACCCTGGTGCACTGCTGCAGGAATGTAAAATGGTGCAGCTGCTAAGAAAAACAGTATAGAAGTTCCTGAAAAGGTTAAAAATAGAATTACCACATGATCCAGCAACTCTACTTCCAATTATAAACCCAAAAGCATTGAAAGCAGAGACTCAAAGAGATTTATCTGTATACCCATGTTCACAGCAGCATTTTCCATAACAGCCAAAAGGTGGAAGAAACCCAAAGGCAACTGACAGATGAATGGGTAAACAAAATGTGGTTAATTCCTACAATGTAATATAATCCAGCCTTAAAAAAACTTACTCATGCTAAAACACAGATGAACCTTTTGAAGACATTATACTATAATAATATAAATAAGCCAGATACAAAAATACTATTAATTCTACTCACATGAGAAACCTAAAATAGTTAAATTCATAAAGACAGAAAGTAGAATGGTGTTTGCCAAAGGCAAGGGAGAAGGAGGAAATAGGGAGTAACTGCTTAGTGGGTATGGAATTTGTTTGAAATGGTTAAGAAGTTCTAGGGGTGCCTGGGTGGCTGGCAGTTAAGCCTTCAACTCTTGGTTTTGGCTCAGGTCATGATCTCAGGGTCATGGGATGTAGCTCTGTGTCGGGCTCTGGGGCTCTGCTTCGCGTGGAGTCTGCTTGAGATTCTCTCCCTCTCCCTCTGCCCATCCTCCTGCTCTCTCGTGCTCTCTCTCTAAATGAATGAATAAAATCTTAAAAAAAAAGTTCTATAGATGTATGGTGGTGATGAACTTAATACCACTGAACTAATTGTACACTTAAGAATAGTTAATATGTGGAATACTACGCAGCCATCAAAAAAACCCAAAATCTTGCCATGTGCAATGAAGTGGATGGAACTAGAGGTTACTATGCTAAGCAAAATAAGTCAATCAGAGAAAGACAATTATCATATGATCTCGCTGATATGTGGAATTTAAGAAACAAGAAAGGATCATGGGGGAAGAGAGGAAAAAATAAAACAAGACAAAATCAGAGAGGGAGACAAACCATCAGAGACTCTTAAGCATAGGAAACCAACTGAGGGTTGCTGGAGGGGAGGGGGGTGGGGGGATGGGGTAACTGGGTGATGGCCATTAAAGAGGGCACGTGATGTACTGAGCACTGGGTATTATATAAGACTGATGAATCACTGACCTCTCCCTCTGAAACCAATATTATATGTTAATTAATTTAAATTTAAAAAATAAGAATAGTTAAGATGGTGGGGTACCTGGGTGGTGCAATCAATTAAGTGAACGACTCTTGATTTCAGCTGGGGTCATGATCTCAGGGTTGTGAGACTGAGCTCTCCACTGTCTCCACACTCAGCACAATCTGCTTAAGACTCAGCTTCAGTAGTGGTTGATTCTGTTTTTCTTAAAGATTTCCACTGTAATTATATGTATTATTATAAGTTTTAATTGATGTCTGAGGTGAGGTCCATGTGAGATAATGCCTCATTTGTTTGTTTTCATTAGGAAATAGGTGTTTTATGTAAGGAAGGAGCCAGAAATGGTAGCTAAACTTTTTAAAGGCCAAAACTTTTAAACAAGCTTGCACAGGAAGCTTTCTAAAATAAAATGCATTACATATTTAGGGCGCCTGGGTGGCTCGCTCTCTCTCAAGTAAAATCATTAAAAAAATTAAAAAATAATAAAATGCAATAACATGCTTAGCTAACTTCTCACACATAATTTATGGAACATGATTCAATGTGTTCTTGGTATTTCAAGGTTACTTTATCAATTGTAAAACAAGAAAACAAGGGCGCCTGGGTGGCTCAGTTGTTAAGCGACTGCCTTCGGCTCAGGTCATGATCCCGGAGTCCCGGGATCGAGTCCTGCATTGGGCTCCCTGCTCAGCAGGGAGCCTGCTTCTCCCTCTGACCCTCCCCCCTCTCATGCTCTATCTCATTCTCTCTCTCAAATAAATAAATAAAATCTTTAAAAAAAAAAAAAAAACAAGAAAATGAAGATAACCCTTAAGGGCCCTTCTGGCAATAAAATTTAATGATTATGAACATCAATTATAGTGCCATTCCATGATAAAATGATGTAGGGGTCTACAGTATACTGGGGTACTGACCCTAAACTTTCTTAGATGTTCCTTCATCTCCTTTATCAATACTTCTTATTGGTGACAGAAACTATAACTTTCTCTAATTCAGTTGCTAGTGCTAATCTGCAGTGGCTTCAAATTAGGTAATCAAGTCCTTGGGTTTTTAATCCAAAAACGTCTTGAGTACAGAAATATGTTTAATAAATATTTAACTGTGCTGCATGGATTTTGTGGTATAACTACTTTATAGACTTGGAAGCATTTCCACTTCTTTCCTAGTGTCAAATCTTAATCGTCACTTCTCAAAGCTTGTGCTGAATGACTAAACTACTGAGTTGGCAGCTGTTCTCTAGGTAACTGAGAATTTATTTCTATGCTATCAAAATGCCGTTAAACTGAGACAAACAATTTAGGAAGCAAACAGATGCTTGAAAAAATACTACTTAATTTTGTATCATCTTATTTACTTAAAAAAAGTTAACATTTAAATAATACCAAACATCGTTCTTAGCACTTAATACTCTACAAACAGCACTCACTGATTTTGTGGTGATGGATAGAACTGTAGTCATCTCCACACACCCTGTAAGCCGAAGTCTCAAAGCAATATTCCCGTAATTTGTTTAGTTGAGTAAAGTAAATCTGAAGCAAAATAGGTGGTAAAAAGAAGTCTAATCCTCCAAGTCTGAGAATCTTATTACCAGTTTTGCCACTTACTAAACACATGCAAATCATTTTACCTTTGGAATGAAGCTACCTTATCTAGAAGAGGGAATCGGAAGAGTATGTCCAAAGTCACTTCCAGCTCTAACATTTATTATGTTTTATTCATAGGCCTCTCATTTAAAATATAGTTGAGCAAGAGATAAATGCCTACAACAGAAAAATGTGGCTCTCTTCCCAAAATTCTTTGGTATATGAAAGGCTAAAAGCAAACCTTGTCCCAGAAAGTTTTCCTTTAGTGCTAACTCACATGTAGAGTTGGGGAGAACACAGTGAAATACTCCTACAATTCAGTGGTTTTAAAGTAGGGATTCTAGGGCGCCTGGGTGGCTCAGTTGGTTAAGCGACTGCCTTCGGCTCGGGTCATGATCCTGGAGTCCCGGGATCGAGTCCCACATCGGGCTCCCTGCTGAGCAGGGAGTCTGCTTCTCCCTCTGACCCTCTTCCCTCTCATGCTCTCTATCTCTCGTTCTCTAATAAATAAATAAAATCTTTAAAAAATAAAAATAAAATAAAATAAAGTAGGGATTCTATTATTATTACTTTTTTTTTAAGATTTTACTCATTTATTAGAGAGAAAGAGAGAGCACGAGCAAGAGGCAGCAGAGGGAGAGGGAGAAGCAGGGAGCCCGACATGGGGCTCGATCCCAGGACCCTGAGATCATGACCTGAGCCGAAAGCAGATGCCTAACCGACTGAGCCACCCAGGTGCCCCTAAAGTAAGGATTCTAAATGAATTAGGTTAGATTTTACAGTTGCTCTTTATTTATTTGACAGAGACAGACACAGAGAGAGAGGGAACACAAGTAGCGGGGAGTGGGAGAGGGAGAAGCAGGCTTCCTGCTGCACAGGGAGCCTGATGTGGGGCTTGTTCCCAGGACCCAGGGATCATGACCTGAGCCGAAGGCAGACGCTTAATGGCTGCGCCCAGGTGCCCCTACAGTTGCTCTTTTAAATGCATAAATATGCAGAGAGCAAGCTATTACCCACATGAGGAAATAAACTTCTCTTTGCTTGATCTGTCCATCTACAGTAGCAATCCAATCCAGTCTTCAATAAACTTGAAAAGACAAGTGGTAAAATACCAGCTTTGACAAATGTCTCCGAGTATTCTCTAACAAAACCTTTTTTGCAAAAAAAGGACCTGGTTATAAAGCTACTTTGGAAAGACAGAATGCAGTAAGGACCATGACAAATACCTCATATAAATTTCTTCTCTTGGCCAGAAGAGACTACTTTTACATGCTCAACAGAGGAGTCTTTTGTTTTTTTAAAAAGACACACACTACGGGGCTCCTGGGTGGCGTCTGCCTACAGCTCGGGACATGATTCCAGGTTCCTGGGATCAAGTCCCACATCCAGTTCTCTGCTCCACAGGAAGTCTGCTTCTCCCTCTCCCACTCCCCCTGCATCTCTGTCAAATAAATAAATAAAATCTTAAAATAAAAATTAAAAAAATACATTTTAAACACACATTATGACTCAATTGTTTAATGGCCAAAATTCACACATTTGCTAAGTGAGAATATATGGCCAATAAATATACATGTCAGTCATTTTTCTTTCCAAGAACTTTTAACATAAAATTATTATTACCAGTACTAATTTTTCTACTTAATAACATCATTACATCTCTTGTATTTCATTACTAAGTGGAACAGAATACCATGAGAAGGAAACAATATTCCCCATATAGTACTATTTCAGCTGAGAATGTGTAAACTAAATCTAATGTTGAAACATCAGACAAACCCAAAATGAGAAACATTCTATTAAATGAGAGGGAATATTTCTGACAAATGTCAATGCTATAAAAGCAAAGGCAGGCTGTGAAAATGTTTCAGACTAGAGAGGGCTAAAGAAGACATGACAACTAAAGGTAGTACCTGACCCCAGACTGGATCTTGCACTGGTGGGTAAATATGCTATAAACAACATTATTGGGTCAACTGACAAAATAGCAGTAGATAAAATCTGTGAGGTATCAGTTTTTAATGTCATAAAGTTGGTAACTAAAATAGTCATATAAGAGAATATCCCCAATCTTGGAAAATACACTTAAGGTACTTGGAAATAACGGGCCATGGTACATATAGCTTACCTATGTAAAGTGACACTTTAAAGCAAATGAAGTAAAATGTTAATAGTCTGGTCTCGGTAAAGGGTATATGGACGTTCTTTGCAATGCTTTTTATTCCTACAACTTTTCTGTAAATCTGAAATTGTTTCTAAACAATACACTTTTAATGTGACAAAACTCATGAATACACTCAATCATAAGGAATTCCAACAAGTTCAGGAACAAGTCATTGCTAACCTTGTTCTATTCTTTAATATTCTAAAAAGATACTCATTTACAGATGTCTTCTAATAGAAAAATCTATGTTTCATATTTCATAGTTTTGGCATAATGTAAATTCCTCTGGGCCTTAAAACTGGCATTTTAAAATCTACTCCAATGTTTCAATATTTATTTACAACCTGGGAAATGAATTAAGATAGTGTGTTCTACTTCTAGGTTTCTGCTTCTCTTAGTTTTTGGAACTAAACGTATTTTCCTTTTCTTTTCTTTCTAACCACTTAATAGTTACCACTGTAAACACAGAAATCATGTCTGAGGCAATCTCCCTTACAACACACTTTTTAAGGAGCTAGAAAAGATAATCATTCACTTTGGTAGCACTTCAATAATCATTAATATGATGTTCAATTTTCTCCCAATTTTAGAACACTATGGACAATCTCTTTTTTAATAGTTTCCCAAAAGACAATAACTTGTCCTCAGTTTTATGTGCAAATCTGGACTTACTTCCAACTACAGACATAATTCATTCCCAAAGAATGTCAGTTTGAAAGCACACATTAAAAAATTTGTTGGGGGGGGGGGGGCCCTGGGTGGCTCAGTCGGTTGAGCAACTGCCTTCGGCTCAGGTCATGTCATGATCTCCAGGTCCTGGGATCAAGTCCCACATCGGGCTCCCTGCTCAGTGGGGAATCTGCTTCTCTCTCTCTCTCCTCCTTCTCCTCCCCCCTGCTCCATCTCTCTCTCTTCCTTCTCCTCCCCCCCCCGTTCGTTCTCTAATAAATAAATAAAATCTTAAAAAATTGTTTGGGCAATTGAATCTTATTAACCAAAGAATAACTTCTCTCAAAATTCCGGTGAATCTTATTAACCAAAGAATAACTTCTCTCAAAATTCCAGTGGGTTGGGCGCCTGGGTGGCTCAGTCGTTAAGCGTCTGCCTTCGACTCAGGTCATGATCCCAGGGTCCTGGGATCGAGTCCCATATCAGGCTCCCTGCTCAGCGGGAAGCCTGCTTCTCCCTCTCCCACTCCCCCTGCTTATGTTCCTGCTCTCCCTGTCTCTCTCTGTCAAATAAATAAATCTTAAAAAAAAAAAAAATTCCAGTGG
Source organism: Eumetopias jubatus (assembly GCF_037043125.1). Taxonomy (NCBI): domain Eukaryota; kingdom Metazoa; phylum Chordata; class Mammalia; order Carnivora; family Otariidae; genus Eumetopias; species Eumetopias jubatus. The sequence goes on from NW_028274807.1 coordinate 171,466,642, forward strand.
GTTTGTTTGTGGGTTTTGTTTGTTTGGGGAGGGAGGGATTCTCTTTAGTACTTACCACAGAGAATTAAGAACCATCCCAAAATTTTAAATTTCAGGTTCCTCGGGGACATAATCAAGTAAGGCCTCTTTTCTTTAAATGGCCCAAATTCTCAAAATGGGCCACTGCTCTAAATAAACTAAAGAAATTATTTCTCTGAAGCAAATCAAGTTAATAGCAGCTTTCTACAAAATCACAAAATTTCAAGATTATCCTTCAAAAAAATGAGGCAACTTGCAACACCGACTCAAAAAAACTTTTAACTCTACAAGAAACGGTAGCTAAAGTAGTAACAGCATCTTTAGGCTCTTGCATAGACGCGCCCCCTGTGTAGACTGTAGTCTGGATGCAGATGTTTTTCATCTGGTCTGGCAATTCAAATCAATTGGCATGGGTTGTCACCTGGGCTCAGTGAGAATGTGCTCTTCCATCTGTGTTCTTCTCTACACAGATGAGTAGAAAAGTGGTTACAGATGAGGGGAAAAGTGGTTACAGCTCTCGGGCTTGGCATTTATGAACTCTGGCCTAGGGGTTCTGCCACAGGCAAGTCAATTATAAAAGCCTGTTTCACACATGACCCAATCATCGGCAGCATACATAGACAATGAATGTGTGTTGTACTGATTCACAAACACTATACTGTTCGCCCTTTCCTCTATGGCCATAGACCCACAAAGCTACTTTGCCTCCACTTTCACTCATTCGTTTATTTATTCACTCACTTTTCAAACAGCAGAGGGAAAGAAAAGAAACTAGGAAACAAATATAAAAATATCACACAATAAACACACACCATTTAAAACATAGGAGATGGGGCACCTGGGTGGCTCAGTTGGTTAAGCGACTGCCTTCGGCTCAGGTCATGATCCTGGAGTCCCGTGGGGGGGGGGGTCCCTGCTCAGTGGGAAACCTGCTTCTCCCTCTAACCCTCCCCCCTCTCATGTACTCTCTCTCTCATTCTCGCTCTCTCAAATAAATAAATAAATCTTTAAAAAAATAAATAAATAAAACAGGAGATAACATGAGATGACTGGGTATCCAGGAAGACCTCTCTGAAGTAGTGACATTTAAGCGTCTAAAGATAATTTAAAATCTACATAGAATAGGCCAGCTTCTTGCAGATAACCTACCTGTTGTGCTACTTGAGCATCAGTAAGGAAATCTAAATTTCAGTCCCAGCTACGCCACTTTCAATTGCATATAGATACACACAACTCTTTTTTTTTTTTTTAAGATTTTATTTATTTGACAGAGAGAGACAGCGAGAGCAGAAACACAAGCAGGGGGAGTGGGAGAGGGAGAAGCAGGCTGCCTGCTGAGCAGGGAGCCCAATGTGGGACTCGATCCCAGGAAACTGGGATCATGACCTGAGCCGAAGGCAGACGCTTAACAACTGAGCCACCCAGGTGCCTGATACACACAACTTTTAACAACACTCTTACTCAGAATGCAAAGGTTCTACCTCCTCTCTCCCTATAGCTGCTTCTCCTAAGGGTCTATAGCTACTTCACTTCCTCCATTTCCTCAAGTGCTTACTACTCCCTTCCCTTTGCTTTTCTTCTTCCCTGAGTCTCAAAAACTACTGTAGATAGGAGTTTCTGCTGCCAAATAGCAGGCCTTTAATAACAAGGGCATTCCTTTCATCTCTGAGGCAAACAGACCCACTCCAACCCATAAGATGTAATATTTAATTCCTAACTGCTGTCCTGGTTCTCACAAACCACTCAAACATTGCCTCTCTGCCCACACAGACGCTCCTGATAGACAGACTTCACCAAGGACCGCACCTGAATCTAAAGGTCCAGAAAGGCAAGTCTCCAAGTTTTCATGTTAAAATTGCCAGTATCTGGTTTGTTTTGTTTTGTTCTTTATTAATGTTAAATTTATGGTACTTTGGCAAGCAATTAAGTTTGCCTTGGGAGGACTGGAGGTGAATAACTTATTTTTCAAGCGAACTATGGGTAGGTTTTTACATTGTTAGGATATATAACATCCCACACAGTAGCAACATGGATTTTAAAATAACTCTTTTTGGGCGGCAACATTAAAACTTGAGTGAAAGAGGGGCGCGCCTGGGTGGCTAAGTTGTTGAGCGTCTGCCTTTGACTCAGGTCATGATCCCAGGGTCCTGGGATCAAGCCCCGCATCGGGCTCCCTGCTCAGTGGGAGGCCTGCTTCTCCCTCTCCCCCTGCTTGTGTTCTCTCTCTTGCTGTCTCTCTCTCTATCAAATAAAAAAATAAAATCTCTAAAAAAAAGAAAAAACTGACAAGCTTTCTTTCAAAAAAAAAAACTTGAGTGAAAGACATTATGTTTTCTTTGACATTAGAGGGCATGAAAACTAAATATAACAGACAAAAATTCTCTAAATAAGAACTTTTTTAAAGCATAATGGCAAATGGAACTAATTAAATGCCTGTCATTCCAATGCAACTCATTTTAAACTAATTAATCCTTACTTCTTGCTAATACCAAGAGGGCTACTTTGAGGCAATCTTCTTTACAAATAGAATTCTTGAGGATTAAAATGTTCACAAAACCACAGTTTCAATTAGGAGCCTGAAAATTTTCATCTCTGCTAACCTCTATTCCTGAAGAAAATTCCTTTCAAAAGGTCTCTAATGACTATTTCCTATGTTCACTATACCTTTCATTAAGAGCACTTTAATAATGGTTTTACCAAATCTACATCCAAAGAACTAAAATTCAACTTGCTTGTCTGTAAAACAATTTGCTAGTGAACATCCCTGGTAAACACTCAGAGACCACATCACAATGCATTTTCACAAAGATACTCAGAAATCATCACAATGGCATAATGTGAAGATGGACCCCAAAAGAAATCAGTGCTACAGACCTTTAGCAAATATAGTTTTGCTAACCTGTCAAGCCACTAATGTGTCTGGATGTATTTCCCATAAGCATCAAGGGTCCACCATAAATCTTTTTAACACCTGTGTCTTTATATAAAAAAGACTACTACTAATCTTCAGACTACTAATCTTCACATGTGAGCTAAAGCAGGTTCTAAAGTAAGAAGCATGAGAGTGGGAAAAATTAGCATACTCACATTTTCAGGCTTTGATACTATTCTACTGGTTGGTCTCTAAACATTTCAACTACTTTTTTTTTACTTTTCTTGCTAACTTACTTTTTCATAAAGAAAGTGACTTTCTATATTTAAAAGTTTCTTTCCCTCTTTCTGGGAAAAACTGGGTATTTAAGAATTAGAATGAGCCCTCTTTTCTCACTGCATGTGCCCTGCCCTGTGTGCCTGTTTAGCTAATTCAAAAAGAAATTACAGAAGTTTCCTTCAAATCCCAAAATAGGCTTCTATTACTAAATTAAAAGGGGGATTCCTAGAACCACCCAAATGCTATAAATCAATAAGTTATATATTGCTATATATGTAACAAGTCATTCAGTCATAAGGAAAACTGCTGTATGCAAAGGCTTCACCATACACAACAAAATTTTAACCTGCAAACAGTACACTGAATTTCATACTCTTTAACAGACCTACCCTTTATCAAAATCTAATAAAGCCACAATCAGAAGAAAAATAAAAATTTTAATGTATATATAAGCCCATCCTAGAAAAGTAAAACGGCTAATCCTTTCAGTTCAGTTTAGTAACTGTGGAGTTACTATAAGAGGCTGTGCAGTTATTGTAAGAGATCCCATTCATTTTCTCACATAATGGATGTTAAAACGCAATGAAATAGAAGTAGTGTTAGTCCGGTGGTTATGACTGAGATTCTGGAGACAGTTATACTAGGTTATAACTCTGATCTTACCACTTGCCTAGCTGTATGTCCCCCTTGCACGTTCCTTAATTTTGCAATGCCTCACTTTCCCCAAATATAAAATGGAGATCATAGTCTATCTGACAGAGTTGTTTAAAAATTAAATCAATTTTAAAAACTAAATCAATTAAAACACATACAGCATTTACAACAATGCCTGCTTCAGAAACAGGTAAGGGAAAGCATTTAATATTTGCTACCATCATCATTACACAGAGTCCATTAAATGTGATGTGATGTTAAAAAGCAATGTAGGGCACCTGGGTGGCTCAGTTGGTTGAGCGACTGCCTTCAGCTCGGGTCATGATCCTGGAGTCCCGGGATCGAGTCCCGCATCGGGCTCCCTGCTCAGCAGGGAATCTGCTTCTCCCTCTGACCCTCTTCCCTCCCATGCTCTCTAGCTCTCATTCTCTCTCTCTCAAATAAACAAATAAAATCTTTAAAAAAAAAAAAAAGCAATGTACAGCTGGATGATGGACACTGGGGAGGGTATGTACTATGGTACGTGCTGTGAATTGTTTAAGACTGATGAATCACAGACCTGTACCCCTGAAACAAATAATACATTATATGTTAATAAAAAATTAAAAAAAAAAAAACAAAAAAAAAGCAGTGCACAGGGTTCTGGTTAAGATTAGGTAAGCACACTATCCACTGAATTTAACTATAAACCCTGGACAGAATGCATGCAGCAGCTGAGGGCTCTAAAAAGTAAGCGGAAGCAGGTAGATTAGAAAAGGAAATCAGAACTCAAAGCACAAGCATCTGGTGCTACTTCCTAGTTGTTTTCTTTCCTTCCAATCTCCCAGGCTGGATCAAAGGCAGCCCAAATGCCAGAAATGTACACCAGGCATGAACAGAAAAGGCTCCAAGAGAAGCACCTTCTCTTTTGAGTCTGAGGAGTGTGTGTGTGTTGGGGGGAGGGAGGGGGGGACAATGGCAGGAGGAAGAGAGGACAGGGAGTGGGAAAAGTCCCCTAGGTTTCTTCCCCTCTCTCCTGCCATGGCCTCCAGACAAAACCAAGCCTGAAAGCTATGAGCATCTATGGCAGCTATGGTCAGGCAGGCATTCCTTATAGAGAAAAGGAGCCTAACCATAGGAACTCCAATCCAAAAAGTGCTGGGGGTCGGGGGGAATGGATAGAGAAAGGAATCCCTGTTATTTTTTGTCTATTCTCTTGGTCCCTGAGATAGATTCAGTTGAGGGAAGGACACAGCAAAGGAGGGATAATAAAACCCCAGGTTTGTAGACAGAGGATCAGGGAAGTGGAGAAAGGGCTGTGAGTGACAGTAGGGGAAAATCTGCAAAGGAAAGATCTGGAGAAATGACCCCACAAAGTCGTACGTGAACTCCTGGGCTCATCCCTAAACTGTTGACATGTGGATATGGCCCTAAAGAATACCTCAAAGGCCTTGAGAACTAAACTACGAAGTAGACCACTTGCCAGGTTTCTGGTTAACGCCCTACACAGTATATAGCCAGGAATGATCCAAATAGTACTACTGAGGTTTTGAAAGCTGGACTGACATTAGAAACAAAGCCCACAGAAGAAGGCAGGTTGGATCTTTTGGCCTGAACTTAGGGTCAAATACTCACTAAAACAAAACAAGTCATTCTCCACAGGATGTAAACAAAACCCAGAGACTCATAATATTCAAAGTGTCCAAAATAACTGAACATATGAAGAATCAAGAAAACTCAACAACTACCAAAGGAAAAAGTCACTAAATAGATGCCAACATCAAGATGACCCCAATGTTGGAAATGAGACAGAGACTATCATAACCATGCTCCATGCTCCAAGGATGAAATGAATGTAATAGGAAGTTTCAGCAGGTAAATAAAAGCTATAAAATAGAACCAGATGAAAATCTTATAACTAAAAAATACAGTAACAAGACAAACCTCACTAGATGGGCTAACACAAGAATGGAGATGACAGAGGAAAAACTCGAACTTGAAGATAAAGCAACAAAAATAACCTGAAAAAAAGAAAAAAAAAAGATAGGAAAAAGAAAGAGCCAAGCCTCAAGGACCTGTAGGAAAATATAAAAAGGTCTAACATTCTTATCATTAAAATCCCAGAATAAGAAAAAGAGAATGAAGTCACAAAATATCCAGAAAAGGCAAAGCAATCTTAAGAAGAAGGCCGTACTTACATTCCCTGAATTCAAATTCTAGTACAAACTATAATAGGCAAACCAGTATGTACTGGCATAAAAACAGACCCATCATCAATGAAACAGAACAGTGACCCAGATATAAACCCACGCATATGTGGTCAATTTATTACAAAGGACCCTAGAATGTACAATGGGGAAATGACAGTTTCTTCAATAAATGATGTTGGGGAAACTGCCACTATCTTACACCACACACAGAATTAACTCAAAATAAATTAAAGACTTGAACTAAGACCCATAACCATAAAACTCCTAGAAAATATATAGGTGGTAAGCTCCTTGATACAGGTCTTGAGAATGCTTTTTTGAATCTTGACACCAAAAGCAAAAACAAAAATTGAGGCTACATCAAACTAAAAAGCTTCTGCACAGCAGAGGAAACCAACATCAAAATGAAAAGACAACTTACTGAATGGAAGAAAATATTTGCAAATCATATATCCAATAAAGGGCTGATATCCAAAATATGAAGAACTTATACAACTGAGTAACAATCTACTTGAAAAAAATGGCAGGGGTGCCTGGGTGGCTCAGTCATTGGGCGTCTGCCTTTGGCTCGGGTCGAGATCCCAGGGGTCCTGGGATTGAGCCCCGCATTGGGCTCCCTGCTTGGCGGGGAGTCTGCTTCTCCCTCTCCCTCTGCCCCTCTGCTGTGTTCCCTCTCTTGCTGTGTCTCTCTCTGTCCAAAAAAATTTTTTTTTAAATGGCAGACCTGAAGATATTTTTCCAAAGAAGATATACAGATGGCCATCAAACACATGAAAAGGAGCTCAACATCACTAATCATCAGGGAAATGTAAAGCAAAACCACGTGCAAATCAAAACCTCACACCTGTTAGAATGGCTATTATCAAAAAGATAAGAAATAATAAGTGTTGGCAAAGATGTGGAGAAAAGGGAACCCTTCCTTGTTGATGGGAATGTAAATTGGTATATTGGCCTCTATGGAAAACTGTATGGAGTTTCCTCAGACTTAAAGACAGAACTACTATGCAGCAATCCACTTCTGGGAATTTACCTGAAGAAACTGAAAATACTAAGGATATATGCACCCCATTTTCACTGCAGCATTATTTACAATAGTCAAGATATAAAAACACCTAATTGACCAACAATGGATGAATAAAGAAAATGATATATATATATGTATGTATGTATGTATGTATGTAATTCAACCAATAAAAAATAATGAAATTGGGACACCTGGGTGGCTCAGTCGGTTAAACGTCTGCCTTTGGCTCAGGTCATGATCTGGTCCTGGGATCGAGCCCCTTGTAGGGCTCCTTGCTCAGCAGGGAGCCTGCTTCTCCCTCTGCCTGCCACTCCCCCTTTGTGCGTGCTCTCTCTCTGACAAATACACAAATAAAATCTTAAAAAAAAAAAATGAAATCTTGCCATTTGTGACAACATGGATGGACCTCAAGAGCATTACACTAAGTGAAGTCAGACAGAGAAAGACAAATACCATATGATTTCACATGTGAAGTCTAAAAACAAACAAACAAAACCCAAGCTCACAGATAAAGGAAACAGACTGGTGGTTCCCAGAGGCAGGCGACAAATGGGGGGAGGGGGAGGAGAGTGAGAGAAATGGGTAAAGGGAGTCAAAAGGTACAAACTTTCAGTTTTAAAATAAAGAAGTCATTGGATATAATGTGCTGCATGGTGACTATAGCTAATAAAACTGTATTGCATATATGAAAACTGCTAAGGAATAAACCTCATCACAAGAAAAAATTTTGTTAACTATGTACTAAGGTGACAGATGTTAACTAGATTTATTGTGGTCATTACTTCATAATGTATGCCGATACCAAATCATTATATTGTACACCTGAAACTAATGTTATATGAGAATTATACCTCAATTTAAGAACAAATAACAAAATGTCCAAAATTTGGTGAAAGAAAAACTTAGATTCAAGAACAACAACAAACCCAAAGTAGTATAAGTTCAAAGAAATCCACACCTGGGTACATCATAATTAAACTGCTGAAACCAAAAACAAAAAAATCTTGAAAGCAGCCAGAAACAACACATGACCTATGAGAATAACAATGAATTTCTCATCAGAAACAATAAAAGCCTTTACAAAAGTGCTGGAGGGGGGAAAGGACTGTCAACTTAGAATTCTATATCCAGCAAAACATTCTTGAAGATGATAAAGACATTCTTGAATGAAGAAAAACAAAAGAATGTGTACTAGCAGATATATTCTAAAAGGAAGGCTGAAACAAGTTCTGCAGGCATAAGAGAAACTAATAGGGAAACCTAGAACTTTAGGAATTAAGGGAAAGCAAGGGAAATGGTACCATCTGGGTAAATTAAGGTAACTATTGTCTTCCTCTTGAATACTTAAAATGTTTCATGGTTAAAAGCAAAAACTATCATCTTATCTGGTACTCTTTTCAATGAATGTAGGTATAATATGACAATAGCACCATATAGGGAAGAAAGAAAAGGCACCTATATGGTGGTAAGGTTTCTACATTCCACATAAAGTGATAACGTATTAATTCTAAGTAAACTAGTTAAGTATGTATATTGCAATCCCTAGAAGAACCACTAAAGAAGCCAAAGAGAGAGAATAGTCAAAACCGCAAAAAATTAGTGAAAAATAGTCCACTGAAAAGAAAAGGAATAAAAAACAAAGGAGACAAACAGAAAACAAATAAATGGTAGAACTAAATCCAAACATGTCAATAATTATAGCAAAAGTAAATGCTTATCTAAACACACCAATTAAGAAAGACTGTCAGAATACTTTTTAATATTATGTTAATCACCATACATTACATCATTAGTTTTGGATGTAGTGTTCCATGAGTCATTGTTTGTGTATAACACCCAGTGCTCCATGCAGAACATGCCCTCTTTAATACCATCACCAGACTAACCCATCCTCCGACCCCCCTCCCCTCTAGAATCCTGTTTGTTTTTCAGAGTCCATCGTCTCTCATGGTTCATCTCCCCCTCCGATTTCCCCCCCTTCATTCTTCCCCTCCTGCTAGCTTCTTTTTATTTTTTCTAACATGATGTATTACTTGTTTCAGAGGTACAGATCTGTGATTCAACAGTCTTGCACAATTCACAGCGCTCACCATAGCACATGCCCTCCACAATGTCAATCACCCAGGCACCCCATCCCTCCCACCCCCCACCACTCCAGCAACTCACAGTTTGTTTCCTGAGATTAAGAATTCCTCATATCAGTGAGGTCATATGATACATGTCTTTCTCTGACTTATTTCGCTCAGCATAACACCCTCCAGTTCCATCCATGTCATTGCAAATGGCAAGATCTCATTCCTTTTGATGGCTGCATAATATTCCATTGTGTATATATATATATATATATATATATATACCACTTCTTCTCTATCCATTCATCTGTCGATGGGCATCTTGGCTCTTTCCACAGTTTGGCTATTGTGGACATTGCTGCTATAAACATCGGGGTGCACTTACCCCTTCGGATCCCTACATTTGTATCTTTGGGGTAAATACCCAGTAGTGCAGTTGCTGGATCGTACGGTAGCTCTATTTTCAACTGTTTGAGGAATCTCCATACTGTTTTCCAGAGTGGCTGCACCAGCGTGCATTCCCACCAACAGTGTAGGAGGGTTCTCCTTTCTCCGCCAACATCTGTCGTTTCCTGACTTGTTAATTTTAGCCATTCTGACGGGTGTGAGGTGATAGATATCTCATTGAGGTTTTGATTTGGATTTCCCTGATGCCGAGCGATGTTGAGCACGTTTTCATGTGTCTGTTGGCCATCTGGATGTCTTCTTTGGAAAAATGTCTGTTCATGTCTTCTGCCCATTTCTTGATTGGATCATTTGTTCTTCCAGTGTTGAGTTTAAGAAGTTCTTTATAGATTTTGGATACTAGCCCTTTATCTGATATGTCATTTGCAAATATCTTCTCCCATTCTGTCAGTTGTCTTTTGGTTTTGTGGACTGTTTCTTTTGCAGTGCAAAAGCTTTTTATCTTGATGAAGTCCCAATAGTTCATTTTTGCCCTTGCTTCCCTTGCCTTTGAGGATGTTTCTAGGACAAAGTTGTTGTGGCTGAGGTTGAAGAGGCTGCTGCCTGTGTTCTCCTTTAGGATTTTGATGGACTCCTGTCTCACATTTAAGTCTTTCAACCATTTTGCGTCTATTTTTGTGTATGGTGTAAGGAAATGGTCCAGTTTCATTCTTCCGCAGGTGGCTATCCAATTTTCCCAACACCATTTGTTGAAGAGACTTTTTTCCCCTGGACATTCTTTCCTGCTTTGTCAAAGATAAGTTGACCACAGAGTTGACGGTCCATTTCTGGGCTCTCTATTCTGTTCCATTGATCTATCTGTCTGTTTTTCTGCCAGTACCATACTGTCTTGATGATGACAGCTTTGTAATAGAGCCTGAAGTCCGGAGTTGTGATGCCACCAGCTTTGCTTTTCTTTTTCAACATTCCTCTGACTATTCGGGGTCTTTTCAGGTTCCATACAAATTTTAGGATTATTTGTTCCATTTCTTTGAAAAAAGTGGATGGTATTTTGATGGGGATTGCACTGAATGTGTAGATTGCTCTAGGTAGCATTGACATCTTCACAATGTTTGTTCTTCCAATCCATGAGCATGGAACGTTTTTCATTTCTTTGTGTCTTCCTCAATTTCTTTCCTGAGTATTTTATAGTTTTCTGAGTATACATCCTTTTCCTCTTTGGTTAGATTTATTCCTAGGTATCTTATGGTTTTGGGTGCAATTGTAAATGGGATCGACTCCTTAATTTCTCTCTCTTCTGTCTTGTTGTTGGTGTATAGGAATGCCACTGATTTCTGTGCATTGATTTTATATCCTGTCACTTTTCTGAATTCCTGTATGAGTTCTAGCAGTTTTGGGGTGGAGTCTTTTGGGTTTTCCACATAAAGTATCATATCATCTGCAAAGAGTGAGAGTTTCACTTCTTCTTTGCCTATTTGGATGTCTTTTATTTCTTTTTGTTGTCTGATTGCTGTGGCTAGGACTTCTAATACTATGTTGAATAGCAGTGGTGAGAGTGGCCATCCCTGCCGTGTTCCTGACCTTAGGGGGAAAGCGCTCAGTTTTCCCCCATTGAGAATGATATTCGCTGTGGGTTTTTCACAGATGGCTTTTATGATATTGAGGTATGTACCCTCTATCCCTATACTCTGAAGAGTTTTGATTAAGAAAGGATGCTGTACTTTGTTAAATGCTTTTGCTGCATCTATTGAGAGGATCATATGGTTCTTGTTCTTTCTTTTATTAATGTATTGTATCACGCTGATTGATTTGCGGATGTTGAACCAACTTTGCAGCCCAGGGATAAATCCCACTTGGTCGTGGTGAATAATCCTTTTAATGTACTGCTGGATCCTATTGGCTAGTATTTTGGTGAGAACTTTCGCATCCATGTTCATCAAGGATATTGGTCTGTAATTCTCCTTTTTGATGGGGTCTTTGGTTTGGGGATCAAGGTAATGGTGGCCTCATAAAACGAGTTTGGAAGTTGTCCTTCCATTTCTATTTTTTGGAAGAGTTTCAGAAGAATAGGTATTAATTCTTCTTTAAACGTTTGGTAGAATTCCCCTGGGAAGCCATCTGGCCCTGGGCTTTTGTTTGTTGGGAGATTTTTGATGACTGCTTCAATTTCCTTAGTGGTTATAGGTCTGTTCAGGTTTTCTATTTCTTCCTGGTTTGGTTTTGGTAGTTGATACATCTCTAGGAATGCATCCATTTCTTCCAGGTTATCTAATTTGCTGGCACAGAGTTGCTCATAGTATGTTCTTATATTTGTATTTCTTTGGTGTTGGTTGTGGTATCTCCTCTTTCATTCATGATTTTGTTGATTTGGGTCATTTTTCTTTTTGATAAGTCTGGCCAGGGGTTTATCAATCTTGTTAATTCTTTCAAAGAATCAGCTCCTACTTTCATTGATCTGTTCTACTGTTCTCTTGGTTTCTATTTCATTGATTTCTGCTCTGATCTTTATGATTTCTCTTCTCTTGCTGGGTTTAGGCTTTATTTGCTGTTCTTTCTCCAGCTCCTTTAGGTGTAGAGTTAGGTTGTTTATTGAGACCTTTGTTGTTTCTTGAGAAAGGCTTGTATGGCTATATACTTTCCTCTTAGGACTGCCTTTGCTGTATCCCAAAGATTCTGAACAGTTGTGTTTTCATTTTCATTTGTTTCCAGGAATTTGTGTAATTCTTCTTTAATTTCCTGGTTGACCCATTCATTCTTTAGTAGGATGCTCTTTAACCTCCATGTATTTGAGTTCTTTCCAACTTTCCTCTTGTGACTGAGTTCTAGTTTCAAAGCACTGTGGTCTGAAAATATGCAGGGAATGATCCCAATCTTTTGGTACCGGTTGAGACCTGATTTGTGACCAAGGATGTGATCTATTCTGGAGAATGTTCCGTGGGCACTAGAGAAGAATGTGTATTCTGTTGCTTTGGGATGGAATGCTCTGAATAGGTCTGTGAAGTCCATTTGGTCCAGTGTGTCATTTAACGTCTTTATTTCCCTGCTGATCTTTTGCTTAGATGATCTGTCCATTTCAGTCAGGGGGTGTTAATGTCCCCCACTATTATTGTATTGTTGTCAATGTGTTTCTTTGCTTCTGTTATTAATTGCCTTATATAATTGGCTGCTCCCATGTTAGAGGCATAGATATTTACAATTGTTACATCTTCTTGTTGGATAGACCCTTTAAGTAGGATACAGTGTCCTTCCTCATCTCTTATTACAGTCTTTGTTTTAAAATCTAATTTGTCTGATATGAGGATTGCCACCTCAGCTTTCTTTTGGTGTCCATTAGCATGGTAAATGGTTTTCCACCCCCTCACTTTCAATGTGGGGGTGTCTATGGGTCTAAAATGAGTCTCTTGCAGACAGCATATCGATGGGTCTTGTTTTTTTATCCAATCTGGGGCATTTAACTGGGGCATTTAGCCCATATACATTCAGGGTAACTGAATGTTACGAATTTGGTGTCACTGTATTGCCTATAAGGTGACTGTTACTGTATACTGTCTGTGTTCCTTTCTGGTCTATGTTGCTTTTAGGCTCTCTCTTTGCTTAGAGGATCCCTTTCAATATTTCTTGTAGGGCTGGTTTTGTGTTTGCAAATTCCTTTAGTTTTTGTTTGTCCTGGAAGCTTTTTAACTCTCCTTCTATTTTCAATGACAGCCTAGCTGGATATAGTATTCTTGGCTGCATATTTTTCTCCTTTAGTGTATCAGAGTATTTTTTTTTTTACAGAAAGACCCAACTATACGCTATCTACAAAAAACCTAGTTTAAGTACAATGATAGAGGAAGGTTAAAAGTAAAAGGTTAGAAACAGTAACACCATACTGCCACTAACCAAAAGAAAGTTGGAGTAGCTATACAAATATCAAACTAGACTTGAGCGCAAAAAAAAAATTACCAAGTCTAACGAAGGACACGACAGGGCGCCTGGGTGGCTCAGTTGGTTAAGCGACTACTTTGGCTCAGGTCACGATCCTGGAGTCCCGCATCGGGCTCCCTGCTCAGCAGGGAGTCTGCTTCTCCCTCTGACCCTCCCCCTCTCATGCTCTCTCTCTCTCTCGCTCTCGCTCTCATTCTCTCCCTCTCAAATAAAAATCTTAAAAAAATAAATAAAGGACACTACCAAATGATAACAGAACCAATTCACCAAGAGTATATAACATTCTATATGTGTATGCACCTAACAAAACTTCAAAATTCATAAAATTAAAACTGATGGAATTGAAAGGAAAAATAAACCCACAGAGACTCAGCATTCCTCTCATGTTGAGAGAATAACAAGAAAACCAGAATTTAACATCACTAACTATCAAGTGGATGTAATTGACATTTATAGAAATTTAAAGATGCTTCACTCAAAAGAGAATACACATTTTCTTCAAGTGAACATGGAACATTCATTCAAGATAAACCATATCCTGACCGTAAAATGAAGCCGAAGAAATTTAAAAAGATTCGAGTCATACAAATATGTTTTCTGACTATAATGGAATTAAGTTGGAAGGAATTAACACAGTAGTATCGGAAAATAAATATTTAGTTGTATATAATCCGTGGGTCAAAAAGGAAGTCTTAAGGAAAATCAGAAATATTTTAAACTAAATGAAAAACATAAAATTTGTAAGATGTAGCTTAAGTAGTGCTTAGAAGGAGACTAAGACACTCAAGTGTTTATATTAGAAAATTCTCAAATTAACAACTTAAAGAATTAAAAAAGAGCAAATATGTACATCATTACTATAATTAACACTGCTGTATGCTATTTTGAAAGCTGTTAAAAAAAATAAATCTTGGGCGCCTGGGTGGCTCAGTCGGTTAAGCCTCTGCCTTCAGCTCAGGTCATGATCTCAGGGTCCTGGGATCGAGTCCCGCACTGCATTCCCTGCTTCTCCCTTTACCCCTCCCCCTTGCTCATGATCTCTGTCTCTGTCTCAAATAAATAAAATCTTTAAAAAAAAAAAAAATCCTTTCCTTTAAAAATAAATAAATAAATAAATAAATCTTAAGAGTTCCATCATGAATTTTTTTTTTTGGTGTCTGTAGATGGTAGACATTAAGCTTACTGTGATAATCATTTCACAATATATGAAAGTCAAGTCATTACGTCATGTACCTTAAACTATACAATGCCATATTTCAATTTTATATCAATAAAATTGGGGGGAAAGAGCAAAATAAATCTAAAACAGAAGCAAACAGTAAGAACAGTAATAATACTGAACAGAAAATCCATAGAAGTAAATCAATGGAATGAAGAGCTGATTGTCTAAAAAGGCAAATAAAACTGATAAACGGACAGAAGAAAACCGGGGAAACAAAAATTACCAATATCAATAATGAAGGAAGGGATATCACTAAACTCTATAGATATTAAATGTATTGTAAGAAATACTATAAACTCTATGCACATAAATCCAACCACCCCACTGAAATGGACCAATTCCTTGAAAGTCACAATCTACAAAAACTAGGAAGAAAAAACTGAATAGTCCTCTGTCAATTAAAGAAATGTAATTAATGATTTTTAAACCTCTTTGGGGGGGATTTTTTAATTTTTTATGTAATCTCTACTGTCAATGTGGGGCTCAGACTCACAACCCAGAGATCAAGAGTCACACGCTCCACCAACTGAACCAGCCAGGAACCCCGATTTTTAATCTTTAAAAAAATCTCCAGACCCAGATAGTTTCACTGGTGAGTTCTACCAAACATTTTTAAAGATTTTTATTTGTTTGTTTGTTTGTTTGCCAGACAGAGAGAGAGAGAGCACAAGCAGAGAAAAGGAAAGGTAGAGGGGGAGAGGCAGGCTCCCTGATGACCAAGGAGCCTGGGATCATGACCTGAGCCAAAGGCAGACTATTAACCTACTGAGCCACCCAGGCGTCCCCTACAAAACATTTAAATAAAAAATAACACCAATTCTACATAATCTCTTCCCCAAAAATACAAGAGGCAAGAATATTTCCCAACTCATTTTATGACTCTAGCATTACCCTGATACCAAAAAGTAGTTTACAATACTCAAAAAGTTGAATACACTGTCCTAACACAAGTATGACGACACGGGACAGTAACAGGTAGCAAGAGGAATAGCTAGAAAATACACACCCAGTTTAGAGAACTCATGGATTTGTTTTTGATTTGAGGACAATAACCCTTGACTAAGGGAGATCTATCATTTGCTGAATGATCTAGATCATCAATTTTGTTCGACCAAATGCTGGTGTGTGGAAGGCAGGGAGTGGGGGCATACTAACCCCCACCTCCATCAGGAGGTTGCTGGTGGTAAACCCACCAATGTTCTCCGGTAACGCAGGAACCATTTATTCTAACCTAAAATTTTCAGAACACAACAAACCACACAGTTCCATACATACAGCTGCATCCCTCAGGCTGTCTTTTCTTACTGTACCCTTGGATTAGTTTTAAGCAGTCTGGAAACCTGTTCCAACACTCACTAAATAGAGAATTAAGGACAAGATTAGAAGATTAGTCTGTGTTGGAATTTAGCCATGAGGCTTAGTTCCTTCCTGATGAACCAACCAGAGAACATTATTTTTAAAACTGCTGTGCATAGTCCCCAAAATGAAGAAAACAAGCTAAATCACATCTTGTATGGGAAGATACCATGACCACTGCTACCTCTGAAAGCATACAACTAGGAAGGCCACTGGGAGCCCTGCAAGCTTTCCATCACATACTGCCCTAATTTCTTTGAGACAGGACACCCTGTAGGAATTGAATTGACTCATTCAGAATTCCCAGGTCCAACATCGTCCATTAACTACTTTTGCTTCCCCTTCAGCTCCATTTCTTTAAAAGAATTTATACAGAGGTTTTTCTGGGCTATTAAGAAATCTAACTGGTGATGAACATTTTATATAATTTTGAGTCTACTTCATTCTACTTCCGAGACAATAAACTTCACTGCTCACTGAAACTGTAACATCCATTAGTGTCTATCTAGATCTGCAATTAAACAAATGTCAGAGACATTACTAAGAAGTTACCCAAAAAGTATCTCCTAGTTTAGAATTTAACCCATAACTTCTACTGCTACTCAGAACCCTTAAATATTAGAATGAAAAAGCCTCTAAATGTAACCAAGGATTACAGCATATCATGCCAGATGACAGCACATGCATGACCTCTTACCAGATCTCTTTTCTAACTAGAAGATAAATGAAGCTGTTGAAACCCTGCTCCACAGGTATATCATAAAACAGATAGGCAATACTCCCTTATCTTTTAAGGAATACTCCCTTCCAGGCATCCTTGACAGCAGTAGTGGAAGCAAGAAAATGTTTATAAATAGAATTCTGATGTCAGACTCTTGGAGGAAAGTAACTTTGGCACCTATCATTAGGATACATTAAAATCTGAATTTTAATTTCTTAGTCCTTTATCTCCAACTTGTAACCTTTTCCTGCCTCTGGTAGATTCGCAACCTTAACTCCTCCACTAATAACATCATATGGATTGCTTTGTGTTTGTCCCCCACTGTAAAACCTTTAGTAACACTGCTTACTTTTTAAAATATTAAAGTTACTAATTCCCTAAAAACATTTTAAACCAGAATACATCAACTCTTTCAGCTGTTTACTTATGTATCAGAGACATCTCTGTTTCTACATTTATCAGTTTGGCAATACAGCATAGTCTGAATACATTTCTCTTTCAGAGCTGTTTTTCACCCTCTGGCTCTCTCTGAGTGTCCCTGAAGAAACACTAACCATTGTAAAGCTACTCCACTAGCCCAGCCAGTGTTATCAGCATTGCTTCATACTGAAACACAGCTCTTAAATGATGGGCAGTCATGAAATACTGAGTCATTGTACAGTGCTCAGGTTCCAAATTGCTGTGTCTTCTAAATGCTAGCATCATTATTTATTCAGTAGCTGGCTACAAACCCACTTACTACCATCCAGGTGAGGGAAGTGCAGGAAGAGGCTGGAGTGACAAAAATGTTTTCCAGCTATATGTGGCTCCTGCATCAAGAATACATCATTGTGAGGGACACCCGGGTGGCTCAGTCGCTTAAGCGTCTGCCTTCGGCTCAGGTCATGATCCCAGGATCCTGGGATCGAGTCCCACATCGGGTTCTTTGCTTGGCAGAGAGCCTGCTTCTCCCTCTACCTGCTCTGCCTGCCGCTCCCCCTGCTTGTGCTTTCTCTGACAAAAAAAAATAAATAAAATCTTTAAAAAAAAAAAAAAGAATACATCATTGTGGGGCACCTGGGTGGCTCAGTTGGTTGAACAACTGCCTTCAGCTCAGGTCACGATCCTGGAGTCCCAGGATCGAGTCCCCACATCGGGCTCCCTGCTCAGCGGGGAGTCTGCTTCTCCCTGACCCTCCCCCCGCTCGTGCTATCTCAAATAAATATATAAAATCTTTAAAAAAAATCGTTTAAAGAATACACCATTGTTTTTAGTTGGGCCACATGTCGCTGACTTACAGTTAATAACAATAGTAATAATGATAGTAGCAACATGATACCATTCACCTTACCTGCCTCATTTTACAGAAAAGGAAGGTTGATATCAAGATCACAAGTTCACAAACACATCAGCAAAACTGGGATTTGAACCCAGGTCTGAATTTCAAAACCCTAAGGTTACTTTCTACTTAAGTATAATTCTTCAGGCATTTGAGTTATCTGTTGATAAATAAATTTAAAAAAAAAAGCCAAGGTCATTACTTGTATAGAAGTTTGAAGTCTATGTTATTAGATTGCTCAACCACAGGAACAATATACAAACTCAATGGTCAACTGAAAGGTTATAAATCGATACTATACTAAGCATATGTAGTAAAATACCAATTTAGACCAACCACAATCTCTTCCACCAACCAAACCAAAATTAGTAACTACAACCAAATCTACCAACAAGAAGACAAACCAAATACGCCAGCCAATTTTTCAATAGATTGCCCCAAACATCCTAGCACATCTATAATGGATTATGGCAAAGGATAGTCTAGAATTTCACCCTCCCTCTCACAATGACAGAACTTTCATCAAGAATCAGAAACAGCGGGGTGCCTGGGTGGCTCAGTCGTTAAGCATCTGCCTTCGGCTCAGGTCATGATCCCCGGGTCCTGGGATCGAGCCCCATGTCGGGCTCCCTGCTCAGCGGGGAGTCTGCCTCTCCCTCTCCCATTCCCCGCTTGTGTTCTCTCTCTCGCTGTCTCTCTCTGTCAAATAAATAAATAAAATCCTTAAAAAAAAAAAAAATTAAGAAACTGGTCCCTAGTGGCCAGCATACCTCCATCCTGGAACTCAGAAACGTTTCATCCCCCTCTGAAACTGAATCCCTACTCAGTATTTACTTAAAGGGCTGAGAGGAGATCCATTTCATCTGTCATCTAACTGGAACACATACTCCTGGCCCCAATCCCCAAATATTACATCAACCACACTGGTAATTATCAACTATGGAACATTTATGCCAGGCACCGTGCTGATTTATTTTACCTCACACCATGAGCCCATGGGACAACTATTCTCGTTCCCAAATCACCAATGAAGAAACTGAAACTTTGAGGGGGGTCACAAAGCTCTGACAGATCAAAAATTCAAATTTAGGCATGTCTGACCCAATATACTTAAACAATACCCTACACTGCTTCACTCTAGTAAGTCAACAATAATGAGCACCTCCTGAGTCAGACACACAGTTACATTTAAGGGATACAAATAAGAAAGTTTGCAGTCTGGAAGTGAAGACAGATAAATAGATGATAATAGACCCAAATAAATATAATTTTGAACAAAGTGCTATGCAAAGAGAGCAGAGGGCAATTAACTTTGCCTTAGAGAAGAGTTAAGGCAAGGCTCCACAAACCTGGGATCTAAACAGTATGTGTTAAGACAGTGCCATCTAAGGGAAAAGGAGCACCAGGAGATAATGTATTGTAGACAAAGGAAAATGGCTTGGTATCTTGGGAGTCTCTATTAACACAGTCTAACGTATTTCACAGCCTGCTTCCTCTTCCTCCCCACAACCATCTTGCTAATTTTCACTGGCAAATTTAAGCCCAACTCCAAAGTCTGCGCCCCCCAAAAAAACCCCACACACATACACTAAAATTTACAAATGTTCCTAGGAAGGATAATATAGAGAAATATTAAAACAACCAGTAAAGTAGACAAAGTATTTGGCAACAAATTGCTAAAGAAAGCTAAAAACGGCTAAGGAACACCACAAGAGGTGATGTCCAATTTCCAAACTAGTCAGTCACAGGACTTGGAAGAGCTGTACTGTATCAAGTGGCAAAGCAAGGTCCTAAAGGATTTGTCTGTAAACAAGGATTCATCATAGCTCACCATTCACCCTGAGTTACAGTTGCATTCCAGACCTATCTCAAAACTGTGTCACGTAACCTCTTTTTTCCTTTTATAAGCCAGAGTATCTACTTAACAAGGGGGCTAAAAGAATTATATAATGCTTTGTATGTGAATGCACTTCATAAAATAGTCAACAGAAGATTTTCATTGAATACCCCTTGTGTGTTGGAGATAGTAGAAAAGGATTAAGAAATAGGATGTCTAGGAACATTCTTTGTGTTAACCATCCTTAAGAATGACCTAGTATAGGGGCTCCTGGGTGGCTCAGTTGGTTAAGCATCTGACTCTTGATTTCGGCTTGGGTTATGATCTCAGGGTTGTGAGATCAAGCCCCATGTCAGGCTCCGCACTTAGCATGGAGTCCACTTGCCCCTCTCCCTCTGCTTCTAAATGAATCTCTTAGCAAATATCAAACAGCCTAACTGGGATAAGGGGGCTGAGGATCACACTTTCTTTTCAATCACACAATAAAATAATCAGTAATGTAACCCAGAAAGAGATAAAAATATTTTGAAGTCTAATACTACCCACGTTTACCCAGCACCCTAAGAAAAATCACAACTTAAATCCCAAGAGATCAGATATCCTTTATGTTTAAAGCATAACAAATTACACATACCAACTTTTCTCTTCAGTAGAAAGACAGTATACAAAACTGAACCAGACACTTTCCAGGACAGAAACATTCCTCTCCAAATTAAATAGCTTGGAAGCCCAAGCCTACAAGAGCCTGAGCCACTCTGAATATACAGCCTTCATTCAGCTGCTTGAAGGGCCCGTGTATTAGGACCTCTTCTGGGCAGCGTGCAATCTGGGCACAGACTCAGGTACACAGGCACCATAAACAAATCAAGATAGCCCGAATGCAGCTCTGGAGGAGTGGAGAACATTCTGTTTACTCTTAGAACTTTAAGTAATCAGCAGGTTAGGATAACTAACACAAATCACAAGAAAAAGTATTCTACAACATTCTTCTGAAGAGAAACCAGAATTGGATTCTCAAATGCTTCCTAAGTTTCTTACTACTAAGATAAAGATATGAATTGATGAAATTTTAATTCTGTTTTAGTCCCACCGTATCTAAAAATAATAGCACGAATGCACTTCCCAAATATAAATTCCCTTTATATCATTAATCATATAATACATTTACACTCAACTCATACCTATCTCTTCTAAACTCATTCCCCTCTCCACCCCATATCCACTAATCACACAACCATATCCCCCAACATTCACTCAGCTCCTTAAAAAAGTCTTCAACAGGGCACCTGGGTGGCTCAGTTGGTTGAGCGACTGCCTTCGGCTCAGGTCATGATCCTGGAGTCCCGGGATCGAGTCCCACATCGGGCTCCCTGCTCAGCAGGGAGTCTGCTTCTCCCTCTGACCCTCTTCCCTCTCGTGCTCTCTCTTTCTCTCTCTAATAAAATCTTAAAAAAAAAAAAAGTCTTCAACAACAAATCCCCCTTTGCCCTACACATCTGATTCAACACTAAATTGCACTCATTCTACTTCCATAATAAAGCTTTTTCCTTACTCCTTAACTCTCTCCCCCTCAGTATCTCTCAATCAGATTTTTGTAATGACCTTGTGACCAAGCTCCTTTTCACTGGTCTCTATACTGCTACTACATTCATCCTTTGGAAAACAGGTCTTCCTTCATTTCCCCAAACAAAAATCTTCACTGCATACTGACCTACTTTTCCAGGCTTTTGTTTTTTCCCTCATGCAAGTTACATGTAATGCAACCAAATTTCTTGCCCTCAATTGTGTCCTTGCTACTCCCACTGTTCCTTCTTGAACATCTTTGCTTCCCTCCATAATACTGGAAGCTGCACAAGGGAAGGAACCATGTCTGTTTTGTTCCTCATTATATCTATGCCACCTAGAACACTGTTTCAAATACTCACTGAATAAATGAAAACCACTCTACTCTCAAAGTTCACTTCAGGGCGCCTGGGTGGCTCAGTCGGTTCAGTGTCTGCCTTTGGCTCAGGTCATGATCTTGGGATCCTGGGATCAAGTCCCACAACAGGCTCTCTGCTCAGCAGGGAGTCGGCTTCTCCCTCTCACTCTCCCTTTGTGCTCTCCCTCTCTATCGCGCTCTCTCTCTCTCAAATAAATAAAATCTTTTAAAAAAGTTCACTTCAGTGGCCATTCCCACCAAGGTCCCACTAAACCACCTTTCTAAAATATCCCCAATGTCTTAGTGAGGTGAGGGTAGCAATTTGTGCCAACCTTAAGGCACATAGTCTACCACAAATAACCTTGTCTGGTACATTTATGAATCATCTATCACAATACCTTGTACACAGTTTAAGTATACATCAAATAGATACACTTTGTTGTTATATTCATTCACTCGATATTTACAGAGCTTATTATATGCAGAGCATAGTGCTTTGCATTGGGATACAGTATTGAAAAAAGGACAAAGCTCTGCCCCTATACAACTTACATTCATAAAAAAAGACAAAGATAATAAGCTAATTTCTTAAGGAGGAAGTGTGGTGAAAACTTCAAGGGAGGTGATACAATCAATCCTAATTTGGTAAGATACATGCAACAGACAGGATGAAAGGAGTATATAAAGGTTAAAACTGGTCAAACTGTTTGGCCCACCTTCAGGCACTCTGAAGAAAATTACAAAAACAAAGTTTTAGGCACAAACATTTCTATCACTCAATAATGGAAAATAATACCTGCAACAAAAATATACATATGCAGATTAAAGACTATTAACATCCATTTCATTTAACATTTTTTTAGAAAAGGATAGAGGTTGGTTCCCTGGATTGAGGCAAAAGGGGATCAAAAGTTTCATCCTGGGGCACCTGGATGGATCAGTTAGTTAAGCATCTGCCTTCAGCTCAGGTCCTGGGGTTGAGCCCCATATCAGGCTCCCTGCTCAGCAGGGAGTCTGTTTCTCCCTCTGCTCCTCCCCCTGCTCCTCCCCATGCTCCTGAATGCTTGCTGGCTCTCTCTCAAATGAATGAATGAATGAATGAATGAATGAATAAAATTTAAAAATGAATTAAAAGTCATATCTTGAACTAACTGAACTTGAGTTGCCTTTTAGCCATCAAAGTAGGTAAGTCAAATAGACTACATTAGAATGTACAACATGATCCTGTCATGGTTATCAAGAAAGCATATACTGGACATTATGCTAAGTGAAATAAGTCAGAAAGAGAAAAACACTTATATGTGCAATCTTTAAAAAAAACTAGTACTCACAGAGAACAGACTGGTGGCTGCCAGAGGCAGGAGGTACAGGATAGTGATGAAGGAATCAGGTGAAGGGTGCCAAAAGGTACAACCTTCCAGTTATAAAATAAGTAAGAGGTAATGTACAGCATGGTGACTATAGTTAATGATACTATATTGTATATTTCAAAGTTGCTAAGAAGTAAATCTTAGAAGTTCTCATCACAAGATTAAAAAAACTGTAACTATGCATGGTGATGGATGTTAACTAGACTTACTGTGAAGATCACTCTGCAATATACACAAATATGCAATCATGTTATACCTGAAATTAATATATGTTAATTACATCTCAAAAACAAAAAAAAGCATATATTTGTGAAAGGACAGGGAGAAAATGGGAAGGATATACAGCTTAATATTAAGTCATTAAGGCGCCTCGGTGGCTCAGTCGGTTGGGCGACTGCCTTCGGCTCAGGTCATGATCCTGGAGTCCCGGGATCGAGTCCCGCGTCGGGCTCCCTGCTCAGCGCGGAGTCTGCTTCTCCCTCTCACCCTCCCCCCTCTCATGTGCTCTCTCTCTCTCATTCTCTCTCTTTCAAATAAATAAATAAAATCTTTAAAAAAAAAATTAAGTCATTAAATCCTAATGGTATTAAAAATGATTTTTTTGCTTGCATTATCTATACTTTTTTTAAACAATATGGATTATGTGTATTTTTAAGAAACAAAATGTTTTAAGTTTTTAAATTCAGCCACTGAATGAAGAAAACAGTAAGATCAAAATAAAGAAACCAAAAGCCAGGAGTGAAACAGCTAGATTTTGGAGGCGGAAAAAGTGGGTTTCTACCATTTCCTAGTCTTTCCTCTGATAAGAACTATTTAAAAATAATGAAGTCCATATATTTGCATTCAAACTTTTTCCATACAAAAGGAGCTGTCAAGAAAAAGTAGATCTAGTGATCAGTGTCTAAACCAGACCTTAACCCACCTTCACAGAAGAAACTCTGACAAAAGCTCTCTCTGGTCAAGTCTGCATACAGTCTCAAGAGCCCACTTCTCATCTAGGAGGGGATGGGCTACTACAAGCACAGTATACTGCCTGTTGGGGCCTGCAAATCTATAGCTGTCAACAGTGATTAAACCTACACTAATCTTGGGGGGCCTGGGTGACTCAGTCATTAAGCATCTGCCTTCGGCTCAGGTCATGATCCCAGGGTCCTGGGATCGTGCCCCACATCGGGCTCCCTGCTCCGTGGGAAGCCTGCTTCTCCCTCTCCCACTCCCCCTGCTTGTGTTCCCTCTCTTGCTGTGTCTCTGTCAAATAAATAAAATAAATAAAATCTTTTTTAAAAAATTGAAAAAAAAAAACCTACACTAATCTTAAATCCCGGTTTAAAAATTAAAACACACACATGAAAATGGATACCAAAATTATGTCTTATCCAAATTTAAAATTACAATCTAAGCATACACTTGTACAGGGCACCTAAATTCTAGAGGGCAGGTAGTACTGCAAAGGGCCATTCTTTCCTTCCTGTAGGGAACAGTCTACCTTTCTACCTTTTACCATAAAGTTGCATTCTTAACTGTCATTCTTTTTTCTTTTAAAGATTTTATTTATTTATTTGAGAGAGTGAGAGAGAGAGCACAAGAGGGCGTAGGGTCAGAGGGAGAAGCAGACTCCCTGCTGAACAGGGAGCCCGATGCAGGACTGCATCCTGGGACTCTGATCCCAGGACTCCGGGATCATGACCTGAGCTGAAGGCAGTCGCTTAACCAACTGAGCCACCAGGCGCCCCCTCTAACTGTCATTCTTAACACTATGCTAGACTCTGCATACTGAAATATGAAAATGGAAATGTGGGTTCATAAAGGCATTTTTCTTAATTTTATATTGTGAACATAATAACTCTATTGGAAAATATATTTGAGCACCTAGTATGTGCCAGGCACTGTTTCAGGGAATTGGAATGTATCAGTGAACAAAAGCAACAGAAATCCTTGCCCTCAAGGACAGCACATTAATCTAGCAGCTAACATTTATGAAGCACTTCCATATTATCCGCCGTGTTTTGAACACTGTTCAAAATGTTTTACAAGTATTAACTCATAACAACTCTATGAGGTAGAAACTGCTATTATTCTCATTTTACATGTAAGGAAACAGACACTGAGGAGTTAAATAACTTGCCAAAAATAAGACAAGTCAAAGAAGAGTCAAGATTTGAACCTCAATAGTCTGGCTCTCAGTTCCTAACCTCTATGCCATTCTAATTCATGCAGCCACTTAAACATATTCCAAATAAACTCATTCATACCACATTCATATGCCAACAAATTTAGGCTCAAAATATATTCTTACAGTAATACTACTTAGGTAGAGCTAAAGTAATTGTTATCAAGTAAACTGGTAAAAAGACATTTTTAGGATCATTTTGCCAATCATCATCCAAGTGTTTTTTTTAATAACAAATGATTGTTTTTCTAACCCAGCTTAGAAGGAAAAGCTTCAATTTTCAAGCAGAAATGTCACTACTTCAGTATCTGAAACCTAAAATTATTTTGTCAGCATTACAATTTTTTAAAAGTACAGTATTCTTAGAGATGGTTTTAAAATGAACCCTAAAGCTGTGATTTTTTTTTAAGTGTAAAAAAAAATTTCTTTTTGGAA
Organism: Eumetopias jubatus; assembly: GCF_037043125.1. Classification (NCBI taxonomy): domain Eukaryota; kingdom Metazoa; phylum Chordata; class Mammalia; order Carnivora; family Otariidae; genus Eumetopias; species Eumetopias jubatus. The sequence continues at coordinate 171,492,432 of NW_028274807.1, forward strand.
TATGAAATGTTATTCTAGGGGTGCCTGGGTAGCTCAGTCAGTTAAGCGGCTGCCTTCAGCTCAGATCATGATCCCAAGCCCCACGTCGGGCTCCCTGCTCATCAGAGAGCCTGTTTCTCCCTCTCCCTCTGCCTGCTGCTCTGCTGTCAAATAAATAAATAAAATCTTTAAAAAAAAAGTTATTCTAGTGTATAAAACTAGACAAACTAAGAAATTGGATCCAAATACAAGACCCAATGTCCAATTTAAGAAAGAGTGTAAAAAATAACAAAATAGAATGTAAGCCTTGCAGTGCTGACTTTGAAGAAAGAAACTAACTCAAATTATTCCATTAGAGATTCCAATTTTGGTTTGTCACATACTAGAAAAACTAAATGCCTTAAATTATCATTTAATTTTGACCATTCAGCAAATAGGTTAATATTTTTTCCCTCAGTTTTCCTATATGAGCACAAAAGACATGAATCAACTTTTATAAATGATACTCAAGTTATTAATTTAAAAGATTCATATGCTATAGCCTCAAAAAATGGTCTACTTGGCAAACTTTCTTTTCTCTCTCTCTTTTTCTTTTTTAAAGAGAGACAGGTGAGGGGGTGGAAGGGCAGAGGGGGAGAGAGAGAGAATCTTAAGCAGGCTCCATACCCAGCACAGAGCCAATCTCATGACCCTGAGATCACGACCTGAGTCGAAATCAAAAGTCGGATGTTTAACCAACTGAGCCATCCAGGCATCCTTACTTGGTAAACTTTCTTAGATTCTGATTTATAAAATAATATTTTTTAACACGCTCCCCCTCCCCAAGAAAAGCAGCATCACACTATAACAGGACAAGATTAGGTAAGGACTGCATGGAAATATGCCAGATTCCTAGAATACAACTGTTAATGCAATCCACCATTAAGTTCAAAACAAATTAGATCCAGATAGCTACAGGGGATGAGCTGTTATTTATGTGACTTGGCTACAAAATTCAATAAGAAAGAAAACTCAAAAAGGAATTATGTTCTCTATAGTCTCAGTCTTAGTAGTTGCTGAAACAGATACCTCTTTAAACATTGAACACAGAAGCAAAGCAATTACCTAATAGAATAGTTTAAAAATACTGCTGGTTTACTTTACTTATCAACAAAACTAAATACGTTTTGCCCTAAAAATAACAAGGGACAAGTGCTTAGCTGACATCCAACTTTATATATGAAATCTGTTCAGAGAACATTCTCAGTAAAAGCGCATACTTTACTTTCTGGAAAGCAATTTGGCCATTTGACATGAAATATGTTCCTTTCTTTTGACCCAGTGATGTAACTCTGGAACTCATTCTTAGGAAATGCAGAACACACTGATGTACAATAAACTCTGGAAATTATTCAAATGTCCAATAATGAGGAAATGATCATATATATTATGGTACAGCCACAAGATATGCCTTAACAGAATAAATTATAAAGGCATTAAAATAGTTTTACACACAGAAAAATGCATACACTATAATTAAAACAAACTAGGTATCTCAAAACTTTTTAAAAAGGGGTTTAGATATATTCATTTAAAAAAGACAAAAAGAGGGCGCCTGGGTGGCTCAGTTGGTTAAGCGACTGCCTTCGGCTCAGATCATGATCCTGGAGTCCCAGGATCGAGTCCCGCATTGGGCTCCCTGCTCAGCAGGGAGTCTGCTTCTCCCTCTGACCCTCTTCCCTCTCGTGCTCTCTCTCTCTCATTCTCTCTCTCAAATAAATAAATAAAATCTTAAAAAAAAAAAAGAGTTAGCCTATAACACTTTGGTAAATCCTATTAAACATTTCTTACTAATTCCTGCAACCCATGTAAGAGTCTCCGTTAAAAATAAAGATTATTCAACATACATTGCACATATAGAACACATGATTTATTATGCAATAACTGCCAGAATACTTAGCAATGGGCAATATTTCATTCCCTAAAACTAATGAGAAAATTAAAGACTAGAGGTTTCTTTTTAATGTTCAAAACAAAGAGAACATTCAGTATGTTGAGAGTGTTTATATAAAAATATTAGATAAAATGAAGTATCATTCCATTTTCAAAACAACAAGAATATGAATTTTAGGAATGAACCTCTCTGTAAATAAAATGCCTAATTTCAGGGCACCTGGGTGGCTCAGTTGTTGGGCGTCTGCCTTCAGCTCAAGTCATGATCCCAGGGTCCTGCAATCGAGCCCCGCATCGGGCTCCCTGCTCCACAGGAAGCCTGCTTCTCCCTCTCCCACTCCCGCTGCTTGTGTTCCTGCTCTCGCTGTCTCTGTCAAATAAACAAATAAATTCTAAAAAAAAAAAAAAAAAAAAAATGCCTAATTTCAGAATAAGCCAAACCCTATATATAACTAATTCACCTTCACAAACCTTTTGGGTAAGTTAAATGACATTTCTGAAATTTTTTTTAACTTGCCACATTTTATGCAAAAAGTTGATTTTTACCAAAAGAAAACTGGCTTCACCTGAAGCTTTTCCATACCTGGCAAGTTATTCTAAAGTGACACAAAGTACTCAAACCATCTATATTTGAGTCTACAAATCAAATATTTTATACAAAATACAAACAATAGTTAATTTTTTTAAATATAAGGCTAAATTTACTATTTTGGAAACATTGTTTTTATCTAAAAGTCTGTAAAAATCACCTTTAATTACTAACCTTTTCCTCACCCTCAATATATATATATGTGTATATATATATATTTTTAGATTTTATTTATTTATTTGACCGAGAGAGAGAGATAGCGAGAGCAGGAGCACAAGCAGGGGGAGTGGGAGAGGGAGAAGCAGGCCTCCCACCGAGCAGGGAGCCCGATGCGGGACTCGATCCCAGGACCCTGGGATCATGACCCCAGCCGAAGGCAGACGCTTAACGACTGAGCCACCCAGGCACCCGATATATTAATAATCACAGATTAAGTTAGAATCTAAGATTTTTTTTTTAAGATTTTATGTATTTATTTGACAGAGACAGAGACAGCGAGAAGACCACCTCACTGGAAGACTAGTTTCTACAGTAAAATTAGCAGGGGGAGTGGGAAAGGGAGAAGCGGGCTTCCCCCTGAGCAGGGAGCCCGATGTGGGACTCGATCCCAGGACCCTGGGATCATGACCTGAGCCGAAGGCAGCCACTTAAAGACTGAGCCACGCAGGCGCCCACAGTCTGAGATTTTTTTTTAAAAGGTATGAAATTTACGAGGTCTCTTTTTTACTCAGTATCTTAAAGGCTATAACCAACTACAGTCCAGATTTTTTCTAAGCCAAACCTATCCACATCATTATAATCCAAAACGAACTGTCTAATATAAAAAAAAAAAATAGTGGAACCACTAGTTCACTTTGAGTTCAACAGGGTTCCACAAGCTCTCAATTTTTTTTAAACGGGGGCGTACATGATGTTATTATTTGTTACAATCCATAATTCCACCACTGGAGCCCACATTTGGATAAATCAGATTCAGGAAAGGAAAATACCCCAGCTAATTCCCTTCTGAATATTTTCAAAACGCTGTTTCTGCATTAAAGAAGTGTATCCGCTACAAATAACAACACCTACCACTTACCTAGCGCCTTCTATGGGCAGGATGGTGCTAGTCACTTAACATTTGTCATTTCATTTACTCCCCGGAACAACTCTTCAAGAAACCGATTATTATCTCTATTTAATAGATGAGAAAGCAAGGACTGAAAGAGGATACAAGGCTGCTAAGTGGCAGAGCCAGATTGGAAACCCACAGCTCCTTAACTTCAAAGTTCTTGCTCACATTAAGCTACACCATCTATGAAAAACATAATAAGCATGATTTTCATGCTTATGTCTTTAGAAGTTCTTCAAAGATTTACTAAACCTTTTCAGGTTTCCCAAGCATAACTACTCTGCAACAAATACAACAATTAATTGTAGTAATACACCTACATCTACACTATATATTAATTCAGTCTTGTCAAAAGGACAGGGTTTACAAGGAGACTCCAATTCTTATCTCAAGGGAAAACCAGAAAATTTAGTTAACTGAGGTCTGATCTTTTCTGTATCATATAAAAGCTCTAGTACGGGGCACCTGGGTGGCTCAGTCAGTTAGGCGTCTGCCTTTGGCTCAGGTCATGATTCCAGGGTCTTGGGATGGAGCCCCGCATCGGGCTCCCTGCTCAGTGGGGAGTGTGCTTCTCCCTCTCCCACTCCCCCTGCTTGTGCTCTCTCTCTCTCATGCTCTCTCTCAAATAAATAATAAAATATTAAAAATAAATAAGTAAATAAAAACTCTAGTATGGATATTTAGTCCAAAATTTTTTATTAATTTTAGTGCTATCATATACACTTTCCACTCTACTTGTTGCAAAGATAAGTCATCTCAAGCCAAAAACAAACAAACAAAAAGATATCACAAAAGGAGCCAAACAAGTACATATAAATTTTCTTTTATACTTATATGCAACGTTCCTCAAAGGAAGTCTGGATCTCTGCTAGTATTTTTCTTCAAGTCTTACTCACTCTGCTGCTCCATTACTACAGGACTAAGAGTCACATGTTACATATTTTCTCCCACAAGGGAGCTGTGTTTGAATCATTCCTGTAACCAAACCAGTTGGGCAACTGGACTATTAAATAAGGATTTCAACCATCATCTAAAAGATGAAGAACTGCTGCCATCTCTCTTTAGCAAAGTTCTAAAGCTTGTCCCTGACAAGTACAAGCACCTATCAGCTAAAAGTGAATCACATCAACTCCTGGCCTCTAAATTAAGATTGAAGAGAATCTTTCTCTCTTATTCCTTCCCCAACTAACCACCCAAGCAAAATTTAATAATCATCCTTCCACTCAATCACTGCTGAATAAACACCACACTGTATACAGGTTCCCAGGGCAATTTCCCTCCTAGACACCCATTTTCTGGGCCTGGAATAAACTATGCTCCTGCCCAGTCTCTTCCCCTCCCTCCCTTTCAAGTAAGAAACACCCTCATAAAAGATCAACCCCTCCTTTTTCAAGGAAGTTGAGAGACTACAGATCCATCTTTTCCGACTACTGGCTCTGGAAAAGCAGAAACCCGTAACTGCTACGGACCACAGTGGACTGGAAATGGCTGGAGGGGTTTCTCCCCAGTTTCCACCAGCGAGCCCAACAGCACTGAACTTGATATCCGCCCCTAGAGGAACGACTGACAACCGATAACTAAATTACAGGGAACAAGCTGCCCACGGAATTCGGGAAGGAGCCCACACGGGTCTCCTGCTTTCCTCATGGGGCTCTCCGTCCCGAGTGGCTACTTGAGGGACGCTCTGGAGTCTCACGCTTTCTCACGGGACTGCCAGCTCGCCAAATCCCACCCTTCGGGGAAGTGACAGGCTGAAGTTAAGCCTGCAGGTGCCCCCACAGAGCAAACCCGAAGGAAACCCAATCCTTAAAAAACGAGACAAGGCCAATTTTACCCTTTGCAAGCCCCGGCCGCGCTGAGAACCTAGCCTTTTGTAGAAGGTGACGAAATAGAATTAACTCTTCGGCTGCCGACCTCACCGCTACCCCTCAGGCACCAACCCGCGGGAACTCCGAACCCCGGCCCCCGCAGCGGTGACGGAAACGGCTTGCCTCCTCCCCTCGTCCCACTCCCATTAGCCCCATCGCGCCGAGGGCAGCCCCCGCCCGGGGCCTTCGGGCAAGCGCCGGGCCGGACTCGCGGGCTGCGGCGCCCCGGGCGGGCGAGCGGGCGGCACTCACCGCGATGACATTGACGAAGGTGGTCTTGCCCGAGTACTGCAGCCCCACCAGCGTCAGCTCCATCTCCTCCTTCCAGAAGAGCGAGCGAAACCAGTCCAGCAGGCGGGAGATGAGCGCCAGCATGATGGCGGCCTGGCGGGAGAACGGACTAGCGGGCGGGAGGACAGCAGCAGCGACGGCTCCCACACGAGCGGGCCTCAGCCCGGACCCCTCAACGGCTCCTCGGGGCCGCGGCGCACCACTGGCGGACACGGGCGGGCGGCGGCGGCCGAAGCCAGGAAGCCGAGCGGGTCATATGACTCGCCCTGCCCCACACGCTCGTCCCCGCGCCACCGTCGGCGTCCACGGCAAGAGCGACGTGGGCTATCCGGCCAGGCGCGTCTACCGCCTGCAGCGCCGCCTGCTGGAGCCTCCCTGCAGTACCGCGTACCCGGGAGCTGCCCTCGGGCTCCCTCCCATCCCTCCCTTACTCATTTACTCTGGTTAATTATCATTCTTTCTACAGTTGTTTATTGACAGTCGGCTGTATGCAGAAAGTCTTCAAGACTCTGGGAGATTCAGTATGGAATAAAAATCCCTTCCTACATTTTTGATAATACCAAAAGATGGGAAGCCACAAGTGTTTATCAAGAGGGAAATGATTTAAAAAACTGTAGTGTGGGGCGCCTGGGTGGCTCAGTTGGTTAAGCGACTGCCTTCGGCTCAGGTCATGATCCTGGAGTCCCGGGATCGAGTCCCGCGTCGGGCTCCCTGCTTAGCAGGGAGTCTGCTTCTCCCTCTGACCCTCCCCCCCCTCTTGTGCTCTCTCTCTCTCTCTCTCTCTCTCATTCTCTCTCTCAAATAAATAAATAAAATCTTTAAAAAAAATAAAAATAAAAAAACTGTAGTGTGGCCCCAAAAGGGAATATTATGCAGCTATAAAAACAAATGAGGAAATTCTCTGTGAATTGATATGGAATGATGTCCAGGAAATGTTTTCAAGGACTGTAAATGCAAAGTATGTGCATATATACAAGTATGTATTGTATTTGCATAAGGAAATCCTGGAAGACCAATAAAAAGGGAGGATAGAAGGAACTGGATGGCCAGAGACAGGAACAGGAATGAGATTTCTCTAGGTATCTTTTTGTATCATTTTGACTTTCAATCATGGAAATGAGTTGCCTGTTCAAAAGTTTAACTTGATTAAAAAATAAATTTAAATATCTGCAAGGCTTTCATACTAAAAAAAAAAAAAAAAGTCCTTGCCCTCATGGAGCTTACATTCTAGTGAGGAGACATATAATATAATAAATAAATATAAGATATAATGCCATGTAGTACCGAGCATTATAAAGAAAACTGAACAAGAGAAGGACACAAGAGTAGCAGCGTTCTAGTTAGGATAAGAGTAGACCTCTCAGAGGAGGTAGCCCTGGATGGAAAGACTTGGAGGAAATGGGAAAGAGAGCCAGGCACAGATCCGATGCGAGCACATTCCAGGCAGAAGGAAAAACAAAGACCCTGAAGGGGGAAGGAGCATGATTGAAAGACAGCGTGGCTAGCTCATTAATAGGCAGGGAGTAGAAAGAGATGTGGATGGAGAAAGAGGCAGGGACATGTTGTAAGCATTACTCTATAGCTTCCTTTGTTCACTTATAGTTAAGTACATTTTATTAAAAATGAAGGCAATACCTTCTACCAGTTCATCCACCAAGGCACCAAGATGATACCTTGTGACTTCCTCATCCCATCCAGACCCAGCACCCGATAAGGAAGGGTTTGCATCACAAGATCCTCCTGGCCAACTTTTTGGCGCAAACTGAGGCCCTGATGAAGGGGAAGTCAACAGAGGAGGCCCGGAAGAAGCTGCAGGCCACAGGAAAGAGTCCAGAGGCCTTGGAGAAGCTGTTGCCACACAAGGTCTTTGAAGGAAATCGGCCAACCAACTCTATTGTGTTCACCAAGCCCACGCCATTCACTCTGGGAGCCTTGATTGCCATGTACGAGCACAAGATCTTCATTCAGGGTATCATCTGGGACCCACGTCAACAGCTTTGACCAGTGCGGGGTGGAGCTGGGAAAGCAGCTGACCAAGAAAATAGAGCCTGAGCTTGATGGCAGTAGCCCAGGGACCTCTCACGACTCTTCCACCAAAGGGCTCATCAACTTCACCAAGCAGGAGTGTGAGGTCAGAAGCCAATAAACTCATGCCCGCAGTAGTCCCTGTTGTGACTGGTCCTTCTTGTCGCTCCTCCCCAGAGATGCACTGCACAGTCCTGCCCAGCGCAGTCTCTGGTTGCGGGCTTGGAGCATAAGCTCTTTGGGGGAAGCTGGTCTGGAATTGTCACCCTGCCCTTCCATGTCCTCATGCCCTCATGTTTTACAATCGGCTGTTTCAGGGCAGCTGATTTTTCTGACCATGTTCACTTTGTTCATGTACCAGATAGAAAAATAAAGATGCCACAAAGGAAAAAAAAAATGAAGGCAATAAATACTCAAAGTAAGTGTTTCCTAATATTTTACTATGATTTACTATTACCTATTTCTTGAAGCTATTTATATATATTATATCCATACAACGGAAATACCATATAGTGGAGTTACTGTACATGTCTTCCCAATTCTGAGTTCATTCATGTTATAGTGGTACCTTGAAACTGGCCCTAGTAGGAATAGTCACACTATGAAAATTGGAAAACATTACAAATCAGGATTCCATCCTTCCTTGGAAAACCAGTAGTTAGACATTTATCAGCACACCGTTGATAATACCTAAATCATAGCATTAGAATGATGATTAAAATAATATTAAGTTAGACTAAGTAAGGATAGTAAAACGCAGGATGTTATACTTATTTTTTTTTTAAGATTTTATTTATTTATTTGACAGAGAGAGAGAGAGAGAGCACAAGTAGGCAGGCAGGCAGGCAGGCAGAGGCAGAGGGAGAAGCAGGCTCCCCGCTGAGCAGGGAGCCCGATGTGGGGCTCGATCCCAGGACCCCGGGATCATGACCTGAGCCGAAGGCAGACACTCAACCGACTGAGCCACCCAGGCACCCCAGGATGTTATACTTATTACATATAGCCCTAAGTAGTTAGTATGGCTGATTGTGATTATCAGCTCCTCTACCCATCAGCTGTGTGAACTGTCAAATTTGCTTAACCTCTCTGTGCCTCTATTTATTAACATTCACTAAATGCTAGTTATTATTTCCAGGACATAGTGTCTCAGGACACTTTGTTAACAATTCCAGGACCCAGTTTCTCATCTGTAAAATAGGAATAAAGATACCATCCTCAAAAAATAAATAAAATAAAATAAAGATACCACCCTTAATTGTTTCTTTAATTGAAGAGGCAATTTCTGCTGAACTCAGTCTAGTAGTGTTCTAAATCCTATGGGTGCACTCTTACCTTTGAACTTTGTCTCGAATTAAGTTAAAAGAATGGGAATGCAGGATCACATGCTCAGACACATTCAAAAGTCATGTGTAATGGTCAGGAATCCCAGTGTCCTGTGAGGGAGGGGTAAGAGATAAGATGGACCGATATGTTTGCCTTATGGCTGTTGTAATAAGAAACATAAAATTGTGTGCCATCAGAGCTGGATGCATCTTTGAAGACCATTCTAGTTTTGGCTATCAGAAAACTGAGGCACAGATGAGGTAGTATCATAGTTAGGGACAGGATTTTAAATTGGAATCTCCTTAAGGACAGGGACCATTTCTACTTAAATCAATGAAGTCATTTTGAGCAAATGAGGCAGTCACTATGGGGATTCTCAAGTCTAGTCTCTTAGGCATCTGTTTTGTTAGTTTCACACTTGCCTAACAGGATAATAGTTTTGGCCAAAGAATAAAATGGGTGTGACACATTCCATATGTTCCCACTGGCCTGATTATCAGCCTCAGAGCATCTTAAAATGACAGCAGCTGGGCCTCACCCACAGGATATTTCTGCACGTTGGCCGAGTCGGTCAAGGATCCAGGATTTTTCGGGCGCCTGGGTGGCTCAGTCATTAAGCGTCTGCCTTCGGCTCGGGTCATGGTCCCAGGGGCCTGGGATGAGCCCCACATCGGGCTCCCTGCTCCGCAGGGAGCCTGCTTCTCCCTCTCCCACTCCCCCTGCTTGTGTTCCTGCTCTCACTGTGTCTCTCTCTGTCAAATAAATAAATAATTAATTAATTAATTAAAAAAAAAAAAAGGATCCAGGATTTTTCATTACCCATGCATGTCACTCCAAGTCATATAGATAGTCCCCTGAATGTGCAAGAGGCAGAAGGTCAGCTCTGCCTTTTAAAAGGATACTGTTGACCTCAGGAAAAGGGAAACAAGAAACAGGGAGTTCTCTTTAGAAGTGTCAGGGAGGAAGAATTCCTGTCCTCTCACAAGTCCTTCTAGCTGGACTCAGAATTGAATTGACATGAGACAGATTCACACGAGAAAAATAAAATTTAATAGCGTACGTACAGGGAATCCACACAGACATGGAAATTCCAAAGACAGTCAGGCAAAGTGAGGTCTATATGTCATCTTGAACTAAGGAGACGGGGGCAGGGGTCTGAGACTTCAGTGGAAAGGAATGCACTTGACAGGCCAATATGAAGAACGGATGTTTGGTATTTTTTTTTTTTTTAAGATTTTGGTTTTTTAAAGTAATCTCTACACCCAACTTGGGGCTCAAACTCACAACCCTGAGACCAATAGTCAAGGGCTCTACCGACTGAGTCAGTTGGGCACCCCAGAAGTTTGGTAATTAGATGTTCACCCTGTGATACAGATGGGTCACTCAGACAAGATTTATCTCTGCTAATAATCCTTATTCTGGGAAAGTCACCCAATTTAGATTCTTCTAGGTTTGTAAGAGGGGCAAAATTTTCTCTTGAGCCTGTGGGATCCCAATTGCTTTCAGCTCAGAATAATCCATCATGCCAAAGAGTCCATCTTGGGGTAGTCTGCCTTCACCCCTACAGAAGGAATGCTCCTCATTATTCTAAAACTGAGTTGGTCAACCCCAGGTTAAGAAAAGCCAATCATATGAGAATTCCATAGGTAGAAAACATACTTAATGCAGTTTGGGGTGGTGCAAAGAGCTCTCTGCTAGGAAGGAAAAGGCTTACGTTGAATAAAAAATTCTTAATTTCACTTTAAAACTACATAACTGTGTGATCTCGGGCACCTCTCCTTTCTGGGCTTCAGCTTCCTTATGTATGAAGTGAAGGTTTGGGATAAGATAAAATTTAAGAAACTTTTACCTCTAAAACCTTATAATTTCATAGCAGCCTAATTGAAGTGTTCAGAAAGGGATTCCTACATGAAAGAGGAAATAATTCTTTTTTGTTTTAACAGCTTTTATCTTGGACAGGGGGAGAATTTTAGGTTTACAGAGAATTGAGCAAATAGTACAAAGAGTTCCCATAATCCTCTTCCCCTTTCATACTTTCTCCAATTACATTTGTAAAATTTGTTACAGTAGTTAACAATTGATGAACCAATATTGAAACCTTATTAACTAAAGTCCATAGGGTAATTAAGATTGTTTTGTTTTTTTTTTAAGATTGTTTTTTAAAAATGGGAACAACAGGCCTAAAATGGAATCCCTTGCCCCCATTTTGGCAAACCAAGACCTAACTGCAGGAATGAGACCTTTAACCAGTCAATCTGGAATTTCCTGATCAGCGCTAGCGAGGTAGACCCTGGCCCTGGCCCAAAGGAAGGTGACCTTACCTGGAATAATCCTTCCTTTGCTTTTACTAATAATTTCCTTGTCCTGCCCCTGTTTCTGCCTATAAAATTCTTCCATTTTGCACAGTACTCAAAGCTCCTTTCTACTTGTTAGATGGTATGCTTCCAGATTCATAAGTTCTTGAATAAAAGCCAAATAGATCTTTAAATTTTCTCAGTTCAGTTTTGGTTTTAACACATTTGGTGGCAGCAGTAGGATCCAAAGCGGACTTCTGATGGCATTTGGAAACAATGAGAAACACGGGCATAGTACTGGTGGAACACCGTGAGTTCTCTTTCTCACTGTTTCTCAGGATAAGTTCTCTCGGTTCTCAGCTCTGCTACCTGTCTCATTGGCTTTCCACCGTTCCCTCTTTGGTTGGAAATTCCAGTCCCTGCTTTTGTCCCCAGATCCCGAGATTTCACATCGGATACTCCTGGTGGCGGCTGTGGTTCCCCATTTGTTTTTGTCGTTGTTTAAATCAGACTACAGTCTTCATTCTTTGGAGTCGGCTGGTTCAGTTCTTTCCCCAGTCCCCAGATTCCACATGGAGAACTTGGTGGTTACTGGCTGAAGATGGACTGTGCCCAACATGGGTACCAGAGCCAGAGTGGGTTTGGGATCAGACCGAGTCTGACTTAAGCTGGGTCCAGTAAGTATAGGCTATTGCTAATGGGAATCTCAGAAGCCAAAAGAGCCACAAAATTGGTGGTCATAAGTCAAACATTTAAAAGCTGTTAGAGTACTGGCCACCTAATTCAAATAGTCCTGTGTTATGATAAGTTGGCCATGGAATGGATTAGATAGATACTAGGTAAAATTTGCGTGCAATGAGGTACACACAATCCCCAACCCAGAGGCACATCTGTTTTAAGTACTAATCTGGCTTCAAGAGACACAGAAACTCTTAGCTAAAAGAAGTGGGATTTTTTAAATCTATAGTTAAGCACAGGGTGCCTGGGTGGCTCAGTCGGTTGAGCATTTGCCTTTGGCTCAGGTCATGATCCCAGGGTCCTGGGATCGAGCCCTGCATCAGGCTCCCCTGCTCAGTGGGGAGTCTGCTTATCTCTCTCCCTCTGCCCCTCCCCCTGCTCGTGCACTCTCTCTCTCTCTCTCTCAAATAAATAAATAGTTAAGCAAACTACTTCCAGCATACCTGCTCATTTTATGTCTAAAAATGATAATCCCAGAAAGCTGTAGATATCTACAAAAGTGGCAAAATCTTACTTAAAAACCTAGAATTTACAATGGTCATTATGGGGAATATGCCAACTGGTAAGATTTAGAAGTTCCTGAATTAAACCGAATGGAATACCTATTTTAACTGGTATGCAGAAGCTTCCAAGATTTCAAAATTGAAATTTTGAATCTCATTGAAAGAGTCATTACAAAAGGCTAATGAAAAGTTAAAGGCACAAGAGGTACCTGAGACAGAAGACAGACTCATGTGACCCTTCCTTCTTCCTCTATCCTTTACCAGAGTGCTCCCGGTCCCCTAATCCTCTCTCTGAATTGCCTTTCCACTCTAAAGAGACTATTAAGTAGTTACCTTTTAAAATAAAAACACCTGAGGTTGCAGGAGGCCCTCTTTAGACACCTTTCACTCCTTGGTCAAAGGTGAAACTTAGGGCTGTAGGCAAAACATTTTCTAAACCTAGGGAGGATCCCAGAAGTTTTTGGAAGAACTTCGAGTCATTATCAGGACTTATGCTCCCAGGCTGCCGGATCTTTATCAGCGCATGTACATGTTGGTAGGACCTGGTGAAGCCCAAAAATGGATGCAGGAAGCAAAATTGGCAAAACCCCAAGGATGATATTTGAGATCCTTGATCTTCAATACGTTTCCCTCATGGACAAGCCAAACCTGGCAAAAGAGCAATCGATCTTTTATTAGCCATTCGGAGAGTCTTCCCTAACTGCATTGATTGATCTAATATCCACACATGCAAACAAAAGAAAGATGAATCTGTGGCCGACTTTAAGACCTGTTTGGAAGCTCTCTTCCGATGGCTTTCTGGGTTCCGTACAACAAAGAAGGTCACCCAACCTGCTCTAGCTGCCCTACTTGTAAATGGATTAACTCCTGAGATTAGTGGATTGGTAAAAGGGCAGAAAATGAGACAGGAGGCCACCAGCCTGACTCAACTCATGGCCACAGCTGAGTACTTTGAAAAGACTTTGGAACAACAATGTAAACAAAGGTCTGCCAGCTATTTGCTTCAGAGCCACGCCAGCTCCAAGATGATGTAGCAGATGTTAAGGTTTGAAGCCAATGGCCAAGAAAGAATTCTTGAGACGTCTGTGGTACAAAAAGGTGATTTTATTAAGGCACAGGGACAGGACCTGTGGGCAGAAGGAGCTGCACCGGGGTCATGAGGAGTGGCCCTTATATACTTTCAAGTTGGGAGGCGGTTAGGGATAGCGTAAGTCTCTAAGGAATTTTGGAAGCAAGGTTTCCAGGACCTTGAGCCAGCTAGCTATTGTTGGGAAAAGGTCATTTATTACATTCGTAAAACCCGAGTCATGAGACCCTTCAGATGTATATCGGTGGGTCACAGGCTTGGGAGGACCATTGCCAACATGTATCTTGTGGGGTAGAGATAAAGGAAGATTTCCAAAAGACTTTTTATATGTTAAAATAGACTTACAGGGGGCGCCTGGTTGGCTCAGTTGGTTAAGCGACTGCCTTCGGCTCAGGTCATGATCCTGGAGTCCCAGGATCGAGTCCCACATCGGGCTCCCTGCTCAGCAGGGAGTCTGCTTCTCCCTCTGACCCTCTTCCCTCTCGTGCTCTCTGTCTCTCATTCTCTCTCTCTCAAAAAAATAAGTAAAATCTTTAAAAAAAAATAAAAAATAAAATAAAATAAAATAAAATAGACTTACAGGATCCTGGGGGTTGGGCTAAGATTGCCTTTTGCCCTTAGCAAAGCATTAAACTCAAGGCAGTTGGGTCCCTAGAGGAATGTCTCTCTGCCTGTTTCAAGGACTTGTCAATGGACCGTAGATAGTAAGGAAATTTAGTAGTTTTTCTTCTGCCTTTGTTTCCCACAACACAAGGCACTTGGAATAACAGCTGGGCCTCCCCCATTGCACCTTCCTAGGGGTCCATCATCAAAATGCTGGTCCAAGGATCAATATCCCAGCTGTAATCAACTGGGACACTAGAAAAGAGATTGTCTCAAAGGTCCTGTGCAGATTCTTTAACATCCACTTCTATACCCCCATATCTATCCTGGAAGGAGGACACTTCCCAAAGTTAATGGGATTCTGAGGGATTTTACTGGTCAGATGCTACCTTATTTCCTTAAATAGCCAAGGGGAAACAAACAAAAATTCATGGTTGTGCAATGCTGCCAGAAATATTGACTGTGCTGGCTGAAAACTGACAAGATTTTTGGAGGAATTTAGGTGCCTGGGTGGCTCAGTTGGTTAAGCGTCTGCCTTCGGCTCAGGTCATGATCCCAGAGTCCTGGGATCAAGTCCCACGGCGGGCTCCCTGCTCAGCAGGGGGTCTGCTTTTCCCTCTGCCCTTCCCCCCTGCTCATGATCTCTCTCTCTCTCTCTCTGCTCTTAAATCTTTTTTTTTTTAAAAAGATATTTGGAGGAATTTAATAACTCTATGATCAGAAATGTAGCCAAATTGGAGGCTGATATACAGAGCCTGATAGGAATATTTTTTTAAGGCCTTCTCCCCTAAGCTATATGTATCCAGTGGGCAAGGAAAACATTCTAACATAGGCGAGCGGGTATGTTAGTCCCTGATATCCTTTAGGTGGCAACACAATTCTTTGAGGAATTAAAGACAGCTGTGTGTGGTTTTTTTTTTTTTTTACAAATCTAGGCTTTACAGGACAAGAGATGGCAGCTCTAGAAACAATTCAAAGTCTAACAGTCCTTTTTACCAACCCCCCAACACTCCCCCTATTTATCTCAAAAGGTGTGTAGAAACTTTTTTTCTGTGCCTTTGTGATGTAAATGTTCTCCTGGGATCCTACCCAGAACTCTTATCTAGACCATCTCTTTGATACCCAAACTTATGGGAGGTAATTCTTATCAAAAGAAAAACAAAAGGGGGAAAAGGTCATTTGGAACTTGACTTGTTGAGGACAAATCTTAAGTGTCTTCACCGCAAATATTAATACAAAAAGCTTTAATCATCTGAGCAGATAAGCTTAATCTAGCCTCTCTACCAGAAAAACAACTTAGATCCAACTTCTTTTTTAACTAGTGAGTTTTGTATTATTGTACTTAATTCATGGCAGTAATTTTGAAGTGGAAGCTAAAAGGCCTCTGTCTACGACTGTTTGTGGCTGTCCGTGTATATATGTGTTGTAGATATATGGTATTTTCTACCTTCAGATGGTATTGCCGAAATTAATTTGTAAAAGAGCTCTATTTAGTAGGCTTAAAGAAAATGAAGTGCTTATATAAATTGAATTCTCAAAAATATGATAGAAACTAGCCCTGATGAGTTCAGATTTACATGATCTGGGAAAATATTCAATATTAAAGCTAGTTCTGTTTTATTGGTTTAATTAAAACAGGTGTCTTTTTAAAAAATTTAAATAATCTCTAGTAGACCCAACGTGGGGCTCCAACTCACGACCCTGAGATCCAGAGTCATACTGTCTTCGACTGAGCCAGCCAGGCACCCCAAACAGGTGTGTCTTTAGAGTTAACATTAAATAGAGTACTTTTATTCTACGTGGGCTTACTAAAAGTCTGTTAACCTTAAAAATAGACACTACCAGTTATTTTAACCAGCAAAAGATGGGTTTATTTGGGGAAAAGAAGAATTGCGGTATGGGACAAACAAGCTGCAGCAAAACCATGGGCAAGTCCAGGGAACCAAGGAGAGGCACGCTTTTTGAGGAGAAAATGGGTAAATTGGGAAGTCTGTTATGAACTAAGAGACCATTGGAGTAAACTGGGAGTTCACAGTGTGGTGGTTTCTCACTGGCAGAGCTGTTGCCCAGGGGGATGAGGAAAACCTCCTTTCCTCTGGCTGGAGTAGTATCCATGTGCAAGGTCAAGTCCATGTAAGGTCAAGTCGATCTCTTCCTTTTGGGTCTGCAATTGACTACGAGTGGTAGGGAGTGAGAACTCCCCCTGCTCAAACCTCACAGCTTCATTTTAATGACTTTCCCATTACCAGTTTTCACAGGTCAAATAAGTTCATGTTATCTCTGTTGCAAAATTTGTCAGCAAGGAAATTAGCTTGAGATGATGGCTTACTTTGTCTAATGTCTCATGAAGTTTTTTTGAGTAGTCTAAACATACTTGTTGGGAGCAAATGATTTAGATAGATATCAGTGGTCAAGCTCTATTCCAAAGCTGTAATCATCAAGACACTATGGTACTAGGACAAAAACAGACACATAGATCAATGGAACAGAATAGAAAACCCAGAAATGGACCCTCACCTCTTTTTTTTTTTTTAAGATTTTATTTATTTATTTGACAGAGAGAGACACAGCGAGAGAGGGAACACAAGCAGGGGGAGTGGGAGAGGGAGAAGCAGGCTTCCTGCTGAGCAGGAAGCCCGATGTGGGGCTTGATCCCAGGATCCCAGAACCACGACCCAAGCTGAAGGCAGACACCTAACAACTGAGCCACCCAGGCACCCTGGACCCTCAACTCTATGGTCAACTAATCTTTAACAAAGCAGGAAAGAATATCCAATGGAAAAAAGACAGTCTCTTCAACAAATAGTGTCGGGAAAGTTGGACAGCCACATGCAAAAGAATGAAACTGGACCATTTCTTACCCATACATAAAAATAGACTCAAAATGGACCCAAATGTGAGACAGGAATCCATCAAAATCCTAGAGGAGAACACAAGCAGCAACCTCTTCGACCTGAGCCACAGCAACTTCTTGCTAGACACGTCTCCAAAGGCAAGGGAAACAGAGGCAAAAATGAACTGTTGGGACTTCATCAAGATAAAATGCTTTTGCACAGCAAAGGAAACAGTTGAAAAAACTAAAAGACAACTAGCAGAATGGGAGAAGATATTTGCAAATGACGTATCAGATAAAGGGCTAGTATCCAAAATCTTTAAAGAACTTACCAAACTCAACACCCAGAGAACAAATAATCCAATCAAGATATGGGCAGAAGACACGAACAGACATTTCTCCAAAGATGACATCCAAATGGATGTCAGACTCATGAAAAAATGCTCAACATCACTCAGCATCAGGGAAACACAAATCAAAACCACAATGAGATACTACCCCACACCAGTCAGAATGGCTAAAATTAACAAGTCAGGAAACGACAGATGTTGGCGGGGATGCGGAGAAAGGGGAACCCTCCTACACTGTTGGTGGGAATGCACGCTGGTGCAGCCGTTCTGGAAAACAGTATGAAGGTTCCTCAAAAAGTTGAAAATAAACCTACCCTACGACCCAGCAATTGCACTGCTGGGTATTTACCCCAAAGATACAAAGGTAGTGATCCGAAGGGGCACCTGCACCCCAATGTTTATACCACCAATGTCCACAATAGCCAAACTGTGGAAAGAGCCAAGATGTCCATCGACAGATGAATGGATAGAGAAGAAGTGGTATATATATATACAATGGAATATTATGCAGCCATCCAAAAATGAAATCTTGCCATTTGCAACAACGTGGATGGAACTAGAAGGTATTATGCTAAGTGAAATAAGTCAATCAGAGAAAGACAATTATCATATGGTCTCACTCATATGTGGAATTTAAGAACCAAAACATAGGATCATAGGGGAAGAGAGGAAAAAATAAAACAAGACGAAACCAGAGAGGGAGACAAATCATAAGAGTCTCTTAATCACAGGAAACAAACCGAGGGTTGCTGGAGGGACGGGGGTGGAGGGATGGGGTGGCTGGGTGATGAACATTAAGGAGGGTACATGATGTAATGAGCACTGGGTATTATATAAAACTGATGAATCACAGGCCTGTACCTCTGAAACCAATAAGACATTATATGTTAATTAGTTGAATTTAATAAAAAAATTAAAAAAAAGCACTAGTACTTTTAAGACTAACTATAAACAACATGAGAGAAACAATTGTGATACAACAAAGTTTTGCCTGGTGTTCATATTCTCTTATAGCATATTATAGTAGTAATAACCATGAGGTTGTATTGATAACTTCATGTTTATGTTAATAACCTCTTGGTTATTAATATGTTTCAATTTTCTTTTTTTTAAAGATTTTATTTATTTATTTGTCAGAGAGAGAGAGAGCACAAGCAGGGGGAGCAGCAGGCAGAGGGAGAAGCAGGCTCCCCGCTGAGCAAGGAGGCCCATGCGGGACTCGATTCCAGAACCCTGGGATCATGACCTGACCCGAAGGCAGACATTTAACCGACGGAGTCAGCCAGGCATCCCTGAATTCTCTTTAAAAACCTGACTTTCAAGAGGTTTATTTTATTATTTTAAAATGGATTTTTTTCCCCAGAGGAACAATATCGCCCCTTCCCCATTAAATTCATCTATGATTTGAATGTGTATGTGCATACATGCATAGGGGTAGTTGAGGTAGGAATATCACTAATTAAAAATGACTTTGTAGAAAAAAAATACTTATTAAGGGTATTTAATGGTGGGGGAAATAAAACATAACATTGAATGATAAAAGCTGGTTATAAACTTGGAAAAAATAGATTTCAGTGCGATAAAAGTTTATAGGAGCAGTAATTACGGTTATGGTAGATGTCTTTTTTTTTAAGATTTTATTTATTTATTTGACAGAGACAGAGAGAGAGGGAACACAAGCAGGGAGAGTGGGAGAGGGAGAGGCAGTCCCCCCGAAGAGCAAGGAGCCCAATGCGGGGCTCGATCCCAGGACACTGGGATCAGGACCTGAGCCAATGAAGGCAGACAGACGCCCAAAGGCTAAGCCACCCAGGCACCCCCTGGTAGATGTCTTTAAAAATAGCTTCCAGGGGCACCTGGGTGGCTCAGTTGTTAAGCGTCTGCCTTTGGCTCAGGTCGTGGTCCCAGGGTCCTGGGATCGAGCCCCACATCGGGCTCCCTGCTCAGCGGGAAGCCTGCTTCTCCCTCTCCCACTCCCCCTGCTTGTGTTCCTGCTCTCGCTGTGTCTCTCTCTGTCAAATAAATAAAACCTTTAAAAAAATAAATAAAAATAGCTTCCAAAAATCTTTTATGTGGGGTGTCCCGATCAGATAAGGGGCCACCAAATGTGGGGCATCCCAACTGGGTGGAGGCCGATGGGTTGTGCGCAGTGAAAGAATTCACTCAAGGCAGAACAAAGGAGATAGAAATTTATTGAATACACTGGAAGGGAGCAAAGTCGGCAGGACAGCAAAGGAGAGACTGCCACAAGGTGGTGGTGAGGGGCTGCAGTTATAGGGCAGAGTGAGGTGGTATGAGAACATATGGAATTTCCCTTTTTTGGTAATCTTAGGAATCTTAGATCCACCTAAGGTGGTTGGTTGTAATTGGTCAGTTAGGGGCTATGGCTATTTTGAGGTGGGTCACTTACTGAGCCTGCATTCAGCTCGGTGTCCACCATGGGTCCTTTTACCTCACTCAGGTTTTCAGTGCTCAAGCCTGTTGCCTAAAAGCAGCCTCTACATTCTGGTAACTTGAAACCTTTGAGTTGAGCCCCTCCCCACTGCACTCTCTCTCTCTCAAAAGAATCTTTAAAAAAAAGAAAGAAAGAAAGAAAGAAACATATGCTTCTAGTAATTATAAAGTGTATTCATAAATTTGCCAGTCTAAAGAATATTGATGTAACAGACAGTTCACAACAGCTTGCTTCTTTTGAAAGGGGTAGGGTGCGGGGCAGTGCGGGGGCGGGGGGGGGGGGAGAGGGAAGGAGAGAGAATCTTAAGCAGGCTCCACACCCAGGGCAGAACCTGAGGCGGGGCTTAATCTCATGACCCTGAGATCCTGACCTGAGCCGAAATCAAGAGTTAAGTGCTTAATTGACTGAGCCACCCAAGCACCCCAACATGATAGCTTTCTTCTTAGTTTTTGCTAGAAAGTAAGGTTTCCAAGGGTTAAGAGTTCTAATTAACATACAGGTAAGGAAGTCATATTACAAAAATTCATTTAGTTTTATTTTCTAATTACATCAGCTAGAATATCCAGGAAAACAAAAATGATAGTGGTGAAAAGAGCTTTTCTTTTTCACATTTCTCAACAATGAGATTTTAAAGTCAAATAGTATTTATTTTTATTTCTTATAATTCTTATACATAATTAAAACTATCAGAAATAATAAAGGAAGCAACTCCATACGCAAGGAAGGTAGAATGTGTTTTAGGGTAAGAAAAAATGAGATGTGATGATCCATTTTGTTAAAAGAAAAAAACTAAATTTGTTTAGTTTTTTTTAAGATTTAACTAAATCTTTTTTTTAAGATTTTATTTATTCATTTGAGAGAGGGCAAAAGCAAGAGAGATCACAGAGAGGGAGGGAGAAGCCAACTCACCGCTGAGCAGACAGCCCGATTCAGGCCTTGATCCCAGGACCCTGAGATCATGACCTGAGCCGAAGGCAGATGCTTAACCGACTGAGCCCCCCAGGCACCCCAAGAAAGTAAATTTGTTATCTAAGTCATCATTACTTTTTGGTGGATTTGATTACTAGTCAGTATTATAATTTCAGGGATAAAAGTATGCATTTTGGAGTCATGCAGGTATGGATTTGCATCCCCATTCTCTCACTTCTGACTTTTGGCAAATTACTTCACCTCTCTGAGCCCAAAATGGCAATAATATCTAGCTCTCAGGGTTGTCATGAGAGTCCAACCCAATAATATAATAAAATCTCTCAGCACGGTGCTCTGCCCATAGAAAGCGCTCATTAAATGCCACTCTGCTCACATTCAAGATTCCAGTGCCTAATGTGGAAATTCCCTCCTGGGTGTTCCTGTGCCAGGCATGCTACCCAGAAAATGACTGACATGATCCCCTCCTTCTGAGTTCACATTCTGTAACAGCATGCCGTGGGAGTCCTTGCTGGGCTGTTCTCACAAACACTTTAGGAACACTTAGTATATACATCTTGCGGCTGCTGTGTTAAGACCAGGGTTTCTCAATCTCGAGTACTACCGGCATTTGGGACCCACTAATTCTGTGTTCGGGGCAGCCCCATCCTGTGCTCTGTCGGATGTTTAGGGTCAGCCCTGGCCTCCATCCACTAGGGGCCAGTAGCGCACACTGGCCCCCGGCTGTGACAACCGAAGATGTCTCCGGGCATTACCAGCTATCCTGGAGGGGCAAATTTGCCTCCAGTTGAAATCCACTGGATTCAGTAATTGTTTTGTTTTCCCTGCTTCTCACTGCCCTGTCCTTCAAATCCAACCTGGGGCAGCCGCATACCAAGACGTGGGAGTGGTCCCCCACCTCCCGCGAAGAAGGAGTGTTTAATCACTGACGTTATTTCGTTTTGCCAGCATCCATTTTGCCAGCACGGGGATAATAAAAAACAGATGAACTGTTGTCGTTTATTATTGTGTTACCTCCTTTATAGACAGTGCATCCCTTTACAGCAGCACCCAGTGTCCCCTTGATATACCATTGTTGTATGTGCCCATTCTTCTCCTGCCCCTCACTCTTACGTAACAAAAACATCTTGCTGTCGCTTTAAATCACTGCACATAATCCAATATGTCAAGTCTTAAGAAATTGGAAAAAAAAAGTATTATAGTTGACGCCAACTGCAGACTGGACCTTTGGGAAGGGTCATAGGGCAATATTGGCTACTTCTATTTCTTCGTGTATTTGCTTCCTAGAACTGCTATAACCAAGGACGACGGACCCTGTGGCTGTGAGGAAATGTATAGTTTCACAGCCTGGAGGCTAGAAGTGTCGACAGGCAGGTGCCTTCTGAGGGCTGTGAGGGAGCCTGTTCCAGGCCTCTCCTCCCAGCTTCTGGGATTTATTAGCCATTTTGGGGGGTGCTTGGCTTGTAGACGTACTATCCCATCTTTGCTTTCATCTTCACATGGCTTCATTCTCCCTGTGTATGTGTCTGTCTCTGTGTCCAAATACCCCCTTTTTATAAGGACCCCACCCTAATGACTGCATCTTAATTTGATTACTTCTGTAAATATCTTATTTCTGAATACAGTTACACTCTGCGGCACTGGAGATTAGAGCTTTAACATATCATTTTGGGGGCAGACACAATTCAATCCATAAGCAGCTACCCCTATTCTTCCATCAATAGGATGAAAATGTAATTTATTATCCAAAATGAGACCCTTTTGAAAGTGAAGGGGTGCTGTTGATAATTATACCAGGACCTCAGATGTAAATCAGAACTATCCTGGTCAAACTGGGCCACATGATCTACTGACCCATGAAGTATCTGACCTAGTGGAGGTGGAGAGTGGGGTATGTGAACCAGGAAGTGTTGACTCAACCTTAGTTGCCATGATAGATGCTGGTACTTTCTGGGTGTGGCAGACGTTTCATGCTGACTCTTACTCTCATGGACCACTGGCAGTATCTCACCAGTTCACTGGACTGGAGCCAATGCATCTCTATTCTAGCAGGTGGCTTGAGGACTCCTTCCTTTAGATTCGGAGGATCCGGGAGTCTATTGTCTGCTGAGGTCTCCTCATCCCACTAGGAAGCCTCCAAGGATGAAACCTAAGACAATCCCATCCCAGTTCCCTCCACAGATGATCCACATCTGTTCCCCTGGAAACGCTCAACCATACTTGGCCTCACAAACCGTGGGCACAGGACTGTCCCTAGTGTGGTAGTGTTTTTTCCCCTCCTCAGTTAGAACAGCTAGCCAACCCCAAGCCACATGTTTTAGATTACACATGCGGGAGTCTACTGCATCGCCCAGCCTCTCTGAGGGGTTCATTTAAAAGCCTCTTTCCCCAGCTTTAAGGTGACAGGTACCCCCACAAACCCCCTCACTGGAGGTATAGCTGTCTCCAAACACTGTCCCTTTCCTTTAATTTCCCCATCTAGGCCCCTTTCCCACCCTCTTTGGGGTGAAGGGCTCGTCATCTCAAGCGCAAGTACTTCAAGGCGACCTCACGCTGCACGTTAAAATGTGACATTTATTACTTCAGCACTTCAGTCAAAAGCAGAACAAAATGGTTTCATCGTAACCATCTTGTACCCGATTATTATTGACCAGACTGAGGCTGGGATTATCTTCCTCAACTTGGCATACCAGCGTCTTAGCTCCGGGTCCGACATCTGGTTAGGGAGGTCTGTAAGTGTTTCCCAATGAGTGAAGTAACAGCCAGTTTCCAGTCCTCTCAACAGTGTGATCTCTCTCCCTTGAAAATGCTTCAGTTTGGTTTTATTGAACTCCTAAATCAACCTTTGATAATGGAATAAAGAGACAGGGGTAGAAAAGCGAGAGGTACGTGAACTTCCGTCCAGCTTCGCGAAGGACGCCTCCTATTTCCGCCGGCCGGCGCGCGCCGGCAGCCAGTGGGGCGGAAGGGATGCGCCCCCGCGGCGAGGCTTCCCACGGTCTCCGTGCCGGCGCCGCAGCCTTTTAGCTCCAGCTGGCGGCTGCAGCGCGCACTGCAGGGGCTCCTCCTGGCTGCAAGAAGCAGGAGCAATGTTCTGACGCGCAGCGGGATCGTCTGGGAGGCGGGGGAAGGTTTTCATCCGCTGCCAAACCAAGTTCAAAGGCGGCCTGCAAGCTTTCAGGATAGACACGTCCGTCCAGAATACCCCAGGCGTTGACCAGGCCTAGGCAGGTGGTCTGCTCTGCCGATGTTCTGGGGGAGGACTGAATCAAGGCATCCAAAGAAAACTTGGTTAATAACATCGGGTTCTGCACACTGCTCTGGGGCCAAAAATATGCGATGGAACAGAAGCATTTAAACAGACCTTTAAGATTCTTTTTTTAAAGAGTTCATTATCATTTTACTGGTTGCTTGTAGGGGGAGATAAAAGCAGTTGGGAAAATAAATTTTGGCAGGAGAGGTATTTTCTATAAAACAATTTACATAATATATATTAGTAGTAACGTCTGATTGGTGTAAAATACTTCTAATAACTCAGATGTGTGTGATGTGAGGTAGAAAACACAATCACTATTCCCTCCCTCATTCCAGCTTCACTTCCTAGAGGTAATTACTCTTGACAGTTTGGTTCGTTTTCTTTAGTAATAGGAGTAGTAGTATCAATAGTAATAATAATAGTAGTTTTCTTTAATAATAGTAGTAGCATCAATAATAATAATAGCAAAAATGGATCAAGGGCTCATTTCTGTGTCAGGCACAAAGCTAAAAGCTTCATACAGACCCTTTGATTTAATCCTCATATCCTTTCTATGTGAGAGATACCTTTAGTACACCTGCTTTACCCATGTTAAGAACCAGGGGTTAGAGAAGATAGGTAACTTACCCAAGATTGTGCAGCTTTCTGCATGGTTTTAGCATGTGTTTACAAACATCTATTATGTGAGTGCATATATATATGGGCTTATTATGTATATTTTTCTATTAATGAGATTAAGTAGAACATACTTTTTTTTAAAGATTTTATTTATTTATTTGTCAGAGCACAAGCAGAGCAGGCAGAGGGAGAAGCAGGCTCCCCGCTTAGCAAAGAGCCCAAAGTGGGACTCCATCCCAGGACCCTGGGATCGTGACCTGAGCCGAAGGCAGACGCTTAACCGACTGAGCCACCCAGGTGTCCCAAGTATAACATACTTTTATGAAGCTTGTCTTTTTGCACTGAATATATCAGACTTTTTTTATTTATAAAGTTTATAAAGTTTTATTTATAAAGATCTTATTTACATGTCAGAGAGAGAGAGAACAAGCAGGGGATGTGGCAGGCAGAGGGAGAGGGAGAAGCAGGCTCCCCACTGAGCAAGGAGCCCGATGTAGGACTCCATCCCAGGACCCCGGGATCATGACCTGAGCCAAAGGCAGACGCTTAACTGACTGAGCCACCCAGGTGCCCTCATAGACACTTTGATATCAGGATTTATGACTGCCTCTTTCCACTGAACAAGACAGTCTCTCTAAACCTCAGTTTCCCTGTTATTATCAACCCAAAAGTTAACCTATGTATGTATAATACCTGGCTGGCACATAATAGGTGCCCAAGAAATTACAACTATAAATATAATGACTCACATTACTAGTTAATGTTCAGGGGGACACCCATTAAAGGAGGTGTTTTTTGTTTGTTTTAATTTAATGTGATCGTGCTAGGGCAACTAAAATCTACTGAATTTAAATGACCTGCCAGTTCTCTCTGAGTGTTTTATTTTGGCAGTTTGGTTGTTGTGGGCTCAGAAGGAAAAGGGGGGAAAAAATGAACATCTGGGAATGAATGTTTAAGGAAATGTTTAATGAGGCGCAGAGAAGCAAATGAAAAATGCAAAACAAGCAAAATCCTGAGAAAAAACTCTGACAACAGGAGATCAAGACTGAAGTCTCTCCTCTCATCTATAAATCCCTCTGGCCTCTTGAGATGTGTCCCTGGGTCTAGATGACCTCTGCCCAGAGCCCATCACCAAGTGAGGCTTTAATTGAAGCCTCCCTCACAGAGCTCAAATACCATCTAGAATAATGTGGACATGCTTATGTTTTTGTCCTAGCTTTAGTGGACAATTCCTTCATGAAATAGGAAATTGCAGTTGGCCTTGAGCGGGGGTTGCGAATCATAATCACTGATTTTTAAGTTCCATTGGAGGTTCCCACTGTTGCAAGGGGTAGGTATTCTGGATGCTGCTGCTTCCATGTAGGAAATCAGTTTGATACCTCCTGCTAATATCTTCTTGCCTCTGCTGAAATAAAACAACAAACCGAGAATCCTTTGAAATTGTAGTTTTCATGCAACAAACATTCTTTGGCACCTGCTATGTTCCAGGCACTGTTCTAGGCAATGAGACATCAGTGAACAAAACAGGAAAAAAAAAAAGAAAGAAAGAAAAGCTTCTTGGACTGTCCGTTCTAGTGGTCTGAATTTCAAATGGCCAGAAAAACTGCAGTTCTTGATGATCTGTTTTCAGTAACACAACAATCCATCTGTGGCATACACAGTAATTTAATAAGAACAGTAATTCCTTATGCTTATTTAACCAATATGAATTGCCTCATGATCCCTGGGTTAGCAGTAATTTTATGTCTTTATTTTTGAAATTGAATTAGGACCAGCTCATGGCCTTGTATATCAAGATTAAAATGGAGTCTGGTATCTGTCTCTTGGGGTGTTCTCTCTACCTTGCCATGTCAGGATTCCAGAAGGGACCTCAAAGTTTAAGAAGAAGGTCTGCTGGAATTCCAATAAGAAGCATCCTGAATTCCTAGTCCAGAGTTTACCCAAGCTGCTACTGTTCCAAACTACCAACTGATATTATTGTCAGAAACAAGTCATCCACTACAAATGTGACCTGAAATATTAAACCATCTGTAGAACATGGGCACCAACCAATCAGAAGACAAGCCAGCTATAGTGCCAGTGCGGGGTGCTAGAATCCCCACCATGCCTGGCATTAGCCTTTGATCACTAGTTCATGGGTACTGGAGGGAGCTGGTTGAGAGTTGTCAGGTAGAGGGAACACTTGAGGGGAGTGGGGATTGAGGCAATGGCTACTGAGCAACCATTACAAAAGTATTTCAATGTGTTGACTACTCATATTGCCATACCTGTGCATATAGTTAAATAGCCTGCTCATGGCTTGTCTGTTAAGCGGGGCTGCTTACTTGGGAGTGGGTTCTTGCTTGCCCAATTTCATGCACTAGGCAATGGGTCCTTTTCCTTTGATGCCAACCTTGACCTAAGAAACCCTTCACTACACTCTACAATATTTGAACCCAGTTCTTACAAACATCCTCCTCAAAAGGCAATCCCTCCTCGAAGGGGCTGCTTCTGTATGGGCTCAGCAGGAATTTGCTGATTTCGCTCTCCTTTCTAGGCAGTATCATTGGCCCCACCACAAAAACCCTTGACACACAGGTTGTGCATATGCCCTACACACACACACACACACACACACACACACACACCATTAGAAGAAAGCTACCTGGGGCTCTCAAACTTCAGTGCACATAGGGGCACTTGAGGAAACTTAAAATGCAGATTTCCAGGGATTTCTCTCCCACATCCCCAGAGTTTCTAGTTAATTAGGTATTGAGCAGTAGATCTGATGCAGATGGTCAGACAGAAACAAATACCAGTTGGTCATTAGCAAGGATTTCAGCTCCATTTATAAATCACTTTGTTTTTTTGCAAAGCAATGGCAGATGTGTTGCCCTTTCCAAAGCCTTAATGCCCAACAGAGAATAAATTACAAACTCTGACTTTGGTTCTTATGTTTCATTCTATTAGTCTGTTTCCTTTTAAGTCATCTGGGGCAAATATGCCCAGAGATTTATTTTGAGATTGGAAGTTAGTGCGAGCATACAATAGAACTAGAAGTAGCATGGTACATTTCCCCAGCCTTACAATCTCTCTGCCTGTGCTTCTTTGATCGATGTCCATGGAGACTTGAGGCTCAGGAGATAGCCTGAGTCGAGTACCCATCCTTATGTTTGTTCATTTAGGATATATATTTCCTATGAAAGAGGTTATGATTGGTCAACCCTCCACCACACAAAGTGGAATGCCTCTTCTGAACAGTTTCATGCCCCAGACAGCCTCAGAGGGTAGAGTTGCATATGTTCAGACAGTTTGGGCACCATTTCTGATCCAACAAGACATGGGCTAAGATTTGTGTTGATTTTTGAAATAACGACAGTTCTTGGAAGAAAGCCACTCATGGGAATATTTTTCTCAGAGGGAGCTAAGAAAAGGCAGTCTTTTGAAAGTTCACGGAGGCCTCTTGACTTCTCCATGTGTTCTCCCATTGACTAGGGACATGTGGTATATATGTGCAATGGAATGTTATTCAACCTTTATTTATTTTTAAGTTTATTTATTTATTTATTTATTTATTTATTTATTTATTTAAGTAATCTCTACACCCAACATGGGGCTCAAACTCATGACCCTGAGATCAAGAGTCGCTTGCTCTTCTGACTGAGCCAGCCAGGTGCTCCCTCTTCAACCATTGAAGAGAAGGAAATTCTGTCATATGTGACAGCATGGATGAACTGGAGAACATTATACTAAGTGAAATAACCAGTCACAGACAGACAAGTACTACATGATCCCACTTATATGAGGTATCTAAAACAGTCAAATTCAGAACATCAGAGACTGGAATAATGGTTCCTAGGGGATAGGGGACAGGGAAATGAGGAGTTATTTATCAACAGTCATAAAGTTTCAGTTAAATAAGATGAATAAACTCTAAAGATCTATAGTACAACATTGTACCAATAGTCAACAATAATGCCTTGTTGACTTAAAATTTGCTAAGAGAATAGATCTCATGTTAAGTGTTCTTAACAAAATAAAGGAGTTTTTTCATACCTGAATCTTGCTTTCCATCATGTTGATTGTTCACTTTCCTCAATTCTCAGTCCAGAACTTCAAAATTCATTACTTAGGATAGACCAAAAAATTCTCTTCATTAAATTATTTCATTCCCATTCTTCCACTCAGATTTTTTTTATTCCATTTTGAAAATATATGTATGGATGTTCGTGTGTGTGTGTGTGTGTGTGTGTGTATGTGCGCATGTCTGTATTATTTTTTCAAGACTTCTGGTCAAGTGAGCACAGGATTTGGTCTTCCAAGCCCTACTTAAAAGTCAAAAAAGATTTTTTTTTTAAATATACAACTGAAACTATAACTATGAAAGAAAACAAAATAAGGGAGCCAGGAGCAGAATTAAAATTTGGAGGAAATTCTAAAAGGCAGAAGGGAAATGGAATTTGATGAATGGAGAAAAGAGTGGAGGGAAAACATTTGAATAAAGAGCAACCCTTCCCAAGGAGAAAGAGAGAAGCTTGAGAGTGGGAGTTTACAGGAAAAGGTAGTTTGGAGGTCATGACTGGGATTAAGAACTGTATTCTGGGGCTCCTGGGTGGCTCAGTCGTTGGGCGTCTGCCTTCGGCCCGGGTCATGATCCCAGGATCCTGGGATCGAGCCCCATGTCGGGCTCCCTGCTCGGCGGGAGGCCTGCTTCTCCCTCTCCCACTCCCGCTGCTTATGTTCCGTCTCTTGCTATGTCTCTGTCAAATACATAAATAAAATCTTTAAAAAAAAAAAGAACTGTATTCTACTTATCTATTGTTTGTTACGAACTACCAAAAACTTAAAACAATGACTATTTAGCTTACAAATCTGCAGTTTAGGCAGAATTCAGCAGGGACATTTTGTGTCTGCTCCTGTCAGCACTGCAGCAGTTTAAAAGTGGGGGCTGCACCCCCAAGGTCTTACTGGGCATCTCCATCTCCATGTGGTTTCTCTAGATGGTCTCTCCAGTGTGGTGGCTTCAGGACAGCAGGGTTTATTACATGGTAGCTCAGGGCACCAAAGGGACATATCCTGAAAGAGAGCCAGACAGATAATGTATTGCCTTTATGACTTAGCTTCGGAAGTCATGTAGCATCACTTCTGCTGTAGACAGGCCCTCCCAAACTGAAGGGGAGGCAACATAGATCCCACCTGTTGGTTTTTTTTTTTTAAGATTTTATTTACTTATTTGACAGAGAGATAGAGAAAGAGAGCACAAGCAGGGGAAGCAGCAGAGGGAGAGGAAGAAGCAGGTTCCTCACTGAGCAGGGAGCCTGATGTGGGA
Source organism: Eumetopias jubatus (assembly GCF_037043125.1). Lineage (NCBI taxonomy): Eukaryota > Metazoa > Chordata > Mammalia > Carnivora > Otariidae > Eumetopias > Eumetopias jubatus. The sequence continues at coordinate 171,522,522 of NW_028274807.1, forward strand.
CTCCATCCCAGGACCTTGTTATCATGGCCTGAGCCAAAGGCAGATGCTTTTTTTTTTTTTTTTAAGATTTTATTCATTTATTTGAGAGAGAGTGTGTGTGCGTGTGAGCACGAGCAGGAAGGGAGAAACAGAGGGAGAGGGAGAAGCAGGCTGTCCGCTGAGCAAGGAGCCCAATGAGAGGGACTCGATCCCAGGACCCTGGGATCATGACCCGAGCCAAAGGCAGATGTTTAACCGACTGAACCACCAGGCTCCCCTAGATCCCACCTCTTGATGGAACAATATTAGCATCATGTTATAAGAAGAGTACATGAGATGGGATATATTTGTGTGGCCATCTTTGAATATTACAAACTGCCATAAATTGTATTTAGACCAGCTGGACCATATAATTAAGGAAAACCAAAAACAGTGAAGAGAAGGATCAAGATGGATATGCAATTGACCTGAGAAAAAAGAAAAAAATGGGGCACCTGGGTAGCTCAGTCGTTAAGCGTCCGCCTTGGGCTCAGGTCATGATCCCAGGGTCCTGAGATCGAGCCCCGCATCAGGCTCCCAGCTCCGCGGGAAGCCTGCTTCTCCCTCTCCCACTCCCCCTGCTTGTGTTCCCTCTCTCGCTGTGTCTCTGTCAAATAAATAAATAAAATCTTAAAAAAAAAAATCCAGGGAACACAGATTCAATTTTTTAATAAGAACTAATTAGTATCAAAATTAGAGAATTTTATATCCATAAAATAATTTAGGTTGATATGAAAAAGATAAGCAGAATAAAAGAATCTGACCAAAATAGCCAAAATTATAGTACTGAATGGACTGACTGAATACTAGAACAGATGAGGTGATGGCTGAGATGCTAACCTAAAAGATAAGCTTGAATAAATCCCCTATGATGTAGAGCAAAAGCAAACAGGTGAAAAATACTTTTTTTTTTAAAGATCTTTATTTATTTATTTGACAGAGAGAGGGAGAGAGAGACAGCTGGAGAGGGAGAAGCAGGCTTCCCGCCGAGCAGGGAGTCCTATGCGGGGCTTGATCCCGGGATCCCGGGATCACAACCCAAGCCGAAGGCAGACACCCAATGACTGAGCCACCCAGGTGCCCCATGAAAAATACTTTCTTAAAGTTAAAGTTGTTATTTACCCAAAGGAGTTAAAAGCTTATATCCATGGGGCCCATGGGTGCCGGAGTCCAGCTGCAGCAGGGGAAGGGTCCTTGAAGGAAAGGACGGTGTCTGCGAGTGAGGAGACACAGACACAGGATCAGGTTGTAAGCATCTCCCTCCAATAGCCTCGGAGGGACTTTATAGCTTACAATGTGTGCACCCTATCTTATCAAAGTACTTATTCCATTTCTATATGTTTTCGTCTCTTGCCCTTGCTCCATAGACACCACGGAGGATCACTCCTCTTAATCCTTTCCCAGAGGCTGTCAGATGATGCCCGCACCCTTTTCCCCTTAATCTTAGACCATTTGTTCATGTCCTCATTATCAACTCCAGTATAAGGAATGGGAGGAGTAGGGGTAAGGAAGTTAATCCTCTTCCAGGGCTTGCCTCGAGGGGCATACCAGAGGTGGCTTCCTATTTGTATGCAACATAGGGAGGTCCCTGTACTGTGGGAACGACAATGAGATGCCCTTCTCTTAGAACCCTGGTGCTTCTGAGGTGCCTGTGGGATCTCATCAATAGGAATTTTTACTGGGCCTGGATCCAACAGCTCCCTTAAACGAAGCTTATCAAAGAACTCCACGTTGCTCATGTTAGATGAATTACAGATTGGAGGACATTGGGTAATTTTACTTCTTGGTCCATTGTCAGCCTTTTTGGAATCAGTTTCATTATGATTGCTTGCATAGGCATAACTAAATTTATAAATCATTTTATCATGAAACCCCAGAAAAAATCCCATGATTATAAAGATTGACGCAAATAAAATGAAAGGAAGTAGCAGGAGCCAGCTGTGGAGTCTCCTGGTTTTCAGGATTGTCCCTCATACTTGGACTTTGTCAAACAGCATGAGTAGCTTGGCTCGCGCCACATGGGTGGCTCAGATGGTTGAGCATCCGACTCTTGATTTCAGTTCAGGTCATGATCTCAGGATCGTGAGATCAAGTCCCACATTGGACTCCATGCTGGGTGTGAAGCCTGCTTAAGATTCTCTTTCCCTCTCCCTCTCCCTCTGTCCTCCCCCTGCTCTCTCTCTCTCTTAATAAAAAAAAAAAAAAGAGTTACATTCTGGTGAGTGATGTTGATCATGGAGAGGCTGTGCAAAAATAAATAAATAAATAAATAAATAAATAAATAAATAAATAAATAAATAAATGTAACATGCAAGGTAAGTCCACTGGGTCCCAACTTGTGTGTAGTAGGAGTATCAGAAACAGCAGAGACAACAGAGAGGAGGAAATCCTCTCCCCAAATAGAAGGAAATGACCTCAACATGAAGAAAGGTGTGACCCTTTAGGAGTCCAAAAGATCTCTGAGTGCTAAACTGGATGAATAAACACACGCTCATGAATAGAAAGATACCGTTGAACTTTCAGAATTCTGACGATAAAATAAAAAGAAAAAATTATTCAAGAAACATCCATAGTCTTTGTACCAAAAAGGTTAATAGGTTACCTATAAAGCAAAGAACCACACTAGCATTGAACTTCTGTACATCAAATGTGGATTCTAGAAATCAGTAATGTTTTCTAACTGGAAACAGTTTTCGACCCTAGATTTTTATACGCAACCAACATGAATCAGACAACATGAAGATATATCCATATATGCTAAGATGCTTGTGCTCCCGATTTAAAAGTAAAATTATAAAAGAAGTATTCAACTACAATAAGTACTACTATACACATGCCAAAATGGCTACAATGAAAAAGACTAAAACTCTCAAGTGTTGGTGAAGATATGGATCAGTTGGAACTCTCATACACTGCTAACGAGGGCACAAAACGGTACACCACAACAGAAAAGCAATATGGCATCTTTTCCTAAAGCCCAACATGCACTTACCCTATAACCGAACAAATAGCACTCCTAGGTACATACACAAAAGAAATAAAAGCCTAGGTACACCAAAAGATTTGTACACAAATGTTTATAGTAGCTTTATTCCTAATAGTGAAAATCTAGGACAAAAAAAAAAAAAAACTCAACAGAAGAATGGAAAAACAAATATTGCTATATTCATGAAATAAAACTTATTTGCAGAAAAGAATGAAGTACTGATACTCACAACAACATGCATAAATCTTAAAACATTATGTTGAGCAAAAGAAGCCAGACAATAGAGTTTACAGGTCTGGCTCCACTTAAATGAAGTTCTAGAACAGGCAAAAATAAACTGCGGTGAACAAAGTCAGAACAGTGGTACGGGAAGGGGAGGGGAGCATAATTGATTAGAAAGGGAGCACAGGAAGTTTTCTAGAGTGATAAGGATGTTTAAATATATATATTTTAAGTTGACTCCATGCCCAGGGTGGAGCCCAATGCAGGGCTTGAACTCACGACCCTGAGATGAAGACCTAAGCAGAGATGGAGAGTCAGACACTTAACCAACTGAGCCACCCAGGCACCCTAAGAATGTTGTATATCTTGATCTTGATGTTGTGTACATATGTAAAAAGTTAACAAGCTATCCACTTAAGATTTATGCATTCTCCTGTCTGTAAACTATACCTCGATAAAGTACTGTTAAAAGAGAAAAACAAATCAGGAGATAAAAATTCATTATGTAAAAAGGGAGAGAGATGGGAGAGCTGAGTTTGCCACTCAAAGATGATTCTCAGGAATGTTTGGTGTTGTCAGTTGAGATGAAGAAAGGACCATGGGCAAGGGTCTGAGAGCTGGAGTTCTCAGTCAATAACACAGGATGGCAGGGTGGGTTCTGTTGCAGGTAATTCCTTACCACCAATGGCTACCAAAGTTGTAAACGGCATGTTTTAACATCTTTAAGTCAGCAATCGTGAATTTTAGATTATCCCTATAATAAGGGCATTCTAACATACTTACATTCCAGTGTATAATCTCTGATGGGAAATCAAGGGGTGAAGTTCAGCCAGCAAAATAGGAACGTGAATCACCTATAGTTTATCTATGCCAACATGACCTGGTGAAGAGATTAAAGTACTCACATGCTTATAGAACACCTTGATGGTTACTATCCAATAAAATAAACCAAAATAGGGGCGCCTGGGTGGCTCAGTTGGTTAAGCAACTGCCTTCGGCTCAGGTCATGGTCTCGGGGTCCTGGGATTGAGCCCTGCGTCGGGCTCCCTGCTCGGCGGGAGGCCTGCTTCTCCCTTTCCACTCCCCCTGCTTGTGTTCGCTCTCTTGCTGTCTCTCTCTCTGTCAAATAAATAAATAAAATCTTTAAAAATAAATAAATAAATAAATAAAATAAACCAAAATACAGAATGACAAAATAAATGAAAATGAGACATGCAAGCACAGTGAGAAAGAAATTCGGGAAAGAAGCTAGGGTAAGATAAAAAGAAGCAGTCGTGGTTAAGGAAGTCCCAGAAGAAGAGAAACCCAAAAATCAGTGACGGGAAATAGCCCTGAGCACTGATTCTTGGGACACTTGCCAAGTAGCTGAAGTTTAAGGGTACAGGATTACATTTCCTTCTCTATGGGTCTAATCAGACTAATTCGTTCTGTGGTAAATCGTAATTACTTACGGTAAGATTGTATTCGTTTTCTTCAGTTTAAAAGTTTAGCGGAATAATAAAAGAATTATAATCTTGCCAGTAAAAATATAAAAATGATGAAAATTGGAGAGCACGGCAGAGGTAAGAACTAGACGAAAATGCTAATGTGCTAATTTCCACTTCGTTAACTGGGGAGTATCAAGAGATAACTGTCTAAATTTCAAAAATAAACTGAGATTGGATTACATTATTTTAGGTCCTAAATATCGCCACTGTAAGAATTAAAAATAATATTTAAGAAAGAGTGGTCGCTATATAGGCGATAAAGGCCCCACTGAGTTCTTCATGACTTATGGTGTGAAGGCAAAAGATTCCATCTACAGTTGAAGAAACAGGATGAGAGTATACTATATGAAATAAATATTAACTACTTGTAAGACTTCCAAATCATTAAACATGGAATGTCAGTTGGAAATGTTAACTTTTTAGTCCCTTGTGGGTGGCTAAAATCAGGAACATGATATGGGGCAGGTATTTACCTTCATATTTGTTTGGAGCGTCTGATGGGAGAGGCAAAGCCTTCCTGCACCTGCCCCCCAACCCTTCCCTTGGTGTCTTCCATGCCTGCCCTCTCCCTTGGTTTTAGCTTTCCCGAGCTTTGTCAGGATTCAAACTGCCAAGTTTCCCATGTGACTATCCTACGATCACATATGAGAACTACCACTTGGAGGGCTTCAAAGGGGTTACTAGCAAATCTTTTTTTTTTTTTTTAAGATTTTTATTTATTCATGAAAGAGAGAGAGAGAGAGAGAGGCAGAGGGAGAAGCAGGCTCCCAAGGAGCAGGGAGCCCGATGCGGGACTCGATCCCAGGACGCTGGGATCATGACCTGAGCTGAAGGCAGACGCTTAACCATCTAAGCCACCCAGGCGCCCCGGTTACTAGCAAATCTGAAGGCTGGCTGAGTGCCTTACATTACTACTCCTGACACTCCTTGTCCGGGACGCCATTTAGGGATCAGAATGAGGCCAGCTTGCTTCACTATCATTGTGAGAAGTTATTTTAAAAATTGACAACCAGCTAAAAGAAAGTTAATAATAGGGGCGCCTGGGTGGCTCAGTTGGTTAAGCATCTGCCTTCGGCTCAGGTCATGATCCCAGGGTCCTGGGATCAAGTCCCATGTCAGGCTCCTTGCTGAGCAGGGACTCTGCTTCTCCCTCTGCCTGCCACTCCCCCTGCTGTGCTCTCTCTCTCTCTGACAAATAAATAAATAAAATCTTAAAAAAAAAGAAAGTTAATAGTAACAAAAGCATTCATGTTAGCAAGGAACTTCCACCTCAGCCCTGTCTCTCTCGCCCCCTTTCCCCTCCCCAAACACACACACAAAGCCCTCCTATTTCTATAAAGGAACTTCCTCTCAAGCAAGGTTGTCAACCCTGAGGGATAAGGAGGTGCACTTGGATGTCCAAGTGAGCACATGGGCATTATTGTGGTTATTAAGTAAATAACCCATATTTCAAGGATATTAAGGATCTTATAATGTATAGGACAGTTCAACCAACAACTGTCCTGCCCAACATACCAGTGGCAACCATTAAGAAACACCTCAGTAGGGTGACACTCCTGCCTCTCTGTCCCACTCCTTCCCAGCCCCAGGGAAGGAGTGACTTCCCTAATTGGTGGTATTGGGAGGGGGAATGAGCAGGGCAGCTCAGATCCTGCTGGGGTCTATTCTCTTGGGGCTCTGCCAGCCTAAAGGGAGGTTGAATTTGGGCCGGTTCTTCACTGGGTGGTAGGTTGTCTAGCAGGTTCTGCCCTAGTGAGAAGTTCTGGAATCCATTCATATCAAAGTCTGGGTGGGAAAATCTGTTAATTCCAGCAGAGTATTAGCAAGCCCTTTGGGACACAGTTCTGAAGTCATGGTCTGCTGTCACCTTTATCACTAATAAAAATGACATTTTAATCTCCGCTTATGGGGCATCTGGGTGGCTCAGTCAGTTAAGTGTCTGCCTTTGGCTTGGGTCATGATCCTGGGGTCTTGGGTTCGAGCCCTGTGTCGGGCTCCCTGCTCAGCAGGGACCCTGCTTCTCTTTCTGCCTCTGCCTGTCGCTCCCCCTGCTGTGTTCTCTCTCTTGCTCACTCTCTCAAATAAATAAATAAAATCTTTTTTAAGAAATCTCCATTTAGGGGCGCCTGGGTGGCTCAGTTGGTTAAGCAACTGCCTTCAGCTCAGGTCATGATCCTGGAGTCCCGGGATCGAGTCCCACATCGGGCTCCCTGCTCGGCGGGGAGTCTGCTTCTCCCTCTGACCCTCTTCCCTCTCGTGCTTTCTATCTCTCATTCTCTCTCTCTCTGAAATAAAAAAAAAAATCTTAAAAAAAAAAAGAAATCTCCATTTATCCATCTCTTGTGTCTTATTTCCTAATTGTTTTGAACTGGGAAGGGAATCAAGGAATAGTTCTTATTGGCTTCAAGACTTAAAAAAGTAGTTTGAGAGACTTAAGAGAAAATACTGAGGGATATAAATGTCAATATTCTTTAGATTTTCCAGTGATTTTAAATTTTAAAAAAGTCCATCACTTGGATTTATGTTACTCATGTGGATTTCAGGATACTGAAATAGTATTTTTATTTTTAAAATTACACCCAGCCTAACTCTAAGACAGATTTGAACCTTCTTCTTCTTCTTCCTTTTTTCTTAAAGATTTATTTATTTATTTTAGAGGGAGAGAGCCCTACACGGGGCTTGATCCCAGGACCCTGGGTTCATGACCTGAGCCGAAACCAAGAGCCAGTTGCTTAACCGACTGAGAGACCCAGGCACCCCTGACTTGAGGTTGCTTCTTAAAAAAATACATACAATTGCACAAGATTTTATTTCGTGCTTAAGAATAAACTAGGGAAAAATCAGAGCCCAATAACAAGACAAAGCTAATGAAGTGTTAGTACATGTTCTCCAGTGCTATACAGTTATTAAAGGTAGGCAGCAAATTAAGCACTGAACTTCCAGGTAGCCAAAGCAAAAAGGAAAATACGATTATTTTCAAGACTGATTTTGCCCAGTGAACATAATCCTAAATTGTATTTTAACTGACACACACACTATACATATACATATATATATATACCCACAGCAACTTTGAGGGGACAGTCAGAATTACTGGCAGTGATGTGTGCTAGAACTTTCTTCAGGGGTCTTCTTACAGGGGGTACTAGCTGATGCAATGGAGATATCTCCATCAACTACTCAAAAGAAAATATAACTGTGAATACTTTCAGCCTTTTCTATGGTTTCCTTCAATGCAAGCCATGAGCATTATGCCAAAGCATAATTTAATAAATGGACTCTTTCAGGGACCAAGACAATCCAAGAAAACTGCTCTCTGATGGTCTGGCTTGATGCCCAAACTTACAAGAGATGGATTATTTCACCATTTATAAATATTTTTGAACATCAGTTATAATCTTGTGTATGTGATAAATGTTCAAATTCTATACTGCCAATTCCCCATCATTTTTGCAAGGACATAAATCATTCGAAATCTTGGACTTTGTTTTTTATTAAAAAGCACTTGAAAGCCTAAATTATGTTTTTGGCTTAAGATTACACTGCTTGAATTTTTTTCCCCCTAACAGGAACAATTTACTCCCTCTGTTATCTTTTTCTTGGTTGTCTTGATCGTCTGATCTTCAAAGTGTGAATTCATCACATGGGGTATGGTACAGAAGAATGTTCACTGAGGTGAGACAATAAATCATTATAACTCCCTATTTATACAAAGGGGAGAAAAGAAGGGAAAGAAGGTAGAAAGGGAAGGAGGGAGGAAGAGGGAATCAATCAACCAGTCAAGCTTCTCCTCACTCAGTATCCAAATAACTATGAGGAAACATGGTCTGAGAGGCACACTGAGAGAGTTCCACAGAGCCGAGAGATTGGAAAGGCACTCTTTTGGGGGTTCCTCTGTTGTATTGGGCACCTCCTGTGCACTGCTTCCAAATCCCCTGTGCCCCCTGAGGTGTAAGGAGTGAGCTCCATCGCTGCTGTGGAACCAGGATCAGGTCGGCGCTGACGTGGCCTGCACTATGGACCTCTCTCTTGTTCCTTGGGAACAAGTCCACAGTCCAGAAAAGCATGGCTGTTTATGCCCACAAAGCCACTCTTGACCAGTGCGGGAGAGGAGCCGATGGCTAAACGTCTGCTTCTCTCTTGTCCCATAGGCACACAGCTCTGAAATGAACTCCATAAGGCTTCTCACAAGGTCCCGGTGAGATGAAGTGTGACCTCCTTTATCCAGCAACTTGCTCAGAGATTCTTGTACTGGTTTCCCCTCCTTTTTCTCTTCCCCATTCTGCATCACTGTTCCCTGGGACCCCATTCCCAAACGAACAGCTGCAAGCAAGACTGTACCAAGTTCTCTTTCTGGGGGCATCCAACGAAGTCATCTGCTTCTGGAGTATTTTACTGTGTTCCTGCTTATGGGGATTTACAGAGTTTGTCCTTCAACTTTAGTAAAATTAACTTCCACATAACGAATAAATGCTTTTAAAAGATTCCTGCAGCAAAGCTACTGACTGAAGACAAACCAAGAATGCAAAGATAAGACAATAAGAAAATAGCAAAGCTGAGTCTTCTCTTACTGGATGAATTCCCCACCAGACACAGAGAAGAAATACATTTTTAGCCTTAATAATAAATTAAAATAAATAATTTGAAATATGCTTATATTTATTTCATTCTTTTGAAATTCCATTCTAGGTAGATATTAGGTTTTATAAGGTACATAATATAAGCACAATAGCCTGTGTATAATTCACAAATAAACGAATGTATATATATTGGAAGCATGTTCTCAAAATTTTTTGCTAATAGGATAAAAAAATCAAAAAAGTTTGGAGAGCACTGGTCTAAATAAATTCAAATGAGTATGCCTTTCCAGTTTTTTTTTTAAATAAGCTTTGTTTGAGGATGATAGGACGTGAGCAAACCTGAGTTGTCTGCAAAAGTTGCCTTCAATAACCTATACTGACGATCAGAGCAAAGTCACCGATCAACATATAATTTGTCTTCTTTTTTAAAATAAAGACTTTCCTTGTTTTTTTTTAGAGAGAGCATGCAGCGAGCAGTGGGGGTGGGGGGAGGGGCAGAGGTAGAGAGAGAATCTTAAGCAGATTCCACACCCAACACGGAGCCTGATGTGGGGGCTTAATCCCAGGACTCTGAGATCATGACCCGAGCTGACATCAAGAGTCGGATGTTTAATCGATTGAGCCACCCAGGCATCCCTATGCTTGTCATTTTTGTGCGCTGCCAGGAGTAAGAGCCCTTCATGCATTCCTTAAACATTTATTCAACATCTAAGCACATTAACTAAACCCAAATAACTGTGTGCTAAGTCATGTAAGGAAATAAAATATTAAGATATTTATATGATTCCATTTATATGACATTCAAGAACAGGCAAACATAATCTGTGGTATGGGAATAAGAATAGTGGTTTTCTTTGTCATGATTTTGACTGAGATGAAGCTCAGGGGAAAATTCTTTGGTCCCAGTGTTCTAAGTATCTTGATTTGGGTGATTATACACACTTGATATTTGTAGTAGTAAGTTATACCTCAATAAAAAGTTTTAAAAGATAAATAGCCTTCTTTTTTTTTTTGAGAAAGAGAGAGAGAGAATGAGAATGAGTGGGGGGTAGGGGCAGAGGCAGAGGGAGAAGCAGACTCTGCTGAGCTGGTAGCACGAGGCGGGGCTCGTTCCTAGGACCCTGAGATCATGCGCTGAGCCGAAGGCAGACGCGTAACCAACTGAGCCACCCAGGCGCCCAATAAATATGCTTCTGCCCTCAAGAATATTATAAGCTACTTGGAAAAGTAAGGCATGCTAAAACTAAGCGCAATAGAAGGCAAGATACGTTAAAAGTGGAGGATTTAGGGAACAGTGTGTCTAAGAATTAGGGGCATAGGAACTCCACATTAGGAGGTCTTGGATTTGAAAGCAGCTCCTCATTCTCCAGCTTTGTGAGCTTGGGCCTGTCACTTCATTTCTGTGAACCCATTAGAGTTTCCCTGCCCTATAAAGTGTGAGTCATGGTACTTGCCTGCCAGGAGCACAGTGAGGATTCAAAGAAATCCCTTACCTAAAGCACTTAGCACAAGGCCTGGCCCACAGCTGAGTCCCGCACAGTTCAGCTCACATTGAGATTATTCCTAAAAACTCTCACAATATGGTGAGTATAAATTCTCATAGCCACAGTAGCCTACAAGTCCCAGGTGGACCTTTCTTTATTTGTCCACAGTTCCACTTAACGTCTGCCCAGCCCTTGTTCTGCGACCTGGCAAAAAAACAACATCTCAGTTCTAGGTTTTCTCTGTGATTTCAGATTTAAGCCCAGTCACTCCATCTTTTCTGCTTCCCAGACGGGAAGGTGGTTTAGATTGTGTCACGGCACCAGGGACATGGCTGGTGCATCCTGGCATCCAATATGATCTAACTTATTCCATCAGAATCCTGTTCTGAAGGGCCTGGCAAGGTCCCACCTTCACACTGTCCCTCACCCCCCAACCCCCAGACTCCAGCCAACCACTGGATGCATGATCACCACAGCCGAAGATGTAGGCATGTTTTAGCTGAACAGGAGCTAAATGTTCTCATCACTTTTTTTTTTTGAAGATTTTATTTATTTATTTATTTGACACAGAGAGAGAGAGCACAAGCAGGGGGAGTAGGAGAGGGAGAAGCAGGCTCCCCGCTGAACAAGGAGCCTGATGCGGGACTCGATCCCAGGACCCTGGGATCATGACCCGAGCCAAAGGCAGATGCTTAACGACTGAGCCACCCAGGCGCCCCTAAATGTTCTCATCACTTAAAACAGACAATAGATTGTGGTAAGCATATAATTGTCAAATCACCATGTTGTGCAGCTGAAACTAATATATTACATGTCAACTATACTTCAATTAAAAAATAAAATAAAGTAGACAATAGACACTTTATATTTTTAAACATTTATTTACTTATTTGAAGGGGGTGGGGGGGGCGGAGGGAGACAGTCTCAAGCAGACTTTGTGCTCAGCACAGAGCTTGACGCAGGGCTTGATCCCATGACCCTGAGATCATGACCTGAGCTGAAACCAAGAGTTGGATGCTTAAGCAACTGTGCCACCCAGGTGCCCCTAGACACTTTAAATAATGGGGAATGCTAGATCCCACAAAGCATCTAACCAAGCACTCACTTCTGCTGTTCTACCACTTTCCTTTTATCACTCATCTCTCTCTGGTTCCCCAGTGTTCCCATCCTCAAAACCAGCTACCAAGAGACTTAAGAATAAAAAAAGAATCACAAGCTGGATTAGCACATCACTGGAGGACTTCGTTTTCCGTATAAAAATCGAAAGAATGAGTGGGGCAAGGCAGTGTGAGGAGGTAAGGAAAAAGGATGATAATAATAATAGTGATGAAAAATATATTTATTTTATGCTAACTACTGTGCTAAGAACTTTTCTTTCAAAAATGTTTTTTTGTTTTTTTTTTACTTTTCGTATTGTTTCATATAATTTCTCTATTTTTTCCTTTAATGGGAAACAACAGCAGATTGCAGGAGGAAATATTCTAGTTCTCTTAGCACAATCAGCCTTGGTGTTACTCAGTCCAAAGCAGGATTTCCCCCTTGGTCAGAAGGTTCTCATGCATTAGCTCATTGCACCTTCATAATACCAAATGAGCAAGTACTATAATCTTCTCCACTTTAAAGATGAGAGCAGAGAGGGTTTTGCGTGAGACAGAAATGCACCGCTCCTGTTTAAACCACCATTATTTTGGGTCTCTATGTCTCACACCCAAATCTAATACTATCTGAGACAGTAATTGGCTGTCTTGTTTTTACTATCTAGGCCCATGTCTTCCTTAATCTCCGTTAGTCTCATGATGCCATTGTTACTCATTGTATAGCCAGCGGGTATACAGCAGTCATGTAAAGAGCACACTCGGTTGGAATTTTTTTTAATTAATAGATTTTATTTTTTGAAGCAGTTTTAGGCTCATAGCAAAATTGAGTGGAAAGTAGAGAGTGTTCCCATATACACCCTGCCCTCACATACCCACAGCCTCACCCATGATCAACATCTAACCCCAGAGTGGTGCCTTAGTTACAACTGATGCACCTACTTTGACACATCATTATCACCCAAGTCTATAGTTTATATTAGGGTTTACTCTTGGTGTTGGATGTTCTATGAGTTTGGACAAATGTATAATGACATTCCTATAAATTTTTAAAAAGCCTCCATTTTCTATTGGAAAACCATAAAGCCAGACATTGGACTTACCAATTTTAACATCCACTTATCATTTTTATAGAGTACTCAATAACAGAATTGTCTTTTTTTAAAGATTTTATTTATTTATTTGAGAGCAAGAGAGAGCAAGAGAGGGAGAGCATGCAAGAGTGGGGTGGGGGGAGGAGCAGAGGGAGAGGGAAAAGCAGACTCCATACCAAGCGTGAGTGCAGAGCCTGACGTGGGGCTGGATCTCACGACCCTGAGATCATGACCTGAGCTGAAATCAAGAGTCAGACACTTAACTGATTGAGCCACTCAGGTGTCCTCAATAACCAAATTTTCTGCCCTATATTCCATGGCAGCCTGCTTTAGTTGTTATTATTAGGTACCTGGAATAAAAAGCGTTTTTTTTAAAGTTTTTATATTTACATTATTTGTAATATTGTAAGTGTCGCCATATTATTTGTAAAAATACATATGTAAGTTTGGGAAACAATCCAGATGCTCTCCTCACAGATGTTCTACTCACTTGCCCACCACGTGCACGTTGGAATATTAAGGATACTAAGACGTCATGCAAGAGAGCAACTGGTATAACTGGGCTTAGCAATTCTCTTGGAGAAACACCTATTGAGCAAATCTACTGCTGTACAGACCCAGTTGGGTGAATCCTGCCCTCTACCAGGTTTGCTTGGTCTTCCTCAGTGAGTGTAGTGACCTTACTCTACAGATGAGGAAAGTGGATCCTCAAGCCACCCAGCTGGCTGGCAGCACCTGTTACAATCTCCTGATAACTTTTACAGAAATCCTTGTGATAAAATTGGCTGAGTTCTTAGAAGTTAGCACGTGTTCTGGTATCTCATAGCTGATGAAGAGCTAGCCAGCACAACACCTGGTTCCTATGGCCGGCTCAGGTCACAAGGTAACTTTGTGGATCATGGTGAAATGTTCAGTCTCCACTGAGGACCAGCAGCAAACCCAAACAGTCTCTTAAAAGGAGAATGATTATCTTCAGAGGATGACACAGCTTTGCCCTTGGATCCTAAGATTCTCTGCTATGAATCACCTATGGGGGCCTACAGGGAGCAGTTCCAAACATCTCTCTGCAGCAGACACTTCAAACACCATCCCATCGGCTGCCTCATCCCGTTCCTCAGTCTTCTGATGTTCTAGGTCCTGCATAAGACTGACAGATTTGGGGTTATACAATAAGTGTTTGAGGTATGAAGGTTTGGGTCTCCACAGGGCCACAACCAACATGCTTGCTAAAGACAAAGGGAATATGGAATGGGTAGAGGTCTGCAGTTATAAATATCAACTATGACCACGTGACCAGCTGCAAAAACCAGGACTGTGATAGTTATGAGCATTCTACCTTATTTTGATGTGCATATATTTGTTTATATACAAACCAATTTTCCCCTCTTCCATTGCCCTATCATCTAACTTAAGATATATTAATAGTAGTAAAACTTATATTTCAGTATTTAACTTACAGAATATCAAAGATTCAAGTGTGACTCACCTAGAAAAGAAATGATCACTCAGAAATGGATAAAGGCACTCTGGATACTTTATTGAGGAGAGATTTGGCATGTTTTTGGATCAATGAGGCAAACTGTACTATGTTTCGACCATAGCATTTCTCATTGGTTAAATTTCCAGCTATCAAAGAAGTACTGAATATGAGATGGGAATGAGACTCAAAGGAGTCTAATTCAGCTAGTACTCATATAACTTAGAAACAATATTTCGTTTGTCTATGTGACATAATTCAGCATCCTTTGAAAACCAAGTGTACAACAAGATTCAAGGAAATTGATATCTTTGCATTGGAGGATCAATAACCAAATGCCACTTGGGGGAACTCGTGCTCTCAGCCTTCTTAGAACTTACAAGCAGAAGAGACTTTTCGTTGATAGCAAGAGATGGGGGGACGTTCTGTGCAGAAATGGTTTTTGGTGCCAGGTGACTCATTTTTAAACAACTTCTACATTTGGCAGATGGTGATAATGCCAGCACTTAACGACAGAGCTGAGTAAATCAGGACGGCATGTTTCCACACTTCTCAGATGCTTATTTCTAAACATTATGTAAAAACCATGTCTTTAAGTACCTCTCTCCAAGGAGTCACAGAGCCTAAGTGAGGCTGCTGCCTCCGGAGTCCATTTTGCCCTCCTATAATGTACCACATTGGCTGGAGCATGGGGAATGGGGATCCAGATACTCACTTTCAGATGCTGAAAACATTAGGCCACAGAGTGTATTTACCACAGACATTTTCTCTCTTGATCATTTCTCACACAAATACCGTCACATTGATAAGACCTTCAAGTCTTCATCAAATTTCCATGTATCACAGACCAATTAAATTATGAAACCATAGACCTATGAGATAGAAGGAACTTATTGTCATTGAGGCTGGGGCAGAAATAACTAACTTTTGAGCAAACATTTTATGCTCCCTCTTCCATGGTTCAGAGTTGCTGCTAAGAAGTGGCTACCCAGGGAGGCAATACATTTCCCAAAGCCCTTTCATTTGTGGAAGCCCATGTGAATAGTATTGGCCAATAGAATGTGAGCAGAAGTGATGTGTGTCACTTCCAGGCAAGGCAGTTAAGAAGAGGGTGTGCCATTTCTTCTCTTTCCCCTTCCTTCTGGATGCAGAGGTCTCCAAGTCTCCAAGAAATGCCAGAACCATGAGATGAGATAAACGTGGGTCCCTGAATCACCACATGGAGGAAAGCCACCAGAAACACTTTTATCAGATTGTTAAATGAGTAATACAGACATTTTTACTGTATTAAGCCACTGAAATTGGGGGTTTGCTCATTATGGAAGCTAGCATTTCCCTAACTAATACAGAGGCTAACTTCCATCTCCCTGTTGAATGGTCTAATTCTCTTTACAACTCATAGGGAGATGAGTAGGAATATCCAGAAGGAGTATGTATAATGTCAAGATGATTGACATTGGGATCAGCCAGACTAGGGCTTGAATTCCTTTTTTAATGCTATATTATGTGCTCTTGGGATGTTCAATTCACTTCTCAGGACCCTGGTTACCTAATCTGTAAAATGGGCATAATAATAGTACTTAAGTCATAATGTGGTTGAGAGAAGTAAAGAAGCTCATTCTTCTAAGACACTAAGTATTCAAGAAATGAAGCCTTCTGTTCTTTTGGCATCATCCTACAAGTGATCATCCTGCCTATGCTAGCGGTAATATTAAAGAGATCAATTTGCAAGTTTTTGTTGTAATCAGCCACTTTCCAGAGGGCCAGGAGAACTTAGGGATACAGGTGGCTTCCCTAATTAGATACTAGGACCATAGAAAACTGGTTGTGGGTAGTGGAATTGGAAACACTGATCCTAGCAGATGCAGGCACCAGGAACTCAGAGACAAAAGACATCAAGGTGTCTGGGCACTAATACCTCTTAGCAATGCCCAGGGTCCTTCAGCTCAGAGGAGATGGGAGTTGCTATTCTAAGATGTACAGGTGAGGTCATGTGGGGTGTGAGGACATGGGCGTCTCTAAGCACAGGGCTGTTCTCCAAAGGAATCTGAAGAAATGGGGCCCTCTCCTAAGGGCTCTATGGAAACCCCAGAGAAGAGGAAGCACCAGGACCAGGAGAAGGCTTGGGAGGAATTCTGCCAAGTGCATAGGAGTAACATGGAGGAGAACAAAGGACAGGGCAAGTCGTCCAAAGTCCACACTCCCTGAAAGAATTAAGTTTCCTGTCTTCAATTCATCTACCAGCTTCTTCAGCTCTGCTCTGAGCCCTGGGGCCCTTTCTCTTCATCCTTTTAGCAGAAGTCTAGAGCGTGGACATTCTGCTGACCCCATGTCCCCCGTGGCCTCAGGGCTGTCCTTGTTTGGCATCAGGAGCCTGAAAGAAGACTCTCCCTTCCCTTCCTTTGCCTAGATGCCAAGGGTTGGAAAAAGCAAAAGCAGACGTTTGGCCCAAAACTACTACAAATAAAGATGAGAACAGCCTGATTCTTGTCGCCCCCAGGAGTGCTGATGGGGAGAGTGATAATTCAGACCGTGTCTTTGTCCAATTTCAAGATCCCTTGGGCCAAGCTATTGAAGCAGACGTCAGGAACCTGGACCCACTAGCTGCTTCAGACCCACTCCCTGAAGAAAAAGGAGGAAAGAAAGAAAAAACAGAAACAGAAGCTCAGTCATCCACAGGTGACGCGGCTGGCCCAGGCCAACTTCTCCATCTGGTTTTCTTTTTCTCCTGTTTTTGTATTGCTGTTGTAATTTATAAGTATTGGAATTTGAACAGATTAGCTTTGGTGGGGCTCAGGCGGGGAAGGGTCTCCATAATGTGAGGGAGAACCACGAAAATTTCAGAAAAAGGTATTTTCCAGATACCTGTCTTGACACCAAAATATTGACCCTTGAAGAAGGAAGGAAGGAAGGAAGAGAGGGAGGGAGGAAGGAAGAAAGGGAAGGAGGGAGGAAGGAAAAGAGAGAAGGAGGGAGGGAGGTAGGAAGGAAGGAAGGGAGGGAGGGAGGGAGAGATGGAGGGAGGAAGGAAGGAAGGGAGGGAGGAAGGAAGGGAGGGAGGGAGGGAGGGAGCAAGGGAGGGAAGGAGGGAGGGAGGAAGGAAAAGAGAGAAGGAGGGAGGGAGGAAGGAAGGAAGGGAGGGAGGGAGGGAGGGAGAGATGGAGGGAGGAGGGAAGGAGGGGAGGGAGGGAGGGAGAGATGGAGGGAGGAAGGAAGGAAGGAACGGAGGGAGGGAGGGAGGGAGGAAGGGAGGGAGGAAGGGAAAGATGGAGGGAGGAAGGAAGGAAGGGAGGGAGGGAGGAAGGGAGGGAGGAAGGATGGGGGAGAGGGCGGAAAAGAGAGAAGGGGGGAGGGAGGGAGGAAGGAAGGAAAGAAGGAAGGAAAAGAGAGAAAGAGGGAGGGAGGGACGGAGAGAGAAAGGAAAGGAAGGAAAGAGGAGGAACTCTTCAGAGTAAATAATAATTTATCTGTGTTTATCTTATATTCTGGTTTTTAGCACCGGCAAGACTGATGACCTCGAAGCAAATGAGGCCGTGAATTAGAACATAAGTGACCCTTCCCCCCCGAAAATACACGCCTGAGACAGCCCATTCCAGCTCTGGACCACTCTGTTGAGCATTCTCCTTTACGCTGAGACAAAATCTATCTGCCTCTGTTTTCTACCCCTGGTCCTCTCCCCTATCTTGGATCCACCCAGAACAAGTCTAATTTGCTTTCACATGTAAAAATCCACAGTGAAGACCTCTCCATGCAGGGATAGAGGGAAAGTGTGGTCTTTGTAGAGGCTTGGTGCTCTGGGGGCAGTTTTCTTCTTTGGAGCAATAGGAGGCAGCTTTATCCATGCTTTTATTGGAGGGATACTGAAGGACTCTCAGCCCCAAGTCTTCCTTCTGAACTCCAGTATTGGCCTCTTTTATTGTCCTTAGTGTCCCCTTATGTGGAGGATGGTCTGGAGGGATCAGGACTGAAGATAGCTAGGTTTGGAGGTGAGAGCATGAGAGGTGACGCAGTTTGTGTCGGAGTACAGCAAGAGAGCCCCCCAAATGCTGGAGATGAGTATATTCAATCAGCACGGAGCATGGCTACTCCGTCCTCACCAAGGCCAGCTGGGAGAGGACCAGGAAGCCAGGAACACCTCCCTCTACCCATCCTTTTCCGACATGTATCACTGAGCCCAGCTTTCCTTGATCCTCCCGCCTCTGTCTATTGTCTTCTTTTTCTAGAATGTTCCTTCCAACAACTGTTGCTGTTGCTAGTGGAGATAAAAGATTTGAGGGAGGAGAAAAGAGAGGATATGCATTTATTCAGGATCTTAAACTCCTTAAAGTCTGCTCGTTGTTAATTCTCCTCAGATAGAACTTACTTTTCTAATCACCTCAGCCTTCTACTCCTATCTTCCCAAACTGATAAATATTGTTTGCTGATCTGTCACCCCCCATTTTCCTTTCTCATGGTAAAAGCTTTCTGAGTTTCCTCTGATGAGCTATCCTTCTCAGTCCACGTGGTTCATTCAAGACTGATCACACACAGCTCACCATCCCAAGGATGAACTGAAGACCACAACCAGAGTCATGGTGATTGGCTTTGGTGTGGAAACATGATGGGAGCCAGTGATGCTCATTGTCACCCTCTCCTGAGGAAAGCCTGTTGAGCAGGAAGCCAACATGAAGAGGAGAAGGAACAAGTGATGAAGAGAGACAAGTTTTGGCTTATGGCTACTCGAGTTGAGTATCTCTCTTGCATCCAAAAGAATTCTGAGAAATACTTGACCCCAGTAAGTCTCAAATTTTGGGGTCTCAAGACCCCTTTGCACTTTTGAAGTTTATTAAAGACCCCAAAGAACTTTCACTTATGTCACAATATTTATATTGATATTTATCATACTAGAAATTAAAATTGGGAAATTTAAAAAATCGCCACTTAATAAAACTAATAACAAACCCACCGTATGTTAATAGAAATAATGTATTTTTATGAAAAATAAGTATATTTTCCAAAACAATATCTTTCATGAGAAATGTGGCATGCTTTACATTTTTTCAATTCTTGTACAAGGTCTGGCTTACTAGGAGAGACCTGAATTCTCATACATGCTTCTACATTAATATATTGCCATATGTTGTTTTGGTTCAAGTGTATAAAGAAAACCCACCTCACAGAGATACATATCATTGGAAAAGAGAGGGATATTTTTATAAACTTCTCAGGGAGTTGTGGATATTCTTTTTTGATATCACCCCCAAACTTGACAAGGGATACTTAAAAAAAAAAAAGATTTATTTATTTATTTATTAGAGAGAGGGAGAGAAAGAAGGGGCAGAGGAAGGAATATTCAAATATCTAAGAAGGCTCCCACTGAGCGCAGAGCCTGATGTAGGGCTCAATCTCATGGCCCAGGAGATCAGGACCCGAGCCAAAACCAAGAGTCGAATGCTTAACCAACTGAGCCACCCAGGCACCCTGACAAGGGGTACTTTCTTTTTTTTTTTTTTAAGGAGAAACAGACTCCCCGCTGAGCAGGGAGCCCGGTGTGGGGCTCCATCCCGGGACCCTGGGATCATGACCTGAGCCGAAGGCAGCCGCTTAACCAACTGAGCCACCCAGGCACCCCCCAAGCGGTGCTTTCTTTTTTTTTTTTAATTTTTTTAAAAGATTTTATTTATTTATTTGAGAGAAAGAGAGAATGAGAGATAGAGAGCACGAGAGGGAAGAGGGTCAGAGGGAGAAGCAGACTTCCCACTGAGCAGGGAGCCCGATGTGGGACTCGATCCTGGGACTCCAGGATCATGACCTGAGCCGAAGGCAGTCGCCTAACCAACTGAGCCACCCAGGCGCCCTAAGGGGTGCTTTCTTAAAGATAAGTTAACAATGTGGAATCTGAAACTATAAAAATGAACTTCTCATATTCTGAATACTCACGAGAGAATGGGAATGATAAAAGGCAAAATAATTACCTTAGAATTAGGAGGAAAATAGTTTTGATTTTGTCAACTTTCTGAAAGGGTTTCAGGGACCTCCAGGGGTCCCTGGACCATACTTTGAGGATCGCTACTCCAGCCTAATCCTCACCAACTCTGATTCTGTGTATTTTTCTAAATTAAACTTCCAAAGAAACGGGAACTGATTTGGCTTATTCAGCCACCATTCAATAAGAAGATCTCTGTTAGTTATTCAGCAAATACTCCTGGGTGCTCCCTGTGATCCAGGCACCATGCTAGGAGCTGGCAGTACAGGGTGAACAAAACAGAACTGGAGCCTACTTGCACATTGCTATCGGTCTAGTGTGGCGCACACACATTAATCACACAGTATAGGTGTAATAGAGCCATATTGTAGACCTGGTTTACAGCACTGGCCTAAGCATCATGAAGGAAGCTACCAAGGGTATCAAGTCAGAACGTGTTATGGGATTGGTTCCTTAATGAAGTGACTTTGAGGAAATAAATAGGACACGTAGTCATTTGCTGGAAAAGTGGAGTAGAGGCGTGGGGGTGGGAGGTACTGGTGTAGCAATGTAGCCTGCTTCTGGTAGAGGAAATAGCATGGGAAATGTCTTAGGGAAGGAGAAGCTGCAGGAAGCCAGCGTGACTGGGAAGGGAAGGTGGAGAAGATCACATTGCAGGAAGAGTCTGGAGAGGTAGACAGACGCCATCTGTTAGAGCACTTGCAAAGGATCATCTTCTCGGCTGCTGGCCGACTTATAAAGGACTGCCTTTGAGTCAGGCACCCATTGCTGGTCCAGTCACCTGGAGCTACAGATGCAGGGTGGTAGCCCATGCCTAAGGGACCACTCAGAAGGCATTGTGCAAGCATGGCGAGCACCTCAAGTGGAGTCACGGTCCCCTCAGAAAATCATATTCCACATCTCATCGCTTCATGGTTGCCTGATGTACACCCATCCTCCAATTTGGAGGCCTTGAAGAGCTTCTCCATTTGCTGGTTCATCTATGCTTGATTTCCTGTAGGGCCCCTGTCACAGGAGGTGCTCTCGAGGGGCAGACTTTGAGATGGAGATCAGCAGCAGGATGTTTATTAGGTAGTGCTCTTGGCGACGACACTCGTGAAAGGAAATGACAGAAGTAGGAGTGGACAGAGGGAGAACTGACCTGCAAGGCAGTCTCAACAAAGGTCTCAGCTGATCTCGTCCTGAACTGTCCTGAGTTGCAACCTCCAGAAGGAAGCATGACCCAGGAAGAAAGCATGGCAAGGCAAGGCTGTTTTCCTCAGTTAAAGCAGTCCCCAGTGTGGGCCGATGACAGAAGGCTGTCTTCCAGCCCCATTCCCAACTCCTGAGGGAAGAATCCTTCTTTCTTGAAGGAAACTTTGAGTGGTGCATCACAGAGTCCGCCACGCTCGTGGATCCACTCAGTAAAAATCATGATGGTGTTTATGAGGACAACAGTGGCCAGGACGTCAGAAGGACTGAATTTTATAAATCAGTCACACACAAAAACTTGTACTTGCTGACTGGGTCCATTCTGCTTGTCTCCCCGCTTTATCCTGTACCCTTTTTCTCTCACCAACGCACTTCATAGGTGCAGGTCTCCATTCTCTTCTCTCAGCCCTCCGAGCTACGAGCTACTCCGGGGCCTTTGCACTGTTCATAGGAATTATCTTATTTGTGTGCTACACTAGGATATTTGCTCCATGAGGGTAGGGACTTTGTGTCATTCATCTTTGGGTCCTCAGAGCCTGGAACACAGTAGACACAAAAATACTGAAAATATCAGTAACTGAGGGGGCGTCTGGGTGGCTCAGTTGGTTATGCATCTAACTCTTGATTTTGGCTCAGGTCATTCTCAGGGTCGGGGGATCAAGTGGAGATTCTTTGCCTCCCCCCTGTCCCCCCCTAAGTAAATAAGATCTTGGGGGAAAAAATCAGTAACTGAGGCCCAGGCAGAGCAAGTATATGGGTTTGCTGAGGCTGCGGTAACAAAGCATCGCAGACCAGGTGCCTTAAACAGCAGAGGTTCTCTCTCACGGTTCTGCAGGCTAGAAGTCTGAACCAAAGCGTCAGGAGGGTTAGTTTCTTCTGAGGCCTGTCTCCTGAGTTTGCAAATTACTGTCTTCTCCCTCTGTCCTCACACGGTCTTCCCTCTGTACCTACGTGTGTCCAGATTTCCTCATCTTAGAAGGGCACCAGTCATACTGGATTAGGGTCTACCCTCATGATCTCATTTTACCTTAATTACCTCTTGAAAGACCCCAGCTCCAGACGTAGGCACGTGCTGAGGTACTGGTTATTAAGACTTCAATACACACATTTGGGAGGAGGGGCGTATGACACAACCCATAACAGCAGGGGACACAAAAAGGCCATGTTATGGGTTTTCTCTCTTAGAAGCCCAGCTATAAGGGCGCCTGGGTGGCTTAGTCGGTTAAGCAACTGCCTTCGGCTCAGGTCATGATCCTGGAGTCCCAGGATTGAGTCCTGCATCGGGCTCCCTGCTCAGCAGGGAGTCTGCTTCTCTCTCTGACTCTCCTCCCTCTCATGCTCTCTGTCTCTCATTCTCTCTCTCTCAAATAAATAAATAAAATCTTAAAAAAAAAAAAAAAAGAAGCCCAGCTATATCACACTGAAGAAGGGGTGAGTTTGGAGTCCTTACGACACACCGGGGACTGTGCTGGTATTTCACAAGCATTATCTGATTTCTCCTCACAACCATCTGCTGAAGTGGTAGTACTCTATCCGTTTTACTGACAAGAAGACGGGGGACTCAGAGGTCTTAAGTACTTGCTCAAGGTCACGCAGTGGGCAAAGGAAGAAGATGGAACTTGAACCTAGATCTCCTGTCCCTGAGCCTACACAGTCAACCGTTTCTGGAGAATATCTGTTGTTTGTCCTCAAGGCCTTCTAACCCCTTGATTTATACTGTTAATATCCTGCATCCACAGGGCTATAATCAGCTTAATTACATGGTATTTTGTGATGTTCTCTCTAAGTCACCTGTAGCCCTCTCCAAGGAGAAGGGAATCATCTAGGGAAAAAAAACACAAAAAACAAGACAGAAGCCCAGATGTTGCCCGCATTCAGGGAAGAGAAGCATGAACAAACCTCTTTTTTTACTCCCAGCCTTGTCAAGTCTAATGCTTTGGTCCCCTCCCTGAAACTTAAACCAGAATCAGAACTTACTTCATTCTCTGTTTCATTAGCTTGGAGTAGGCCCAAGATAAGGTTAAAAATCAAAGAGTCTGTGAAAACTGCAACCAATTATCCTGAAAAATATGCTAAGCCTGAACAGATTTATTCAACGTTGCTTAGTGGGTGGCTTCACAGGACGGAGGCCAAGATTTATCATCTGCTTGGCTTTGCCTTTGATTATTCATTGACTGGGTTGGCTTTCTTGCCATAAGCTGATACAGTCTCCCGTCTCTGAAAAAGGGGGGAAAAATACAAAACACCACATTTACTGATTCTTTTCAAACAGAATGTTTTTTTTTAAGAGAGGCAGACCTGTGGTACTAATGAATATTCCCTGTATTTCCTTTTGAAATCACAGCAGGAGATTAATGAAAAATTTAGTGAAGAGTGGAGAGTGCTGGTGGAATGTTCTACTGATTCCATCGAGTGTTTATTCAAACACACATTATAGTTGCCTGTTATAAGCCTGCACTGTGCTAGATGTTGCCCCAGATTATCTCATCTTGCTTGCATAAAACCCCACAGGGAGGTGTTGACATCCCCACCGTACAGATGAGGAAATCGAGTCTTTAGAATTGCATTGTCCAATATGGTAATCAGTAGCTACGGAAGGTTATTGAAACTTACATTTAAAGTAATTAAAGTTTCTTTTTTAAAGATTTATTTATTTATTTGAGAAAGAGAGAGCAGGGTAGGAGGGACAGAGGGAGAGGGAGGGACAGAATCTCAAGCAGACTCCCCCACTCAGCATGGAGCCTGATGACCCTCACAACGCTGAGATCATGACCTGGGCCGAAATCAAGAGCCGGACGCCTACCTGACTGAGCCACCCAGGCGCCCCATATAGTAATTAAAGTTTTAAAAGTCGGTTCTTTATTTACAACAGCCACATTTCAAGTGCTCAACAGCGATATGTGGCTAATGGCTACTCCATGGCACAGCACAGATCTAGAGCATTTTCATCATCACAGAAAGTTTTACTGAACACACTGCCATAGGATCTAGAGGCAAAGAGACCTGCTATTTGCTTAGTCAGAGGCAAGATTCAAGTCCGGCTCTCTTTGCTCCAAGTCCAGGTCCTTCCCACTATTGCAACACACCCACAGCATCTTTGATCTTCCCAGAGGGGAGACCATTAGCTCCCCAAGGGCAGCAACATTGACCCTGATTTCTTTGGTAATTCCTTGAACTAAAAACTTTTTTCTGCCCTGAAGGGTGTGTTGGGAAATGCTAAAAAATGGCCAGCAGATGGTGTGCATGTCCCATGTCTCATAACTTGGACCATCTCAAGGCACCGCTAAGAGAGGCGCTTGCAAAAGCCAAAAACTTAACTTGTTTTGACAAAGCCCTTATATAGATATTTCCCCCAAAACAGATACAAATGGCCAATAAGCATATGAAAATATGTTCATTGTCATTAGACTTTGGGGAAATACAAATCAAAACCACAATGAGGTACCACGTCATACTCATTAGGATGGCTGTAGAAAGAAAGGGAGAAAGAGAAAAAGAAGAAAAGAAAAACAACAAGCAGAAAAATAACAAGTGTTGGTAAGGAAGTGAAGAAATCGGAATCCTTGTGCACTGTTCGAGGAAATGTAAAATAACACAGCCACTGTGGAAAACAGCGTGAGTTCCTAAAAAATTAAACAAGCATTGCCATAAGACCCAGATTCCACGTGTAAGGATATACGCAAGGGAATTGAAAGCAGGGACTCAGAGAGATAATTGTACACCAATGCTCCTAGCGCTATTACTCACAATAACCAAAAAGTAGAAACAACCCAAATGTCAATCAATGGATGAATGGATAAATAAACATCCATGTTCATACAATGAAATATTATTTGGGGGCGACTGGGTGGCTCAGTCGGTTGAGCATCTGACTCAATTTTGGCTCAGGTCATGACCTCAGGGTTGTGAGATGGAGCCCCACGTAAGACTCTGCTGTGAGAGGGGAGTCTGCTTGAGATTCTCTCTCTCCCTCTCCCTCTGCACCCCCTCGTGTGTGGGTATGGGTGTGTGTGTGTGTGTGTGTGTGTGCTCTCTCGCTCTCTCTCTCAAAAAAAAAAAAAAGATAGAGGGGCGCCTGGGTGGCTCAGTCGTTAAGCGTCTGCCTTCAGCTCAGGTCATGATCTCAGGGTCCTGAGATCAAACCCTGCATTGGGCTCCATGCTCAGCGGGGAATCTGCTTGTCCTTCACCCCACCCCCGGTTCATGCTCTCTTTCACTATCTCTCTCTCTCTCTCTCAAATAAATAAATAAAATCTTAAAAACAAACAAACAAACAAAACAAGGATAAAGAAACTTTTTCTTTTAAGATTTTATTTATTTACTTGAAAGAGAGAGGCAGGCAGAGGGAAAGGGAGAAGCAGACCCCTGCTGAGCAGGGAGCCTGTTATGGGGCTCGATCCCAGGACCCTGGGATCATAACTTGAGCCAAAGGCAGACGCTTAACTCAATGAGCCACCCAAGCACCCGAGAGAATCTTGCAGTTTTCTAGGAGGGGTTTGGTTGCTAGGTGGGGAGAGAGTCCTCCAGGAGTTTAGGAAAAAGGGAAGGCCACGACCTCAGTGCCATACCTGGCTCTGCCCACATTCAGCTCTGTTGAACCAGGCAAGCTTACTACTTTCTAGTACCTGCATGAACAGAAAGAAAGACGGTCTAGACATTAGTCTAGCTAGCATCCTTATCTCACACCTTCGATGACAAAGTCCCACTTTTTTGCAAAGATACCTTCTTTTCCCAAGATGTGGGACTTTCAGGAACCCAGAGGATACGTGGAACAACAGATGCCCATTGCCCATCTCCGGAAATGCTGATGTGCACAGTGAAACATGGCCTTTAAGAATTATTCTGGGGGCGCCTGGGTGGCTCAGTTGGTTAAGCATCTGCTTTCTGCTCAGGTCATGATCCCAGGGTTCTGGGATCGAGCCCCGCATTGCGCTCCCTGCTCAGTGGGGAGTCTGCTTCTCCCTCTCCCCTTGTTCCTTCCCCCCACTGTGTGCTCTCTCTCTCAAATAAAATCTTAAAAGAAAAAAAATAATTATTCTGTCTACCCCCTCCCATGATTAACAGGCATGAAATTTAGTACCATTCTCCACCCAGGCCTACCTGGTCCCACCCAAGCTCACAGATCCACAGTAACAGGGGTCCTCATCATAAATGATAGGTATTTTCCTCTCCATCCCCCTCGCCAAGATCCAGTCTGAGACTCACGTGTCCCAGGGTGTTGTGACACAGGATCTCCCAGTCCTGGTAACTGCTATTGCTGTGAGGTGTGGTCCAGCACAGGGAGGGGTTGGGATGGCCAGGGAGGCTCTGGCTAGGGTCCCACTTTCAATCACAGAAGTAGAGGGCTGTTTCTCAGAAAGCTGCTCTTGCTCATGCTCCTTATCTGAGCTCTTGAAAGCTTCCACATAGTGAAGCACCCACAGAGGATTTTGATCATGGTGGTTCTTGTCTTGTAGGAACCAGTGGTCCCCCAGCCCATACTGGCATTGACAGATCCCAGAGCAAGACCACAGCAAGTGAAGAAGCTTCCTCTCCAGCATCACCATGGTGGCCAGACCTGGGCCTTCCAGAGCTCGTCCCGCTCATGGGCCACCTTCCCGTGTGTGTCATCCTTCATGGTGATAAACAGGTTGAGCATAAGCAGTGTGGCAATGACAGCAAAGACAGAGTAAATGATGCCAAATGTGAAGGGCAAGTTCACTTCATAGTTGGCAGGCCCATCCATGATGGTGAGGAAAAGCTGAAAGGTGTTGAACAGTGCCATGGGGTAGTGGTGGAATTGTCCCAGATTGGCTGGGTTCTCTCTCTGGAAAATGACATAGAATTCTGAGGCAAGCCCCAGAATAACAAAGCCATCAGCTGGCAGAAAGGTGTCACGTCTCCAAAAATCATCTTCTAGGAGTGCCTGGCTGGTTCAGTCAGTAGAACATGCAACTCTTGACCTCTGGCTTATGAGTTCAAGCCCCATGTTAGGTGTAGACATTACTTTATAAAATAAAATAAAATAAAATAAAATAAAACCAAAAATCATCTTCTGGATCATGATGGTGAAAGGACAGAGCATCTGGAATCCTCCAGCGAGGTACATAACACTGCACCAACCCAGCACCAGGGCGACGGACATGGGCACCATCTCTCCATTCATGTTGGAGAGCCACATCCTCATGTTCACAAGCACCATGCAGGCATAGGTGATGACAATGACACAGAACAGCCCCCAGAGGACAGTCTTTCCCAAATAGCAAGAGGCACCAACACTGAAAATGCCCAGGATCTCTAGAAGTGGGATGACCACAGTTCCAAGGATGGTCACCAACTCCCGCACCAGCCAGACGTTATCCCGGTGAGTCACATAGGCCTCCTGCAGAGGTTTCTGTTGGAAAATGGTGTTATCTCAGGAATCTGTGCAGTTGTCCATACGGAACTTGAAGGGGAAGTAGACGTAGCAGATTATGTAGAGTGAGAACATAGAAGTACCACTGCCCATATTTCTTCCACTTGAAGCTCACTAGCTGCTTCACTGGGGTCTGGTCCAGGATCTGGTGAGCCTCCTGCTTCCTGGGGGAGATCATGAGCTCTAGAAAGCACACCTCTTCTCCCCAGGAGTTGATCTCTGTGAGGTCATAGAGAGTGGAGGTCAGTGGCCCATAATTCCACTGTATGTGCTTTGGCTTCTGCATCAGGTGCTGGAACATTGCAGGCTTGGCCTCCACACCAGCCAGCTTGAAGGGGGTGAGACCCTGGTGATTGGGCATGCTTGAGGTCCCAGGACTGCAGGTGGTCGCTGCGCCCATTGGGGGACAGCAGCAGGGTGTTCATCTGGCAGGCAAAGGTTTTGTTGGGCTGGAGGATGAGGATGTGTAAGATGGTCTTTCCCAGGGTGTCCAGGGCCCAGACACTGGCTCCATGCTTGGTGAGCAGCCTCATGATCTCCTCACTGCCCACACAGGCAGCCAAGGACAAAGGGTGCTCCCCAAAGTAGATAAGGTTGCAGGGGCTATGGTGGACAGCTGTGCCTGTAGCTCTTGCAGAGATGCTGGCCCTGTGGGCAAGCAGGGCTCACACGGAGTGCACATTCTGGTTCACGATGGCTATGTACAGAGCGGTCCAACCTATGGAAGGCTCGCCCATGGTGGGCTCCTTGACCAGCTCCGGGGCAGCTTCTGTCAGCACATGGCTGCCTCGAGATTGTCCCAGAGGACTGTTATATGCAATGCCACCAAGGACTTAGCAGCAGCTGAGGAAGAGGCAGGGTCTGTTTGGGGTTGGGACTGAGAGTGAGTGTATCTTCCATGTGACTTGTGTATGCAGCTTGCAGTATGCAGCTTGCAGTTTGCAGCTGCGGGGTGTGTCTGTGTGTGTGTGTGCGCGTGCGTGTGCACGTGTGTGGCCACTCATTTTGTTGCAAGACATAGCCTATAGATACCATTGGAATTGTGCACTCTTCGTCTCTCTCCCCTCCCTACTCCCTCTCTTTACGTTCTTTTTCGTATCACTTAGAAACTTGGCAACAAAGATGTTTACAAACTGGAAAATACAGACAACTACCTTCAATGTCAACTCCCTTGGCTTTAAATATATCTGGCTGTGGATAACTCTGAAATGTACATCTCAAGACAGACCCATCCCTGAACCTCTGTATTTATCTGTCTACTTGATACCACACTCGAGCATCAAAGAGGCATTTCAAAATGAATTTGACTGAAAAGAAATTCTCATTTCCCTGACCCTTTGTCTCCCAAACTTGTTCTTCGCCTGCTTCCCTCTTTCTATAAATAACACCATCACCCACACAGTTATTCAAGCCCAAACCCTAGGCGTTTGTCCTTTAGTGATCCCTTTCTCATACGCACGCATGCACATATGCGCGCGCACACACACACGCACATCACATCACTCTGTCAGCAAATCTTGGTGGTTCTACCTCAGAAAGAGATCTCGAACCTGTTTACCTCTCTCCATCTCCAGGGCACCTCCTTCATCCAAGCTGTCATCCTCTTTTGCAGCTGAAAACCTGTGCTTTGACCTTTGTCCTCCTCTAAAATCAAATCAGAACAAGTCACTCCCTTTATTTATTTATTTATTTATTTATTTATTTATTTATTTATCTATTTTCCTTTATAAAGGAAATTCTTAGAACTTCTTTTTCTTTTTTTAAGATTTTATTTATTTGTCAGACAGAGAGAGAGAGAGAGAGAGAGCTCACAAGCAGGGGGAGCAGCAGGCAGAAGGCAAAGCAGGCTCCTCCCTGAGCAGGGAGCCCAATGCGGGACTTGATCCCAGGACCCTGGGATCATGACCTGAGCTGAAGGCAGACGCTTAACCTGCTGAGCCATCCAGGTGTCTGAAGTTACTCCCTTTAGAATAAAACTCAAACTCCTGGAGTTCTTGTAGGCCTACAAGACCCTACAAAGTCTGGCCCCTGCTTGCCCGTCTGATTTCACCTTCTAGGACTCTCCTGGTCCTAGAAGAGTCCCCATGGGGCTTCTCAAGTACCCCGAGCCCATTCCTACCTCATGGCTTTTGCATGATCTCTGGTCTTGATTCAGGAGTTATCGGCACAGAGAGGCCTTCCCTGATGACTCTATCTACAGTGGCCTCCTTCCAGTCTCTAAGCCTTCAGAACATGCACCACAATTGTAAACGACATGGATGCTGTCTCCTTACTTGTTTCCTAGTTTGGTGTTGGTCTCCCACACTAGACCATAAGCTCTTCTTTCCTAATGGAATTTGAACTCAAATCAAACCAACTCCAAAGTTCCAGTACATTTCAAAAGAGAAGGAAAAATGCATCCATAAGAACTTAAATATATAAAAGCATGTTTTCCATTAAAATTGCCCTCTTGTCTTCCTATCTTCAAAACCCCTTTGGCATTCTTGCTCTGAATTTCCTTCAGAACAAAGCTATTCAAATACTTGATCATGACATTGTTCGAAATGGGCTATGATACAGGAAATGGAAAAGACCACATTTTAGAACAGTATTGATAAAATCCTATTTCTTCAAATTAAAGGTAGTGTTCACTCTTAATGGACTGTGCTCATGACATACCATCTTTTAAATGTTTTCACTGACACCCAGAGGAGGTTTTACTTAGTTATACCGCACACTTCTGTATCACTTAAATTCAGTACAATACACAAGCATTGATTCAATTCTTTTACCCCAAGCTTACATCGCATATTTGACAAAATCTTGTTCAACCCAATACTGCGCATCTACTGTATGCCACGTACTAAGTGCTGTGGAGTGGCAGAGATGGATAAAACACAATCCCTGCCCCCAAACCTCACAGTCTGTGACCAAGAATATCATCAGCGAGCTTGATCACTGACCTTGGTCTCAAGAATTTGCTCTGAAAAATTTTTGGCTCTTTTCAAAAAACAAAATCTTTTTCAACAAGCAAAACCATAGAAAATTCTTCAAGAAGGGCGGGACAAATAAAATCCTGCCTGCCTCTGAAGATATTTCCAAAAGAATACCAAAAGTCTTTGGAGAAAAAATAGCAAATGAAATAAGTCTTTGGTTGCCAAAAAGGCCTGGATGACTATCATTTATATGGTGTATAAAATCTGGCACCCCCCCAAAAAAGTCATTCTCATTTCCTTAAAACCGGAGTTTTTAGTTTTATCACAACCCCTTTTTCTTAAAAGAAATATTTTTGTTGCCTTTACATTGCCTTTACTACACTGAACAGAAATTCATAGAGAATATAATACCTACAAACATTTCTAAGAATCAGTATATTGCTCTAAATTTCATGTAAGGAAGAAACAAAAGATATGATTTATAGTACAATATGCATTTCAATACAAAAGTGCTCAGATGATTTAGGAAGACAGTGAGAAGTCAAATATTTGCCCCTACTTTTTTTTTTTAATTTTATTTATTTATTTGACAGAGAGAGACACAGCGAGAAAGGGAACACAAGCAGGGGGAGTGGGAGAGGGAGAAGCAGGCTTCCCGCAGAGCAGGGAGCCCGATGCGGGGCTCGATGCGGGGCTCGATCCCAGGACCTGGAACCATGACCTGAGCCGAAGGCAGACGCTTAACGACTGAGCCACCCAGGCGCCCCTATTTGCCCCTACTTTTAACGAAGACATCTGGATTTCAGAAGAGTGAGACAATGCTCAACAGAAAGTTGTTGACCATTTCGCTTTATATGTGCTATTTCCAAATAAGGACTAAAAAGGCATACATAAAATGTCCACAAATGAAACAGCTATAAGTAAAGACTGATGCAACTGTGTGGCACTAATGATTCAGATCCCAAGCATGGTACTGCCATTAATGATGTCATTTTCCAAAATGGCGGACAACTCTTAGTAAAGTGATAGAGGCTTGCTTTCATTTATGCAGTAGTACCATACTGGGAAGCTTTGTGGTTATTAAAACCATACTGGTATTTCTGTTTATATGGGAGAAAGAGAGTGAGGACCTATGGTAAGGTAATGGAAAGTAAGTTCTCACCGTGGTAAATGTATGGTGGGACATTACTTTCTTTTTTTTTTTTTTTAAGAGTTTATTATTCATTTGAGAGAGAGAGTGCATGAGTGGGGTGGAGGGGCAGAGGGAGAGGGAGAAGCAGACTCCCCACTGAGGAGGAAGCCTGCCTCAGGGGACCCTGGGATCGTGACCTGGGTCAAAGGCCGATGCTTAACAGGCTGAGTCACCCAGGTGCCCCATGGTGGGACATTTCAAACCCTCAGGGACTCAAGACAACTCTTGCCCCACAGGCCTGCCTCACAGTGGCCCCCAAAACCAGTAGGACATGAGACTTTCCCATCTCCACCTCCACACCCCTGCAATCCCTACGAAAACCAAAAGTGCCCTCACAAGGAAACATCCCCTGAGGACGGTACTATCGCCTTTGAGAAGCACTTCTTTAAAGTTGCAGCTCTTAGGAGAACTTCAGGTCTCTCAGACATTTTGGGGAGGTTACTGCAATGCCCAGTCTGTACTCTACCACCCAGCTGGGAATCCAAGGGGTAGCAGCAGAAGAAATGACATTAGCTCCAGAAAAGAACAATCCTGCCCCTTTGAGTGGTATGCTTAACCTCAGGCAGTTGGTGAAACTCCAGCTCCAAAGAGCACACAGTACTAGGGAAATACATAGTGACAGCAGGAAACTAGGCCAACAGATGACACGGACAGAGTGGCCCCGTAAGACACAATAGGGCATGCTAGAACAGGAAGGTAAGCTGTAGCCACAGGAAAACATGGGGGTGTATGGCAGGATTCCACCCACAGGACAAGGCCCCAGTTGTTGAAGAAAGAATCACAGTGTAAGGACACCTCTAGAAATTCAGAGAGAGAGAGAGAGATGAGTAGAGATGATAGAGGGTATTGGTTAGGAATTTTAGCCTTAGGGGTGCCTGGGTGGCTCAGTCGTTAAGCGTCTGCCTTCGGCTCAGGTCATGATCCCAGGGTCCTGGGATTGAGCCCCACATCGGGCTCCCTGCTCCGCGGGAAGCCTGCTTCTCCCTCTCCCACTCCCCCTGCTTGTGTTCCCTCTCTCGCTGTGTCTCTCTCTGTCAAATAGATAAAATCTTAAAAAAAAAAAAAAAAAAAAAGAATTTTGGCCTTAGGATTAAGCAGGTTCAAATCCCAGCCCCTCCACTGATAAGTGTGACCTTGGGGCCAGTTGTATTATTTCCCTTTGAATCAGTTTCTTCATCTATAAAATGGGCACTAATGATAGTCTCTATCACATGAGGTTGTCCTGGGCATGAGATGAGGTCATAGGTAAGGTGCTTAGCATGGTGCCTGGGGGGCCTGTGAGCTGCTCAAGAGTAGGAGTGTCTAGTTTTTTTTTAATTTTTAAAAATATTGTATTGATTTATTTGACAGAGAGATAGAGAAGAGCACAAATAGGCAGAGGGAGAGGGAGAAGCAGGCTCCCCACTGAGCAGGGAGCCTGAGGTGGGGCTCGATCCCAGGACCCTAGGATCATGACCTGAGCCGAAGGCAGATGCTTAACGACTGAGCCACCCAGGCGCCCCTGGGACTATCTAGTTTTTTTCCCCTTTCTCCCCTGGAGTACTTGATGCTGAGTAGGCACAGATCAACCCTAGTTGTATGAGCTGACCGGGAAGGTCTTGTAAAAGGTACCATTCTCACTATCAAGGATGATATAGAGAAAAGGAACGGAACCCTGGAGCCAGGGTAGGAAGTGGGGACTTGGTTTCTATACTGTGGCACAAGATCACAGGCAGTACCTTTCACAAGAGGAAACCAGATCAGCCTAGCAGCTGAACCAAGGCTCCTGAAACCTCTGAGTGAGGAAGGCACTGGTCTCGGTGCCTGGGGGCCATTGAGCTCCTAGGACAACTAGGAGAAAGCCTCACCGGCCTACCACGGTGGGAAGAGAACCGAGGGGCCAGACAGCCACCGGGCACCATGGCGCACTGGGAGGAGGTCTCGGCCAGACCCAGGGGAGTACTCTGCTGGCCTGCAGACCTGTGGCCCCACAACAGGAAGGGCGGGCCTGCCTTCTCCCCTCTAGGAGCTGGACATAGCAGAACTAAACAGGAGTCATACAAAGTAAGAGGAAAGTAGGCCAGCCCTGGCTCCTTCCCCCTTACCAGCTCCATATCACGTCACTCTTCCCTTTGTGTTCTGAGCTCCAGCCACACTGGCCATTTCCTTGTTTCTCGAAAATGTGAAGCTCCCCCACCCACATCCCCACCACCCACTCTTTGCCTGGCTAATTGCTGCTCACCCTTCAGGTCTTGGTTCAAACATCACTTCCTCAGTAAGGCTGTCCCTGAACTCCCAGGTTAGGTGCGGGGCTCTCCCACTTAGTCTTGTCCTTATCAGTTCTGGCCTTTTGCCTCTTCACATCTCATGCAATTATAATTAGTATTCTATGTAGGATTCAGCTACACTCTCCCACGAGACTGGACATTCCTGAGGGTAGACACTACATGGAGTCCATTACCCCATATCCTCTGCTAGGCAGCCCGGTACCTGGTACATGGTTAGCCCTCAGTAGATGTCAGTAGAAAAGAAACTGGATGGGAAGAGGAAAGGAGCCCCAAAACTCAGGTTAGGGTTACTGGGTTTGTCCTAAAAGATAATCAGATCCATAGACTAACTCCACTCTTAAGAAAACCAGGTCACCAACATTCCTGATTGAATATTCATTTTGCAGCAACTTCTCACCCTACTTCAAGGCCTAGCTCACAGTGAAGATTTATGTCATCCTCTTCTCTCAGACGCAAATGACTGTGGTAGCAAATACTGTGATTTATTTCCCTCTCCTCCCTGCGCTCCAACAGGATGCCATGAATGATGTCAGGTGCACCATCCCTTTGATCTTGCTGGTGAGAAAATATATTTGGTACGAAATCCTAGGCAGAAATGAAAGCTGAAAAACAGATTTCTCTCCTCCTCCTTAAATCCTCCACTATCCCACCACCACCACCACACAAAGAAACCCCTGCCAAGCAAGACACCTGAGCACCATTTTCTGGCTCATGGGCAAGACACCAGTTTATGTCTAGAGATTTTTTCAGTGTTTGTTTTTCCTCCTGCATCATCACTGTTGGGAAGCTCAGATCCTTGTAGGTGCTCACAGGGTGCAGGCAGAGAACAGTTGGCCCTGGAAGTCTGGCTCTTGTTGAAGGCACAGAAATGGCATTTTCCCAGCATTTGGCTTCTGATCCTCGAGTCACTGAGCCCCCATGCTGAGCCAGCAACTATGCTCTTGCACGCTTCACCTACATGAGCTTATCCAATCCTCCCAACAGCTCTATGGGAACAGACACTTTTATTGTCTCCGTTTCACAGATGAGGACAACTGAGGCAAGTTGAAGTAACTTCCCAGACCCGCATGACCAGTGAGAGGTGACAGTAGGCGTCAAACTCAGGTCTCTTTGTCTCTGCAGCCTGATCTCTTAAGTGCCACACATTGTTGCAAGAATAATTGCTGCTTATACTTATAAATGCTAAATAAATGCTACTTACAGAGTACTTTGGTGGTTAATTAGTTCGTTAAAGGACTAGCAGTAGCAACAAGACCAAGGAGAATAATCGTAGCTAAGTGTTCAATGAATGTTACATCCTGTTGTTATTGTTGTCTTTATATTCTTAGCCCTGATTTAAAAATATCATCTTAACGGGAAGGAGAGGCCATCCCTCTGAAGACTCTTCTCTACTCTTTGGCCTCTGCCCGGGGTCTGGTCACAGCGGCAGGTGTGTGTGTGACCAGGCCATCTGTCAGTTGACGTGGCCATGACCCAATTGCTCAGTTCTCCCTGGGTCAAGGGTGTACCATCACATAGGCCCCAGAAGCACCCAAGCAGGATTTGAGATGCACCCATGAAGGTGACAAACCCCAGCTTCTATTACCAGTTCCTAGAACTAGGCTATTTCCCCATGTAGAGTCTTGTTATGATTCATACAGAGTGAGAGCTGAATGACAAGTTCAAATCTTTTTTTTTTTTTAACATGCTGACCTGAAGAGACCTGGGGAATGTGGATGGGGCATGTTTAATAGGAGAAGACTCCTTTAGAAAACCTGCAGTGACTTCAAAGAGAGAAAAAAATTATATATATATGTGTGTGTGTGTGTGTGTGTGTGTACATACATATATATGTGTATATATGTGTATATCTCAAAACAAGTTTGTAATGGCAAACATCTTTTCTGTCATGATTTTTTAAGTATGGCAATTCTCTATTATAAAGAAGCTGGTTATCCAGATGGTAGCTCACTCAGGAATTGGTGATGCTAGGATCAGCAGCTCATGTACAGGGGGAGGCAATTCATGCATGAGGAGACTCTGGGTGGGGGCCATTTAGATCCGGGTTCAAATCCTGGCTCCCCTATTTATTGACTGGAAAACTTGAGGCAAACTTTTTGTAATTTCTCTGAGCTGATATAAGGTAGTCATGTCCATATCCACCTGGTAGACTTCTCATGGGGGTTTAAAAAAGACTCAAGTACTTCAAGTAAACAGAGGAAGTAGGGTATAGCAGTGAAGGCCATTAAGTCTGCAACCGGACCTGAGATAAAATCCCATTCAACCACCTCCTTACGACTTTGGATGGGTGGCTTAGTTTCCTTGAGCTTCATCCATGGGAAAGCCACCTACTTCCAAGGGTTAGAGTAGAATTACGTGTGATAGTATCAGCAATGTCCTTAACCCAATGCCTGGCACTTTAGGAAGGTCTCCAAAAAAGGTAGTGCCACCTATTAGGTGTAGGCAGGACCAGACCCCGGGCTTCTTTATGATCTGGCTAGAGGTTTGAAGTGAATTGCCCAGGCAGGAGTCAGGCAGCAACTGAGAGCAGGCTATGAGGTCCAATGTGAAAGAAAGTACCGCATGTCAGTGGACACTTCTCTGCTCTACCCTGGAGTCTTCCTAAGACCTGCTTGCCCCATATTTTGACCCCACCAGCTGAATTCTTAAGTTTGGGCTCTTAGGATATTTATCAGTGTGGCTATCAGCAAAGGCTGAGGGAAGGGCTGAATTTTAAATTGATGCCAATATTTCTTATGGAGATGAAGCTAATAAAAAATTTGGTGGTGTGAGAGTCATAAGACATTTTGCCTGAACCCTACAATAATGGAGAGTTGCCTCAAAGACAGCTTGGCCACACTCCTTTTCTAGGTAAATTTAGTCCCGGATATAGTTGCAGATTAGCACACCTGCTCGTTTTTCTTTGCCACAAAGTGGGCACTCCTAGTTAAAAAGGGATCTTTGGTTGACGTCAGTAAGGAATTCAGTGAGTAGCCACTTGGATCATGGAAATCCTATTTGTACCAGGGCTGACAGTTGATGGACTTCTTCTGCCTTCCCCAAAGGACTTTTTAAAAACTTATTCTGACATCCCACTCTGTAACTGAACTTGATGGAGAAACAGGCAGGCCAAGTTTGGACTTTGGAGTCTGATGTATACCTAATGCCACATTTCTTATCTGTGAAACAGGGCAAGAAAACCTGCCTCGTACGTTTAATGGGAAGATTCAGAATGGTTTTCCCTCTCACTTCCTCATACTCAGCTCTCCCTTTAGTAGCCTGGGGCAGCAGACACTGTTAGTTTTCTACTCAGCTGTGATTCTGTACTCCTTTTGTCTCAGAAACAAGATCCTAGTTTGGTTCATTCTCCTTTAAGTGGCCATATTCTCTGGGGGGACAGCAGGACTGCCCTTTAGGCAGTCTTAGGGAATGGATCGTGTTTCACTTGAGCCAGTCCTGGCAGTCTTGATCCTCCCGGCAAGCGGGTCATTTAGACAAGAGCACATGATACAGTTCTGGCCAAGGAAATGGGGAAAATCTGCTCGGGAGCCTCTGGGAAGGTTTTCGTTGTTTTAAAAAAAGGATACGAGACAGGTATGTGTCCCTTTCTATCTCTGAGCATTGTCATCTGTATGCAGTAACTAAAGAAGGCAGCCTTTTTTTTTTTAAGATTTTATTTATCTATTTGTCAGAGAGAGGGAGAGCACAAGCAGGGGAGGGGCAGAGGCAGAGGGAGAAGCAGGCTCCCCACTGAGCAAGGATCCCAATGCAGGACTTGATCCCAAGACCCTGGGGTCATGACCTGAGAGGAAGGCAGATGCTTAACTGACCCAACCACTCAGGGGTCCCCAAAGCAGCCATCTTTAGACCACGAAGAAAGCCATCTTACAAGGTTAAGTCAACAAACTGAGAACAGCAGGGCAGAAAACAAAAGGAACATGTGTGTTGGATGATGATGTCTGGCCAGTGAATGAATTAAGCCAGCAACTCCCTGATATTTGGGCTCCTTGTTATATAAAATAATAAATCTCATTGTTTTAGCCACTTGTGGACAGTTATTGGAGGTCAAAGGTGTCCTCCATGGTGGTTATCAGGGCTGTTTGCAATTATTTGCATTCTTGCTTTCTAGGCACATGATAGGATTGCACTTCCCTACCTCCTTTGACATAAGATATGCATATTTGGCTTGCTTTCGTCAATGAAATGTTAGTGGAAGTGCTGTGTATCATTTCCAGGCAAAGGCTTGTACGTGCCAGTATGATTTTCCACACTCTTGCCCTGCCTGGGCCATCAATGAAAAATAGATGGAGCCTCCACCAATTTGGATTCCCCAGTGACTATGATGAACAGAGGTTCCTGAAGCAAACATTACAAACATAGCATGAGCAAGAAATAGACTTGATTGTGTTAAACAATGAGATTTGGGGGCTATTTATTGCTGCCATCCAATATAGGCTTTCCTGACACAAACTGATACATTCAAATAAAAGAATAGAGACTCTGATAGAGAAAGTGATGGGAGGTATAGAGATTTACCAATAAAAGCTTAACCTTTGCGCTGTGAAAAGTCTGAATCATTTCTAAATAATTCATTCTAAGACCAGACTATTGTACAGAATTCTTATCCCCTGCTCACATTGCCTTTAAGACTCATGCCTCATCCCTCAGTGGAACTAGACAGAGAAGCCACACTAGAGATTAAATGAAACAAAGGGCCAGACCCTGCATGCAAGCATGGGAGCCATGACCTGAATGGACGTAGGGAGCCTGGGAGATGGAGATAAGAAAAGGAGGGTTTCAGAGAGGTCTCACTGGGCTCCTAGAGTGTTGAGATCCAAGGCCTACTTAAGTGGCTGGCCATGGATTGACTAGAGTAGAGAGCATGCCCCTAAATTCCTCTGTCCTCACTTAGAATTATCTATTCAAGGGCACCTGGGTGGTTCAGTTGGTTAAGCATCTGCCTTTGGCTCAGGTCATGATCCCAGGGTCCTGGGATCAAGTCCCGCATCACCTGAGAAGGGAGCCTGCTTGTCCCTCTGCCCCTCCCCTCTGCTTGTGCTAGCTCTCTCTCTCACTCACTGTCTCTCTCACAAAAATAAATAAACAAATAAATCTTAAAAAAAAAAAAAGATTTAGCCACTCAAACCCAAAGCAGGCAACTCTTCTAAGTCATGATGTATAAAGATTGGCTAAGAGTAAGTCCCTTCACTTATAAATGACGTATCAGTTTACTAGGGCTGCCATAACAAAATGTTATAGTCTGGGTGGCTTAAACAATGCAATTTTATTTTCTCAGAGTCCTGAAGGCTGGAAGTTCAAGATTAACGTGCCAGCAGGGTTGGCTTCTTGGGAGGCCTCTCTTCTTGGCTTGTAGCTGGCCACCTTTTCTCTGTGGGTGACACGGTCTCCCCTCCGAGTTTGTCTATCTGTGTCCTAATCTCCTCTTCTTATAAGACCATCAGTCATTTTGGATGACAGCCCACCCATATGACTTCATTTTACATTAATCACCTCTTTATTTTTATTATTATTTCTTTAATCACCTCTTTAAAGGCTCTATCTCCATAACACAGTCACATTCTGAGTTACTAGGGCTTGGGACCTCACCATATGAATTCAGGGGCTGGGGGTGGGCGGACACAATTCAGTGCATAAGAGATGGTAACATCTTTTCTTTTCACAATAACAATAATAATGCAAAGATTATATATGTAAGGTGCCTGGCACTCAGTCATTCCAGTAAAAGGTAATTATTAATACTGTTGGGTTGTTTGATCCTCTACAGGTTCATAAATTCCCCAAGGCCAGGCACTATGTTCTTGTGCTTCTTTGTGACCTCTGCAGTCCAACATTGTATCATACATGGCCCTCAAAAAATACAGTGCAGTGGTTAAGAGCATGGGTTTTTTATTTTATTTTATTTTATTATTATTTATTAGAGAGCGAGAGATAGCACGAGCAGGGTGAGGGGCAGAGGGAGAAGCAGGCTCCTCGCTGAGTGGGGAGCCCGATGCGGGACTCGATCCCGGCACTCCAGGATCATGACCTGAGCTGAAGGCAGACGCTTAACAGACTGAGTCACCCAGGTGTCCCTAGACCATTAGTTTCTTCTGCCTACTGCAACCAATTACTACAAGTTTAGTGACTTAAACAACACAAATTCATTACCTTTCAGTTGTGGAGGTTGGAAGTCCAAAATTAGTCCCACAAATCAAGGTGTCTGCCGGGCTGTGTCCCTTCTGGGGGCTCTAAGGGAGAATCCATTTTCTTACTTGGAAAGGCCACCTGCATTCCTTGGTTCATGACACCTTTCCATCTTTAAATCCAGCAACTGCATCACCCTGGGCCTCTGCTCTTGTCATTACATCTCCTTCTCTGACTCTCCTGTCTCCCTCTGTCACGTATAAGGACCCTTGTGACTACAGTGGGATTACCCAGGATAAACTTCCATTTCAATGCTAGCTGACTAGCAACCTTAATTCCATCTGCAGGCTTAACACCCTTTTGCCATATAACTTAACATATTCACAGGTTCTAAGGAGTAGGTTGTGGACAAAGTTTGGGGGGGTCATTCTTTTGCCTACTGTATTATCCCTCAGAATTGTTGTGAAGGCCAAATGAAATAATATATGTAAAGTGTTTAGGACCGTGTTTGGCACAGTGAGTAATCAATAAACAATGTTCTTTGCTTCTTAAGACCTCATTCTGTGAAATTACTCATTGAAGGTCATTGTCATTTGGGAAAATATGGGCTGGTGCAAATGAGTTACTTTGAAATTTAGGCAGAATTTGTTTTGGTGTAATGATGTCTGGGATCACAGCAACTTTGAGCAAAAATAAATAAATAAATAAAAGGCTATAAATCATCAAAGCCAACTCTCTAATTTTACCAAAGAGCTCACTGAGGCCTGAAGATATCTCTAAGTGGCAGAATAAGGACTACAAACTAGATTTTGGGTAAGACACAAAAGTTTAATGTGCAATCAGGAAGCAATATTTTAATAGTTATTTTTACTACTTTTTTCTTCCTAATCCAAGAACACTAGAATCTGGATGGCAGTCTAGATCTGTTAGCAGAATCATAATTTCTTGCATTTATGTGGCATTGCTCTCCTAGTGAAGTCAAAAAACCTTCCATAGAACTAAGAATAGACTCTAAGAATAAGGGGCCTGGTTGTTCATGGAAAGTGACCATTTGTTTTTTGGCCCGATGGGCAGTATTTCCTTTGGGTTCCACTCTCCAACCCATTCCATGGTAAACACTCCATCCATTGTCTCCAGCCTCTTCTCAAGGATGGCTGCATGACCCAGGCTTGACCAGTCAGAGTCTTCCCTGGGATTTTTGCAAGAGCCATTGGAAAAGACAGCTTTCAGAGCACAACCTTGGGGTCACCAGCAGTCATCTCATTTATTACATAAAAAAAGAGAAGCATACGGGCACCTGGGTGGCTCAGTCAGTTAAGCGTCCAACTCTTGATTTCGGCTCAGGTCAAGATCTCAGGGTCCTGGGATGGAGCCCCCATCTGGCTCCCAGCTCAGTGGGGAGTCTGCTTCTCCCTCTCCCTCTGTCCCTCCTCCCACTAGTGCTCCCTCTCTCTCTTAAATAAAATCTTTTTTTTAAAGATTTTATTTATTTATTTATTTGACAGAGAGAGAGAGAGAGAGAGAGAGACAGCGAGAGAGGGAACACAAGCAGGGGGAGTGCGAGAGGGAGAAGCAGGCTTCCCGCCAAGGAGGGAGCCCGATGCGGGGCTCGATCCCAGGACTCCAAGATCATGACCTGAGCCGAAGGCGGACGCTTAACAACTGAGCCACCCAGGCGCCCCATAAATAAATAAAATCTTTAAAAAAAAAGAGAGAAGCATAATGAGATCATCTCATTGGCTCAAAAAGCCAAACACCTAGAGACACTTATTCATAAGAGCCAAAATGAATCTTTTTCTTTTTTCGCTTAAACCAATTTCATCCAATATCTGCAACATGTATCTAAAAGAGTCCTCACTTTTTAAATTTATTTTAAGAAAAAAAGAGAGTGGGGAGCAGAGGGGTAGAGGGTGAGGAAGAAAGAGAGAATCTTAAACAGGCTCCGTGTCCAGCACAAAGCCCGACGGGCGGGGCTCCATCTCACACCCCTGAGATCCTGACCTGAGCCGAAATCAAGAGTAGGTTGCTTAACTGACTGAGCCATCTAGGTGCTCCTTTAAATTTTTAATTTAAGTATAGTTGACATGTAATATTATATTAGTCTCAGGTGTACAACATGGTGATTTGACAATTATGTATTACAAAATGCTCACTACAAGAAGGGTATTTACCATCTGTCACCATACAAATTATCACATTACTGTTGAGTGTCTTACCTATATTTTTATCTTGTCCCTGGAAGTTTGTATCTCTTAACCCCCTCCACCTATTTTGCCTACCCCTCACCCCCTCTCTCACTACTATAGCTGTTATCAATGTAAAGCATTTTTTAATTTAGTCTTTAATGGAAAATGATTTAAAAATTGGAAAGTTTCAGTTCTTAGTAAGTGATTGATGAAACAATACCGAAAGAATTTAGGGAACCATTTATTTTTTAAAACTTAAAGTGTGGGGGCACCTGGGTGGCTCAGCCGTTAAGCGTCTGCCTTCCGCTCAGGTCATGGTCCCAGGGTCCTGGGATCAAGCCCCACATCGGGCTCCCTGCTCCGCGGGAAGCCTGCTTCTCCCTCCCCCACTCCTCCTGCTTGTGTTTCCTCTCTCGCTGTCTCTCTCTCTGTCAAATAAATAAATAAAAAAAATCTTAAAAAAGAAAAACACCAAGGGGCCCTGCCTTAAAAAAAAAAAACAAAAAACTTAAAGTGTGGTAATCCTTGGGAAATGAAAGAGCTAGGCTTTGATGTGACTAAGGTCTCCTAAATTATATAAGCTGGGAATACGAGTGTGCATTCAGTTATTTTAAAAAATATTTACTGTGCACTTACTATATGTCAGGTACTTCTAGGACTACGGAAGCAATCAAGGTTCATTCTCCTTCTTTTTACAAGAGTAATTTATGTTCACTGTAGTAACTTAGAAAATACAGACACAAAGAAAATAAACAAAATTATGTATAATTCAATCATTCAGAGAGTTACTATTACTATTTTGGTGTATGCTGACCCAGACTTTTTTCTCTGCACAGGTAATAATAACTATTATTGATTGAGTGTCTCATCCATGCTAAGCATTAGGCTCAGAGCTTTCTGTGGGTCATTATTTCCTTTATCCTTATGTTAATTCAGTGGAGCAGTGACTTTCATTATCCTGATTTTATAGTTTGAGAAACTGA
Organism: Eumetopias jubatus; assembly: GCF_037043125.1. NCBI lineage: Eukaryota > Metazoa > Chordata > Mammalia > Carnivora > Otariidae > Eumetopias > Eumetopias jubatus. The sequence goes on from NW_028274807.1 coordinate 171,566,180, forward strand.
GACATAACAAAGTTAAGGAACTTGTCCTAGATCACACAGCTAGTACATGGCAGTGCTTTGTTGAGTGAAATAGTCTTTTATTATTTGAATATAAAAAAGAAAATCAAAGTCTTGTGTCTTCCTTTCTTTGCTCAAAAACATATCTTGAAGATATTGCCATGTGATAAACCTATCACTTCATTTTTAAACACTGCAGTGTATTCTAAAACAGGTGAACTTCAAGTCACTCAACCAAATGGTAATGTGGACTTTAGGCTGGTTCTAATTTTTCCACAACTGTGGTGCCCATAGTCCAGGATAGTCCTGGTGGTTTCCACGAGCATCATTTACCAACTAGAAATACATAGCACTTCATAATCTGCCACTCACTGTCCCTACACCATGAGCTCTATCTTCTAGCCACCCTGATCTGCTCACCCTTTCCTGATAAGGCATGACCTTTCACATGGCTGCATCTTTAAACAAAGTGCTTCTTCTATTCTACCAGGGATTCCCACTCCTCAGATGTCACCTGTCCCATTTCCTGATTCCCAGCCTGGTGCTTTATCACCTGGGCTAGCCTCTTGGGACACCTACAAGATAAATAGAGAAAGGCCATGTCACTACTGTGCCTAGGGCATTATACTCTCATCATTCTCGGATGTGTTTCTGTAGTGCAAGGCATTTCTTATTCATCCTGGAAACCCCAATGCCTACCAGTGTGCCTGGCACACAGGTTAGCAATTGTTTGCTGAATTAACGGAAACTGAATTAGGATTGAACTAGAGGGCATTATGCTAAGCAAAATAAGTCTATCAGGGAAAAACAATTATCATGATCTCACTCATATGTGGAATTTAAGAAACAAAACAGAGGAACATAGGGGAAGAGAGGAAAAAATAAAACAAAACGAAATCAGAGAGGGAGACAAACCATAAGAGACTCTTAATCATAGGAAACAAACTGAGGGTTGCTGGAAAGGAGAGGGGTTGGGGTAACTGAGGGATGAGGGGATGGGGTAATTGGATGACGGACATTAAGGAGGGCATGTGATGTAATGAGCACTGGGTATTATGTAAGACTGATGAGTGACTGACCACTACCTCTGAAACCAATAATACATTATGTTAATTAATTGAATTTAAATTTTAAAAGAGGGAACTGAATTATTAACAATAGCAACCACAGCAGTGGTGATAGCTACTCTGTATCGAGCATTTACTCTGCTCTAGACACTATGGCTAATTGCCTCATGTGTGTTGCTTTAGTTAACACACATCTATATAAAGCAGTATTCTTTTTGTCTCCTTTCCTGGATGAAGAAACTGAATCTTTGAGAGGTCAATTAACTCCCCCAAGATCACCCAACTGATAAATAAAAGAGCTAGGATTTGAGTGCAGTCCAAGTGCAAAGCCCATGGCTTTAACCATCATACTCGAAGCCTCCTGCAACACTATGACCTGTATCCGTTCTTTGAACAAATATTGACTGAGCACCTGCCATAAGCTGGCCCTGGACACAGAGCAAGACACACACAGTCCTTGTCTTCCAGAAACTGACAATCTAATGAGTCAAATCAAATGTGAGTAAGCATCAGAATCACCTGGAGTGCATGTTGAAAGTGTGGATTTCCTAGCTCTGGCAATTCTGATTCAAGCTATCTGGGGTAGAGCCCAGGAATCTGTATTTACTTAAGGTCCCAGGCAGGACTGACTTTCAGCCAGTAGGCACTGGCATGGCCCCACTGGATGTTCAAATATTGACATTATTTCCGAACCAGTTGGTAAACATACATTGCTCTCAGATGCCCTGAGTGTAGGTGACCAACTGTCCCGGGTTTGCCTGGGAATGTTCCAGTTCCAGCAATGAAAGTCTGACATCTGGGGGAAAGCAGAACAGTTGTTTACCACATCTGAGTGTCCCCTGCCACTCCAGTTAACCCTGATCTTTCCCAGATCTGCCATGGTTCTGAGATTTCAGAGTTAAAGCCCGGGATAGGATGGGCCTCTCTGATCATAAGAGCTGTTGGTTCTGAGTGGAGGTCCTTGCCTTTTCTGGTGTTAAATATTTTGAATATCACCTCTGGCCCAAGTGATTCTGATGCAGGTGGCCCACAGACCACTCTATGAGAAACATTAGTCCAGTTGCCTGATGACAGAGTAGGCATTGAGAAGATCTTTTTAAATGTCATGCTAGAAACATTTATATGATGCTTAGTATGGGCCAGGAACCTTAAGAACTCTACACAAACTCCTTTGACCCTCCCTACAATACTAAGGAGATACTGTTACTATCCCCATTTTACAGATGCAGTAACTGAGGCCTAAGATCACATAGCTATGGAGGAGGCAGAAGAGGATTTGAATACAGCTTGGCTCCGGAGTCTGTCCAGCAAGCAAGCCAAGACACACGCTCCCATATGGCAGACCTAGGCTCTAGGTTACAGCCAAAGCCTCAGAAGACTCTGTCCCTCAGCAACACAGCTGGAGCTGCTATCTTGCTCTGAGCCCCCAGGGTCTAGATCTGAGCCAGTGAGACAGGGGCAAAGGCTCGGGGCCTGAAGGCAGTGCTGAATTCTTCCTGCTGATAATTGCTGCTGGAAGAGCTGTTTTCAGTCCTCACAGAGGCTCTCCTCACATGGCAGCAAACTCTGAATATCAACCATATTTAGGAGCGAGGGCTTGAAGCATATGTCAGAGCCGGAGAGAGGAACCAAGTGACAGCCTTCTTCTGGGAAGGAGTGTGAGTTTTTTACAGGCAAGGCTGCTTTTTTCAGTGAACTTCTCCTCTTCATTTTGGAGTCCACCTGTTACCAGACCAGATGGCCCCCTGCTAGCCTTTTCTTTTACAGGCTTCGAATAAAATGCAACACCCTCTGGGATTTAACCAAATTCCACCCACTGACACTAGGTCCCTCTTTACCCAGGTGCTCTTAAAGTCATAAAATTGGACACCTACACAAGCTGACATTCACGACTGGGAAGAGGAGGCCCAAGTGGGTGCTCAGACTTTCATTGAGCCCTTCAATAACCACTTCACTGAGCGCCCCCAGCGCACCAAGTGGCAGGCTGGGCTTGCGGGTATAGGGGAGCCGGGCAGCGATGGCCTCTGCCCCTCATGGAGCTTGCAGTCCAGGGGCCACCGGAATGGGCTCGCTCATTTTCACGGAGAGAGGTGCTCTGAAGGAAAAGGAAGTGTGACTCGAGGATGTTTGCCAGAGGAGTGTGACCTATTGGCAATTGGGAAGGCCTTCACCTAAAGGTGATGCAGAAAAGCTGTGACCAGAAGGAAAAAAGGAGGTGCTGACTCAGAATGGAGAGGGGGAACAGATATTCCGAACACAAGGGTCTGTGTCTGCAAAAAAGGCCTGAAAGCTGGGACAAGGGTGCAGAGCAGCTACAGAGGAAGGCAGGCTGGCTGGGACTCGCTGGCCTTCGTAAGACACATGGCCATTCTCCTGAGGGGACAGCAGCATTCTGAACATCACAATGGCCCAGTGAGATCTGCATTTTTATAAAAGACTTTTGATCTACGGCTCATGGGTAGCAGAGGCGGAGCTGGGCCTTGAATTCAAGTCTCTCTGTCTCCCTGTCCAGTATTCTTTCTTACCAGCCCAGATGGTGAGCCCTGGTCTTAGCACGTGTGTCTGAGGAAACTCGTTCCAAGTATGTCCAAACCCTTGACAAACATCTGTGTCTTCTGCATTGTCAGAGTGAAGGAGAGCTCGAAATCCAGGCCCACACCAATGGCCTGAGCAAAACCCCAGCTCCCTCACTTCTAAGCTGTGTGGTCTTGGGAAAGTTAATTAACTCTTTGGGCCTCAGTGTCTGGTGTGTAAAATGAAAATAAAAATCCAATTCAGATCACTGTAATGATCATTTTTTTAAAAGATTTTGTTTATTTATTTGACAGAGAGAGACACAGCGAGAGACGGAACACAAGCAGGGGGAGTGGGAGAGGGAGAAGCAGGCTTCCCACTGAGCAGGGAGCCCGATGCAGGGCTCGATCCCAGGACTCCGGGATCATGACCTGAGCTGAAGAAAGACGCTTAATGACTGAGCCACCCAGGCGCCCCTGTAATGACCATTTAAAACAATAATGCATGCAATGTGTTCAACCTAAAATCAATACCCAGTAAATAGGAACTCTTCTAATTGGGACTGCCTTCTCTGAGAGAGAGTCAACAATTTTCCCCAAAGTTTTCTGTACATGTTCTCTTACAGTCTACCAAGATGAAAGCCACCACTATGTTTTGTTTTCTCAGAGAGCCTTCTTCAGTCCCGTAAAACTCATCCCTGCCCTGGCTCGGGGGAGTACCCCAAGCCTGGCCAACCATAGTGCTCTAGCCCCATGAAGGGCTGGGTTATTGATTCACAGAGGGCCAATGATAATCATGGCCTGGGATCCATATACAGATGCTGTGAGCATGACGTCCCTTTCTCAGTTGAGGAAGCTGGCAGCCATGTTAACCAGAGGCCAACACACCCAGGGAGAAATTAGAAAAGCAGATCCAAGAGTCAGATAAACAGAGAGGGAGTTTGGGCGGCACGGAGTTGCTGGGTCTAGCTCCTGAGGTCATGGTTATCACAGCTCTCTCTCTCTTTTTTTTTAATCAATTCTGTGAACTACCTCAATAGCCCTGCAAGTTTCTCAAGTCACTAAATCCCCATCTCACTTTAGTGAAGTTGAGAGGAGTTTTGACACTTGCAACCAAAAGAGTTCTGACAAGTTGCCTATTTGCCAGGGTCACAGGCAATTCTGAATCATCAACTTAGATGTGTCTTAAAGAGACCTCAAAATGTCATCCAGGACAGCAGCTTGAAAACAAAAACAAAAACAAAAACTCTGCTTTGCAGTAGCAAAATCTTCTTTTCAATTTTCAGGAACCTAAATATATAAAACCAATGAAAGAGGAAGTGTTCATGTAGCTGCAAGAATGTGGGGGACCCTCAGCCCTGCCTACCATCTCTTGATTCTGTCCACCTCCCCTGCATCCAGCTGAAAACAATCATCTGGTCCAACTTCCTACATCAGGAATCACCTTGACCACATCTTTGACACCTGGTCCTCAAGCCTCCACTGAACATGTCCATAGCAGACAGCTGAGGAAGCCTCGAGGCGATCCACTTCCTTTTGCAGACTTCTCTGATAGCAACATGGTTCCTCATCTGCCTCCTGGTAACACTCACCCGTGGGTCTGAGTTCTTTGGGGTGAAACAGGCTAATTAAATACACCTTTTCTATGGCAGCCCTTCCTGAAAGACAATTTTCATGTCCCACTTAGTTCCTGGCTTATGCAGCCTTATTCCTTCTGACTGTTCCTCGTGGGACCTCATGTCCAGCTGGTGAGATGCCTAAAATAGGCAGACTGCTGTACAAGGTGTGATTTAAGGAGGGACAGAGAGACAGAAGGCTTAGAGAAAGTGTATATTGAAACACACACACACACACACACACACACACACACACACAGGTTTATGGCACCCCCATTACTTGACAGGTGGGGCATTCTCCTTGTGCCAGGCACTGCACAGGGCTGTACACACCTTCTCTTTCTCCTTCAGCCCTCACCACACATCCACGAATTTGGGGAGGCCTCAAAAGATGAGGCCCAGAGGAATTAAAGTACCTGGCTCAAGTTCAAGAGCTACTATTTGGTAAGAATGGGATTTGAACTCAGGTCTCACCTGACTCCAAAGCTGTGAGTTTTAGGTGTATTTCTATTAGAAGACATGGCTCTCTTTGCTGTCGGCCATCCAGCCTGGGAAGATGATAGAATGGAGCACTGAAAGGATAGCATAATGCAGATAAATTTTTGCAGGCTTTATTTATATGACTGTGGTCGGGACACAAGGCAGACTCCTCCTGTACAGGTAAGCTTTAGAGGAAATTCTCTTTTTTAATTTGTGTTTTTAATTGAAGCATAACTGACATACAATATCCTATTAGTTTTGGGTGTGCATCGTAATGATTTGATATTTTTATGCATAATGAAATGATCCCCATAAGTCTAGCCACCATCTGTCACCATATAAAGTAATTACAATATTATGGACTCTATTCCCCATGCTGTACATTACATCCCAGTGACTTATTTTATAACTAGAATTTTGTATCTCTTAATCCCCTTCACCTATTTCTCCTGTTCTGCAACACCCCTCCCCTCTGGTAAGCAACAGTTTGTTCTCTGTATCTAGGAGTCTCTTTCTGTTGTGTTTTGTTTGCTCATTTGTTTTGGTTTTTAGATTCCACATATGAATGAAATCATACAGTATTTGTCTTTTGGAGACGCTTCTGTTTAAACATAACATAGTTATTCCATGTTAGGGATGATTTAATCTGTTATTTGAGCAAGCAATCAAAGAAGATGTGGGGCTCTGGGGTTGGAAGGATAAGGCATGACTGCGTGACTAAATTGATTACAGTTAACCCAGCTTCCCTTTTTTTCTCGCCCATAGAGAACCTTTAAGTTCTTTTGCATCACGAACCCCACTTTGGATGCCAGCAGGCTTGAGGAAGAGAACCTGGGGAGCAGAGAGGTGAAGGAACCAGCTTTGCCCACCCTGGAGCTCATGGTTTTACCAGGAAGAGAACTCGGTCTCTGCTCCCTGCTTTCTAGCTTCAAGGTCACATCGGCATTCCATGGCTATGTCTGATGTTCTCTTAAAATGTGCCTTAGGGACACCTGGCTGGCTCAGTGCCTGGTAGAGCACAGGACTCTTGATCTTGGGGTCATGAGTGCAAGCCCCACATTGGGTGTGGAGATTATTTAAGTTCAAGCCCCACATTGGGTGTAGAGATTACTAAAAATCAATCAATCAATCAATCTTAAAAAAATCGAAGCTCAAAAGTTAAAAAAACAAAAACAAACAACCCCCCCAATTAAAAAAAAAAGTACCACATATGAACCCTAACAGTAATAGCAGCAATACTACTCCTGAGGACTTTATTGAGCAATTGCTAGGCACAGGCACACATCCTCTCACTTAACATTCAACATGCCTACCAAGATTGTCCTGCTAAGATCCAATTTTAACAGTCATGGTCATTAAGGTTGGGGGAAACTGGGTAACATATTGAGGTCTCTGACCAAGCTTGTCCATTTGTTAAAGGCATGGCTGATGTTTGAATTCTGATATTTGACCTAGGGCCAGCTATCTTGATATATGAAGTGAAAAAAGCAGGTTTCAAAACAGTAGAGGACTTTATTCAGCAATGAAAAGGAACAAAGCGTGTTACATGCAACAGCAGGGATGAGTCTCACAATAATTATGTGAGTGAAAGAAGCTAGATAAAAATGTACACAGTGTATGATTCCCTTGACTGGATACATCCAATTGATAAAATTCTAGAAAACGCAGACTGGTAGATAGTAACAGAAAGCAAATCAGCAGTGGCTAGTAGCTGGAAGGGGCAGGAGACAGATTATCAAGGCATAAGTAACCATTCTCCTGATTGGATTGTGGTGATGGTTTCGCAGGTGTATAAAAATGTCAAAACTGTGGGGCGCCTGGCTGGCTCAAGTCAGTGGAGTGTGCGACTCTTGCTCTTGGGGTTTTAAGTTTGAGTCCCACACTGGGTGTATAAATTACTTAAAAACAAAATCTTAGGGGATGCCTGGTGGCTCAGTCGGTTAAGCGTCTGCTTTCGGCTCAGATCATGATCCCAGGGTCCTGGGATAGAGCCCCGCATCGGGCTCCCTGCTCAGCGGGGAGCCTGCTTCTCCCTCCCTCTGCCCCTCACCCTGATCATGTGCTCTCTCTCAAATAATAAATAAAATATTTTTAAAAATACTGTATTAGACATGATTCTGGTTTAGTTTTTAAGGCAAAAAATGAAAACATACATATGTATATAGACATATTTATATATCACTTCACATGACTCACAAGGCGCTGTGTGATCTGATGGTTCCTGACTGCCTCCCCAGCATCATTGCTCACTACTGGCCCCTGAGCCCTCCATGTTGGGCACAGAGTCTGACCTTCCTTCCCTCCATCACCCCAAGCACCTGCTCACCTCCTGGCTTTCTTGCTTGTTTTGATTCCCTTTGCCTGGGACACTGTCTCTACTCCTCGCCTTTCCTTGGTTTACTCCTTGATTCTTTAGGCCTCAGCTAGAATGTCCTTTCCTCCCTCAGGCCAAAGCACTTACCTTTCCCACTGGGTATCATAATCATTGAATTCTATTCTCTGTAGTTACCTTGTAATTTTCCTGAAGGCAAGAGACTGTCTTTGGTTTTTGGAGGTATTCTTAATAGTAGCACCACGCCTGGCACGTGGTAGGTATTCACAAGATATGTGATTGAATGAATGACCAAAATGTTATTTTAAAGTCCTAGAGAATAAGAATGTTTATTTACTAACATGGTAGTACTTAAAAGCACATAAGATTGGGGCGCCTGGGTGGCTCAGTCATTAAGCGTCTGCCTTCGGCTCGGGTCATGATCCCGGGGTCCTGGGATCGAGCCCCTCGTCGGGCTCCCTGCTCGGCAGGAAGCCTGCTTCTCCCTCTCTCATTCCCCCTGCTTGTGTTCCCTCTCTTGCTATGTCTCTCTCTGTCGAAATAATAAATAAAATCTTTTTTTAAAAAAAGTACATATGATTGATATTCTCCAGTATGCAGGCCAGCATAATGTTAGGAATGCACGTCAAGAGAGCCTGTCACAGAGGTTACGAATATCATATTCAGACTCAATCAGACCTGGTTCTACCAGTTGCCTGCTAAGTAACTTTGGGCAAGTTAGTTTATCTCTCTGAACCTCTGTTTTCTCTCCGTATAATGGGCATAGAGATATTCTGCCAGTGTTAGGAAGTTTCACTCAGATCATGCATGGGAAGTGTTTAGTGCAGCAGGGCCCCACACTGTAGGTGCTCAGTGACTGTTAATATTTACCAGCATTGTCACTCAGACCAACTGAGTATCATCTATCAACCAACACCTCACATTTCTTCTAGTTCTCTTCTACCAAACATTTCTCATATAGTACCTTAGCTGCCCCTACGGGGACCTTCTTGGGAGGTGACATGGATGTTACTATTACTTATTTTAAGGGGAAGCTGAAACCCAGAGAAGCTAAATGACTTTACCTAAATTACAGATAAGACAAACAGTGGCACCAAGGGCCCATCCCTTAGCAGTTCAGCACCCTACAGAGGCTACCTGCTGGGTCTTGCCTGCTCCTTAGACATAAAAGTGACTGAAGGCCCCTATCTACCTCCGGAGGCAAGACCAAGTTTTTCTGGTAGTTCCTGGGACACTGTGTTCTCTCAGCCACCAGGCCGAATCCTGTTCCTACTATTTTATCTCAGTTGCATCTCACCTCAGGCGGCTGATAACCTCTGTCTGCTCAGCTCCAACAGCCCTGCTTCCCTAGGTCCTCCCCGCAAACCCTCCAAAAACTCCCTCACCTAACAGAGGTACATCCCCACCACCACCCCCAGCCCCTGTCCCTGCATACACACCATCTCCCCCCACCCCCTTCTTCCTCACATTTGCTCCTCCTCTGGTCCCCAAGACTGCCCTCCCTCTGAGCTGCTCCTTTCCCACAGAAATACTGAGATCTCCCCATCTGATTAGGCAAGACACTTTACCATCACACACACACACACACACACACACACACACCCTCAGATATCATCTGCCTTGAAGCTCAGCGCTCAGCTGAAGAAATGAAGAAAGAACCACCTAACCTGGCTCCCACTGCATTTGCCTCAGAGTTTGGAAGATTTGCTTTGCTTGGCTCAGCACAAAAACCTGTTTGATGGTGTATTCAACTTTATTTTTTTTCCTGATATTAAAAGAAGGGACACATTTCACCTAAAACCCTGACTTCGGGCTTCTTTCAAAAACCTGGGAAAGACATGACAACACGGGCTCCCCCCCCACCCGCCCGCCCCACAGTCAAACGTGGCAGCAGCAAGCTGCCCCCTCTGCCAGGCGAGACTGTTACTCTTCACCAGAATCCACCAGAATCCTGGGTTTGTGTGACTCAAAAGTCTGGCCTCTGGAAGCATTTGAGTTGTAATCCCTTCCCTGGCGATATAACCCAACTGGCAGAAGTTTTACGTCAGTCTTCTTCCTTCCCTTCTGTAAGTGGAAAGACCCAGTATAGAGATATTCATTTTTCCGCTGATGTAAATTATACTACCACCCCAAATTAGATAGCAGAAACAGTTACATGCAGTTTGGTTTTAAATACATTTTCCACCCCAATGCAAAAATGTTATACAGCATATTTAGATTCTTTCCCCCTCTCACAGTAAAGGTTTTTTTTTTTCATGACAACTAAAATTCCCATTATTCAACTGTCTACCATGTGCTTTGAGATTTGGGGACGATTCTAGCTGATTCCAGAATTGTAGCTGAAGATGCATAATTTCTATCTTATGAGTAGCTTGCAGCAACGTAGCCCCTTGCATACTTGATTTAACGCTCGTTAACTGAATTGCTCTTTAGTTTACCGTTCAAAGCTCAACGCATATTTTCAAAGGTAGCTCCCATTCCTGACTGATGCCTGACTCCATTTTTGCTCCCTCTCCCAATTTGCAAATTAGCTGACCCTCAATTTCTTCTAATGGTCCTCACCTTGGAGCAGAGACAAACTGGTCTTAACTGTGTAAACGTCCTCACTGCTGACATTGAATAGCCATCTGATTTGTTTTCACTTGAGGAGCACCCGGCAAACACCATCTGAAAGGGCAAACACTAAAGCAGCAGTTCTCAAAGTGGGGTCCCTGGGAACCAGTTGGAATTGCGAACCCTCAGCCCCAGCCCAGACCTACTGAATCCAAATTTGAATTTTAACGAGACCCCCTGGTGATTCATAAATGAATAAATAAATAATAAGGTCATTTCTTCAGTGAAGAGGACAGTGAAGGAGTGGGGGATGTGACAGTGACTAGGAAGAGGCCATTTTCCGGAGAGCATCTGTTCTCAAAGTTTGTGGTCTCAGGAGCTATTTACACTCTTCAAGATTGTGGGGGACCCTAATGAGCTTTCTTTCATGGAAGCTCTCTCTCTCTGCCCTTCTAAAAGTTAAGACAAAGAAATGTTTTAAATATTGTCAATTCATTGAAAAATAGTGAATATTACATATTAACATTCGTTTTGTGAGAGTAGATATACTTTCTAAAACAAAAAGAATTAATGAGCAGAATGGCACATTTTTGCGAATCTTTTTAAAATGTTGTCTTAATAGAAGACAGCTGGATTCTCCTATCTGCTTCTGCAATCTGTTGCTGCACCACGTGCCTTGTGGTCTCTGAAAAACTCTACTGCCCACTTGGGAGAGAAACAGTGATCATGGCAAATATCCTCTTACTATTGTCGTGAGACTGGTTTTGGCTTTGCATACCCCTGGAAGGGTCGCAGTCCCCAGGCTGCTAGGACCTGTTCGGTGAGGCCAGGGTGGAGAAAGGCCTCATAGGGGAGTGGCATGTAAACCACGTTCTCAAGTCCCCTCACTTGAAACAACATAGAGTTTGTGCAGAGAGGATGTCAACGTGACTCCGGTTCCCAACTTGGTCCTAGTTGCGGGACGATGGATAGGTCCCTTGCCCTCTCTCGGCCTCAGTTTCCTGGTCTGTTTTATGAAGATCTCTAATATTCCAGCCCCATCCCCGCTCCCCACCCCCACCCCCAACCCCAAGTGTGTGGGAGGTCCCAGCGGGAACTTTAGAGTAACTCTCTCGTTCGCCCAGCAGAGGGCGATGGAGACCAGCCCTGGCTGGACACCTTGCACTTCCCCGGCCCTTCACCACCTCCCCACCCAGACATAAGATCCCCTCGTGATCGGGGCGGTTTCTTGGCACCAGCTGGCACCAGGTATCTCAGGCAACCCGGGCCATCTCCCGGTAGCGGCTGGGAGCCAGAGAGCCCTTCATATTGACCCACACGTGGGCAGGCTGGGATGCTCTGATTCTCCAAGGAAGTCTGCGAAGAACAGAGGGGAAGAACTGGTTTAGGCAAAGACACATTCCCACCCCCACCCCCACCCGCAGTGGACCTCTCGGTGAGGAACCACCCAGGAGCTGTTGACTCCTCGCCGGGAAAACCGGGCGGGGTGGCCGGAAGGGAACAAGACGGAGCGCAGCGCCAACTCTCCCGGGGGGCTGCCTGCCTGCAGGCGAGGGGCTGTGCTTGCATCAGCGCTGCCAGGGTTGGGGCAACGGCCGCCAGCGACGTCAGCCGCCTTCCCAGAAGAATTCCACTGCCTGCGGCCAGGGGCCCGGGCGGTGTGGGGGCGGGGGCTTTTGGTTTCGGAGGATGACACCACTCGCAAGCTGCGTCTCCGGTTCGCATTCGGTTGTCATGGAGACGACAGCATCCTGGCAGCCTTGGTGAGGCCAACCTGCCCGAGAAGTGACCCGGACCTACTCGGGAAACCACGGGCTCTACGGTGCTGGCCCAGGGTGATGGGACCGCAGGTCCTGGCTTCTCCCCAGGGGACGCCCTGCTGGGCCACCTTGCTTATTATGCAGGATTATCAAGACTCAAAGCACTCTCACCCAACCGGCTAAGAACTAAACCCCCTCACCCCCAAATCGAAACACAAAGAACAGCCCTAAGACAGGACATGCCTGGCAAAACAGACTTTTCAATACTCTGAACTCTTGGGTTTTTTGTTTTTTGTTTTTAATCTTTTTGGAACAGTCACTGGTTTCATCCACCTTCGGTGCAATGTTTGTTTTAAGTCACTTGGGCAAGCTTACTATGGGAGCACCTAGCATGTGCATTAAATTGACGCATTTTTTTTTTAACTGCACCGAGAGAAGGCATTTAGTCTTTAATTATGTGTTAGTAATGATTGAGAAGATCAGGGCAAAAATAATCCTAAAGAAGGAATAAGAAATCTGTAATACTAATTTAAATGCAGCTAACATTGACTGAATGTCCACCCAATGTCAGGCACTGGGCTAAATCCTGTACAGTGATTTTACCACATTTGATATTCATGATTCTCTGGGGTAGGTTCCATTGTTTTGATCCACACTTTGCAGATAAAGAAACTGAGGCACAAAGAGGTAAAGTAACTTGTTCATGTCCTACAGCTAGCCGTTTAATACTTAGTAATTAATAGAATCATATCCTGGTCCCTAGTAGGCATTCAGTACAATTGCACTCTGCTTTGGAAAGAACAGAAAGAGGGCAGTGCACACAAACATCCCAAGAAAACCTCATTCATTTGTGCTGTTTCCATCTAAGATTTATTATAATATGAAAGCAGACTAGGGTAGGGTTCCTTTTTACTCCATGGGGAAAAAAAGTTGCTAAGCAAATATTACAAACAAGGTGAGAATATTTTTGTAGGGCATTTTGGAGTTTAGAAAGCACTTTGCTACCCAGGACCTAACTTCATCTCCACAACACTCCTGAGTAGTAAGAACTGGTTATCTTAGCCCCAATTTACAGGCAAATTTTTATTTCCACAGAAAACCTTTGAACCACTTTTTAAAAAGTGGTCTTTAAGGACACAACCTAAACCACACACAATAGCCCAAAAGTAGAAGCAACCCAGATGTCCATTAACTGATGAATGAATAAATAAAATATGGTATATACACACAATGGAATATTAGTCAGCCTTAAAAAAAAAAAGCCCAAATTCTGACACATGCTACAACGTGGATAACTTGAAGACATTATGCTAAGTGAAATAAACCAGTCACAAAAGGACACATTTTGTAGGATTCCACTTTTATGAGGCACCTAGCATAGACAGGTTTATAGAGACAGAAAGTAAAATAAATAGAAGTTATCAGAGGCTGGGGGGTTGGGGGGGAGGAGGAGGGAATGGGATTATTGTTTAGTGCCTCTACAGTTTCTGTTTGGGAGGGTAAGCTAGTTCTAGAAATGGATGGTGGTGATAGTTGCCCAACATTGTGAAGGTACTGAAGGCCACTCACTTATATACTTAAAGATGGTTACAATGATAAATTTTGTTATGTATGACTTTGCCACAATGAAAAAAAAAATGTAAAGGAAACCAACCACCTCAGTGCTCTCCATTCTTATTCTACTTCGTTTTTTTAAGAGGAGATTCTCCTGTGTTTATTAAAACAGGAGCAGCTTTAACCTAAGACCCATTTCTTGACTTTGCAGGGGTTGCTGCCTCCACTTGAAAGTAAGAAAACGTCACACCTTTAAAAATAGCTCACAATCGTGCCTTTTCGATAAATACAGGAGCCTGGTATTCCCCTCAGGTATTCCAAATGAGCAAGATCTGGCAGGGAGGGGGGAGGATTGGGGGTGAGTCACTGGTTTGGCAGGTGAGGTCATCATGGGGTGACTGTCTGCATCGAGCAGGCTCCCCACCTCCCACATCTCCCATCTTCTCCCCTCAGGGGCAGCTAAGTCAACAGCCAGCTTAGCTGCAGGTCTAGTTGCTCTGTTGTGATGTTCAGTGGGAAATATTCCTCTTTATGACTCCGTGACTCAACACCCCAGCAGATGGGTTCATGAAGGCTCTGGTTACCAAAGCCAGCTCTGAGGTCGAGACCCGGGACTGCCAAGTCATGGTCTATAAGCAAAAGAGGCGAGACATATATCCTTGGGAAGGGAGAGGAGAGAGCTTGTTCTCTGTTGGAATGCAAAATATCTAAGAAATGATGGAATTGTTCTACTTATCTTGATTATCCTGATTAAGACAACCTGAGAGAGTGGCACAGCGAAGAGGACAGTAAATATTTGCTAAATGATTCTTACTTTGGAGGAGTTCAACCACAAGGACAATCCCAAGCTACTAGTAAAACATACATATTTTTAGGTTTTACCAACTCTGGTTTTCTCAAAGAGGCACTGGAATTAGAGCTTGGTATATTTTTACGGAGTGGACACAGGCTTCAGGTGGACAGTCTTGGTATCAATACAAAGAACCATGATGTTTATTATGCAGGTAATTAGGTTATTAATAAGTAGTAATGTGAAGGGACTTTCTTGGACTTGTTTGTACACTCATCTAGCAACCATTAGCAGAACTACCATGCATATAAAATGAAAGAGAGTGAGAAAGAGAAAGTTTTTGATTTATTTGTTTTGCCTTTTTCCTCTCTGGTCTCTATGTTGTTGAGTCAGTCTGATATGGTTTAAGGTACATGAGCCTCAGCATAAGACAAGCCTTGTGTTAGGCAGGGATACTAGGTTGCAAGGGACATAATATGCATTCAAATTAGCTAGAGGGGGAAAAATCCAAATGATGACTTCAGGCACAGCTGTATCCAGGTGCCCACATGATAATGTTAGGAATCTGTTGATCTAGACCTCTGAACTCTGCCTTCATAAGCCCACAAGTTGACCAAAAATCTTCCAGTAGCTCTGGGCTTACATCTACAGGCCTAAGACCTCATTAGAAAGAAATCTTCCTTCCCAACAAAATTATCTCACAGACTAAGAACCTCACAGACTGAGAAAGAGATAGATGCTTTTTCCATAATAAAAGGTAATGGTTGCTGGGCAGGCAAAAATAACAGGTGTCTACTCCCCTGGCATAAATGTATACCTGTGGGAGAGAGGGTTTACAATTTAGGTACCACTTTCCTAGTTTGTCAGTGAGTCAGTCTGGTGGGGTGAAATGTTTGTGCTCTGGACTCAGCAGTCCCAAGTTGAAACTTTGGTTTTCCACTAGCTCTCTGGCCTCCAACAACTCACTTAAAAGTAATCAGGCTAATAATAACTACCATGTTTTGAACATGAGACAGTTGCTAGGCATTATGTGTATTATCTTGTTTTCTCGACAGCTCTGCAAGGTAGTTATTATTGTCCCATTTTACAGATGAGGAAGCTGAGGTCCAGAGGGAGTAAATGACCCACTCAAGGTCAGTAAGCTAGTAAGGGTCACTCCAGCCCAAGGCACTCTGACTCAAAGTGGGCTCTCAGGGTCTCCCTCTCCTTGCCTGCAAAATGGGTGTGAGCTGGAGGAGAAGAAAGGGGTAGAGGAAGATGAAGAGGAAAAGGAGAAACAACAGTAAAATGCCCGTAAAGACATTAAGTATGCAGTAGATCTAGTTCTCTTTGTTTCTTCCACTCTCGCTTTCCCTTGCTTCCTTTCTCTTTCTTTTTTTGGTTACTTCATATGGTCCTGATTTTTCCTTCTTTCCTCCCTCCCTTCCTTCCTCCCTTCTCCCTCTTCCCTCCCCTCCCTCCTGCTCTCCCCCTCCCATCCTTCTCCTGCTCTCCCCCTCCCATCCTTCTCCTGCTCTCCCCCTCCCATCCTTCTCCTGCTCTCCCCCTCCCATCCTTCTCCTGCTTTCCCCCTCCCCTCCCTCCTGCTCTCCCCCTCCCATCCTTCTCCTGCTCTCCCCCTCCCCTCCCTCCTGCTCTCCCCCATCCCATCCTTCTCCTGCTCTCCCCCTCCCATCCTTCTCCTGCTCTCCCCCTCCCATCCTTCTCCTGCTCTCCCCCTCCCATCCTTCTTCTGCTCTCCCCCTCCCATCCTTCTCCTGCTCTCCCCCTCCCCTCCCTCCTGCTCTCCCCCCTCCCATCCTTCTCCTGCTCTCCCCCTCCCCTCCCTCCTGCTCTCCCCCCTCCCCTCCTTCTCCTGCTCTCCCCCTCCCCTTCCTCCTGCTCTCCCCCCTCCCATCCTTCTCCTGCTCTCCCCCCTCCCCTCCCTCCTGCTCTCCCCTCCCATCCTTCTCCTGCTCTCCCCCTCCCCTCCCTCCTGCTCTCCCCCTCCCATTCTTCTCCTGCTCTCCCCCCTCCCCTCCCTCCTGCTCTCCCCCTCCCATCCTTCTCCTGCTCTCCCCCCTCCCATCCTCCTGCTCTCCCCCTCCCCTCCCTCCTGCTCTCCCCCTCCCCTCCCTCCTGCTCTCCCCCCTCCCATCCTTCTCCTGCTCTCCCCCCTCCCATCCTTCTCCTGCTCTCCCCCCTCCCTTCCCTCCTGCTCTCCCCCATCCTTCTCCCCCTCCCCCCATCTTTTTTCTTTCTCTAGCCCTTTTTTTTAAAGATTTTTATTTATTTATTTGTCAGAGAGAGAGAGCATGCACAAGCATGGGGAGCAGCAGGCAGAGGGAGAAGCAGGCTCCCCACTGAGCAAGGAGCTGGATGTGGGATCATGACCAGAGCCAAAGGCAGATGCCTAATGGACTGAGCCACCCAGGTGTCCCTCTCTAGCCTCTTTTTAAAGTCCTGGCCTGGTGCAGGGCGCTATTTATGAATCACAATGGAGGCAGGATAAACACTGGGGCTTTATTCGTTGTTTACAGCACTCGTCCTCACAAATATGGCACCCCTAGAGGAACCCATAGCCATGAACCCCAGTGCAGCACTCTGGCTTGCCCAAGATCAAGGTGTAGTTCACCGGGAAGGGGAAAACCAAGGCGGATGGCACTCCTTCAGTGACCACCTCATGCCTCCATGGCTGGCTGATCTCTGCTTGAAAATTGCTAATTTGTTTAATCTGAACTCCACTCTGACTGAGGTAGAGTGGGGCACTTGCAGGAACACCCTCTCTCACTGGTTTTGGCTTCAGCCTTTGCCTGACCTCTCGAGTCCGCCCAGAGGCCCCATGAAAGAGAAAGGAAGTGAGCACCAAGCGAAGACTGCCTTGGGGCTTTGAGATAAGCACCTTTCATTTGGACGTGTTGTAACTAGAAATCAAGAGGAGTTGACATTCAGGAGAGAGAGCTGGGTTATACCCAGACCCTTGGCTGCTGGGGGTGGGGGCTGGGTCTCCCAGGTAGATGCCAGGGTGATCCCTAGAATATGGCCTTCCTGAGGAAGGATGGGTGGTAGTGGGGGGAGGGGACTTGGAAAACAGTAAACCTCTAGCTCCTTAATAACCATTTTATAGAGTTCCTGCCTTGGGGACAGGAAGTTCACACAGGTGGCAGAGTTTCCCCCCAACACCCTCAAAATCTCCACCACTCCCAGACTCCCCCATGACAGCTCACAGAGTGTGTGTGAGAGGTGTGAGAGTGTATAAGTCGTTCTGTACGTGCTCACAAGCCCTGTTTGGAGTGAGGGCCTCCCCCCATGCCCAAGCCCCTTAGGTCCCTCCATATGGGTTCCCCACCTAGGCGGGCCCTGCCGTGGGGTTCAGGGTCTCCCCTCTTGGGGCACCATCACTAGCAGCAGAAATTGCCTCCTATTCACCCCTCTCCAACCTAGGGGGAAGGCCCTTGGGCAGGGGAGCCGTGGGCTGAAGAAAGGGGTCTGGTGCAGCTCCCACTTAGTGCCACCTCAACCCAGAGACAGAGCATTTGTAATCACCATTTTATAGATGAGGAAACTGAGACCCCCAGGTTAGCTAATAGGAACATGCGGTGTCTGCTAACCGAATTAGTTTATTTCACGGACTTCAGTCCCCCCCCCCCCCCCAAGATAGATGCCTGACACTGGGCACTATGATTTCCTCACCAGTGCTTCTCATACTTTAATGTACACACACATGACCTGGGGAGCTCGTTAAAATGCAGATTCTGATTCAGCGGGTTCTGGGAGGGGCCTGAGATCCTGCATTTCTGACAGGACAGGTGACACTGCTGCTGCTGGTCTGGGCCCACACTCCAAGTAGCAAGGCTCTGTTTTCAGCTGCCTTTCTGATGAGCCTGGGAGTGAGTACATTTAAGCTCAGCACTCAAGCAGTAGCGATGGGAGGTCTAGCATTGTGCTCTCGGATTTGAGATGTGCCCTGAGGGGGCGCCTGGGGGGCTCAGGCATTAAGCGTCTGCCTTTGGCTCAGGTCATGGTCCCAGGGTCCTGGGATAGAGCCCCACATCGGGCTCTCTGCTCAGCGGGAAGCCTGCTTCTCCGTCTCTCACTCCCCCTGCTTGTGTTCCCTCTCTTGCTGTCTCTCACTCTGTCAAATAAATAAATAAAATCTTAAAAAAAAAATAAAAGAGTTCTGGTCTAGAGCAGGGTTTGTAAATCAGGCAGGGGCGATGTTTCCCCGCCAGGGGATATTTGACACTGTCTGGAGACATTTTTGGTTGTCATATCCAATGGTGTTGCTGCTCGCATCTAATGGGCAGAGGCCAGAGATGCTAAGTATCCTACAATGCATAGGACAGCCCCTCACAACCAAAAATCATCTAGCCTAAAATGGCAATAGTGTCAACGTTGCAAAATTCTGGTCTAGAGTCATCTCCACTGTCTCTGAAATTATTTATTTTATTACTCGTCTATTCATTGTTTTGGTCCCCTCTCCTAGAATATGAGTCCCATGAGACCGGCGGTGCTGCCTGCCCGTGGGTCCTAGAACAATGCCTGCTGTGAGTTACGCATGGCCTTCTGGAATATACGTGGAGGATCTCCCTGGCCACCTGAGCCAACCAGGTGGTTTGAATCCATCCATGCAAATTAGCCCAGGCTCCCCAGACACCAGACGTCGGAGTACAGTAAGACTGCTCTGCCCTGCAATCAAGCTGGGACGAGACAGACTAGAAACGTCTTGGCTGGATTGCCCTCCCAGTTGCACACGAATCAATCTATCAGCGGCAGGCATTAACCCAGGGAGCAGAGATAGGAACTGCCTCCGAAGGGCCGTCTGTCTTCTGCCCGCCTGCCCAGCCACACCCTGGCAGGACTCTCACAGATCAGGCTGCTTCGGTTTCCAGGGAATTTATTTACCACCCAGGGGTGGTTTCAAAGGGCCGGCTCCAGCCCATCTGATCCGCTGCCTTTCCTTAGTTGCTGGGCCCTGAGGAAACCCAGGCCCAGGATTTCTACGGAAGAGTCATGTTCTTGGGAAGGCTCTCCCTTCACAGCAGGCCGGTGGGTGGGGAGGGTGAGGCCAGAAGAGCAACTCGGGTCCACCCAGGGCGGGTGAGGGAACAGAGCCAGAGCAGATTAACTTCTCTTGTTCGGATAACTCTTTAATCTT
Organism: Eumetopias jubatus; assembly: GCF_037043125.1. Classification (NCBI taxonomy): domain Eukaryota; kingdom Metazoa; phylum Chordata; class Mammalia; order Carnivora; family Otariidae; genus Eumetopias; species Eumetopias jubatus. Next base: position 171,585,979 of record NW_028274807.1, read on the forward strand.
CGGTGTAAAGTCTCGAAAGCCACGGTTCTGGGCGCTCTCCTTTCCCACTAGGCAGGCACTCCCGAAGGTGGGGCCCTGTCCCAGTGGGAGTCCGGAACCCAAGTTTGGCCCCAGAACTGGGCTGTGTGGCCTCGGGGCAGGGAGGGAAGTGCTCTCGGCCTCAATTTTCTCTTCCATAAAACGGAGGGAGGGAAGTGGGGGGGGTGTTGTACTGATCTTTATTTTTTTTTAAAGATTTTATTTATTTGAGAGAGAGAGAGAATGAGAGATAGAGAGCACAAGAGGGAAAAGGGTCAGAGGGAGAAGCAGACTCCCTGCCGAGCAGGGAGTCCAATGCGGGACTCGATCCCGGGACTCCAGGATCATGACCTGAGCCCAAGGCAGTTGCTTAACAAACTGAGCCACCCAGGCGCCCTGTACTGATCTTTAAATCTTCTAGCATTTCGCTCTAGTCAAAGAGTCTAGGCTCCTTAGCAGGGGCGAGTGTTACTCCCGGCAGCCTCCTGGGTCCCAGGCCACAATCTACTTCCTTGCCTTGTGTTACAAACACATCTCAAGCTTCAGCTGCAACGGCCCACCTTCAGGTTCATTAGCGTGCCTGGCAGTTCTTTGGCCATATCCTTCTGCTCTTCCACGGAATGTTCTAGAGTAGGGCTTCACAGCATGCACGGTGGATCACATGGCATGTGTTGACAGTGTGCCCTGCAGCAAGTTACTTGTCTCTTTGTGCCTCAGTCTCTTCTGGGAAATGAGAATAACAAAGGTATCTGATTTATAGGGTTATTGTGCTGGTTAAGTGAGGTGATTCCTGTACAGTTGTTAACAACAGTGCCAGACACCTAGAAAGCAACAGGGCAAAAAGCTCCAGTCATCATTATTATCAATTCTAGGAACCGTTCCCTGTCATCTCTCAGGAATCAGCTCAGTTGTCACCTCTTTCAGGAAGCCTTCCCTGACTCCCACCTGCCAGCTGAGGTAGCAGCACCACCTCTGGGTTCTGACTCACCCTGAACTCTCCTCGGTCACCACCCTTATCCCCTGTGTGGTAACAGCCTGTTTACTTGTCTTGCTCCCCTCAATAGACTGTCACTTCCTTTAGCAGAGGTTGGAAATGGACCACTTGCTGGCCCAAACCACAGGTGTGCTTTAACTGGACTGAAAGGGAATTCGGAGACATTTTAATGGGAGGCGATTCTTTTAAAAAGTCTATGAGAAAAAAATCTAAAAAAGTCTGTTTAGAAAAAAATAGGATGATTTTTGTATAAAAACCTAGATTTCCAGCTTTTCTTGGAGAATTAGAAACTGTGCTAACCCAAGCTGCCATCAACACTGGCACCTGACCCATGTCACCTTCGGCAAGCTCGATCTGTTGTCTGCTGCAGGCCCAGCCCAGCCCAGTCCAATTAGCTCACACCCTCTGCCCCAGAAATCCAGTGAGATAAGCTATCCTCTTCATCTGGGCACTTTTGAGAGTGAAGGGGGATGTTATTTATAACCACAAATAAACTGGACAGCCCAGAAAAAAATAGAGCATACACCCCCCACACCCCACCCCGCTCCCATCCACCTCCAACGATAGGGCAGGGGTCTGGGGCATCTTTGGGTCCCACACTACGTACTTTCTGCTACATCAGTGCTCAATAAATGGTAACAGCCAGGGGCACCTGGGTGGCTCAGCCCTTAAGCGTCTGCCGTGGGCTCAGGTCATGATCCCCGGACCCCGGGATCGAGCCCGGCATCGGGCTCGTGCAGGAAGCTTGCTTCTCCCTCTTCCACTCCCCCTGCTTGTGTTCCCTCTCTCGCTGTCTCTCTCTCTCAAATAAATAAATAAAATCTTTAAAAAAAAATGGTAACACCCAGAACTGGCCTTCTTGACCATTTGTTAGCTGTGTTAACTCAGGCAGCCCTCCCAAGCACCCTGTGAGGTAAGGGCTGTTGTCAGCATTTTGCAGTTGAAGACACCGAGGCATGATAAATTAGTAACCTCTCTCCACTGCACAGCTAGGAAGTGGGCAACCAAGGCAGAGTCTGGGTCTAGAAGACGCCGTGTTGGCCAAATCAAGAAGCAGCTCTTAAGGTCCCTCTCAGCTCTACAAATCTGTGGTTCTTTACTTTTTTTTTTTCCTCTTTCCTGTTAGTTTCTCCTTTCTCCCCTGAGGCTCTCCCTCCTATTGTCCTGTCTCTTCTCTAACTCTTCTACTCCTCGGGCTCTCCTGCTCTCTCCCTCTGCATCTCTTCTCCTTGTTTTTGTTCTGTCGCGGCTATCTCCTGTGCGGGCTCCCCAGCGCGGTTTTTGTCCAGATTTCTCACGCCCCTTCTCTGGCTGGACTTTCTCAATGTCTCTCTTCCTATGTCTCTGCTCTCTCCCTTTCTCTCTCCCTCCTGCTCCTCCCGTTCTTCCTCCCCCTCTGGCTCTCAGGCATTCTTACCGAACCGTGACTAAATAAACACTTCTGGGGTGGAGGACTGTGTTTTCAGTAACTCCCCGTTGGTCGTGGCTGGCGGGAATCCGACAAGCCAGGCACCGTGCCTTCTGCGCACTTTGCTGAGGACAGAGGACGGGACTGCAGACAGAGGTCCGGGGCCGGAGCTGGGAGGCTCAGGCGCCAGTGGACGCACCACTCCCTCCCCACTCGCGGCCTGTGCCTCTGTCTGAGTCGGCAAAGCCTCTTCAAGCCTCTCCGCAGACAGCCTGCAGAAAGGGAAGCTGCTCTGGATTCGGATCTTCCCTCCCAATGGACTGACCCGCAGGTGTGTCCTTCTGTTCGGCAAGAGCAGGATGACCAAAGGACACTTGTCACAAAAGCAATCCCGCCAGTGACTGTAATCAAAGTATATGAAACCAATGTCTTTTGAAGGGAGAAGACAATCCTGGAATATTATTTTGACGGCAGGGGGAAAAGGCAACTTTTTAAAAAATTTTTTTTAAGATTTTATTTATTCATTTGACAGAGAGAGACACAGCGAAGAGGGAACACAAGCAGGGGGAGTGGGAGAGGGAGAAGCAGGCTTCCCGCGGAGCAGGGAGCCCGATGCGGGGCTCAATCCCAAGACCCTGGGATCATGACCTGAGCCGAAGGCGGACGCTTAACGACTGAGCCACCCAGGCGCCCCAAGGCAACTTTTTCCTAACAAACAAACAAGGAGCAAAGGTTTGGGGTGGGAGAAAGGGGTTCTCCTCGCCTGCAGCGTGTGCCGAGAACGAAGGGCAAGGCACAGCAGAGGGGAAAGAGAGGAGAGGAAGGAACTCAAACAGGAGTCAGTCGGTGGCCAGAGGAGGAGAGGTTGAGAGACGGGGCAGGAAGGGAGAACGGGTGACAGAGATTTTTTTTTTTTTTTAATTCAAGGTGACTCTTGAGCAGCTTCAGGCTGAGGCAGCCGCCTGGTTGGCTCTGCTCGAATGAACGCGCATTTACTGAGGAAGGAAGGAGGTGGAGACGGAGACAGAGGAAGACCACACAGATGCGGATGCCCAGGCTCAAATCCCAGACGGGGCTCCACCCTCTTTTCACCTTGGTTTCCAAACGGGTGTTCTGGCGTGCTGGGGAAGTGTTCAGACAGAGCCTGGTGGGTGGTGGTGAGTCAAGGCCCCACCCAGCGCGCTGCCAGCCCCAGGGGTCCTCCGGCCTGCAGGCCGGGCAGCTGCTGGATGTTATCGGGAGAGCGAGGCAGCAGGGGCACGGCAGGTGCCAAGTGACCTGTGGCCATAGGGTCTAGCTCCAGAGCTCTGTTGCTTGGGTGGCTCCATCCATTCTGGCAGTTAATGGTGAGCTGGCTGCTGAGTGTTTGCGATTTCAGTGTGAACAGTGCAAGGGAAACAGCCTTGCAGAGTGGTATCAGCCGAGCCGCCAAGATCTGTCACCAAATTATTACCCACCCACCTCTTCAAGTGGAAGCCCTAAGAGGGCAGGAACCCCATTGCGGACCCCCCTTCAAAACCGCACTGGACATGCAGGCTGGTATACAATCGGAGCTCAATAACGGAATGAATGAATCAGGATGCCTTCAAATCTCCCTGCTGCCCCTCCCCACTAGCTATATGACCCTGCTCAGTCCCTTACCCTCTCTAAGCTGCCGCTTCCCCTATCAGTACAATGGGATAGGGCCAGTAAAAGTAGAGACTTTATACTTAGTGAAATAAGGGGGTAGGGGCACCCCGTCAGTAGCTGTCGCTCAGATATGGCGGGCGGAGGAGATCTTTTACACTTTGTGAAATCCGCAGCTTCTGCTGATAGTAGTTCCAGGTGGGCCATACAGATGTGACCTTTTAGGAAGACAGTGTGGTGAGGTGGTTAAAAGCTCATGCTCTGGAGGCCCAAAACTTGGCTCCAAATTATGCCTCCACCCCTCACTGCCTGTGTGTCACTGGGCAAGGCTATCTGTACAACAGAGCTGCCGTGAGGCTTCCGTGAGGTCAATCCCATGCTGTCCCTGGCACATAGTAGATGCTCAATTTGTGTTAGTCACTAGCACCGGTTTCCACCGCCAAACCCTATGAGGCAGACAAGCCCGTCCCCAGGGTGCAAAAGAGGAAACCAGAGCTGGCCAGGTGGAGAGGCGTGTCTGCCGGCAGAATCAGAACTAGACATCTTCTGCCCCCAAGGCCCACCACAGCTGCCAGAAATAAGGCGGTGTTATCACCATGCCTGCCTCCACCCCCTGCCCCGGTGGAGAAGTGAAACACAAGCCCACCAGTTGTCAGAGAGAAGAGAAGAAGCCAGCTGAGTTGAGGAGTGTCCAGGGGCCCCCAAATCCTGCCAAAAGGACGGTCTCGGACAAGGTCAAGTGGAGGGCAGGGAGAGGGTGGGGGCAGTGGGAGGATAGTGTGACAAGAAGGGGACTGGTGGCTGAGCTGGCCAGTGGCAAGGGGTGAAAAGCCAATCCTGAGAATGCGGAAGGAAGCCCTTTTATCAGCGTTAACAAGAACAGAGAGGGAAGTTGTTTGCATCTGGCCAGATACCTCGGCTATGACCTCCTGTCTCTAAGAGAAGGGTCCCTGCAAGCTTTGCTTTCAAAAGTCTCTTGGGAAGAAACACATGGCCCCGATTCTTAGAAGCTGCCCTCACCCCAACTGCATAAACGTCTCAGCTGCTCTTTGACCGGCTCCGAGGGGTGGGCCTTCTGCCTGCTGTACCTTCAGGATCTCAGGAGAGTTGACATTTCCCAGGGTTTAAGCCCCTCCATTTTATAGGTGCAAGACTAAGGCTGGAACCTGGCCTCTCCGGTCGTCGCTCTGCCATTAGCCAGCTCTGGGATCCTGGTGGCTTCACTTGGCAGGCCTCAGTTTTCCCATCTGCAAAGTGGACGTGTTTAGACCACATCTTCCTTTCAGCCCTTCCTCTTCTTTTCCCTCCAGACGGTGTGGAATTAGAAGGCAAAAGTCACCCTGATCTAATGGTGTGGATTAGTTAATAACCCAGCACTGAGGTCAGCCTCTGGAAGCAATTTAAGATGGCCCCAGGGATCTGAGATTCCAAGCCCCACAGGCAAGCAGAAGTGTTCCCTCCCACACTGGGCCGCCTCCCTTCCTGAGCAATTCTGCTCCCATTCTGTGGGTGAAGCAGCTGTGCCTTCTGCAGAGTTTTGATGCCAAGCACGTTGTAGGTCTTAGACCAGGCAGGATGCTCCATCTGTACTGAGCACTTACTGAGCACGAGCCAACAGTAACCACGTCTTTCCTCCTCACAACAAGCCTAGGTGAGACACACACACTTCCTCCGTGCATTTTATATCCATGGAAGCTGAGGCCCGCAGGAGCACCTTACCCAGGTCACGTAACTGCAGGCAACAAAGCAGAGGTTCAAACCCAACCTGAGTGACTCCTTCTGCCAGAGCCATCCCATTGAAATCAACACCAGGTGATTGGGATATATGTCATTTTCTTCCTCTTTTAATTAAAAACATTTCCCCCCTTGTCAAGAACACAGATTACTTGCATTTTATTTTATTTTATTTTTTAAAATAATTTTTTATTGTTATGTTAATCACCATACATTACATCATTAGTTTTTAAAACTTTTTTTTTAAAGATTTTATTTATTTATTTGAGAGAGAGAGAGAATGAGAGACAGAGAGCACGAGAGGGAAGAGGGTCAGAGGGAGAAGCAGACTCCCTGCCGAGCAGGGAGCCCGATGCGGGACTCGATCCCGGGACTCCAGGACCATGACCTGAGCCGAAGGCAGTCGCTTAACCAACTGAGCCACCCAGGCACCCTACATCATTAGTTTTTGATGTAGTGTTCCATGATTCATTGTTTGTGCATAACACCCAGTGCTCCACGCGATTACTTGCATTTTAAAAGGGAGTGCTACCAATCAAAGCATTTCCAAATAACATAAGTTGTCTGGAATTTGATTTAAATGAATGCAGTTTTGGAGGAAATATAAACAAAGCAAATGGTGCAGGAATGGGTATTTCTCGAAGCTGCGCCTTGGGTGGGAGGTTCTTTATACTGTTCTCTCCCATTGCGAAAGTGTTTGAAAATGTCCCTGATCATTTAAAAATATAATTTACATTTAGCATGTGAAGAATAATTAATTCAGGAGAAGCGAAGTGGCCCTGGGAAAGGCCCTGTGCTGGGGGGTGGTGGTGGGGCGTCACCCCGCCCCACAGCTGAAAGCACATTAAGGGCGCCTCAAGAAGGCATTCGTTATGGCCTCCAGGTTCTGCTCTCCCTGGACCACACGGGCCCTCTCTGCATCCAAGAGAACGATCTGCCCCCAAACTGCCAGCCAAGTGGCGATGCGTGTTAGGGTTCCTGGAGCCCCACTGCGGTTTTGTGATGGAGTTTGGAACCATACGGGATTCACGTTCACCCAGTCGGGACATCTGGGGAGTCTCTTATCAACATGCCGTCAAAGGCACAGGGGCTGTATATGTCCTGGGGCACCCAGAAAATCGCGGAAGACCAGATCTCTGACTTCCACATCATGGCCAACTTGTCTGGAGCAGCCCCTCTCCACGGGCCCCCGAAGGCCTAGTACCCTCTGCCCTTGCCTTCACCCAGTGTGCCTTGGGAGCTCCATGTGTCCCTCCAGACACCCCCGAAACAAGGATATCTCCTGTTTGCAACCTTCCTCGTCTGCAATTGCTCCTTCCTCAGACAAGTGGAACTCACCTCTCTATTGGCCTTCATTCTATTATGCTGTGATCGGGCACTTATTCAATGATTGAGCACCAACTATATGCAGTGGGGTTATAGCACATAGCAAGCAGGTAGATGGAAGGGGGAATAGATAACATACACTGCATGGAACAGACTTGGTACCTAGGCTCCAAGGGCTTCTAATTTCCTAGGGGAAAAAGGCAATCATCAACTATTAATACTTTTAATCACTGAATTATAAGTCTGACAAGGGCTTTAGAGAAGTGCAGCAGCTGTGAGAGCACGTAAGGAAGAATGAGGTCTGATGGGGTGGGGGCATGCAGACGATTCAAAGTAGGCTTCTTGGAGAGAATAGTGTCTAAACTGGGATCTGGAGATTTGAGGCATTCTCTGGTCAAACAGGGAAAAGAGGTTATTCCTGGCAGAGGAAACAGCATGTGCAAAGGCCTTCTGGATTAGTGGAAGGAAGTGAAGGAATACAGCATGGACTCTGTAGTCTTAAGGAGTATGAGCAGGGAGGAGATCATAGAGCTGGATGAGAAGGAGCTAATGGCAGATAGCAAAGGAGCTTGAAGGCCAAGTTAAGGATGATGAGGTACTCATGAGGTAGTGTGTGTGTGTGTGTGTGTGTGTGTGTGTGTGTGTGTGTGTGTGTGAACATTGTACTTTTAAGCCTGAAACGATCACTCTGGTTATGGGGACTTGAATGGCTCAGAGCAGGGCAAATGTGGATGCTGCTGGGCCTGGGCTAGCAAGCTCATATGGCACATTTGTGAGAAGTCAGAGAAAAGACGTTTCAGGGAAGACACAGCCCTCTAGACCCATGCTTAGGAAATGGAACCTGGTTTGAATTTCAGCACCCGTTAACTCTGAACCCGTACCCTTGTGCAGTGAACAACGTGTACAACTGTACAATGGACTTGGATTCTGGGAAATAGAGAAACCAGAATGCTACAGAACATCTGTTGACAAATCTGCCTCCTCCACTTTCAGTCTCTTGAATTCTGAGTTCTTGAGTTCCATATTCATTTTTGTAACCCCAGTGCACCATAGGACATGGGTGTTTGCTGAATGGATTATTCTTTGGACACATTTTTTCCCTTTAGACTTTCTGTCCTCTTGTTCTTTCCTCTTTAATTCATAATGGCTTCTTTTTAATGCACACCTGTTAGGTGTTAGGAAGTGCTGTGTTAGATATTTTGCCTCTTTAGTCTTCCAAATATCTTGTCCTCTGTCCATTAGACAGCGACTGTGGCCATGGTCACACCACCAAGAAGGTGGGCAGGTAGCAGGTCATACTGTGTGTGAATCTTTCAAGTCCTAAGGGCATGGAGACGGGGTAGGGAGCAGCATCCCTTCTGGTAAATATTCGTGTGGTTGGATCTCTAAACTTTGAACCCTAGAATGTCAGAGCTGAAATGGACCATGTGGGGCCTCATATTATAGATGGGTCACTGAGACCCAGAGAAAGGCTGGAAATTGCTCGAAGTCACTGAGTAAGTCAGAACCAGAGCAGCACTGGACACCAGGTCCCCTGACAGGTTTGGAAGAAGTAGATAGATATCAGCAGTGGAGATTAGAAGAGAAAGACCAAGGGGGGAAATAGCTTTCTCGCGATGGTATCTGATGGCGATAGCTATCCGCGAGGCTGCCAGGGGTTAGCGCAGGACACCGGAGAGTCCTTGGAGACTATCTGAAGGGGAGGAGAAGGTAGAGAAAACAGGACTTCCTCAAGGAATGGGTGGGTCTCTAAACTGGAATCCATCTGGATCCAGCCTGGCAATGAATGCCTCAGACCCGAACTGCAGTTTTTGGTTCTGGGCCTGGTCAGTCTGGGGACTCTTGGCCGCGAGCCAGGGCAGCCTTCACCGCCAGCAGCAAGCCTCTGATGGCCTGCCGTGAGGGCAGAGGAGGAAGGCAGAGAGGAGGCCTGGTTCCCCTTCCCAGGGGCCTCTGCCACAGGCACCCTCCGAGGGGCCCCACTCCGGTTCTCTGTCGGTGCCTGCTCGGGGTTTTCCTGGTTCTGGGTCTGTATCATAGCTCCTCTTAGGTCACATTGCCTCGGGTCCCACTAACGTTGCCCTGAGCTGGAAAATCCCTCAGAGCCCGAGCTGCCTGTGACCATAAAGGCAGGAAACTGTGACACGGAGGCACGCAGGGTGTGAGGTTTATTCTTGGTGTGTGGTTGGGAAGGGCGGGGCTGAGCAGGGGTGGAGTGGGATGCGATAGTCAGGAGAGAAAAGAGAAATCCAGAAAGAAGGAACCCCAGAGGATCTCAGACTAGTTTTCCCTCCCAGAGTGTCACCTTCACTTCCGGCTCCCGGCATTGTCTCCCAACCTTGGGACTGCATGGAACCTCTCGGGGCACATCTCAGGATCCAGGGTGCAGCTTCTCAATTCGGGGACCCCGACCTATGGGGTCCGATTAGTAGTAGCAATGGTAGCAATGCAAGTAAGAGTTGTCGTTAATCAAACTCTTTCTAGATGCCGGGCTTTGTGTACCTAGTACAGTGCCTAACACACGGGGAGCCCTCGATAAATGGCAGCCTTGTTTTAATCCACATGTCCACCTAAGGAGTAGGTGTCCCATTTTATAGATGGGATAACTAAGGCTCAAAGAGCATAAGCCATTTTCCCACCATCACACAGCGATTCATTCCTTTGTCCGTGGACTCAACGAATAGGTATCGATCCCTCCCATGTGGTGGCCACTGTCCTAGGTGAGAGGAATAGAAATCTGGGCACAGTTCCTGTTATCAAGTTTATTTGTGTATGTCCCAGTCAAGGGTGAACAAGTAAGCAAATCAGCAAGGAAAGCAATTGTAGATGGGGATAGGAAGCAAGCAAGGCAAGGAAATATAGGTTGTGAGCATGGTGGTGTTTTAGCAAAAACGGTAAGGGAAGGCTTTTTTTCAGAGGTGCCATTTGAGCTATGGTGGGATGGGTGGGAAGGAAGATAGGAAAGGCTGTTCTCAGCAGGACAAACAGGGAGAGCCAAGGCCCTGGGGTGGGGAAGAAACCGGTGGGTTTCTAGGAGGGCCAAGGAGGGACTGAGGTGAGCAAGGAGAAGCAGGGGAGGAGGGGCGGTGGGGCAGCAGGGCCTGGGTCACAGCAGCCTTCTAGACCGCGGGAAGTGGACAGTTTTGTCAGGGGCTGTCAGTAGCAGAGGGTGGATTTTCATCCATAAATTGAGGCCTCCACGGCCAGCCCAGGCTCTGTCCTTTTGGCCGGGGCCTCAGTCCTGACTCGCCTGCGTCCCTGCGGGCCATGATCCCCTCCACTCGCAGAGGGTCACGGGCCAGGCAGAGCCACTCTCCTTTGCCCAGCTCAGAAGCCTCTCAGGCCTGCGGATTCCCCACTGAACAACAGGAACAAACTTGGGTTATCAGACAGTCAGGCCTAAGGAAGCCATTCCAACCCAAGACCCTTCCTTCCTGGCTCCTCGCATGCTTCTGCCTCTTCTCCTGCCTCCACTCACCATTCCCTCACGGTAGAGTCAGCATTGGCCTGACCTGGGTTCCAATTCTACCCTCCTCATCAGTGGGACAGTGGGCAAGTGCCTTCATCACCTCTCCAAGCCCCCCTTCCCTGCCCTGGGAAGTGGGGTAGTACCCGTGTGCTCTCATAGGGACGTGGGTGAACACAAATTAGGACAGGAGGAATATCGGCACATATTGAGAGCCTGCTCTGGGCCGAGCATATGCTCATTGCTTTACAGGCATTAACGCACTTCATCCTCGTATCAACAACATGGGAGAGCTATTGTCAGAGCCAACTCCAGGGGCGTGTGGCCCGTGCAGTCACACAAGGCCACCCCGTACTTCAAAGGGCCCCGACTTGGTTTTATACTCAGCCATCGCCATCTTGAAAGTCTTGATTTTTCATTGAGGGACCCCACATTTTCGTTTTACCCTGGGCCCTACAAATGATGCTGCTGAACCTGATTATGGTATATTCATCCAAATATTCAAGAGGTATTTATTAAGCCAGGCACAGTTGAAGACCCTGAGGAGATAGGAGTGAACAAACAGAATTCTCCACCCTCGTAGAGTTTACTTTGCATCCCCTGCCAGGTGAGAGAAAGGAAGTTCCCAGAAGGTAAGTACCTGCCCAAGGTCACAGAGTAGGAAAACGGGTGCCCAGCTTCCAACTCAGAGCTCATGACTGCAATACCAACCCTCCCCACCCCTCTCCCCGACCCCACCACCAGCACCACACCGGCCGCCCCAGCATAGGGCTGGAAAGTGTCTAATGGGATGCCAGGCAAACAAATAGCAGATACTGTTCAAAGAGCTTTAAATGTATTAACTCATTTAGTTACAACAACCCCATTTTAGAGACAAGGAGATGGAGTCTCAGAGAGTTTCGGTAACTTGCCCAGAGTCACAGTGCTGGTAAGACGCTGAAATTAAGAACCCAAGTAGACTGGCTTACAGCCACGCTCCTGACCATGCCAACACATTGCCTTTTGAAGTAATCATTCAGAAAATATGACTTTTATGATTATTTTCATCACCACTGTTTTCACTTTTGTCTCTGGAGGCCCCATGCACACATGAGGCATGACCCAAATCAATTCGTGCAGAATGAAAGGATTAACACAAGAACGAGCAGACTCATTCGACATATGCGCCACCCCCCACAGCACCCCAACCATCCCAAATCTGACACGATTTATCACCTTGACACCCAGCTTCTCTGTCTTGCCTTGAGCCGGTGATGAAATCTCTCAGTGCTCAGGATGTAGAACACAGGGTCGCGTCTTCCAGTAAACAGGCGGGGGCTTGCAGGGAGGGGGTGCCGTGGGGAGGAGTTCACAGCGATGGTTATCACTGAGTAAAAGCTTTCCTTTTCCTCCCTATGTGATGACGTGATGATGGGGCTCTTGTGGCAGAGGTTCCCTCTCCCTAAAGGCTGTCACTGTTCAGAGGGTCTCCTCTCCCATGCGTGGGCTGATTTGAGGACCGTATCTGTTGGGCAGGCTGTAAGCACCGGGTGGGTTCTAGGACTCCGGAGGTGACCCCTGCCTGGACTTGACATTATGCTCACTGATGCCTGACATCCCCTGTCATTCATTCATTATTCAGCAAGGAGTTATTGCATGCCTATGATGTGTCAGGCACTTTTCTAGGACCTCGGGAATAAAACAGACAAAAATCCCTGCCCTCGGGGGGCTAATATTCTTGCCCAAGATATTGCCACTGGAAATTCTTTTGAATGGATGACAGACGTGGGGAATTTTACCTTGTTGGGTACTGGATATTTTTTCACTCTTATAAATATTATCGAGTTTTGTCAGGACACAGTTAAGGCACTTTTTAGTTGTTTCAGGTGGGAGAGTAGATCTGGCCCCTGTTACTCCATTTTGTCCAGAATCAGTTTTTCTTTAATGAGAAAGGCTCTAGGCCTGGGAGAGGTAAGACTTGAAAGCCTGTAAGTTATTTATACCTCCATGGGAATGACGTTCTAAGATCCTTTCTGAAGCATTGTAGTAACAGGAAGTGAAGGACTGGAAGACACTAGCGTAGAATGTAGGACTCAGAAGAAAAATCCAAAAATGCTCATGGAGGGTGCGCCTGGGTGGCTCAGTTGATGAAGTGGCTGCCTTCAGCTCAGGTCATGATCCCAGGGTCCTGGGATTGAGCCCCATGTGGGGATTTCTGCTCAGCGGGGAGCCTGCTTCTCCCTCTCCCTCTGCCCCTTCCCCCCTCTCCCCTCCCCCACACCCCCCTTGCCGGCTTGTGCTCTCTCTCAAATAAATAAAATCTGTTTTAAGGATTTTATTTAAAAGATTTTACTTATTTATTTGAGAGAGAGAGAGAGACACGGAGAGCACAGAGGAAGAGTGAGAGGGAGAAGCTGACTCCCCGCTGAGCAGAGAGCCCGACATGGGACTCTATCCCAGGGTCCTGGGATCATGACCTGAGCCGAAGGCAGACACTTAACCGACTGAGCCACCCAGGTGCCCCTCAAATAAATTAAATCTTTTTAAAAAAATGCTCATGGAGCCATTATTTCATTTGACTTCATCACCATCTTGCAAGTCTGCCGCTAGGTCAAGGGCTTCTTTCCATTTTATAGATGAGGGATGAGCCTTGGATTGTTTAGATGACTGGCTCAAAGCCAGGCAGCTGGTTAAGACCCAGGGCTATGACTTCTCCCCTAGAGTTCCTTCCAACAAACCTTGGGTCAGGGGTCACCATCCAGAGAGGGAGAACAAAGGGCATCTACGGTCCCCAGCACTTGTACCGACTTTGTTAGTTCACACGCGGCTGGCCTTGCCCCTTCTGCTTCAGGTTTTTCTGAGAAACAGCCTCAGGGCCGAAGCCAGTACAGTTCCTTGTCCTGGCAGTAGCAGCTACAGGTTAGGAAGACTGAGCAATCTGACAGGAATGTAGATGCCATGAGAGCAGGGACCGCATCCGTTTTGGTGACCCCGGGGCCCCACTGCCTAGCACAGTGCCTGACCCCTAGTAGGTTGTCAAAGAATATTTGTTGGACAACAAAGCACGAAGGAAGGGATTTGGGGGTTACGCAGACAATAATGAACACCTGTCTCAGTTACTTCATCTACCAAGTAGAGCGATGATCCCTGACTTATAATGCTGCTTTTCAATTTTGTTGATGTATTTTATGCTCCATGATGGCGGGGGTTTGTGTCTGTTTTATTTAAGTACTGCTCTATCCCCAGCATCTAAAACTGTACCCACCACACAATAGTGGGTCCTTAAGAACTACGAGTTGGGTGAAGGGACAAGAGGGAAACATCTAGGTTTCAGTGAAATGTGTGCCTAATAGGTTCCAACATAGCCCTCTGGTTAAGAGCAAGGAATTTGAAGTCAGATTTGAGTTTGACCCCTGGCTCTGTCACTTATTAGCTATATGACCTCCAAAAAATCTGAACCTCAGTTTTCCCCAGGACATGTAATGAGGGGAATCATCTCTGCATGAGGTGTCCTGAGGATTAATTAAGAGAGGTTCTGTGAATAGAGTGCTTAGCATAGTACCAGGAACAAAGAAAATGCTCCAAAGTTATTTAAGAGTTCATGTGTCTAAGAGTGGGGGTGCATTTTTTAAGGGCCATTTTTCTGCAAAAGGATTTTATCCCTGAGACTCCCCCAAAAGACCCCAGAGGTTGTTCTCCTGAAAGATGAGGCTGTCTGGAAAATGAATTTCCGTCAAATCTCCTGTTGGCAACTTGGAAACCCCTTGAGCCCTCAGGGCAGCGCCCCGTCCTGCCTCGCACCAGCTCGATCCCGATGCAGCCAGATTCGCCGTGGGGGCACCAGCCTCTGCCCAGCGCCCTGGTCTGCAGCAGCCCTTTGAAACTGGGATGTGCCTTTTCTTGTCTGGTTGGCCTGGCCTCAAAGCCAATAAGCAGCGCGTTGCCACACCAGGGTGAAGTGGGTGCTGGAGAGATCACCAGGGGAGATAGTGAGTGAAATCTAGTCCCCCAGCGAAGATGGCCAGCAGATAAAGTGACCGCCCTGGGCTCTGCCATTCCCACTCTGCCTCATCCTCTCTCATCCATGGATCTAGTCCAACTCACAGGTCGGAGTCCTGGGCTTCCTGTCCTCAGCTTGTGAAGCCTGTGGGTGTCATAAGTATTTGCCAATTTTTGCCTTAGAAACGTTGGTCATTATCAAGGAAGATTGCATGGCTTTGAAAAGAACAGCCAATGAAGCTGACCTTGTTGTAGACTGCAAGGTGGGGGGCAGGGAGAGGGGGAGCCATCCAGAGGGTGATTAGACAAGCCTCTAACACGAGAGGATGAGATGACTCAGAAGATAAGGTAGGAAGGGTGCAGGCCACAGAGAACGCTCTCAATTCATGAAAGCAATTATTCTGTTGATTTAAGAAGGAGATTCCAGGGGCACCTGGGTGGCTCAGTTGGTTGAGCACCTGACTCTTGCTTTTGGCTCAGGTCATGATCTCGGGGTCCTGAGATGAGCTCCACATTGGGCGCGGCACTCAGTGCAGAGTTTGCTTATCCCTCTCCGTTCCCCCACTCGCGCTCTCTCTCACTCTCAAATAAATAAATAAATAAATAAATAAATAAATAAATAAAATCTTCCAAAAAAGAAGGAGATTCCAGACCTAAGTGTCCCTATTTCCTTGTGACATTCAGAAGTCCAGCTCATGTTTGAGGCTCATTCATACTTCACTTCTTTGGGAATCTTTCTGGAGTTTAAGTTGCTCAGGCTTCACTACTTGTCGGCGGCTTTCCTCCCCATCTGCTCTTCTCCGCTGCAAGCTCCCCTAAAACACAGGTGTATGTGTGTGTCTGTAGCTAGCTGGTGTGCTTTCACTCATTCATTCAAAAATAGGCAGTATGGGCCAATGGGAGCCAGAGGGCTCGACATCGCTCTGACAGTTGTAGCCTACCCGCTTCCAGGTAAGTGGTAATTTACCCACTTACTCTCTCAGCCTCAGCCCTCTCATCTCTAAAATGGGCATACGGTACCAACCTCATCAGGCTGGGTCACAGTCAGCTAAATGAATACCCACAAAGCGTTAGAAGAGTGCCTGGCATATAGTAAACTCTCAATAAATAAGATACACATTGTTCTTATTCTCTAGTAGCCGAGGCCAAAAGGAGAAATGTGGGATGATGAATCTGGGAGTAACTCATGTAAGCCCAGGAAAAGCAGAAGTGCAGCCAGCCCTTGGGACAACAGAAGGGCTTTCCCTTGCTCTGTCTATCTCTCTCTCTCTCTCTCTCTGTCTTTCCATCTCTCCCATCTTGTCTTTGCCTGTCAGCTTCATTCCCACAAACCGGCCCCTTCTATGGGGCAGGAAACATGGCCACCAAAGCATCCTATTTCTTTAGAGAGAAACGGAATTTTCTTCCCTAGATCCAAGACTTCTGCCCTGCCTCCAAAATCCCAGAGAAAGACCCTGATTGGTCCAGCTTGGGTCATGTGTTTATTCCCTGGATCAATCAACTATGGGGGGAGGGGGAGGGAGAGATGGAGTTGCACAGCACAGATGTGGCCACCAGGGGGCCTTTTCCCAGGTATCAGGACCCCCCTCCTGCCCCCACCATGAGGGAAACCCCCACTTCAGCCCCTGAGAATATCTGATGTTTTCTTCTTACCACACTTCACACTTTATTGTCTACTGGCCTAAACGAATGTCGTTTCCCCAAGTAGACTACAAGCTCCCTAAGAACAAAAATGATGTTGGATACTATTTTCATTCTTCTCTCTTCCCTCTCACCCTGCCGGTCACTCACAGGGTGGCAACATCAGGCACACTGCTAGTCACATGGTCATGGAATGTCCCAGATAAGGAAAGAGATGGAAGAACTAAGACACAGAGACAGCAATTTGCCCAAGGTCACACAGCTCCAACTAGACTCCAGGTCTCCTGCCCTGTGATTTTTGATAGATTTCTCTCTCTCCTAGGGTTAAGGCTCCAGCCCTCATCCCCATAAGAAAACCTCCACCTAGCCCAGTCACTTGCTGCCTCCGCGGGCTTATCTCATTTGTTCTCTCCATCTTCAAGGTGCTTATTCTTTTGATCATTTGTATAGTTGCCCTCACTGACCCCCTTTCCTCTCATTAGAGATAAAGGGATTTGTGACTCTGCCTTCCCACCAGGGTGGCTTGCTTTCTGAAGTTTGCCTCACCCCCCTCACCTTCCAGGCTTTCCCACTTGTGGCTTCCTCCGCGTGGAACGCTGTATTGGTTTGCTGGGGCTGCTGTAACAGAGGACCACAGATTAGCAGAAATTTATGTTCTCAAGTTGTGGGGGCCAGAAAGTCCAGAATCAAGGTGTCGTTGGCAGGGGTGGGTCCTTCTGAGGGCTTCGAGGGAGAATCTGCTCCTGGTCTCTCCCCCGGCCTCTGGTGAATTGCTGGCCACCTTTGGCGCTCCTTCGCTAATAGATGCGGCCCTCTGATCTCTGCCTTCGTCCTCACATGGCCTCCTCCCTGTATCATATCTGTCTCGGTGTCCACATGGCCCCTTTGTATAAGGACACCTTATTGGATGAAGGCCCATCCTAACGACCTCAAGAAAGGTTAACTTGCTTACCTCTGTAAAGACCCTGTTTCCAAATAAGGTCACACTCTGAGATATTGGGGTGTTAGAACTCCAACATCTCTTTCAGGGCAGGGGGACACAGTTCACCCCGTAACAAGCACCATTCTCACCCTCTTCCTCACTCCAACTTCCCCCAGACAGCTCCTCCTTATCTGTTCTGTCTCAGGCGAGCCTTCTCTGACACCAGGCCCTGATGCCTTCTCTTGCATACTCTTCCTTCATATTTGTCGTGGACTGTTGGTATCTGCTTATGTAATTATCTGGCAAGTACCTGTGTCCCCCCCTCAGACTCTCCACAAAGACAGGAACATGACTGTTCCGTGCACTGCTATACCCCCAAAGCCCAGAATCAGGAAAGGGTATCAGCAAATATCTGGCCTGAATGAATGGTCTAGTGAGAGAGGTTAGTCCTTGCGAATCACAAAAATGATGAGGAGGTCAGAGCCTCAGAGGCAGAGAGAAAGAATTTGCTCCATGAGCCACCAAGGGCCAAAACCCCACCTGCACACACCCTTCTCACCTTTGACTAATAATGGTCGTTGCCTCTCCCTCCCCCAGTTACACTGGAAGAATCCCTGTCAGCAGCTGTGCAAACCTCAGGGAAGCTGGAGGTGAGTCAGAAGGGACGGTAAAGTGAACAGCTCTGAAACCCAACCCCTGGCACTGAGCTGGGGGTGGGGGCAGGTTCATGGAAGGTAACGGTGCTTGTTTTAAGATTCTGGGGGCCCTCGGCAGCAGCATCTTTGGGAAAGCATTCTAGTTGGTAAGAGGCCAAGAATGCCCCAAACTCCAGGTCCCTGGGGGGGCTGTGCCACCACGACCTGCAGAGGGTGGCAGGATGGACTTCGCTGTGTACACCCCTTCCCCAGCAGCCATTCTGGGCTCACCTGTGTAGGAGATGCAGATACAATCTTGGTGGCCTCCACGTTCTCTCATTCTCTCGTGTAGGGGAAGGACACCTTCATCCTGCTCCATTGAAGCAACTCAACCTACCCCCAGCATAAGAATTCCAGCTCCCATGCTTCCCAGGACCCCCTGGGAGCATGCCCTAGGCAGTAGAATCCCAAAGGGAAAAAAGAAGCCCTCCCAAAACCCAGCCCAGGACCACGGCCAAGCTGGAAAAAATGACTTGCCGGCCAGTCACCACGTTTTTCCCCAGTGAAAGGCTGACTCATTGCAACAGGCCTGGGCTGGCTCAGACTCGAGCCGGTGGCTGGGAACATGCCTGGACAGTGAGCGCCTTGTCTGAAGGGCTGGTCCATGGGAATCCACGGGTCAGGGGAGACCAGGCCACTGCCCGGGAAACACCCGAATGCGGCCTCAGGAGCCCCTAGGGAAGCAGGGTGGGGGGTCCCTCCTCACAGCCCCTCCTAAACTCTTGGAGGGTGGCATAGTATGTCCGCGCTGGGGAAGGTCTGGAGAGGTCCTAAGACCCCAGGGAGAATTAAGTCCTAATATTCTGAGGCATAAATGTCATGGTGCTCCCTCCCCATAAGAAATTCAAACAGAAAACAACACTAAACAAAATACATGTAGAAAAACCCAATAAGGTCTTGATTGGCTTCATGAGATTCTCTCAATGGTTTTTTCGGAAATATCAAAAAGAAATTATTTTCCAGTGTTGGGGGGCCATGGGAGGGAGCCAGGGCTGCTTTCCCAGGTCCCTTAGTGCACCTGCCTTTTGGGTAATTCGGCACCAGGCACAGAGTGCAGCTTGTCTCTGGTGGATGCCCCAGAACCTCTTCACTCCTCAGGACATCGTCCATGTTGTCATCCAAGGCTCTTTGGCAAGGACTTTTGAGTCATATGTTGGCTTAAATCCTGGCTGTGCCATCTGCCTGCCATGTGACCTTGGGTAAGTCATTTGATCTCACTGAGTCTCAATTTCTGTACATGCAAAATGGAAATTACACAACATAGTGCCTAGTACAGTACTTAGCACAGAGTCTGGGGTATATGCTAGATGTCTCCCAGCTTCTCCCTTTGTCCCCTACAAAGCTTCTCTCAGGAAAGAATGTCATCAGTCATTTGCACTTTAATGTGAATAAGCTCCTATCAGTGCCCTTCGTTCTTTCCATATATTTATTCCACAAATGCTTGGGCACCTGCCATCTGCCCGATTTGGGCCAGGTGCTATTTAATCTACGTACAGATCTTTCTTTTCATCCTCACAACGGTTTCTACAAGATCACTAATATCCCCATTTAGTGGTGGAGGAGACTGAGTTTCAGGAAGGTGAAAGAATGTTCACCAAGTCACCCAGAGGAGCCTGGGTTCACTTGTTCATGCAGGAAACATTGGCTGAATTTTTGCTCTCTTTTAGGAGAGGTGCTAGGGACACAGCAGTGTAGGAGGTGGACCCCTATCTTAAGACTCTAGACTGGCCACTGTGTGTATTTGTACCTTTTGTCATAGCTCTAATTGTGAAAGTCCCGTTAAAAGCTTGTGCACGTGGGCAGGGAGAGCCTCTCCCTTCCTTGCAGTTGACTGTCCGAGGGAGTTGCCTTCTTCCTACTGTGCAGAGCTGATCCTACCCAAGGCTGAGCTGACAAGCCAAAAAAACCTCCTGCCTTTCCTTTCCACATCATTCTGGGGCTCTACTGAGTGCAGATTTCCAAGACTACCTCAGAAGAATTCCATTATTCCATTCTTGTCCTTTTTTTTTCTTTTGCACTTCATGATATATATTACAGAAACGACACATGTTCATTATTTAAAAAAAAGAAAAAAGAAAATACAGAAAAGCAAAAATTCTCAAAGTAATAATCACTGTAAGTCCTGCTAAGATGGTTAAAATTTTGTTATACTGTCTGCCAGACCTTTCTCTTATGCAATTCCTTTTTTTTTTTTAAGATTTTATTTATTTATTTGACAGAGAGAGACACAGCGAGAGAGGGAACACATGCAGGGGGAGGGGGGGAGGGAGAAGCAGGCTTCCCACGGAGCAGGGAGCCTGATGCAGGGCTCAATCCCAGGACCCTGGGATCATGACCTGAGCCAAAGGCAGACGCTTAACTGACTGAGCCACCCAGGCGCCCCTCTCTTATGCAATTCTAATACAATTAATAATGATAAGAATAATGGTGATTTTCACTAACCCCAACACAGAACTTCCTCTGGGCCAGATACTGTTCTAAGCATCTCAGACAATTAATTAATCCTTAGAGCAACTCAGTGAGCCGATTATTATTGCCCTCATTTTACAGGAGTGGAAACTGAGGAAGAGAAAGAGAAAACTTAAAAGTATAGATGCTATTCTTTATTTTAAAAATTGGATCATTCTGAAGATACTGTTTTGTGACCTACTTTTCCCCCCTTAACAAGAAATAAATAATAATTAATATACTTTCCCCACATACTTTTTCATGACTATGTAGTATTCCAGCATTTACACATACCATAAATTACTCACTCAACCAGTCTTCTGTAGGTCATTTTTCTAATTGTTATTATTTTTTTTTTACTATGACACACAGATGTTCATCCTTGTAGCTAAATCTTTGAAAACCTGATTCACAACTCCCTTAGAATAACTCCTAAAAGTAGAATCTCTTGGTCTGAAGATGTACACGTTCCAAGGCTTGCAACATCTCTTGCAAACTACTTCCCAGACAGGCAACTCTGCTGGGTTGCTAAAGGAATACGAACTGTCACAGCCCCATGGACGACAGCTTTGGTAATACCCATCATAATGACAGATGCTCATGCTACGGACCCAGCAATCCCACTTCTGGGAGTTTACCCCAAAAGTCTTGTTGTACACATGCAAAATGATGCATCTATAAAATTAGTCATTGCAGCCCTGTTGATAATTGCCCAAGATCAGAAATAACCCAAATGTCCATCATAAGGAACTGGTCAAATAAATGATAGTAGATACAATAATATACTATACAGTTGTGAAAAAGAATTAAAAGCCTTTCTATGTATTCATGGGGATAGCTGCCAAGATATAGTAATTGAAAAATAAGTGCAGAATGGTGTACATAGCATGTTATTTTTGTATGAGAAAAGACTACAAATGATAGTGAACATTCCTATTTGCACGCATAAATATAAATAAGCTCTAAAATAAGTTAAAACAGTGCCTAGCGGCCTACTCATGGTGACTTTTGTGAGGAGAGGGACTGGATGAAAGAGGATGAATCGGGACAGGAGAAAATTTTTTTTCACTGATCGTTTCCGTGCTTTTAGATTTTGAAACTATTCTGTACTTGTTCTCAGAAAATTAGTCTTTAAAAATTGCCTTCCAGGAGACAGCAAGTGAAATGTGTGCATTTTTGGTAACCATGAACTTCTGGTGACTGTACAGTTTGAAATACTATTTTTTAATCAAATTTTATAAAAAAATAAAAATAAACAAAAATTGGCTTCCAGTATCGTTAAATTGTCTTAGGTGTGATAATGCTATTGTAATTTTTAAAGATTGCTTACCTTTTAGAGGTATATATTAAAATATTTATAAATGAAACTATATGGTGTCCAGATTTGCTTCTAAATAATATACGAGCAGGGGAGGCAGATCAGTACATATATTATAGATGAAACTGAGCATGAGTTGATGATTATTAAACCCAAGCAACTGGTACAAAGAGGGTTTATTATGCTACGCTGGGTATTTTTTCTTTTTTTTAACACAGAGAGACAGCGAGAGAGGGAACACAAGCAGGGAGAGTGGGAGAGGGAGAAGTAGGCTTCTCGCTGAGCAGGGAGCCCGATGCGGGGCTCGATCCCAGGACCCTGGGATCATGACCTGAGCCCAAAGGCAGCCGCTTGAGCCCCCCAGCCATCCCCAAATTAAAACCATTTTAAAGTGAACAATTCGGAGGCACTGAGCACATTCATAAACTTATGCAACTACCACCTCTATCTGGTTCTAAAATAGTTCCATCACTTCAAACTGAAACCACTGTACCCATTCAGTACTTTTCCCCCATTTCTTCCTCCCTCCAGCCCCTGGAGACCACAAATCTGTGTTCGGTCAATGTGTTATTCTCAAGATTTCATATAAATGGAATCATCCACTATGCAACTTTTTGTGTCGGGCTTCTTTCACTGAGTATAATGTTTTCAAGATTCATCCATACTGTAAAATATATCAGCACTCCATTGCTTTTTAGTCTAATATCTATATGTGTCTGTGTATATATACACATGGCACGTTTTGTGTATCCAGTCGTCCATCGATGAACGCTTGAGCTGTTTCCATATTTTGGCTATTGTGAATATGCATGCTTGTGTACTTGCTGGAGTACTTGCTTTCAACTCTTCAGGGTATATACACCTAGGTGTGGGATTGCAGGGTTCTATGGTAATTCTATATTTAGCTTTTTGAGGAGCCACTTAAGTGTTCCCAAGCAGCTGGACCATTCTACATTCCCACTGGCAACGTATGAAGATTCCAATTTCTCCATATCCTCGACAACACTTGTTATTTTCCGTTTTGTTTTTTCTTCATTACAGCCGTCCTAGTGGGTGTGAAGTGATATCTCACTGTGGTTTTGATTTGCATTTCCCTGATGACTAATGATGTTGAGCATCTTTTCATGTGCTTCTTGGCCATTTGTCTATCTTCTTTAGAGGAATGTCTATTCGAGTCCTCTGCCTATTTTTAAATTGGGTCATTTTTCTTTTTGTTGTTTCTGTCTACTTTTATATATGTTTTAAATTCTCCATAGTAAGAAGAAGACACAAAAATATTAGATATTGTATTTAAAACTTTAAGAAACACTTTTTTTTTTTATTTTCTGGAGAGTACTTTTCCCTCCTCCTCCCACCCCTCCACTTGAATTCCCCAGAGACCCTTGCATAATCCCAATCTCCATGTGCCATTCATAACGCGACTTCAAAAAAAGCATTTGCCCTTCAAACAAATAAATAAGCATGTTTCTTCCCTTTCTCCTTCTCAAAGGTGGGTGGGAGACACAGAGAGCAGGGCTGAGACTTTGGAGGAACAGACGCTGGCTGTCCCCATCACTTTGGCCTCAGTCTGAGGCTGACCCCACTACCTACCAGCCTGGTGATTCATTCCCTGATGTCCCACCTCAGTGTCTTTACTAAGATTCCTCCGGGAAGGGAGGGTCCCATCTATACCAGAAGAAACCTGGGCCCCAGTCCAGCCACATCACAAGACTGGATGGCCCAGCCTCGAGACAAGCATGTCAGTGGCTTCCATAGCCAATGGGAGAGGCTTCGCCCGGCTCATGTTCCGCTGTGGTAGTTGGGCCAAACAGATGGCTTGGGATAAACAGGGGGGTGGTGCTGGGTTGAGGGGGTGGAGGTGGCTTTGAGTGGCCTCAGCCTTCCTCAGGATCCTAGAGAAAGAGGCAGGGAATGTGAAGGCCATGCCTGAGGAAGGGGCTATAGTTTGGTGCCTTCCAAATGTGTGTGGGATGTTTTTAGCAGTAGAACTCTTGTTCAAACAAATCATTACAAGACATAAGACAGAGGAAAAAGGAAAAAGGAAGCTGCTCCAGTTGAAGAAGCAGTGAGAAGCCCAGAGCCTCCCCACCCTCCATGCCACGTGGCACCTCTGGGAATTCTGGGTCTCAGAAGAACACGCCGATCCTGTTAACACAGAGTCGTTATATGAGAGTGCTTGGGAACTCAACACATTCTGTCTCTTTGGGCCTTGCATTGGGCTCTAGAGGACTGAGCAAGGCAAGCTCCCACCTGAGATACTCAGCCCATGCCCCCAAGCAAAATGGCTTCTTGCTTACCCCTCATCAGCCAAGGGCTGGGGACATGGACCAGGGTTCGGGTGGGCTGAAGGAAGCTGAGAGAGACAGCAGCTACAGTGGCCAGATCTCTGAGCCTGCCAGGTTCCCTTCCAGCAAGAGAGCATGGAACTCAGTGTCTGCCTCCCTCTGTCCCTCCCTCCCTCCCTCCAGCAGAGTTGCTTTGACCTGAGTGGTCCACATGCAGCTCCTCCCTCAGGCCCCTTTACCTGTCCCTCTCCTAACCTGAAGAGAGATGTGAGTACCCCTAGTCCCACCCCAGAAAATATGACATAGAATTTCCTCAAACCCAGATTCTGGTTCTCAGCACAGTCAGTCTCTAGGGCCTCCCCATGTGACCCCAAATGCCTGTGGGGTTAGTTCTTTAATTAGAGAATGGGCCCATTTTTTGCTGCAGGATGGTGTGTGGGGGCATTTGTAAGGCAGCAAAGAGGTGGGCAAATAACTTTACTCTGAGTGTCAGTTATCTCATTTGCCCACTGGGGAGCATAGTACCTACTCCATAGGGCTATTTTGAGAATTAAATGAGCTCATGCATGTCCAAGCCCAACAGCAGCTCGGTTTAGAAGCAGTTCCATACCAGAGAAAGGGCATGACGCTGTCTTTAAATGATGTGTCACCTCAGATGAAGCATTTCCTCTCTCTGAGCTCCAGTTGTATCATCTGTAAAATGGGCATATTAATATCTGTTATCTATCACAGTTGCTAGAGGAAATAGAGATAATTCACACAAAGTGCTTAATAAAGTGCATGGCACAGGGAAAGTACTCAAAATATGGTAGTAACACCTGTAATTATTACCACTTTTACTTTTATTATTATTACTATCATTTAACTAGAAGGGCAATGTGATTTCATAGCTAAGCACATAGACTCTGGAGCCAAACTGCCTAGGTTTGAATTCACTTCACCACTAGAGCTGTGTGACCTTATGTAAGTTACTTAACCTCTCTGTGCCTATGTTTTTTAAAACCATATATAAGGGGATTAATAATTATATCTATCTCATGGAGTTGCTGCAAGAATTAAATTATTGTATGGGAGCGCTTTGAAGAGTGCCTGGCAAATTGTAAGTGCCTCAAATGGGTTTGTTGTTAACAGTAGTGGTAGTTCTGTTGCGATGATGATGATGATTATTATTATTATCATCATTATTATTAACAACCGAACTCTGAAAGCATTCACCTTGGATCCCATTAAGGAGAGCCACAGTGCAACATATTCACCAACCCACTAATGGTTTAGCAACTCGGAAGCTGTGTGACTTTGGGCAAATTACCTCCCCTCTCTGAGCCCGCTTTTATTTCTCTCCAAAACGCGAGTTATACTACTACCCATAATGGTGCTTCTAGCTTGTTAGCCTTCATTAACGAGCGATGACCCGTGGGAAGCTTCTAGCTTGTAGTTAATTAGGCCCTTGTCCCAATGCCCTGCCTAAATCCAGCTCCCTACCCCACCCCTGCGGGAGAGCGCCTGGATTCCTTCCTGCTGGGCGCGAGGGGTGGGGGTGCGGGGCGGGGGCTGCCCGGCGCCCGCTGCCAGGCCCTATTCTGGGGGCCGAGCGATCCCGTGGCCGTGCCAAGCTTCCCCGGGGATCAGGTTTCTGCTGACGCGGTGCCAGGCACGTCTGCTTCCAGGAACCGGCAGCCGCATTTAGCCGCGGGCCGCACATGAAAGGGCTGCAGTCGGAAACGTGACGTTGTGTCAACAGGCGAGGCAGGTCAGCGCTGGGTGAGACCATCCCGGCAGGCCCGGAGGGTCACGCCCTGTCTGAAGGCGGCCGGATCCCCAGCCTCGGCTCCCCTGCCTCAAAGCCAGCACTTCACCCCCTCACACTCACACCCCTTTTAAACAGAGGTCCTCTTTGTCCCAAATGGGCGAAGGGCTGGGGTGCAAGCCCCTCCTCGCATCTCCCTGGGAGCCACTTGGAACCTGCTGCAAGTGGGCTAAGAAGAAAAGGCAAGGGCAAAGGGGGCAGCGGCTCCCTTGAGGGGTGTGTGACCCCGCAGACCCCAGGAGGGCGACTCTGGGTCCGCTGTTAGGTGTCTGAACGCTCACATGTTTTTTTTGGTTCAGGTTGCTCCAACCACTTCCTTCAGTCTCCACGGCAACTCCTTGAGTTATGGCCCAGGAAAGAGAGAGGGGCATGCAAAAGGCGTTTGGTCCTGATTTCAACCCCATGCTCCATCCCCGGGAGCAACTGACTTGTTTAGGTTTTTACCAAAAAAGCCTAGCCAGAAAAGCCTAGCCATTCACGGAGGCATTTCAAGGGACTTAGTGGGCAGGAGACCTGGAGGTCCTAAAGAGCTGGGAGGAGGGACTTCCAGAATTTGCCATCTGCCTGCGACAGGACTTGTGACAGGGCTCAGAATCCTTATTTTACCTAGTCAAGACCAGGTGTGGAAGGGAGATGACAGGCCATCGGTTCATCTCCAGACTCCTGGTGCAGGGCTCCCCGTCCATGATTCCATGCTGCCCCTGGGCATCACTGTGTCTTTGACAGCATGCGTTCTGCATCTCACACACCCAGGCAATGCTCACTCTCACCTGCTGGCTCATCAGGGGACAGGGAAGGCGACGTTGGAAGCAAACTCATGATGGGCAGGTGGCGCCTTTGCCTGGCTGAGAACTCCCTGGGGGCAGGTTCCCTGCTTAGGCTCCAGATGACCAGAGGGTTCTGGAAGACTCAAGATACTTGGGAGATCTGAAGCATGGCAAGCCAGGCACTGGCCATCAGGACATCCCTGACAGGGAGAAGGAGAGAGGCAAAAATCCTCGACTGGGTCAGGTCATTTCCCACTTCTTTTCACATGGATTTTTTTTTTTCATAAGAGCACTTGACTAAGGAACACCAATATTCATTCACGCACAAACACACCCAACGAGAGGAAGTCCAGGAAGGATGTAGAAAATAATTATGGAATGTTGCCTTCAGCAGCAATAAGACAGGATATGGCAAATCCATTAGACTTTGCTAGACTCAAAAAAGTTAGACTGGCTTGGCAGAGGTGCTGTCCCCAGCACCAATTATTGCATAATAATCCATTAAATCTTTTCTCCATGTGCCTACCGTTCCAGCAAGCTCCCCAGACCCTACAGCCTAACAATTCCATAATTTGATTTTCTGTCAAGTTCTAAGGACCATGGCAAAAGCAGGCCAGGGCGGGGTGGGGGGGTAGCGGGGGACGATGTACTTTTTGCCTAACTCTGGAAGGAGGCGCAGGGTGACCATGAACCTTTAGCAAGTGTTAGTTAAAAAAAGAAATTAAACAAATATTTACCTACAAAATTGACCAAGTTTATTCTGTCTGACTGAATACAAGGCGCATAAAAAGCTGAATGAAGTGTTGCCAAGATTAACTAGTTGTCTCCAGCCAAGAAGGGGAGAGCAGGAGACAGCCGTATCACACGACTGGGGTATTTTTTAAAAAATGCAAAAGACCACCTTTCTCTTCCACAGGAAAAGGATTATTTTATTAAGTATTTAAAACAACTACTTAACATTGACTCATAGATAAAAATATTTACAATTTCACACCTTCAGGAAGGCTCCAAAATATAAACACTGTACCTCTCCCTAGAGAAAAAAATTCTTCTCTTCAAAAACAGGAATACATTCATTTTTCTCACTTTGTGGATCAAGTAATTATACAAATAAACATCTGAAACATTTCCTGTTTAATATACTTATATAATATATATTTATAACAGTTTTACAAATAAAGGCAATGACTTTATACCAAAATAAAAACAGGAAAAGAAAAAGTTAAAACACCATCGGCGATCAAGCATAGTGCATTTTGAGAAAAGCTGGTGCAGGGCTAGCTGGACAAGTCAGAAAACAAGTACTCTGGACCAAAAATAAAACTTCTTTGAAGGAGACAGAATCCTTTTTAGCAATAAGGACACTCCCTATGCCGTCGGGCGAGGGGCATTAGCCTGCAGAAAGGATCTTGCTGTGCCAAGAGCTGGTTAGGCCTGTAAGCTAAGCTTGGTTAAAAAGGAGTTTTAGGATAGAACTGAAAACCGAGTCTAGCTCTGCTTGTTGAAGGTAGCAATTTGTTACTTGGCTTTACGCATTCTGGAACTTAGGCACCTGCATCTCTCAGACCCTGCTTTGGTTCCCGGGACAGCAAGATTGTTTTCTAGGTGAGACTTAGAAACAGGTGCCATAGGGCCCAAGGATGTCTCCCTCATTCCTGGCAGCTCAGCTTTACCAGGGGGCCCTTTTCAGTTCCTTATTAAGCTAATCACTAGGAAAGCCTGAGTAGGGAACTACATTCTCTTTATTCATCGGAGGCAGGGGGTGGGGAGCAGACCTGTAGAAATCTCCCCAAACCGCTACCATGCTATGCCAGTGTCTGCTACCTCACCACTTAGCAGAAAGTTCAGTGTGGCTGCCCTCTCCCCGTGTGGTGAGTCATGGCAACAATAAAAGAGAGAAGGGTGGGGTCATAAGAGCTGGCTGGGAACAGCGCTCTGGAAAGCCCTCTTTTGAAAGTACCTTTTTCTCAAAGCCACAGACCCGGCTCCCAAAATGAAGACTGACTCACAGACCAAGACTTTGAAGCTTTTGAAAATCCATCTGATTTGTCTGTATCTGAGGGGGCTATTCTCTGGGTGGGGGAAAGCCCAGAGATCTGCTACAATCCCCCCTAAATCTCCTGATGTCAGGCAATCCTTCATATCTTCCCTACGCCAGAAGGAGCTTTCATGTCCTATACCAACACACGATGTGCGTGTGCGTGCACACACACGCACCCCAAATCTTCTCTCCGTGCCTCAGATGATCTCAGCGTACACAACTAGAGCAATCTTGCTGCAGTCACACTTTCTTTTTTTGGGGGGGACGGGAGTAGGGAGGAAGGAAAGCAGAGCAGCAGGGTCCCCTAGTCTTTGGTTTCTAAGTTTAAAGGGGGGATCTGCTTCAAGGCTTGGAGCAGGGCAGAAGAGTCGATGGCCGGATGTGCTGGCAAGGGAGAAGGGAGTCTCTGGGGCATGAGCAAGGGGGCTGAGATCTTGTCTGGGTTCATGAAGCTGGTGAGGGCTGCTGCAGAGGCGTTGAGGCCCGGGTATAACACGGGGACAGAGGTGGGATACCAGCACTTCTCCAGCATGGGCAAGTAGGCAGTTGCTGACGGCGGGATCAGATAGAAGGGCAGACAGAAGGGAGGCTGGTGTGGGTGTGGGCCCAAGAACGGGGAGCTGATCAGGTCACTGCCAGTGAAGTGGCCTTCATCATCGGAGAGCTGCATTCTGCTCTTTTTTGTTGGGGGTTCTTCCGATTCTTGCTTAATAACACCGATCCTTTCTCCCATGGTGAACCTGCGTCCATGATCGCTTTTGAAATACTGCTGCTCACCACGCAAGTCACCCTTCTCGGATTCTCCTCCATAGCCACTGTCTGTGTCCGTGTCACTGCCACTCTGCTCCCCGCTTGAGTGTGCGAAAGTCCGCTGGATGACCGGCACACAGTTTTTCCCAGGGCCTTCAGAGCCTTTGGCCAGGGAGCTGGGTTTCTCCTTGAAGTCCGTGGCTTTGGGAGCTGGGTCTGACGGTTTCCTGGAGGTACCTCCCTGCAGCAGCTCTGAGACCACACGGTGAAGGTGGGTGACTAGCTGCGAAGACTTCAGGTCCCGGGTGTTCTCATGCTTGGCCAGGTACTGAAGCACCTCCCGGGCACACGTCTGGAAACCTGAGCAGAACATCTCTTGACCTGCTTCAACATTTCTCCCCGACAGCTCACCTGGATCGACACAGATCCAAAGGAAGACATTTCAGAAGGCCCTGTGGTTCACCTGGATACCTACACCTCAAAAACTGGGAGCTTTCCTTTCTGTTATTAGCATTCACTGATTTGTGTTCCTAACTCCAAAAGTAATATGATCAGAAAAAATTGGGGTTATACTGAAAAGTACAAATAATAGAACAAAAATAATCCATTATCCTACCAGAGGTAAAATATGAGTTGTAATGGTTGCATAACATCCCATCACAGAAACAGAACATAATTAATAGAGATGGGACTATTTTCCCTCTTGTTGAATCGATAGCTTGTTCCTGAGTTTTCATTATACATGACACAGCAATGAACATTCTATGTTTTTAACTAGAGTCGATTTATAGAACATCAGTCTTACCAGAGCAAGACTGGACAGAGACCATAGAATGCAATAAAGAATGAGGATACGATGTTACCCAAGTAAGCTTATTTTCAATTAAAAAGTTGCAGTTGTGCTGCAATCTTTAAATTTCAAAGCTATTTCTAAGCCTTTTCCATGTATTCTATCCACAAGTCCTGAGAAATCAGGTATGATCATCTTCCTATTTTCAATGAAGAAACTGGCAGAAGCACCTGCTAGGTTTTTGTGATTCTCATCATACTAGTCTTGGAAAGAAGGGCGAAAGAATGGAATAAGGGAGTGGGTAGAAGAATTTCTTCCCGGACTGTACAGTATTATTTGGAAGGGGTGAAACTAGAAGGTTACAAGGTGACTGTGATTCTCTGGAAGTTGGTAGAAACTAATGATGAAACTTCAGCGGTTTCATTAGATTGTGCAATTCACCAAGATACCTAGTGGCTATTCAGGGAACCACATGAAATGCAGGAAAAGCTCCTGCTGTCATCCTGCCAGGATCATACCACACACAGAGTGATAAGGAAGTAGAGAAACAGGAAAACACTGGGGCATACCCATGATTTATTCTCCAATGAAAGAGGACTAAGAAGACCAACTGTAAAACACCCACGATACAAATTATAGGTGCCTTGGCATTTTAAACAGGAGGGGGAAAATGTCCCAGAACCCAGAAACCCTTAAACCAAAATGCCACGGAAATATTTTACCACTTGACTAATACGTATTCATGCCAGGTGGCACGCAGCAGCATTCCAAATGAAAAGTCTGACCTTTTAGGAAAGATAAAATGACATCTCCCCCAATGAATGTGCATAAGCAATTTCTTGTAGGAATGTTCCTTATACCAGATGTTGAGCCCTCAGGCTATTTGTGCTACAACTCTTAGGTGATGATAACCAGACTCGGGCACTCACCAGCTTGTAAACCGCTCTGCAGGGCAATGATTTTCTGCTGCTGCTGGTCAATTAGGTTTGTTAGTGCTTTCACATGCTTCAAGGTAAGTTCCAGAACCACTGCTTTTTCCAAGTGACCCAAAGTCTGGAATAAAAAGAGGCTTAGTCAACAGTGAGCTCAGAGAAGTCCCACCTCTGGGACACTTATTAGCAATGGGAAATATCTCTAAAGGAAAAAAAAAAATGAAATAGCCTTTCCTGGTTGACTACATTTAGTTTTAAGTTTGGAGATGATGTTTTTAAAAAGTGTGTGTTTGTATACATACATGCACACACTTCTGATTAAAGAATAAAAAATGAGTGTCTCTTATCTTTGAAGGCATTTGGGAAGAGGCAGCTACATCAGGAGAAAGCTCTGACAGATAAATTTCTCCAGCAGCCGCAGCTGACCTTAACTCAGGGGAATCCAGAGATAACATTTCTCTGCAGTGGTGTCAACCTGAGGAGGGACTTCTACTGTGTCTGGCAGCCAAGAGGCTTCCCCTAGCTTCTTTCCTGACGCCCTTTCATAACTTTCAGCTCATCCAGGCTTTTTACTTCCTCCTCAAATACTATTTTTTTTTTCGCTTCCCCAACCAAAGGCTGCCAAAGCCAGTAAGCTGTTGGCTACCGCCAAGAAAGGACAGAACATAAATATCACGCACCCAAACAAGCCCTCTTTATTTTTAAAAAGGGGGAGGGCCAGAGAAAGAGGGTAAATAAAATCTGCGTGTTCCTTGGTTTACCCAAGTCAGCAAAACTAAAGAACCCTGAAAATCACCAGAAAGGAAAGGCTTAAACTCTTGAAAACGAAGGCTAGTTGTTGTTGCAGCCAACTTGGAGAAGTCCAAGCGGTTCTCACCTCATCTGCATGAGGCTGCCAGAAAAATCCCAGGGCTGGGGAAGGGTACCCCAAAACTGCCACCCGCAAGCAAGCTCTTGAGCCGCGCATCTGGTCTGCAGTTCCGCGTGGGACCTGCAGGCGGCGAATGACCCCGCCCGCTCTCTGGGCAGAAGAGCTGGCTTGGAGAGGGGCCAGATTCTCACTTACTGTAAGTTTGAGATGTTCGGGTAGGAGATCCTTCAGCTGGGCGATGCACTCGTTAATCCGGTCACGTCTCTTTTTCTCGATGAGCCGGTGCGGCAGTTTGTAGGTCTCCTGCAAGGCGCACGGGAAGGCGGTGGGCACCAGAGGAAGCGGGTGAGAAGCCCCTCTCCTCCCCCACCCCGTGGCGCGGTTAAGAGTTGGGGCCGCGGAGTCACACCCAGAACCACTTTCTGCCCCTTCTAGTCCAAGCCATTTCATAGAAGCACCAAGCCCACACCTTGCATAGCCCAGCCAAGCTCAAAGTGAGAAAACTTTTCTTGGAAACAGCGCGCGCCAGGGTCTGGGGTCCCGAGGGGCGCGGTGGTCTTACCTTGCTATCCTCGCTCCGCTTTATTCCCCGCCTCGATTTGTACACTTGGTACATGTGGGCAAAATCCATCCTGCAGGGAGAGGGGCCAGGGAGGGTCGTGACTTCGCGTGCGCATAGACTGCAGGAGCCCTGGTAAAAGCCCCCCGGATGCGGCCAGAGCTGCTCCGAGTCGAGAGCCGCGCAGAACGCAGGGCTGGAGCCGAGGCTTGAAGGGGCCGGGGAGTGCCAACTTACCCAGGTAGGTCTCCGGGCTCCAGTCCTGGAGCTTTGGGCAGGCAGGCGGGGGGCGGTTGCGCGCTGGGGATCCGCTCCATGGCGCGGCGAGCCGGGGCCACTGTGCACTCCTGTCTGCGGTAGCGGAACGTCGGGGTGAGGACTGTCCTGCAAGGGGCTTCCAGGGGCCGGGGGGTGTCTCCGCAAGGGTTCCTCTGGGTCTGAGCTCCCTGAAATCCGCTTGGGCTGCCGGGCGCTGCGGCTTTGAGGTGCTGCTTCAGTTGGGGGCGTGCATGGTGTCCCCGCGGCCTCTGGCTCCGGCTCTGCGCACAGACTGGCGGTGTGTGCTCCCTGCGCCGTCTGCGCGATGCGAGCCAAGTGAATGAGAAGTGGGGCGGGCGGGGAGGCGGGAGGGAGCTCGGAGCGGGGGGGGGGCCGGCTAGGGTGGCGGGGGGTGGGGGGGTGCGAGCTGAGGAGTAATGGAGAGGCTGCGGGCTGGGTTAAATGGGAGCGAGTGGGTGGGTTTGAGCTACGTGTTCTACCCTGTGACTCCAGGCACGTCTGGCCGCTGCCAGGGAGGGAAGGAGCGACCTGCCCGCCCTCCCCCGGCTTCATCACATGAGTCTCACGTGTTGGACAACGCTCCCGCGACTGCGAGGGAGCCCCCACCCCCAGCCCTGGCCCCCAGGTGTCTGCGGCTGCGGCTGCCTTTCCCCGAAGAGGGGGTGGCAGCACGGCCTGGGTCCTGCCCAACCGGGTGGGGGGCGCGGAAGCTGGAAGGGGCCGGGGAGCCGCTGGGGCCGGGTGGGGGGGGCTGGTAACGTGGGCGAACCTGCCCCAGGGAAATGAAGTAAGTTCCCGTCTCCTGGGAGGGAACGGGGGAGGACGGATCCGCCCGCGTCTGACTCAAGCCGGGAGAGGAATATCCCCTCGCTCGCTCCAGCCCAACCCTCTTCCTCCTCCCCCGCCCGGCCGGCTCCGAGGAACCGGCGCGCAGCGGAGGGAGTCGCCCGGCCCCCCTGCCCTCCCCAGAGGCTGGTGTTTCTTTCCGTCCCGGCTTCCCCGCCCCCACCCCTCAGCCGGGCGTCCAGGAATTGCCCGCCGTGGGGAGGGGCCGAGGGGCGGGGCGGATGTCACCCCATGGGAAGCGGGCTGGCAGCCAAGCGCAGGGGCAGCCGAGGCCGCTGCCGAGCACGCTGCGCGCACCTGACCGCGGAGCGTGTGCGCCACGGCCCCCTCGCTCCCCGGGAGCTCCGCTCCTGGGTACAGCCTGCGGGCCGGCGGGCACCCTCTTGCGCATCCCCCGGGTGTCCCAGTGCCCACTTCCACCCCACTTCGGCTAGTCCGGCACAGAAAGATACCGGGCGCGGTGCCCTGCGTTCCCTCCCTCCCCTGCCCCCTCCGGAGCAGAGGCTCCCGGGTCGCCTCCCCTCCGGCTGCAACGTTACACAACTGCGGTGGCGACGCCTGCCCTGCAGCAGCACGGGGCGTGACGCTTCACGTGGCCAGAGCCCGGGCCACAGGGCCGCCGCCTGCGAGTCCCTCTGCGTCGCCCGTGGGACCCAGACCCCGGGGACGCGGTGTGCCCGCCGGGGTGGGCCATCTCCCTGCCTGCCAGGAACTTGGGCGGCGCTGTTGGCGGTCTGCACCCGGAGCGGGAGGGAAGAGAGAGACTAGAAAAAACTGTGTGTCCATCACATTGACATCTTAGCATTCATTCAGTCGATACACATTTGTTGAGGCCCCTCCTGTGTGCCGGGCGTTGTGACCGTTGCTAGAGATACTGTGGGGAATCAGACAGATTATGCCCTTGAATTTACAGGAACCTCTGGAAAGAGGATAAATTGGGCAATGAGGGGAAGGCAGCCCTGGGAAAATTATATAGGTGCCACTGGCTGCCAGAAAAAAGATAAGTTTGTTTTGTTTTGTTTCAAATTTTATTTAATACGGACCAAGATGCATGGGAAGAGAAGGAGGAAGAAGCTAACCCACTGCCCTGAGCTTGGGGCAGAAAGTCCTCCCCCAAGCAGCCCCAGATCTCCGTAAAGCGCGCTGGTGGGCGGGGGGAGCGGAGGGGGACCTACGTCCCCCGGCAAAGTCCGGGCTCTGTGACCTTCTAACTCAGCCTGGAGCAGGGAAAACAGCTGAAACTCCAAGCCCGCGGTATGAGCCGCGCTGATGCAGTCAGAGGAGGGAGCCAGTGGAAATTCATGACTAAAATAAGGCCTGGCTGGGGATTTCACTGACCTCTGCGCTGCCCTGCCCTGCAAGTTCGGGGAGTTGAGAGATGACTGTAAGCCGTGGCCTGGCGGTGGGAAGGATTGGAAAAAACAAAAAACGGGGTCGCTGCGGGGACTGGGTGAAGCTTCTCGGGCGCAGTTTGGGGGTGTCAGTCTTAATTGGCAGTGTCCTTGACAACCTAGAGAACTGGGATTCACACTTTGACCAAACTGGGAGTGGATTTCCTTCGGGTCGCTTTGGAGAGCTCCCACTTCCTGTTTATGTTTCACAAGCGTCGAACTCATTAGCAAGTGTGAGAAATGCCTCCTTTTCTAACTAACTGGCGTGACCTCTCTTGGGGGCTCAGGGATCCTTCCCTCCCAGAATGTACTTTTGCTGGTTTCTGTTATCAGCCATCTCTAGGGAGGGAATGATTGCGCCGCAGCTTCCTGCCGGGAGGTGGGCAGCAGAACCACAGAGGAAGGAGGGGACCGGCCTGCCCCGGGTTTGTGCTTTCAATCTAGGGCGACCTGCTTCATTGTGCGACTTTAGTAAGGGTGAAGGATTGTCATGACTGCACCAAAACCACAGTTCCACCAGGAAAGAAGCGCTGGGGGAGGAAGGAACACCTGTCCCTGAACCATCATACACCTCGCTCCCCCCATGCCAGACATGAACCCAAACATTTCAGTTCCCATGGCACAATGTCGTTCTTAGAATGTTTTGATGTTATCAATACTTTTTGCCCTTACCTGTTCTACAGTTGGAAATAACAAAATATATGCATTTCCTACTTTTTGTTCCAAATGCATTCTTAAGCTTCAAGAAATATCTCCAAGTAGAAAAAGAAAGAATCTCCACCCTACAAAAGTTCTATCCTATCCAGATTTTATATATTTTATACCGTTTCCAGATTTTATATATTTTCAACCATTTAGTCTGTTTTTCTTTTCTCAATAGCTTGTGATTATTTTTTTCATCAATTTAAACAAAATAATTCCTTCCCAGCCTGCATCTTTCCACCCTGAAGAATCTTAAAATTTCACTGTCATCTTTTGTAGATACTTGTTTAATGCTGTTTTATTTTTTAGACTGTCTGCAAAAACTTTGTCTATGTTAATTCATTTAGTCCTCCCCCCCACCCTATAAGGCAGGTATTAGCTCATTTTTACATTCATTTAACACATATTTATTGAGAACCACTATGTGCCAGGCACTGAAGTAGGTCCTAGGAATATATGTGTCCTCTTAAGGAAACTGAGGCTCAGGGAGGTTAAATAACCTGCCCCAGGTTATATAGCCTGAGATTAGATCTGGAACTAGACCCTAGGTTTGTTTGGCTCCGAAGCTTGTACTCTTAATCATTATACTCTTGACTGCCTGGTAGGGTTGTTATGAGTTATGCACTGTTCAACTCCAGGGGGAGCCATTCACATCACAGTCTGTGCGAGAGCACCCTCTCGAGTTGTGCATTGTAGCACTGAGCAGCTGCGCTGGGTACTTCTGACATATTGTAGCCCTCCCCTCTGCTTTGTCCTTTTAAGTGTAGAGAGAACATAATTTTGTACAGGGAAGGACCGGATTTTCCTTTTCTTTTCCTACTGAGACTCAGCATTTTGAAGATCTGATGCTGTGTGCTGGGGAGAGTCTATACTGTTACCTGGCCCCTTCCTGTGTAGGAAGTTAGAGCTCACTTTGTTTCTTGCTCAGATAACATCATTTTTTGTCTGTTTATGGATCCTCAGGAAATTTTTTTTATCACATTTCACATATCACATTTTTATGTATCAATAAACACATACAAACATGTACACTTTAAGGACATTAAGCATAGGGCAGCCAAGTACTGATGGGGCTATGGCAACAAGCTGCCACTACCTTCTCTCTCTTACTACTGAGTAACCATTGCTCACTTAAAGAAAAACTTAAACCATTTAGGAAGAAGCCAGCTCAATGTATTTTGGACACCTGGGTGGCTCAGTTGGTTAAGTGTCTGCCTTCAGCTCACGTCGTAATCTCCGTGTCCTGGGATGGAGCCTCGAGTGGGCTCCCCTGCATGGGCTCCCTGCTCAGCAGGCAGTCTGCTCCTCCCTCTCTCCCTGCCCCTCCCCCCTTGTGCTCGAGTGCCACGCGCACTCTCTCTCTCAAATAAAGTCGTTAAAAATTTGTTAAAAAACAATATCTCCTTGATATGTGAATTCTGATATTTTCTAGTCTAGTCTAGTCAATTTTATTTAAAAAATATTCTGGTCTTGGGGTTCCTGGGTGGCTCAGTTGGTTGGGTGGCTGACCATGGATTTTGGCTCAGGTCATAATCCCAGGGTCCTGGGATCAAGCCCCGGGACAGGGTCTGGGCTCAGTGGGGAGTCTGCCTGAGGATTCTCATTCTCCCTCTCCTGCCCCTTCCTCTGCTTGTGTGCCCACATGCTCTCCTTCTCTCTCAAATAAATAAAAATCTTAAAAAAATATATTCTGGTCTTTACTTGATAAATTGATTTTACAATCCACCAATAAATCCTGACCTACAATTTGAAAATGTGTTCTCTCCACTAGAGATAGTGTTGTAATTTTAGCTTGTCCCCACCAGAAAGAAATCAATAGCATTTGTACACTTGAAGATCTTTAAAATCACTTATAAAAATGTTAAATAAGACTGTTGGTTCTGGGGGCACCTGGGTGGCTCAGATGGTTGAGCATCTGCCTTCGGCTCTGGTCGTGATCCTGGGATCCTGGGATCGAGTCCCGCATCGGGCTCCCTGCTCCTTGGGAGCCTGCTTCTCCCTCTGCCTCTCTCTCTCTCTGTCTCTCATGAATAAATAAATTAAAAAAAAAAAAGACTGTTGGTTCTGGTTGAATTCAGTGTTATTAATGTCTGCATTCAGGATATCCTTGCCTTATGCTCAAATGTAGAAGTAAAAATATTCAGAGTTTCATCAATACACATAATGTTATATGCTGGTGAAATGTAGTTCATTCAGCTGAGGATGTTTTCTTCTATTGCTACATCTCTGAGAGAGTTTGTCATAAAGGATATTGAAGTTGTCAAATGCTTTTTCTGCATCAAATGAGACACTCATATGGTTTTTTCTTTCATTTTGTTACTATCATGAATTACAATCTGTTAAATGTTAAACCAGGGGCGCCTGGGTGGCTCAGTCGTTAAGGGTCTGCCTTCAGCTCAGGTCATGATCCCAGGGTCCTGGGATCGAGCCCCGGATCGGGCTCCCTGCTCAGCGGGAAGCCTGCTTCTCCCTCTCCCACTCCCCCTGCTTGTGTTCCCTCTCTCGCTGTCTATCTCTCTGTCAAATAAATAAATAAAATCTTAAAAAAAAAGGTTAAGCCAACCTTGAATTCCTGAAATAAGCCAATCTTGATCAATCTATTATCCTTATTTTTATTGGTAGATTTGATTTGCTAGTATTTGCGAGGGATTTTGTGTCTGATTGTGTTGGGTATACATCTGTAGTTTTTCTTATAATCTTTGTCAGGTTTTGTTGTCACAGTAACGCTGGCCTCATAAAACAAGTTGGGAAATTTTTCTTCTTTTTTCTGAAAGAGCTTATGTAGGATTTGGTACTATTTCTTTCTTAAATAGTAGGAGATGCTGCCTGGGCCTGGAATTTTCTTTAGGGGAAGGTTTTTACTATGTATACATTTTCTTCAATAGATGCCAGATATTTAAAATTTTTATTCTTGGGAATAAAGAAGCGCCTGGGTGGCTCAGTCAGTTAAGCATCTGCCTTTGGCTCAGGTCATGATCCCAGGGTCCTGGGATGGAGCCCTGCTCCAGATCAGCAGGGAGTCCTCTTCTCCCTCTCCCTCTGCCCCTCCCCACTTGTGCTCTCTCTCTCTCTCTCAAATAAATAAATAAAATCTTAATAAAAATACTAAAATTCTTACTCTTCTCAGTTTTGGTAATTTTTATTTTTTAAGGAATTTGTCTAGTTCATTGAGATTTGTTAATATATTGGTAAAAAGTTTTATCCCTTTAATGTCTATATAATCTAAAGTGATAAACACTTTCTACTCTTTTAAAAATTTTTTGTTAATTTGTGTTTTCTTTTTTTCTTGATCATCTTGCTAAGAGTTGTATTAATTATATTAATCTTTGCAAATACCCAAATTTTTATTTTATTTTGATTTTTCTCGATTGTTCATTTTAAAGTTGATCAATTTTCTCTCTTATTTTTCTTATTCCCTTTCTTCTAGCTATTTTGGATTTAATTTGTTCTGAGTTTTCTAGTTTCTTGTGATGTAAGGTAATATCACTGATTTTAAACCTTTCTTATAAGTATTTAAAGCTAAATTTTAAGTATTTATAAGTCATTTTATTATAAGTATTTAAAGCGAAAATTTTTCCTCTAAGCACTGCTTTCACAGGGTATTTGTATTTTATTTATCATTCAGGTCAACATATGTCCTAATAGTTATTGTCAGTTTTCTTTGATTCGTGGGTTACTTCAAAGGTTATTGTTTAATTTCCCAAATACTTGCAAATTTTCCAGGAAACCTTTTTCTTTTTCTTTTGAAATAATTATAGAATCATAGAAAGTTACAAAAATAATAGAGAAGTTCCATGTACCCTTCACTCAGTTTCCCCCAATGGTACCATTTTATGTGACTATAATACAATATTAAAACAAGGAAATAAGGGGCGCCTGGCTCAGGCGGTTAAGCGTCTGCCTTTGGTTCATGTCATGATCCCAGGGTCCTGGACAGTTTTCAGATTTTCACCCATTTTACATGCACTCACTTGTATGTGTGTCTGTATGTGTATAGTTCTATACAATTTTATCACATGTGTAGATTACTATAACTACTGTCACCATCAAGATGCAAAACTGTCCTATCACTACAAAGTCCTCTCATGCCACCCCTTTATCCCTTTATAATCATACCAATTCCTTTCACCTCTCCTATCCCTAATGTCTGGCAACCACTAATCTCTTCTCCATCTCTGTAATACTATCATTTTAAGAATGTTATATAAATGGAATCATATAGTTTGTAACCTTTTAAGATTGAAAATTTTTTCCACTCAGCATAATCTCTTGAGATCCATCCAAGTGGTCATGTGTTTCATGACCAGTTGGTCATGAAAGTAAGTTTCAATGAGTGGTGTTCCATGGTATCGCTGTGCCATGATTTGTTTGCCCATTCACCCACTGAAGGGCAATGGAGCTGTTCCAATTTTTTGTGATTATAAAACTACAATGAACATTTTTCTACATGTCTTGAGTGGACATGTTTTCTTCTCTGAGGCAATGGGCCATATAATAATGTATGTTTATAAAGAAACTGACCAACTGTTTGCTGAAGAGGCTATCCCATTTTACCTTTACAGTTGTAACGTATGAAAGATCTAGCTTCTCTTTATCCCTACCCACATTTGCTATTGTCACTATTTTTTTTAAAGATTTTTATTTATTTATTTGTCAGAGAGAGAGAGAATACAAACGGGGGAGTGGCAGGCAAAGGGAAGAAGACTTCCCGCTAAACAGAGAGCCCCATGCGGAACTCTATCCCAGGACCCTGGGATCATGACTTGAGCCGAAGGCAGACGCTTAACTGCCTGAGCATCCCTGCTATTGTCACTATTTTTAACTTTAGCTTGTCCAAATAGGTATGTAATTCCAGGTATCTTTTTATGTTGGTTTCTAATTTATCATTATTTGGTCAGAAGATATACTCTATTAGATTTTAATTCTTTGACGTTTATTAAGATGTCTTTCATTACCCAGCATATAGTCTATCTTGACGAATGTTCCCTGTGGGTTTGAAAGCATGTAAATTCTGTAGTTGGGTACAATATTTTATTAAGTTGGTATTATATCAAGTTGGTTACAGTGCTGTTCAAATATATCTCTCTACTGATTTTTTCCCTCTCTGCATCCTAAAATTACTGAGACAGGAGTATTAAAATCTTTCCAAGTATGAGTGAAGCGTTGTCCATTTCTGTCATTTTTCTTTATGCATCTTGGAACTCTATTCTTAGTTGCAAGTATATTTAGGATTGACATATCTTCTTGATGATTTTTTCTCTTATCATTAAATTTTTTTCTCTTTCCTTATGGCTTCCTTCCTTCCTTCCTTCCTTCCTTTCTTCCTTGCTTGCTTGCTTGCTTGCTTGCTTGCTTGCTTTCTTTCTTTCTTTCTTTCCTCTTTCCTTATCTCTACCTCAACATTGGGAGGCTGCCTACACGAGTCTCCATCCAGGTCCCAACAACAAACACTCTTTCCACTTGTCCTTTCTTTTTTAAATTTTTTTATTAACATATAATGTATTATTTGTTTCAGGGGTACAGGTCTGTGATTCATCAGTCTTACACAATTCACAGCGCTCACCATAGTACCTACCCTCCCCAATGTCCATCACCCAGCCACCCCATCCCTCCCACCCCCACCACTCCAGCAACCCTCAGTTTGTTTCCTGAGATTGAGAGTCTCTTATGGTTTGTCTCCCTCTCGGGTTCTGTCTTGTTTCATTTTTCCCTCCCTTCCCCTATGATCCTCTGTCTCTTTTCTCAAATTCCTCATATCAGTGAGATCATATGATACTTGTCTTTCTCTGATTGACTTATTTCCCTTAGCATAATACCCTCTAGTTCCATTCACGTCGGTGCAAATGGCAAGATTTCATTTTTTGTTGGCTGCATAATATTCCATTGTATATATACACCACATCTTCTCTATCCGTTCATCTGTAGATGGACATCTAGGCTCTTTCCATAGTTTAGCTATTGTGGACATTGCTGCTATAAACATTGGGGTGCACGTGCCCCTTCAGATCACTACATTTGTATCTTTGGGGTACAATACCCAGTAGCCTTATAGCATTATTCTAAAGTCCAGTATTATTCTTCTACCTTTGTCTGATGTTAATAATATAGCCACAGTGACTTTTTGTTGTTGTTTTTTTAAGTCGGCTCCATGCCCAACGTGGGGCTTGAACTCATGATCCTGAGATCAACAGTCACATGCTCAACAAACTGAGCCAGCCAGGCACCCCCAACACTGGCTTTTTTATACTTAGTGTTTGCATGATATATTTTTTTCTACCCTTATGCTTTCAACCTACGTCTTTATAATTGAATTGTACATTAGTAAACCACATGTTGTTGGATCTTGCTTTTATTTTTTTTCAAAGATTTTATTTATTTATTTGAGAGAGAGAGAATGAGAGATAGCACGAGAGGGAAGAGGGTCAGAGGGAGAAGCAGACTCCCTGCTGAGCAGGGAGCCCGATGTGGGACTCGATCCCGGGACTCCAGGATCATGACCTGAGCCAAAGGCAGTTGCTTAACCAACTGAGCCACCCAGGCGCCCGTGGATCTTGCTTTTATATCAGTCTGACAATCTTTGCCTTTTTTCGTAGAGTTTAATATATTTATATTTGAGGTAATCATTAATACAGTTGGGTTTAAATCTCCCATCTTGGTATTTATTTTTCTATGTATCCCATTTATTCTTTGTTTCTGTTTCTACTTTCCTACCTTCTTTTGGGTATGTTGCATTTTTTAATCATTCCATTTTATCTCCTTTTTTAAAGTATATTTCTTTGTGGTATATCCTACTGGCTGTTCTTGAGCAGTGGTTCTTAAACTTTACATGTATTAGAAAACAGCTGGAAGTCTCATTAAAACATAGATTTCTGGGCCATACCCCCAAAGTTTCTTACTCAGTAGGTCTGTGACAGAGCTCAAAAATTTGCCTATCTGATAAGTTCTCAGATGCCACTGATGATATATGTCTAGAAACCATACTTTGGTAATCTCTGCCCTAAAGATTATATTCTACATCTTTAAGTTATCACAATCTACCTTCAAATCATATGCTGAAAAATACTATTATACAATTTTACAGATATGTAAGAACCTTACAGCAATATAATTCTATTTATTCCTCCTCTTAACCTCGGTGCTCTTATTATTTA
Source organism: Eumetopias jubatus (assembly GCF_037043125.1). Lineage (NCBI taxonomy): Eukaryota > Metazoa > Chordata > Mammalia > Carnivora > Otariidae > Eumetopias > Eumetopias jubatus. Next base: position 171,628,724 of record NW_028274807.1, read on the forward strand.
TATTTTATTTCTGCATAAATTCTAAAGATTTATTTTAGAGAGAGAGAGAGAGGAGAGGGGCAGAGGCAAGGGAGAGAGAGAATCTTAAGATTTTACTTATTTGAGAGAGAGTAAGCAAGAGAGCAGAGCAGGGGTAGGGGCAGGGGCAGAGGGAAAGGGAGAAGCAGACTCCCCACTGAGCAGGGAGCCTGTTGTGGGGCTCGATTCCAGGACCCTGGGATCATGACCCGAGCCCAAGGCAGCTGCTTAATCAACTGAGCCACCCAGGCGCAACGGAGGGAGAGAATCTTAAGCAGGCTCCCCACTGAGTATAGAGATCGTCAAGGGGCTCAATCTCACGACACTGAGATCACGACCTGAGCTGAAACCAAGTCAGTTGCTTAACCGACTGTGCCACCCAGGCACCCCAGCTTCTGCATAAATTATAAATCTCAAAAAAAATATATGTATTTTGCTTTAAACACTCAATAGTATTTTTAAATATCATGCACATGGATAAAAAGATATAGATGTAGATATATTATTTTAGAAAGGCCTTTAAAGGGGTGCCTGGGTGGCTCAGTCAGTTAAGCATCTGCCTTGGCACAGGTCATGATCCAGGGTTCTGGGATCAAGCCCCGCATCGGGGTCTCTGCTCAGCAGCAAGTCTGCTTCTCCCTCTCCCTTTCCCTCTGTGATCTCTTTTGCGTGCTCAAATAAATAAATAAATAAATAAATAAATAAATAAATCTTTTTAAAAATTAAAAAAATGAAAGGCCTTTAACATTTACCCATCTATTTACCCTTGCTGGTGCTCTTCACTTTTTGCAGATCTGAGTTTCCTTCTGGTATTTTTTCTAAAATGTTTATGTTAGCTTTTCTTGTAGTCTGCTGCAGATGAATTTTCCCAACTTTTGTCTGTCTGAAAATGAATTTATGAATTTATTACACCTTTTTTTTTGAAGTATATTTTCACTGGTTACGCATTCTAGTTTGATGATGTTTTTCTTAGCACTTTAAGGGTGTTCTATTGTCTTCTGGCCTCCACTGATTCTAGTGAAAAGTCATCTGTTACTTATATCATCAATCCCTTATGCTTCCTTTATCCCCTTTCTTTTTTTATAGGCTTTTTTGTTTTCTTAAAGATTTTATTTATTTATTTGAGAGAGAGAGAGTGAGAAAGAGCAAGAGCAGGGGAGAGGGTCAGAGAGAGAGAGGGAGAAGCAGACTTCCCGCTGAGCAGGGAGACTGACATGAGGCTTGATCCCAGGACCTGACCTGACCTGACCCGGAGGCAGATGCTTAATGACTGAGCCACCCAGGCGCCCCTCTTTTATCCCCTTTGAGATTTACCACTTCCCATTGTTTTTCAGCAATTTTGCTATGATTTATTTAGGTGTGGTTTTCTCTGTATTTATTCTGCTTGGGGTGTGCTGAGTTTTTTGGTTCTGTAAGTTGATACTTTTCATCAGTTTTGTTAAGTCTTAGCCAACAAAACCTCAATGATTTCTTCTGTCATGTTATCTCTTCTCTTATTTCTGGGACACCATTTACACATCGGGTTGTTTGAAATTAGCCCCAACCCAGTCAGATGCTCAGTTTCCTTTGCTCTTGAGGCTGCTACTAAGCTCATATAATGAATTTATTTTCGATATTGTGTTTTTCATTTGTAGAATTTCCATATGGTTCTTTTTTCTAGTTTCCACTGTTTTGTTGAAATTCCCCATCTCTTCATATGTTGTCTTCCTTTCCGTGCAATCTTTTAAGATTTTTATAATTTTTATATCATAGGTATTTTGTATTTTAATATGCCTACTTGATAATTTCAACTTCTAAGCTCTTTCTGGATCTGCTTCTTTTTTTTTTTAAGATTTTATTTATTTATTTGAGAGGGAGAGAATGAGAGATAGAGAGCACGAGAGGGAAGAGGGTCAGAGGGAGAAACAGACTCCCCACTGAGCAGGGAGCCCGATGCAGGACTCCATCCCGGGACTCCAGGATCATGACCTGAGCCAAAGGCAGTCGCTCAACCAACTGAGCCACCCAGGCACCCTCTGGATCTGCTTCTATTGCTTTTTCTTCTGTATTAACCGTAAGACACATTTTCTCACTTTTCTGTAGGTTTTAGATTTTTTTTTTATTGTGTGCCTCATATTTTGAAGGAAAGTAAAGCAGAGTACAAAGTAAATATTTACCTACAAAAAGAGAAGCCCCTTCTTCCATGAGAGGCTGTCAGTCTGATCTCTAGTTGAGCCGGGCCTGGGTTTTGTTACAGCTTTAGTTGGAATCATTTCCTTGCTGCTTTCAAACATTTTGAGGGTGAGATTAGGACTTCCCCTTCAGCAGAGCCTGAGATCTGAGTGCTGATGAGATTCTTGAGACCGACCTATACTTCAAAACCAAGCTAACAGGTGTGAGAACTGGGGGAAGTCTCTCCCTGCTCTATTGCGTAGCTCACAGCGTTCTGATTTCTCTTTGCCATTTGCCCCCTACGTCTGCCCGTCTGGAGATCTGTTCCAGTCCTTTTGTCCCTCTCAGTACTTTGCAAAGCCCTGGACTTTGCAAAAGCCAAAAATGACTCAAGGAGGGCCCCTTGGCCCTTGTTCCCTGCCTCCAACTTTGGCAAACTATTTCCAGCCCTCTGTGAGGACACGGGGGAGGATGAGGTGGATAGGTGTAGACTTGCTCTGTGGCTATGGCCCCTCAGCCCACAGACAGCCTTTACAAGTCTGTTAACATTTCAGCTGAGTTCTCCTTACCCCTGCTGATCATGAACCCTTCTTTCCTCTGCCATTCCACTAGAGATGACAATGGCCATGGGTCTCCTCTCTCCCATGTAAAGCTAGTTACTGTGAGTTTAGTGCATTTAGGTTTCTTTGTGCCATCAGTTCTCTGATGGGTTTTAAAAATCAATGATCGTTGGGGTGCCTGGGTGGCTCATTCGGTTAAGCATCCAACTCTTGATTTCAGCTCAGGTCATAATCTCAGGGTCGTGAGATCGAGCCCTGTTTCGGGCTCCATGCTGGACATGGAGCCTGCTTAAGATTCTCTCTCTCCCTCTTCCTCTGCTCTTCCCTCACTGCTTGTGCTCTCTCTCTCTTAAAAAGAATCAGTGTTTGTTTTGTGCTTACCTGACTTGTTTTAGTTGTTAGGGTAACAATGACATTCTCTTGTAATCCTATACATGTGACCTATAAACAGAAATCCCCCAGATAACTCTTACCAGAGATGAAAAGGTGCTTAGGGATCTTTAGGAACCGATGAATTGGCAGGAATTGAAAACCTGAAAGATGAAGCCAGTGTGAGGATCTGACAAAATTGGGGATGGCAAAGGTGTATTGTATTCTATCAAGCACTGCTAAAATCACACACAACACACACACACACACGCGCGCGCGCGCGCGCGCACACACACACACACACACACACACACACACACACACACACACACAGTCTGGGAGGAGACTATGGCAAAAAGGAGATGCTTTGGCACCCAGCAAGTGGTATTTACTTTCAGAGAATGGACAGTGCACGTAATTGTGTTGGTGTCTTCTTTGGACAATGTCTCACTCCCTCATCCGTCTCTGTCTCTTAGGGCAGTAATTCTCACATTTTACTCTGCATATAAATCACCTGGGCATCTTGTTAAAGTTCTGATTCTCTCTTAGAATGTCCAGGGTTGGGCTTGAGATTCTGAATTTCTAACAAGCTCCCAGATCATGCTGATGATACAGGAATAACAAGGTCCTCAAGTACGGACACCTGCATTTTTAGGCGGGTAATAGCAATAGAACTTAATTGTGCTGAGGTGAGTTTACAGTATAAAGGACAGAGGAAAGATTTTAACTGAATAACTAAATAAAACTAACAATCCAGGACACCCAAGAAGCAGATAGAATGTGGTTTACAGTCACACAAAGTGTAGATAAAACATATGTTGAGGAAACGTTTCCTGTTGAGGAACTCTAGTAAGCGGCAAGCCTACAAGTCATCAAACCGGCTACTTTGGTGGGGTTGTAAGTTTGTTTTCAGGTGGGCAGCTGCCATCCTGGGAGCTAGAGTCAGGGGAAGTGCATTGCCCAAGGAATCAGGCCTTTTATGGCTCTTCTGTCCGCCTGAGGCCTGGGAACATCCATTCTGCAAGAAGGGAAGGATGGAGAAAGGATGTGTGGAGAGGGTTTGGGTCTCTCCCTAGCAGCTCAGCCAAGAGTTTGGCTCTTGGGTTGGTGGCAACTGCAGAGAATATTCATCAATTGGTTACAAATTAGCACCTGACTCCCATTGCCCCCCTTTTCCTTACAATAACTGGGTAGATTTGTTTTCACCAAAAGAGACTTACCAACTGGAATTTCGTAGCTCTGATATTAGCTATTGGTCCTATGTTATTTACAATGTTATTTACAGGACTAATTAATGCACCAATAGAAGAGAAAATAAAATTTCCTTCATTTTCTGTACTTAGTAATGTAATACTAATCTCAAACAAAGATGATTATGGTCCAGATTGCCTTGTTAGGAAGAAAGCATGGAGAGTTCTGGAAAATTATAATAAACCAGCTGAATATAAAGATTCAATTTAATAAAACTTTACCATTCAAAGAAATGTGGAGGGAGTTAGTCTAAAGTTTTGATGACATCCTAGTCAAGGAAAATTTAAGGGATTGCAGTATTTATTTCATCAAAAATATTTACTGAGAGTTTTCTATGTACCAGACACATACTACATGAATGAAATTTTCATGATGCTTACAAATCTCATGGATGGCAATTTCATTACTTTGAAGCATGTAAGTAACTTGAACTAGGCTAACTAATTAGTGCATGCAATTCCCTTGGGGCAACTGTTTAATGAGTAGAAAAGCATTCAAACTTACCATGGTTTTTATATACAAACAAGGGCATTTTAACTGGCAAATAATTTGTTCTCTTAAGTATCTAAATCAAATTTCTTCAGATATTATGCACCCTATTCCTTTTCTTGAGCAGTACCCCTTCCCTCTTTCCTCAATGGCACAGATAAAGTTGAGGCTGACCACTAGCCAGTTAGCACAGTGTTCTCAAAGAGTAAGGACTTAATGAAATGGGGAATGATAAATAAGATGAAGAGATTCAAGAAAGCAGGATGAAATTATTAGTAGTTAGAACCAGTGCTTTGGTGCAATAAGACCAAGGAGGTTAAGAGCCTGTGGGAGTTACTTAAAGCCTCAGTTTACTCATCTGTAAGATGGGGTAACAAAAGTAGCTATCTCATAGGGTCCTTGTGAGGATCAAATTAAATAATGTGTTTAAAAGACTATCACAGCACTTGGCACATACTAATGACTCAATATTTGTTAATACTTATTTTTATTAGTAGAATGCCAAGAATTGCTTAGCATATCTGAGCATTTAGTCACATATATATAACTTGGACATTAGCAGTACAACTGGAATTTTCTCTGCAAAAGGTACTGACATGGACCTCGCGTTCTAAGATGGGAAGGGTTTTGTATTCAAACTGTCCATTGCTTTTGGGACCAGCAGCAAGGTAACAATTTGGGGGTCCTGAACTTTTGGCCCAATAAAAGGTAACATTGACCTTCTGTTGCCCTTCCCCAGCATGATCGTCTCCAGAATAACCTAATAGGCTTTTGTTGTTGTTGTTAACAAATAAAGGAAATCTTAAGTTTTAGCTTTTAAGTATATAAAAAAAATAAATAGATGATTCTGAGGAATATGAATTAATGTTTATAAGAATTGTGACTGGACTGAAAAAAAAATGATTGGACTCATTTTTAAAGTATCTTCCCTTAGAATCTAAGAAAAGTCATGGAAATTTTTAGAATTAACCTATATAAATTCATTCCACAAAGAGTCAGGCAGTTCCATGGAGGTGTTCAGAGCTCGGTGGTTTTGTCTACAGGGTCCTGAAACTTTTGAACATTTCAAACAATTGGCCAGTATTTTTTTTTAATAAAATAAAAGCTGTCTGACAGATAAGCCTGGTTAGTTAAGACATCTGTTCTGGTGGTCAGCTGTGCCTGGATGGACTTTGCCTGGATGTATCTTTTTAGATAGTTTAGCAATAATAGGGATTTGTGATAAGAGTAGCAAAGAAAAATAGACAAGTTGTGTTTAATAAAGCTCCTAACAAATCCAGTATGAAACCCTGGCCAACTGACACTTTAAAAAAATCATCCAGGACCATTCAGACTACGAAATATAGTTAACTCTTGATTACATACAGGAGATTATATATTCGTTCATTCAACACAGCTTTATTGAATGCCAAATTCGTCTGCTTGGGCTGCCATAATAGAATACCATAGATTGGGCAGCTCAAACAACAGAAATTTATTTTCTCACTGTTCTCTGGAGGCTAGAAGTCTGAGATCAGGGCGCCGGCATGGTTGGGTTCTGGTGAGGACTTTCTTCCTGGCTTGCAGACAGCTGCCTTCCCACTGTGTTCTCACAGGGCAGAGAGAGGGAGACAGCAAGCCCTCTGGTGTCTCTTCTTGTAAAGGCACCAATGCCTTCAGGAGGGCCCTACACTTACGATCTTATCTAGTACTACTTACTTCCAAAGGCCCCATCTCCAGACACTATTACACTGGGGATTAGGGCTTCAACATATGAATCTGGGGGGAACACAATGTAGTCCATAGCAAGTGCCTACCTGTGTTTGGGACTGGAAATACAGATATGATCCCTGTCCTCCTGGAGGAGGGGAAACAGACAACAAATGAATAAACAAATACAGTCAATTGATCTGAACATGATGACTGCCGTGAAGGAAATGAATGGGTCTCAAGAAAGAAAACAATGGAGCGAGAGACGAAGAGGCCACTGGCCCTTCTGATGATGGGACATTTAAGCTGAGACCAAGCAATGAGAGGGAGCCAGCCACCAGAGACCAGCCAGCAGAAGGGTATTCTATAGAAGGAACTACAAGGGCAAAAGCCCTGAGGTGGGCAGCGGCTGCCATGTTCTAGGACCAGATACAAGGCTATTGTGATTTAAGGGTCATGAGACTGAACAGTGAGTGACACAAGAAAAGATTGTAGTGGTAGCCAAGGGCTGGATTATCTGATAATCTCCGGTTTTGTTCATAGCAATGCTGAGGTGTTTTTTGGTACCTTGTCAGTTGTTGTGAGTTAAACTCAATCACCTACACTATTATAAAATGCCTGTGGATAATTCAGCTTCCTCAGTTCACTTTGCCTACAGGGATACCCTTTGAAACCAAGATACCTAACCACCTATGGTAATTTAGAAAGACTCAAGATGTTCAGTGCCATCGCCAGCATGGGATGAGTTAACCCCAATCAATTACCTGCGGCAGGTTTTCATTATTGTAGTAATACCCAAATCTTAAAACATTAGAAAGCATGCTGAGATCAGCTGGGGATCAGCAGCCATGCACAAAGGTGTGACCAATTAAAAACTGACCCTCTCGTCCTGAGTTTAGATGCGGTGACACACTAGATCCAAGGCAGCAAAGTAGCCCACATACAATTAAGACCCATGCTGTTGCCTCCCTCTATAACCTACCCAACCCTAACCCAACAGGCATATTTCCCTCCTCCTTTGGCACAAAAGATCTTTTGTCTTGGCACAAGAGCCCAAGGAGGCCTTTGCATCCTACCCTGATGTTATGCCGATGACTTCCTTGAGAGGTAGAAGATACATTGCTTCATTGGCCTTTTGGTAAGTTCACTAGTTTTCCCTACCTGACATCACCAAGTATTCAGGAGTAGACTTCCAGTTCCTCCTCATCCAGGAAGGCACTTCCTTTCTGTCTGCTTCTACTTGTTGTAGTGAAAAGGTTCCTGAAAAATATACAATGATAAGATGCAAAAGCAGCATGTAAAATGGACAGCTTTTGACCTCCAATGTCTGCAATCTGGAGGGTAAGGTTAAGTGACTTTTAAAGGCTGGGTACACTGCATGGATCCTCGTCGATTCAACCACTTGATTATAGAAAGTACTGAATGTATTACTAACATCGAAGTGCTAATTGAAATGTGTAGTCATCTAGGGAAAATGTGTATTATTACTTAAAGGGTCTGATCTAATAATATGCAAATACTGAAAAGAGAAGGAATACTTGAGAATTTATGAGAGGCAAGACAAATCAATCATTGCATGTAACAATGCAGGCGTAGCCCCCATTTACACCAATGAGTCTGATTAAATCCTGAGAAACATGATTCTTTCAGCTTTCTGGACCTGGAGTGTGGACCTCCTGGTGCCAACTCTCAGGAAACCCGAGTTAATGCGTGGGGAGTATGGAGATATTTAGTAAATATAGTAACCATTTTAATTCTGCAAATATGCCCTTTCTGCTTTTTAATTCTTTCATGAACTGGACTATAATGTAGAACTATTTAATATCAGTCATTTGTATTAGAGCCTAATTAGATTAATAAACAACCAAATGAAACTTTATTACCTGACATTTCAGCATGTCATCTGAGTATGGTTACCATACCAATGCAGTATGTATGTATGTATTTATTTATAAAGATTTTATTCATTTATTTGAGAGAGCGAGAGAGCAGGAATGGAGGGAAGGACAGAGGGAGAGGGAGAAACAGACTCCCGCTGAGGCGGGGTGGATCCCAGGACCGGAGACCAATACCATAATGGAAGGCAGTCACTCAATGGACTGAGCTACCCAGGCACCGCCCCCTAATGTGCTATTTAAAAGCTGTAAATTGTATGGTTTCACTCATATGTGGAACGTAAGGAATAGCACAGAGGACCACAGGGGAAGGGAGGGAAGACTGAATGGGAAGAAATCAGAGGGGGAAACAAGCCATGAGAGACTCTGGACTCTGGGAAACAAACTGAGGGTTACAGAAGGGAGGGTGGTGGGAGGATGGGGTAGCCGGCTGATGGGTATTAAGGAGGGCATGTACTGCATGGAGCACTGGGTGTTATATGCAAACAGTGGATCGTTGAACACTACATCAAAAACGAATGAGGCACTATATGCTGGCTAATTGAACATTAAAAAAAAAGCTGTATATTTTTCTACAATTATTTGGATTGGGTTTACCCTGAAGTGTTTTTACTTAAAAAAAAAAAAAGCCCAGGGATTTAAGATGACACTGAACTCAGGGGTATATTAAGTGCACTTGAGTATATGCTCCTTCTAGACAACTGTTTTCATGGATTTAAAGAAAAAGGAAGAAGGGAAAAGGGGGAGGGGAAAAAGTGAGTTTGTAGAATATACACCCTTTCTTGAACAAATGATTTGTGCTTAGGCTTTTTGCCCCACCCAGCTTTTGTCATTAGCTCTAAGATTAAACAGGACTTTCCATTGGGAGGGACATCAATGCAGAGGCTGTAGAAATGGAAAGGAGCAATGATCTAAGCAGAAGATCCAGCTTGGAAGAGAAACTCTAAGAAGTCAAGGGCCTCTATCTGATTCTTACCTGTTAATTCTGTAATTCTTTCCCTGGTGTCTCTTCCATGCATGCATTCCCTCACTCATTCATTCAGTGTATTAAGTGCCAGACATTGTCCTTTGGGAATTGTCGTTAAGGAATCTTTACTGACCTTCTGTTAGCCTCTGTTGTTTTCAAGAATGAAACAACAACCAGCGACTTCTGGTATGTGGAATAGATGAGTCCCATTTGAACTTCCTTTCCCTGAATTAGCTCAAAGGGGCAGCCTAGCTCTCTCAGAACACCAACCGGCTGCCAATGCCCTTGGCCAGATGTCCATAGAAGGCTCTGGCTCTCAGATAAGGCCAGGAAAAGACTCTATGACTCCAACGCTAAGCCAGAATATCTATAAAATGTGTAGAAGAAGATCCAGACATGTTTGTCATCGTCATTCAGAACGCTAACCCATGACTAAACCCTGACATTGAGGAGTGGCCACGGAGAGTTTCCCAAATTGTGTTCATGGCAGACCTGTTTCGGTGGTGGTAGCAGGTGTTCTTTCTGGTCTGGGGCTGGGCTGAGGCAAGTGATGTGCCTAGGGTGTAAAACTGAAGGAGGCACTCGCTCCTGAGCCCTGGCTGCTTGAGTGCTTTTGTGCAACTGGGCGCCTTCTTAACCTGCTGGACCCGTGTGCCTCACTTGCCTTACCCTAGCTCCGGCCCTACAATTCATTCTTTCCTTTTTTTTTTATTCCCCCCATTCCTTCCCCAAGGAATCCACTGGCAAATGAATTTAGAAAATATGGCTCACCATGTACAGTGTATTCTTCCGTTCCCCATCTGCATTTTTTGGTTTCTAGTCAGTGCACAGTTTATTCTCAGTGTCTGTTATGGACCCTGAGAATGCCTGCAGTAAAGAAATCCTATAAGCCTCTTTAACCTGCATTTCCCAAATGTATTTGTGGCACTCTTCTTGCTTTTTATAGAGATACTTATCAACATCTCGGGACTTTTTGGAAGTTGGTTAAGAACTACCTCAGAATGGTTGCATATGGAACATACTCTATTTTGAAAACTTTGCTGAATAATACTTACTTTCTGTGCTGGGTTTGGGTTCATTTGCAAGTTGTGCTAAATCCTCCAGCATCCGAATAAGGGGAGGTGAGAATATTTATTTATACCTTCCACTTCCCAGATTATCAGTTCATTTATTCAGCCAACATGGATTAGGCACCTACTACGGTCTAGGAATACAAAGGTGAGTGAAATAGGGACGCCTGGGTGGCTCAGTCAGTTAAGTGTCCGACTCTTGATCTCAGCTCAGATCTTGATCTCAGGGTTGTGAGTTCAAGCCCTGCGTTGGACACCACACTAGGCGTGGAGCCTACTTAAAAAAAATGAAAAAAAAAAAACCCCAAAAAACAAAGGTGAGTGAAATAGAATTCTTTACCCCTCAGGGACTAAGGAGGAGGGGAGTAAGTCAGTCCAAATACAATCTGACAGGTGCTGTAAAAGAGCAAGACAGATAAGGAAAGTAGCTCACAAAAATGTCCTTTTATGATTACACCTCCAGAGTAAATTAGTTGCTTCTTAGCAGAGAGCTATTTACGATATTTTTCAGTCTTTCTTATAACACTTAGCAGGGACTATGCACAGAAGAGATGCTCCATAAATGTTTGCGAAGTAAATGATATTTGAGGGAAAATCTTACGATTTAATTGATGCACCCTTGATGAGAGCATCTGTTAAAGATCACTTGCAAACATACTTTAAAGGAAAAAACAAAAAGTTGTACTAACGCCTCTAAGTTTCCGTTTCCCTGTCCATAAAATAAGGATAAAAGCCCTAATTTCATGGGGTTCTTGAGAGGATGAAGTGAGAAGGTACAAAAAGCAGCTATGTTCCTTGGCATGTCAATAAACTACAGTTATTATGACTACAATACAGTGTGCTTTTTATCTACAAAGTTGCCAAAAATGGCACACTCTGATTCGACAGAGTTCACCTAGAGCTTTAGACGGTTTCATCCACGTTCTCTCCTTGTTGAGAACGTGGTTTTGAAAGGTCGGGGTGAACACATGTGGGCCAAGAGCCCTGGGTAGGACTTACACACACACACACACACACACACACACACTACACAACACACACCTACCCCACACCACAGTACACACACCAAACCACACGCACAGCACTACCCCCAAATACATACCACACACACACCACATCACACAGACAATACACACACACCACACAACCTGCAAAACATCCACCACACACATACCACACACAATCATACAACACAGTACATAACCACACACGCCCCGCAGACTCCACCATATGTACACCAAACCACATACATAGCTCTACCCCCAAATACACACCACACACATACCATACCACACACACACACACACACACACACACACCACAATCACAGAACACAATATACCATACACATACAACATACAGATTCTACAATACACATACCAAAATACACACACAGCCCTACCCCCAAATACATACCTCACAAACACACATACTCACCTTCCCTCCCTCAAAAAGCACCAGCTGCAGCTCCCTAAATGAGCTGATTTCCCCAATCTCCAATGTAAACGTGCCATGAAAGAGTCAGGTTGGTCCTTCCCCTGAAGACTCTGTTTGAGACACAAAGCAGGCACAAATACTGGAAGAGAAAACCCAGGAGCACCCATCAGCATAAGACCGCACCACATTAGTTCCAGTTAGCTTTAGGTTCCTGAGCCGGCTCTCTGTAGTGCTCTCCTTGGACACCTCACTGGTTTCTGCCACAGCGTATAATTAGCTGAATTGCCGATCATCCCCACTAATGGAAACCCTCCCTGAGAAACAGCTTTGAGCCACTTTCACTTTGATATCCCTGGCTACCCCCGCAGTGTTCTCTAAACTGGAATAGGCATTCCAATGACCCGAGTGACTTTTTAAAAATACAGATTCCCAGGTGCCTGGGTGGCTCAGATGGTTAAGCGTCTGCTTTCGGCTCAGGTCATGATCCCGGAGTCCTGGGATCGAGTCCCGCATCGGGCTCCCTGCTCCTTGGGAGCCTGCTTCTCCCTCTGCCTCTCTCTCGCTCGCTCTCTCTGTGTCTCTCACGAATAAATAAATAAAATCTTAAAAAAAAATAAAAAATAAAAATACAGATTCCCTTCAAAATCTCTAGGAATGGGACCCAGTGAACTGTGTTTATAGCCTTTTGGGGAGATTTTAGACAACCAGTGTGATGTTGGGGATGCCCAGTCCCACAGTGCTGTGCTCCACGTCTTGCTCATGCTTGGCTTCCATGTTTACTGAAAAAAAGGAAAAATGAATGACCTCCAAGAGGGCAAGGCCTTGACAAATAAGAAGGCATTTTGCAAAGCGGTGTGTGTGTGTGTGTGCGCGTGTGTGTGCGTGCGCGCGCATGGGCGTAGGTGCCGCATGATCTACAGACTAGAGCTTGGTCTGTGGTGTAAGAAGTGGCCTATATCCAGGACCAGGTGACCCAGAAGCCAGAAGATCACCATGAGGGGACTGGTACCACAGGGTGGCAGTAACTTGAAGGAGCCTGAAGCAGAGTGGACCCCTTCCCATGTTGCCTGTGGCTCGTCCTGTAGAACAGTGTAGCTACTGACCCTAATAGGCTGCACTCTTTTGGTTGCTGATTACAGACAGCACCAGGTTTACATTATCCTGTGTCCAAAGGATCCCGGAGGAGAGCAAGAGCTTTTCTCTCCCAACATCCACAAATAAACTACCCGGATAGGAGCCTGATTGGCCCAGCTCAACTCACATACCCTTCCTTGGGCTAATCACTATGGCCCTGAGGCTGGGGTATATTGTTGGCCAATCCAACTTTGGCTAGAGGACAGAGTCCTGTGATCGACCACCCTACCAGAAGCACATGGGGTGGGAAGCAGCAGTTCATTGAAGGCATGGTGGCTCCAGAAGGCCTCCAGCAGTTTCAGAAGGCCTGGAAGAGATGGCTATAGGGATGAAATCCATGTCTGTTCCCAGCCATAACCTTGATCTGCTCTAACTCCAGGCAGCCAGCTAGCCCCAAAGGGATGCAGCCTACCCCCCAGGCAAAACTCTTACACCTCTCTGTTGAAGGACCTTTCACCTTAAAATAACCTCGAAGATAGTTTTTATTTCCTGGTGTCTTGTATGCTCAAAGTAGGTGTACTCAGTTTAAGAAACTTTTGGAAGTCCCCTGTTTCAAATGAAGAAAATTTTGTGAACTGTATTATACCCATTCGGTGCAAAAATAATGTTTCTTCCCCAAATTTTTATTTAAAAAATTTCAAACCTATGGAAAAGTTGAAAAACAGTATGATCGACATCCATTTTCCTTCAGATTCAACAATGTTCACATTTTGCCACATCCACTTGATTTTTCTCTCTCTCTCCGCACATATGGAAAGATACACACACATAAATAAAAATATTTCCTTTTTTTTCCTCCACCAGTTGAGAGTTGGTTGCAGGTATGATGACTCTTTACCCCTGAACATTTAATCTTATATCTCCACAGAACGAAGACATTCTCCTACATAACCACAGCTAATTATTATACTCAAGAAATTTAACATGGGTGTGATATTATTATCTAACATATAGTTCATATTCAAATTTCCCCAAGTGTCTCAGTAATGTCCTATGGAGTGTTTTCCCCTGCCTCTGGGATCCAGTCAAGCACAAGTCTCCTTCTTTTTTATATTTCATGATATTGATATTTTTGGAGCCCAAGCTCCAGTGGCAAAATGTACCTTAATTTGGAACTCGGAGTCTTTCCTTATGAAGAGATTCAACATTTTTGGATGGAATACCATGTACTTCTCAGTGCATTCCTTCAGGGGCACACAATATCAGTGTGTGCAATTATTGGTAATGTTCTCTTTGATCACTTGGTTAATACAGTACCTGCCAAGTCTATCACTATAACAGTACATTTTCCCTGTATAATTAACGAGTAATTCACATGGGGGTCATGTGAATACCCTGTTTTCCAACAACCTTCCATCCTATGGTGATTTTTGTCTAAATCAGTTATTACTATGGTGATTGTAAAATGGTGATTTTTCTATTTCTGTTATTTCTTCCACATTTACTAGTTAGTATGATTCTGTTAAAATAGAAGCTTTCTTGGGGCAGCTGGGTCACTCGGTTAAGCATCCTACTCTTGATTTCGACTCAAGGTCATGATCTCAGGGTTATGGGATGGAGCCCTGTGCTGGTGCGGAGTCTGCTCAAGATCTCCTCTCCCTTCGCCCCTCCTCCTGCTCACTCTCCCTCAAGTTAAATAAATAAATAAATAAATAAATAAAATCTTCAAAAACCTTTCTTTCTACCCAATATTAATTTTTATTTTTAGTAACAGTATGGACTAGTGGATTTTACAAATTCAATGTGTTATAATCCATTCCTGTTTTTATTCATTCTGATACTCATATTGTCTGAAATTTGGCCAGTGGAAGTCTCTTCGTGGTGGCTCCACTGTCCTTTTGAGATAGCCACATTAGTTTTTGACAGTGTCCTTACTGTCTGGCAGAAGATGGTCCAGAATGACCCTGTATTTTCTCTGCTTAGCCCTGGAAATGGCCATTTCTCCAAAGGGCCCTGATTCTTTTTTTGGTATTTAGAAATCGAAGTACAGATGATGGTGTGTGCACTCATTACTATTGGAATGACACTGCTTCCCTCTAGCAGTAGACAGAACCCAGGAATACACGCATGTATATATATATGCACATACACCCATATGCCCACACATATCTAGAGCCATTTCTAGGTCTAGCTACACATTTTAAAAACTAGAAGGTCGTACTGTGAGCCCCAGTACCAGTCAAACATCACAGGATTCATTCTATTCTTCTCCCTTTCCACATTTGCAACTGTTCTTCAACCATATAGAAGATAAAGTTTAATCTTGCAAACAGTGTGTTATAGCCATAGAATGGAATTCTGCTCAGTAATAGAGGAATGAACTAATGCTCAATGTGGATTAATGGATGAATCCAAAAAAATTATGTTGAGCGAAGGAATCAGACGTGAACAAAAATTAGATGCACATATTGTGTATATTGTATATTTTGTTTATACAAAGTCCAAGAGCAAGCAAAGCTAATCTATGGTGATAGAAATCAGAAAAAGTGGTTGCTTCTGGAGGTAGTGGGAGAACTGACTTGAACACAAGGGAACTTTCTCGGGTGATGGAAATGTTCTAGATCTTGTTCTAAGTGGTGGTTACCCAGGTGTATTCAATTGTTAAAATTGAACTGTACACTTAAGGTCTGTACATTTTAATGTATCTATATTATCTTTAAAAGGAAAAATATAAAAATATGGAAAATAGGGGAGATGGGTGGGGGGTTGGCGTAACTGGGTGATGGGCTTTAAGGAGGGCATGTGATGTAATGAGCACTGGGTGTGATATGCAATTGATGAATCTCTGAACTCTACCTCTGAAACTAATAATACACTATATGTTAATTAATTGGATTTAAATAAAATTTCAAAAATTTCAAAAATAGCTCTTAAAAGATATGAAATTTCACTCATAATAAGAGAATGCAAATTAAAACAGCACTAAGATACCACATTCACTTACCTAAATGGCAAAAATAGAAAATGGGCACCTGGGTGGCTCAATCGGTTAAGCCTCTGCCTTTGGCTCAGGTTGTGATCCCAGTGTCCTGGGATCGAGCCCTGCATTGGGCTGTCTGCTTAGCGGGGAGTCTGCCTCTCCCTCTCCATCTGCCTCTCCCCCACTCATGCTCTCTGTCAAATAAATAAATAAAATCTTTAAAAAAAATAAAAAACTTGACAATCACACTGTTGGCGAGACCATGGGAAAATAGGCAATATTATCTAAAAATATCTAAATATCTAAAATTATCTAAAATATTTTTAAATAGCTATATGTACCCTTTGCCCCCTCAATCTCACTTCTGTGAATTTATCCTGAATATATAGTCTAATGCTAAATTTCCATATAGATTTGGGTCTATTTCTGGATTTCCTATTCTTTTCTGCTGGTCTATTTATGCTCTAATATCATACAGTTTTAATTATAGGGGTTTTATAATATGTTTTAATGTCCACTAGAGCTAGTCCTCCCTCCTTGCCTCTTTTTCTCAGTTTTTCTAGCTATTCTTGTGTGCTTTATGTTTTAAAATACATGTGGAGTTTAAAAGCAACTTGTCTAGCTCCAGAAACAAAAACTTAATGGTATTTTTATTGGATTGCATTACATTTATAATTTGGGGATAAGTGACATCTTTTTGATGGGTCATACTTTCCAAACACAAGGAATGTCTTTCCATAAAATATACTTTTACATCTTTCAGGAGTGTTTTAAGGATTTCCTCATGCAACTTTTACACAGTTCTTGTTAATACCTAAGTATTTTACCTTTGTTGTCATTGCTATTGTCAATGAGGCTTTTATTTTCATTATCCCTTCTAATTGTTTCTTTTTAATTCTAACTGGTTATTATTTGTTTATATGAAACTTGATTTCTGTGGGTTAGTTTTATATCCTGCTATATCATTGAATTATTTTATTATTTAAGTTTTATCTTTAAACTTCTTGGGTTTTGCAGGTCTAATATATTATCTGCAAATGTAGGTCGTTTTATTTCTGCTTTTCCAATTCTTAGGACTCAAATTGCTTCTACCTGGCTAATTGCATTGGCTGATACCTCCAATAATGTATCAAATAGTAGTAGAGATAGTTGGCATCCTCGCTATATACCTTACTATAGTGATAACATCTCTAGTGTTTTCCAGTTAAATAAAAAGCTGGCTTTTGGACTAACGTATGTTTTATCTTTTAAGGAAATATCTATCTTCCTATTTTATTGAATATTGGAATGAATATTGAATTTTATCAAAAGTCTTTGTGGCATTTATAGAAACAATCATATAACTTTTCTTCTTATACTAATATGGTGAATTATATTAAAGGATTTCCTAACAGCAAACCATTTTTGCTTTCCTGAAATAAATTCCACTTGATCATGATGTATTTTTAAATGAGGTGGTTTGTGGGGGTTTTTTGCATCAATATTCATAAGTGAGACTGATCTTTAGGTTTTTGGTGTGCGCTATATTTATTAGGTTTAAGTATAAATGTTAAACTTTATAAAAAATTTAGAAGTTTATTTTTTTTTTAGAAGTTTCTATTTTCTATGCTCTGGAATAATTCATGTAGCATTGGGATTATTCAAATTTGAAAGTTTGGTAGAAATCCCCTGTGAAACCATTTGAGTGTGATGATTTTTTATGGGGTAGTTCTCGGAAATATTCTTTAATACTTCTATGGAAACTTGTCTGCTTAAGCATTTTTTCTCTACTGGGGTCAGTTTTGTAAAATTGTATTTCTAGGAAGTTATCCATTTCATCTAAGTTTTCAATTTTATTTGTGAAGGATTGTGAGCGTAGTCTCTCATGATTTAAAAAATTTCCTCCATTTTAAAACTTTTCATTTTTCTTTTTTATGTATTTATGCTTTTTTGTCTTATTGATTAGGTTAGCTAGTGTTTTCCTCCACTTCCAAGGAACTGTTATTTTCATTTACCAATTAGTTATATTATTTTTCTGGGGTTTTTATACTGTTAATTAATATGCACGACTTCTTTCCTTATGCTTTCTTTTGGTTGACTTAGTTGGTTTTCTAGCTGTTATGAGTTGGAGTTTTGTTCACTAGTTTTCCATCTTTTATTGTTATTTATATAAGTATTTAAGGCTATGAATTTTCCTCTGACCACTGCTCTGATGTATCCCATAATTTCTTATATATAATGCTTTCATTATTATTATTTTTTGGAAATCCTGCTTTTGTGATTTTTACTTCCACTTTCACCTAAGTGTTATTTAATAGGGTGTTTTAATTTTCACCTACAAAGGCCTTTAAAATATGTTGTTGGTTTTTTTTTTAAAGCATTTTTATTTATTTGAGAGAGAGAGAGAGTGCAAGAGCGCGAGCAGGGGGAGAGGCAGAGGGTAAAGCAGAGTCCCCACTGAGCAGGGAGCCCGATGCGGGACTCGATGGGGGACTCGATCCCAGGACCCTGGGATCATGACCTGATCTGAAGGCAGACACTTAACCGTCTGAGCCACCCAGGCATCCCCAAAATATGTTGTAGTTTTATTGTATTGCGATCACAATTATGTTTTAAAGTACTTATCAATTTAAACTTTTTACTCTGAAAATATTAAATTAAAATTAATATGAAGAAGATGTGCTATATTCATCTGGTTACATCTTGTAGCTCCTGGCATATTACCACATATCCCGGACAGCACATTTAGTACTTTTTGTCATACTTTTTAAAGGATAGAATCAGTTCTTCTCATATGTTCTAGTATTACTTTCTTATCAGTAAAAGATAGTATTTGATTAAAATAGTCTGGATAAATCAAACTGTAGTGGTTCATTAGAATGTCAACCTAAAATATGTATATATACTCATTTTCTTATGGCTCAATACTTTTATGAAAAGTAAATCCCTCTCTTTTTTTCTCAGTCCACTGAAAATATTTGATCTCATGCAGTGTTTTTTCTGTAGGGTCAAGATCACATAAGGGGTTACAGTCCTACACTGAAGACAAAGAGATGTCCATATACACCACAACCTGGCACAGGGCTTCACCATTAGTGTGTTCAATAAATACTTTAAACATTGATGAGCAAATGAATGAATATACTACATACATATTATAATTCACTTGTACAAAATAACATCACTCTGATAGATCTTTAGGTAGTTAAGTATGAATGCTTTAATCTTACTGCTAATAACTCCTTTTCTATCATGCTTATAATCTAAGTTTAATGGGTTGGGGTGCCTCATAGCTTAAGTACAGTGCATTGAAAAGAGCATTTTCAAGGGTGGGTACAAGAAGACTAGTATTTTCTCAGGCTAATGGGAAGGAACTAATTTCTCAGGCTGTCTTAAAATAACAAATCATACACTCTTTCAATTGATGATACAAAAAACAACTCTAGAAAGGATCAGTGTTGGAGAGAAAGGATAGCTTCACAAGTCACTGAACCTTTTCCCTAGGTAAGGGTCTCTAGACAGAATGTGGAATGGAATATAGCTTTATTTTATTTTATTTTATTTTATTTTATTTTATTTTATTTTATTTTATTTTTTATGGAAGTGTTTTATTTTATTTTATTTACTTTTTATTATTTTAAAGTAGGCTCCATGCCTAACGTGGGGCTTGAACTCATGACCCTGAGATTAAGTGTTGCATGCTCTACTGACTGAGCCAGCCAGGTGCCCCTGGAACATAGTTTTAATAAGCAAAACTCTTAGAATTTTGTGTAACAGTCTGTTACATTTGATAACCTCCAGTGAACCATGCCTCCCAGTATTTACACCCTTCAATAGCCCTCTTCCTTGAATCTAAGCAGGGCCTGGGACTCACTTTAGCCAAAAGAATATGGTGGAAGTGATATTTTGTAAGTTCCAGGCCTAAACTCTAAGAAGGCCCCAAAAACTTCCACTTCATTTTTGGAACCAGACACCAGGCTGTAAACAGCCCAAGCCACATGAAGAAGCAACACAGAGGAGTACCAAGTACTCCAGGAGTGAGCCATCTTGGATGGACTACCTAGTTGAGCCCCAAAATCTAGAGTGGGCAAATGATGGCTTTCAGTCAAATGTGGCCTACCACCTGGTTTTGTAAATAAAGTTTTACTGGAACATAGCCATGACCATTCATTTATATATCCTCTGTGGCTGCATTCTCACTACAATGGCAGTGTCAAATAGTCATGACAGAGAGCTTACAGCCTGTAAAGTCTGAAATATTTACTGTTTGGCCCTTGACAGGAAAGTTTGCTGACCCCTGTCCAAGATGGCTGTAGCCCCAGCTGACTTCAAAGGAAGCGGAATGCCCAGCTGAACCAAATCAACCCACAGAATCCTGAGCAATAACCAATGATTTTCTGTCTTAAATCGTTAAGCTTTAAGATGGATTATTATGTAGCAACAAATGAAACAAATTATAAAATCTGATATCTATATTTTATAAGCTTGGTGATTTCATGGCTTAAATTTTTACCTTTTCTCTTAACTTTTAGTTGGTTCTATTGAAATTTTTCTAACTTGTCTTAGTCAGTTGTCACTGAAATGTCTCTCACAAAGATCAGCGCACTCCTTGTTACTAAATCCATTGGATGTTTTTCAGTCTTCGTCTCACTTGAGTCTTGGTCAGCCTTTGACACTGTTGGCCATTTCTTTGGTCTTAAAACATTTTCCCCTCTTATTTGTTTAATAGTTGTTAAATGTTTTAAGATAGTAAATAATAATAAATAATAAATAGTAAAATAAATGAATAAAACTTTAAACAAAGTTAGGCCTCCTAACTTTCTTTTGTCTTCTAGGAAATTCTTTGTCAATTTCTCTTTGGGGAAACTGATCTTCTGCCTAACACTTAATGTTAGAGTTCCTCAGGATTCCCTCTTAGATTTCATTCAGCATTCAACTAATAGATGTTGAGCCTACTATATGCCAGGCACTATTCTAGGTTCATGGGATACGTTAGTGAACAAAAATTCCCTGCCCTTGGAGAAATTTTTAAATGTATGTATAATAAATTACATTATTACAAAATCTTGAATTTAATATTTGTTTTAGAAAAGAAAATAAAACAGGTTAGAGAGTATGGGGGGGAGGATTTAAAGAAAGGTGATCAGAATAAAAATCTGAATCATCTGAATCAGAAATCATCTCCTTGACATTTGACCAAAGCCTTTTAAAAAAAAGGTAAAGGGACAGGCATATGGATATATAGAGAAAGAACATTCCAGGCAGAGGGAGCAACAGTGCAAAGGCACTTAGGCAAGGAGTGTGCCTGCAGTGTTTGAGAACAAGAAGGATGCCCTTGTGGTGGAAAGGAGCAAACAATAGGAGATGAGGTCAGAGAAAGAATGGGCTCCAGGTCCTGTAGGGCCTTATAAGCCATTGTTAGGACCTTGTCTTTTCTCAGTGAGATGGGATGTCACTGGGGAGTTTTGAGGAGATGAATCAAGTTATCAAACAGACCACTCTAACTGCTGAATTGAGAGGGGAATTGGGGGTGGCAGAAATGGCAGGAGACTCTTGGAGAGGGTAGACCAACAGGGTGCCAGCAGAAACCAAGAGGAGTACCCATGTCTTCTCACTTGACACACTTTTCCTGGACCATCTGAGGTCCTGGTGCTGCCATGTTTCTAATTATCTTTCATGTGCTGCTACTCCCAAGTCTTTTTTTTTTTTTCTCCAGCCCAATCTCTCTCCTGAGTTTCAGACTCACAGATGTGAAGACCTACTGGCCATCTCCTCTCCCAGTGTTCTCTAGGTACCTCAGGATCTACTGTTTCCTCTACAGCCTTTGTCTCCTTCCATGCTTCCTCTGCTTCACCACTAAAGCCATGCAGCCACACCTTCTTATTAAGGCATTCTTTTTAAGAGGCCACTGCTAACACATATGTTAGTGAACAATCTTTGCTGGCCTATAAATGCTTTGACTTCCATTAACACATCATTGTGCTTTAGTTTACCAGATTTTCTGCCTACAATGGTGACGTGAGGATTAGACATAGGATAGGTAGATTTTAGCTGGGATAAGATGATGGAATGCTGTCTTAGGAGACAGTTCAGGGCAAGGTGCCATATTGGGGGGAACTAAATGCTCTGGGGAGAGAGGATGGAACTACAAAGGGAATTCTCTACATTTTGCAGTTTTCCCAACAGGGACACTGCCTTTGGGTATTGTGAAGACACATAATTCTGAAATTGTCACTTTTGTTACAAATAGTACATTTATCAAATAGCCAGCAAGAGTTAGGCTCCATATATATCACAGACTTTTAATTTGTGAATTCAATTTTCTACCATCTCTCGGGAATTTTTTTGTCCACTCCCCATTATAATTTTAGAATTTAGCATTCATTCTTTTGACTTTCAGCAAAGGAACCAGTTTTGTTCTGGAAAATATTTAGTCAGAAGGGTGTGTGATGCCTTTTTCCATGATCTTCGTCTTTTATAATTTGTAAAGGAGTTTATGAAATATCTTAATCTTTTCTAACTCTTATAAGTATTTTTAAAGATTTATTTATTTATTATTTGAGAGAGAGAGAGAGAGAGCAGGGAGAGGGACAGAGGGAGAGGGAGAGACTCTCCAGCAGACTTTCCACTGATCAGGGAGCCCAATGTGGGGCTCAATCTCACGACCCTGAGATCATGACCTGAGCCAAAATCAAGAGTCAGAGGTTTAACCAACTGAGCCACCCAGGTGCCCCTCTTATAAATGGTTTTTAAAAAATAATAACTGATACAAGGGAAATAAGTCTTCCTAGGTTATATTTTTCCCATATTATACTTATATGTGGGAAAGAGTCTTGTAAAAAATCATTAATGTGAAAATAACTAGGCCAATGAGAGCTATTACTTTTTATTAGAAAATCAACTGCAAAATGAATGTTTAAAGGCAAACTTATCGTAGTTAATAACGTAATTAAGTCTCATCCTTTGGGACTTGAAAGCTCTGTTTTATTTATTCGTCATTTTCAACAATATTTATCAAAGGCTTGTTCTGTACCAGGCAGCATGTTTGTGCTAGGGATAGAGTACAGACAAAATAGAGAAAGAGCTTGCCTCCCATGGCACTTAACTCTAGTGGAGAAGGCAGACAATGAAACAGGAAAAGTAATTACTGCTTGTAGTAAGTGCTAGGAAGGAAATAAACAGAGAGGTGTTGGAGGGGAGAGAGAGAGAGAAAGGTAGACACACAGACAGACATTGGTGGCCGCTTGCAGAAGGGCCTCTCTGAGATAGATGAATGTGAGTCCTACAGGATGAGATTGAGGCTGCCAGGAGAACAAGGAGAAGCCTCCCGGACAGAGGGCCCAGCAGGAATAAAGGCCTACAAGGTGAGAAAGGCTTCATGTTCCAGAAACAGAAAGGAGGCCAGCATGGCTGCCGTGAAGTGCCCAGGAATGACAGAGACACAAGACAGGCTGCAAAGAGGGCAGTAGCCAGATGGTGCAGGATGTGTTTTATTCCAAGTATGATGGCAAGACCATGAAGAGACTCTGCAAAGGAATGTGGTGCTCTTCTTCTCTTTTTAAAAAGATTGTGGCAAAATATACATATCATAAATTTTATGATTTTAACCATTTTAAGTGTATAATTCAGTGGCATTAAGTCTATTCATAATGTTGCACAGCCATCATCACTATTCATTTCCAGAACTTTTTCATTATCCCAAGTGGAAACTTATGTACCCATTAAACAGTTACTGTAGGCTACCTTATTTGAGAATCATATTTTCTTCTTTTTAGTTTTGTATTCCCATGATGACTTTTTTTTTTAGGCTTTTCCTAGATAGATGTCTTTTCACCCAGGGAAAGCTATGATGGTGACTACAGGAATTCTGTCCCTAAATCGTGCCTGTAGTCCAGACTGGAGCCCAAAGTAGTGCAAGCTAATGCTTCTGGTTGGGGACGTACAGGAGGTAGCAGCTGGATTTTAGACCAATTCTAAGCAAATAATCTTCCTCATGTCAAAAATCAGCTATACCACTTTGGAAAATGGTTTGGCAATTTTTCAAAACGTTAAAACATAAAATGATCATAGGACCAACAATTCCACTCCTAGGTATCTACCCAAGAGAAATGAAAACATGTGTCCCCACAAAGACTTGCACATGAATGTTCATAGAAGCTTTATTCATAATAGCCCCCAAAGGAAACAACCTAAATGCCCATCAACCAATGAATGGATGGACACTCTGTGGCATATTCATGCAATGGACTACTTTTCAGCATCCAAAAGGAACAAACTACTAACACATGTTCCATCATGGATGAAGCTCAGAAACATGAAGCCACACACAAGAGAGCGCATATTGTATTTGGATGAAATATCCAGAAAAGGAAAATTTATAAAGACAGAAATAGATTAGTGGTTGCCTGGGGTTAGAATTGGGAAGGGAGATCAACAGTAAATGGGCATAAAGATCTATCTTATTAGGAAGATGAAACTATACTTACACTGATACATGATTATGTTTGTACTATTTGGTAAAGTTACTAAAAATCATCGGTCAGGGCACCTGGGTGGCTCAGTCGGTTGGGCGTCTGCCTTTGGCTCAGGTCATGATCCTGGGGTCCTGGGATCAAGCCCCAAGTCAGGCTCCTTGCTCAGTGGGGAACCTGCTTTTCCCTCTCCCTCTACTTGCCACTCCCCCAGCTTGTGCTCTCTCTCTCTCTCTGTCAAATGAATAAGTAAAATCTTAAAAAAAAAACTTTTTTAATAAAAATCACTGGTACACTTGATATGGGTGAGTTTTATGCATATAGTCTAATACTTAATGCTCTCTGTAAGATAATAGGTCCGCTGGACCAATGTTGAAATCTTCTTATTGAGCAGAGTGGGAGGGAAAACCTGTCCTAATATTGCTGATGCCTTGCTCTATCTGTGATGATTATATTTGGAAAGCCTCTCAGACCGTCTGTTTTATTTATTTATTTATTTATTTATTTATTTATTTATTTATTTATTTATTTTATTTGAGAGAGAAAGCACATGGGTTGGGGTGGGGTGAGGAGCAGAGGGAGAGGGAAAGAGAGAATCCCTAGCAGGCTCCACGCCCAGCACAGAGCCCAATGCAGGACTCCATTCCACAACACTGAGATGGTGACCTGAGCTGAAATCAAGAGTCAGACACTTAACTGATTGAGCCACCCAGGTGCCCCATCGATCTCTCTATTTTAAAAAGAATTAAAGTCTCTCAGGCCATTTTTAAAAGAATGTAATTATTTCAGTTTTACCCATTAACTGTAATTCCATTTTTCCTGAAGGATTTAGGATCTGAAATAATTTCTGTTCCCTGAACTGTTACGTCTGCCTCCCTGAAAATTGGTTATCCCAAAGAGTATTGCCGAAGATTTCACCGTTGGTGATATAAAGGGTTTGAGAAATTTGTTTTTTAAACTTTAGAGAAGCATTTGTTCCTCAGAAGACTAAAAAGTTCTGACAGATATGGTGGGAGAGAGAAAGCCTTCACAAGAGCACTTGACCAATGTTTGCTAAAATCCTGTGCTTGGCTGTTTTTGAAAACTATCTTCAAATTAATTTTAGTGTTACAGGGTATGGTCAGAAAATCGTGGTGTTTTACTAAAATCCTTCTCTAAAGTAGCACTTTAGAAAGAACCCAAGAACAAAGGCCTGTGGTGTGACCTTGGATAAGTCTAATTACCTCTATTTTCCCTCTTTTCTCATCTGTACCGTGGGGACAGTATCTACCTGAAATAAGGCAACGTATAGAAGCACCCTGTTTGTTGTTGGTTTGTTGTTGTTTTTTTTATATTCCATGGAAAATGCCATTGGTAGTAGTTTGTGCAGTGTTGATTTATTTGTACTTTTTTGTTCTCTTTACACAGTCATTTCTTTTCAAGGAACAGAATGAAAAGCATTGTATATCTTGGTTTTTGAGAGAACAAAGCAATCCTCGTCTGCATTACCAAAACCGACAACAGACATTTATAAATGCCGGATGGTGTCACAGTGATGAGCGGGAGCTGGGTCAGCCTACCTGGGTGTGAATGACCACCCTGCCATCACTGGTGACCTTGAACAACTCCCTTAGCTTCCCTTAGCCTGGTTTTCACTAATACATTGGAACTCATAAAGGTACTTTTGTCATAGGACAAAGGTTGGAAGATAAAATGTGTAAAAAGCACAACACAGTCTAAAAATGGAGCCCAAATGATGACTATTAGTTAAGTACAGATTCTTAGACTCTGTATAAAAGACCATACCCATCCCCACTCTTGAGTAGCTAGCAATCTCTGTACTTGAATTCTAAATTTGATGTGACTTTACTCAGTTGATAAAGTTCAAATTTCCTTACCCATAAATGGAAATCACTATTGTAGTTTCAATGAAAGGCAGAGAACTGTATTGTCTGACTCCTCTCCTTTAGGTTTGAGGATGTTGGTGCCATTGGCAGGTCCAAGGAAGATTTGAATTAGGCGAGGTTTATCTTCTTGTCTTTGGCCCTCCTTTTAACAGTCTTCTCTCTCTTCCCCTCCCCAACTTTGAAGCCTCTTCTCTGGCTGACTAGGGTCTTCATGTTACCTCTTGCAGTAGACTGAAAAACATGGCAAAAATATTTTACAGATACTCCCATCAAAAAAGGTAGAGTCTGTTTGCCCATACCTGGGGTCTCAGTCGGTCTAGTGACTTTCACTGACAGAATGTACCAAAAATGATAGCATAGCAAATTCAGGAGTCCCAAGAGGACTTTCGGCCTCTGCTTCTGCCTCTTGGAACACTTCCCTGTGACCACCATACTATGAAGAAGCCTAACATGTAAGACCATGAGAGGAGAGAGGCCTAGACATTCCAGCTGTGCCAGTGGGGTCCACTGGAGTCCAGCCCCTACTGATCAACTGGCTGCCTGTGGCCATGTGAGCGAGCGCAGGCAAGACAGATATGACCCACAGAACTGTGGGAAATAATACACCATATATCCTCCCAGGGGTGGAGTTGCTGAGTTATGGGATAGCTCTCTGTCTATTTGAGGAGCTGTGAAGATGTTTTCCGCAGTGGCTGCACCCTTTCACGTTCCGACCAGCAACATATGAAGATTCTAATTTCTCTGCATCCTTGCCCAAACTTGTTATTTTCTGCTTTTATTTATTTATTTATTTTTTTATAGCCTTCCTAGTGAGTGTTTATTGCTAGTGGATGGAAATGCAACTGGTCTTTGTATATTGATTTTGCATAATGCAACTTTGCTGAACTGGTTTATTAGCTCTAATGGGGTTTTTGGTGAATTTTTAAGGGCTTTCAATATATAAGTCATGTTACCTGTGAATGGAGACAGTTTTACTTGTTCGCTTCCAATCTGTCTTTTCTTTTTCTTGCCGAATTGTACTAGAACTTCCAGTACAATGTTGAATAGAAGTGGTAAGAACAGACATCCTTACCTTTTTCCAAATCTTAAGAGGAAAGCTTTCTTTCATCATTAAGTATAGTGCTAGCTATTGGTTTTCCATAGATGCAGCATGAGGGTTTTTATGTATTCTTCCAAGGGATAGTTTATTCATATATGAGAAAATATATCTTAACATAACTGTTAGATGCAATATGTAGATCTTGATTGGATAAAGTTTTGGTCTACACATTGCATTTTGGTTGTTATCTCTCTTAAGTATCTTTTATCTAGAACATTCCCATATATATTTTAATATATAAATTATATATAAATAATACACAAATAAAATATTGACTTTTTGAAGGGACTAAGTTACTTGACTTTGAGAGTGTTCCACACTCTAGATTTGTCCGATTGTTTCTTCATGGTATTGTTTACTCTGTTCTTTTATTCCCAGTGTTTTCTGTAAATTTGAAGGTTAAATCTAAAGATTTGATTAGATCCAGGTTAAATATTGTTGGAAGGACATTTAGTAGGTGATTCTATATACTTATTGCATCCTCTCAGTTGGCATGTGATGTCAAGTACTTTGCCTATTTGTGATATTAAGTTTGATCACTTAAGTGGTGTCCAACAGAACTGTCCTTTGAAAAAGTACATTTTCCCCTTTCAGGCTCTTAAATAGCTCCTCCTTTAACAATGAGAGAATATCGAAGACTTGGATTTGGAGGAGAGGGAGTAGATAACCATTTGCTTTTTTTCTTCCTTATACATCCCAATTCCAACTAGTGGTTTGGATGACTTTTAGGTACAAATAGAAATTTAGAGGCAAGCTTGCAATAGATCACATGACATGCTATAACTTGGAGTCACGGTCAGTTTCTTACTCTGGGATCAGTGAAAAGGTCATTGCATTAGAAATCAAAATCAGCGGGTGCCTGGGTAGCTCAGTTGGTTGCGCACCCAACACTTGGTTTTAGCTGGGGTGGTGATCTTGGGCTCATGAGATGTCCACATCAGGCTCCGTGCTCAACAGGGAGGCTGCTTGAGATTCTCTCCCTTTCCCTCTGCCCCCTTCTCCCCACATGCACCCTCTCTCTCTTCGTCTCTCTAAAATAAATAAATCTTTTAAAAAAGATTTTAAAAGATTTTTTTTTTTTAAGAAAATCAGGGATCAAAGTTTCAGTTTCTGATCTGTCACTAACTAGCTATGTAGCCTTAACTCATTTAACTTCTCTGGGTTCCAGTTTCTTCATCCATGACTCAAGATGGTCTTTAGAGTCCCCTCCAGCTCACAGAATCATAGTTCATGATTCTGTGGTTTCACTCCTTTTCATTTAGTGAAAAATACTAGGTCACATTTATTAGCTACACAATGTGGGAGCTTTTATTTCTCTCAAAAATCAAAACACAGGAATTTCAATTAACCTCATAATTAGGGAATGCCTACTCCATGTAGGTGCTCAGTAATTATTTTTGTGAACCAGGACACTAGTTTTGATGAGTGGGCATTTATTTTGCTTTTATCATTATGTTTTATTTTATTTTTATTGTTTCCCTTTATTCTCCATGACCTAAGAAAATCGTTGGGCAGCGAAGTTACTTTTTCTCAGTCCTGTGGCTTGAATTATGTCCCTCCTTCCCCCACTCCCCCCCCAATTCCTATGTCCGTGTCCTAATCCCCAGGACCTCAGAATGTAAACTTGTTTGGAAATAGGGTCATCACAGATATAATTAATCAAGTTAAAATGAAGTTGTCAGGGTGGGCCTGAACCCATATGACTGGTATCCTCAATGAAAGGGAGAAATTTGGACACAGATACAGATGTATGTGCGCTTACACACACACACACACACACACAAGGGGAGACTCCCATGTGAAGGTGAAGGCAGAGACTGAGGTGATATATATATGAGCCAAGTAATGCCAGATTGCCAGTAAGCCTCCAAAAGTTAGGAGAGAGGCCTGGAACAAATTCTCCCTCAAAGCTTTCAGAAGGAGCCATCCCTGCTACCACCTAGACCTTGGGCTTCTAGCCTCCAAAACTGTGAAACAGTAAATTTCTGTTGTCTAAGCCACTCAGTTTTTGGTCCTGGTTCCAGAAGCCCTGGCAAACTAATACACTTGCTATCCCTGATCTGGTAATGAATTCCTTGAGGAAATATAATAATAGCCTACATGGAAAGTAAAGAAATCACAGGCTTTCTCTTACATAGATGGCAGAGCCCTGAGCAGGTTGCAAAGTTCTTTGTTTTTCAAATTCTGTCTCAGGCCAGACCCATCTTCTGAACTGTTCGTGGAACACTTTGCTGTTACTGTGTCTCTGGTGAGTTTTGTGCATATGTACATGAGCACGCGTATGTGCTCTCGGGCACGTGTATGTATAATGTGAGTGCTAACCTCATCCTTTCAACAGATTTTGACTTTTGATACCAAGGAGACAGATTAGAACAAAATTTAAATATCTTAGTTGTTTTAGCATACATATGGTCACATCTACAATACAAAAGAATTATAGTCAGACTTTTGAGTGAAAATTTTAATAATTATTCTCACTTCCTGTCTGGATTTACAGAAAGATTTCAGCCATAGAGCAATATTAAGGGGCCCAGCTAAGTAGGAGAGACCCTTGAAGGGCGCCTGGGTGGCTCAGTTGGTTAAGCAACTGCCTTCGGCTCAGGTCGTGATCCTGGAGTCCCGGGATCGAGTCCCGCATCGGGCTCCCTGCTCAGTGGGGAGTCTGCTTCTTCCTCTGACCCTTCCCCGTCTCGTGCTCTCTCTCTCTCTTTCTCATTCTCTCTCTCAAGTAAATAAATAAATAAATAAATAAATAAATAATCTTAAAAAAAAGAGACCCCTAAAGAATACAGATGATCTGCTAAAAATTTTCATTTATTTCTAAGCTTTGCCATAATCTTAGAATGGAGAGCTCTCAATACATGTTATATTTCAGTAAGTAGTTTAAAAAGCACACAGGTGCAAACATGCTTTTGTTTGGTTCAGATGAGTCACTTCAGAAAACTATATGGATCTAGTGGTTTTTTGTTTTTTTGTTTTTTTGTTTTTGAGCAATGCTTGCTTTATCTATTCTAACAGTATAATTTGTTATGCTTTGGAAGAATTGCCTCCGCTGTGCCTTGATGATCACTGTGGTCTCTTCCACTTATAAAATTCCATCAGCCTAACATAAATAATGGCATAATGAGTTGGTGTTAGCATGGATTTTTCAAATATGACTTTTCAAGATTGACATTCTGACATAAGCCTTCTTCAGCGATTTGTAACAACAAAGTCATCTTGCAAATTTAACAAACAAGTCTAGCTTATGTTATAAAAATTTTAACTGCCCAGGTCTTTATAAAGTACCATGCTAAGAAAAGAGTACTTAACCAGAGAGTTGATGGACAATGAATAAGAAAGGGGCAATAATGGGATTTTTGTACTTAGTGGTGAGTAGAAGCTCACATATATCTGCATGTCTGCACTGAATGCCCTGTGTAAATGTAAGCAAAACGTGCTCATCTGCCTGAAAAGAAGATCACCTTGCAAAACTTAAGGTTTTAAAGCAGTTCTCTTTTGCATAAGGCAAAGTGACTGGTGATGAAGGAGGAATGTGTGTTCATCCTAAAGACGACAGTGGTATCACCGATCTGGTAATGAACTCCTTGAAGAAATAGGATAGCCTGCAGGGAAAGTAAAAAAGAAATGACAGGCTTTTTTCTTGTGTGGATGTCAGAACACTGATTGGGTAGAGAAAGTCTGTTTTTCCTTTTTGTAAATTCTATCTCAGGCTAGACACACTTTCCAAACAGTTCATGGGGTACTCTGCTGCCGTTGTGTCTCTGCTAGGTGTTTTTTTTTTTTTTAATTTTTTATTGTTATGTTAATCACCATATATTACATCATTAGTTTTTGATGCAGTGTTCCATGATTCATTGTTTGTTCAGAACACCCAGTGCTCCATGCAGAACGTGCCCTCCTCAATACCCATCACCAGGCTAACCCATCCCCCTACCCCCCTCCCCTCTAGAACCCTCAGTTTGTTTTTCAGAGTCCATCATCTCTCATGGTTCGTCTCCCCCTCTGACATACTCCCCTTTTCTTCCTCTCCTGTTATCTTCTTCTTTTTCTTTTTTCTTAAAATATGTT
This sequence comes from Eumetopias jubatus, assembly GCF_037043125.1. Taxonomy (NCBI): domain Eukaryota; kingdom Metazoa; phylum Chordata; class Mammalia; order Carnivora; family Otariidae; genus Eumetopias; species Eumetopias jubatus. The sequence goes on from NW_028274807.1 coordinate 171,660,180, forward strand.
GCATTATTTGTTTCAGAAGTACAGATCTGTGATTCAACAGTCTTGCACAATTCACAGCGCTCACCGTAGCACATACCCTCCCCAATGTCTATCACCCAGCCACCCCATACCTCCCACCCCCAACCATTCCAGTAACACTCAGTTTGTTTCCTGAGATTAAGAATTCCTCATATCAGTGAGGTCATGTGATACATGTCTTTCTCTGATTGACTTATTTCACTCAGCATAACACCCTCCAGTTCCATCCACGTCGTTGCAAATGGCAAGATCTCATTCCTTTTGATGGCTGCATAATATTCCATTGTGTATATATACCACATCTTCTTTATCCATTCATCTGTCGATGGGCATCTTGGCTCTTTCCACAGTTTGGCTATTGTGGACATTGCTGCTATAAACATTGGGGTACACGTACCCCTTCGGGTCCCTACATTTGTATATTTGTGGTAAATACCCAGTAGTGCAATTGCTGGATCGAACGGTAGCTCTAATTTCAACTGTTTGAGGAACCTCCATACTGTTTTCCAGAGGGGTTGCACCAGCTTGCATTCCCACCAACAGTGTAGGAGGGTTCCCCTTTCTCCACATCCCCGCCAACATCTGTCGTTCCCTGACTTGTTAATTTTAGCCATTCTGACGGGTGTGAGGTGGTATCTCATTGAGGTTTTGATTTGGATTTCCCTGATGCCGAGCGATGTTGAGCACTTTTTCATGTGCCTGTTGGCCATTTGGATGTCTTCTTTGGAGAAATGTCTGTTCATGTCTTCTGCCCATTTCTTGATTGGATTATTTGTTCTTTGGGTGTTGAGTTTGATAAGTTCTTTATAGATTTTGGATACTAGCCCTTTATCTGATATGTCATTTGCAAATATTTTCTCCCATTCTGTCGGTTGTCTTTTGGTTTTGTGGACTGTTTCTTTTGCTGTGCAAAAGCTTTTTATCTTGATGAAATCCCAATAGATCATTTTTGCCCTGGCTTCCCGTGCCTTTGGCGATGTTTCTAGGAAGAAGTTGCTGCGGCTAAGGTCGAAAAGGTTGCTACCTGTGTTCTCCTTTAGGATTTGGATGGACTCCTGTCTCACGTTTAGGTCTTTCAACCATTTGGAGTCTATTTTTGTGTGTGGTGTAAGGAAATGGTCCAGTTTCATTCTTCCGCATGTGGCTGTCCAATTTTCCCAACACCATTTGTTGAAGAGACTGTCTTTTTGCCATTGGACATTCTTTCCTGCTTTGTCAAAAATAAGTTGACCATAGAGTTGAGGGTCCATTTCTGGGCTCTCGATTCTGTTCCATTGATCTATGTGTCTGTTTTTGTGCCAGTACCATACTGTCTTGATGATGACAGCTTTGTAATAGAGCTGGAAGTCCGGAATTGTGATGCCGCCAGCTTTGCTTTTCTTTTTCAGTATTCCTCTGGCTATTCTGGGTCTCTTCTGGTTCCATACAAATTTTAGGATTATTTGTTCCATTTCTTTGAAAAAAGTGGATGGTATTTTGATGGGGATTGCATTGAATGTGTAGATTGCTCTAGGTAGCATTGACATCTTCACAATGTTGATTCTCCCAATCCATGAGCATGGAACGTTTTTCCATTTCTTTGTGTCTTCTTCAATTTCTTTCATGAGTATTTTATAGTTTTCTGAGTACAGATCCTTTGCCTCTTTGGTTAGATTTATTCCTAGGTATCTAATGGTTTTGGGTGCAATTGTAAATGGGTTAGACTCCTTGATTTGTCTCTCTTCTGTCTTGTTGGTGTATAGGAATGCCACTGATTTCTGTGCATTGATTTTATATCCTGCTACTTTACTGAATTCCTGTATGAGTTCTAGCAGTTTTGGGGTGGAGTCTTTTGGGTTTTCCACATACAGTATCATATCATCTGCAAAGAGTGAGAGTTTGACTTCCTCTTTGCCAATTTGGATGCCTTTGATTTCTTTTTGTTGTCTGATTGCTGTGGCTAGGACTTCTAATACTATGTTGAATAGCAGTGGTGAGAGTGGACATCCCTGCCGCGTTCCTGACCTTAGGGGAAAAGCTCTCAGCCTAGCCCCATTGAGAATGATATTCGCTGTAGGTTTTTCATAGATGGCTTTTATGATATTGAGGTATGTACCCTCTATCCCTATACTCTGAAGAGTTTTGATCAAGAAAGGATGTTGTGCTTTGTCAAATGCTTTTTCTGCATCTATTGAGAGGATCATATGATTCTTGTTCTTTCCTTTGTTAATGTATTGTATCACGTTGATTGATTTGCGGATGTTGAACCAGCCTTGCAGCCCAGGAATAAATCCCACTTGGTCGTGGTGAATAATCCTTTTAATGGACTGTTGGATCCTATTGGCTAGTATTTTGGTGAGAATTTTTGCATCCATGTTCATCAGGGATATTGGTCTGTAATTCTCTTTTTTGATGGGGTCTTTGTCTGGTTTTGGGATCAAGGTAATGCTGGCCTCATAAAATGAGTTTGGAAGTTTCCCTTCCATTTCTATTTTTTGGAACAGTTTCAGGAAAATAGGTATTAATTCTTCTTGAAATGTCTGATAAAATTCCCCTGGGAAGCCATCTGGCCCTGGGCTTTTGTTTCTTGGGAGATTTTTGATGACTGTTTCAATTTCCTTAGTGGTTATAGGTCTGTTCAGGTTTTCTATTTCTTCCTGGTTCAATTTTGGTAGTTGATACATCTCTAGGAATGCACCCATTTCTTCCAGGTTATCTAATTTGCTGGCATAGAGTTGCTCATAATATGTTCTTATAATTGTTTGTATTTCTTTGGTGTTGGTTGTGATCTCTCCTCTTTCCTTCATGATTTTGTTTGATTTGGGTCATTTCTCTTTTCTTTTTGATCAGTCTGGCCAGGGGTTTATCAATCCTGTGAATTCTTTCAAAGAACCAGCTCCTAGTTTCGTTGATCTGTTCTACTGTTCTTTTGGTTTCTAGTTCATTGATTTCTGCTCTGATCTTAATGATTTCTCTTCTCCTGCTAGGTTTAGGCTTTATTTGCTGTTCTTTCTCCAGCTCCTTTAGGTGTAGGGTTAGGTTGTGTATTTGAGACCTTTCTTGTTTCTTGAGAAAGGCTCGTATTGCTATATACTTTCCTCTCAGGACTGCCTTTGCTGTATCCCAAAGATTTTGAACAGTTGTGTTTTCATTTTCATTGGTTTCCATGAATTTTTTTAATTCTTCTTTAATTTCTTGGTTGACCCATTCATTCTTCAGTAGGATGCTCTTTAGCCTCCATGTTTTTGAGTTCTTTCCGACTTTCCTCTTGTGGTTGAGTTCTAGTTTCAAAGCATTGTGGTCTGAAAATATGCAGGGAATGATCCCAATCTTTTGGTACCGATTGAGACCTGATTTGTGACCTAGGATGTGATCAATTCTGGAGAATGTTCCATGGGCACTAGAGAAGAATGTGTATTCCATTGCTTTGGGATGGAATGTTCTGAATATGTCTGTGAAGTCCATTTGGTCCAGTGTGTCATTTAAAGTCTTTATTTCCTTGTTGATCTTTTGCTTAGATGATCTGTCCATTTCAGTCAGGGGGGTGTTAAAGTCCCCCACTATTATTGTATTGTTGTCAATGTGTTTCTTTGCTTTTGTTATTAATCGCCTTATATAATTGGCTGCTCCCATGTTCGGGGCATAGATATTTACAATTGTTAGATCTTCTTGTTGGATAGACCCTTTAAGTAGGATATAGTGTCCTTCCTCATCTCTTATTACAGTCTTTGTTTTAAAATCTAGATTGTCTGATATAAGGATTGCCACCCCAGCTTTCTTTTGGTGTCCATTAGCATGGTAAATGGTTTTCCACCCCCTCACTTTCAATCTGGGGGTGTCTTTGGGTCTAAAATGAGTCTCTTGCAGACAGCATATTGATGGGTCTTGTTTTTTAATCCAATCTGATAGCCTGTGTCTTTTGATTGGGGCATTTAGTCCATTTACATTCAGGGTAACTATTGAAAGGTATGAATTTAGTGCCATTGTATTACCTGTAAGGTGACTGTTAACTGTCTGTTGTCTGTGTTTGTTTCTGCTCTTTGCTGCTTTTAGGTTCTCTCTTTGCTTAGAGGACCCCTCTCAATATTTCTTGGAGGGCTGGTTTCGTGTTTGCAAATTCCTTTAGTTTTTGTTTGTTCTGGAAGCTTTTTATCTCTCCTTCTATTTTCAATGATAACCTAGCTGGATATAGTATTCTTGGCTGCATATTTTTCTCGTTTAGTGCTCTGAAGATATCTTGCCAGTTCTTTCTGGCCTGCCAGGTCTCTGTGGATAGGTCTGTTGCCAGTCTAATGTTTCTACCATTGTAGGTTACATATCTCTTCTCCCGAGCTGCTTTCAGGATTTTCTCTTTGTCTCTGAGACTCGTAAGTTTTACTATTAGATGTCGGGGTGTTGACCTATTATTATTGATTTTGAGAGGGGTTCTCTGTGCCTCCTGGATTTTAATGCCTGTTTCCTTCCTCACATTAGGGAAGTTCTCTGCTATAATTTGCTCCAATATACCTTCTGCCCCTCTCTCTCTCTCTCTTCTTCTTCTGGGATCCCAATTATTCTAATGTTGTTTCGTCTTATCGTATCACTTATCTCTCGAATTCTGCCCTCGTGATCCTGTAGTTGTTTCTCTCTCTTTTTCTCAGCCTCTTTATTTTCCATCATTTGGTCTTCTATATCGTTGATTCTCTCTTCTGCCTCATTTATCCTAGCATTTAGTGCCCCCAGTTTTGTTTGCACCTCATCAATAGCCTTTTTGATTTCGATTTGGTTAGATTTTAGTTCTTTTATTTCTCCAGAAAGGGTTTCTCTAATAACTTCCACGCTTTTTTCAAGCCCAGCTAGTATCTTTAAAGTCATGATTCTGAACTCTAGGTCCGACATCGTACTAATGTCCGTATTAAGTAGGTCCCTGGCTGACGGTACTACCTCTTGTTCTTTTTGCTGAGGTGATTTCTTTTGTCTTGTCATTTTGTCCAGAGGAGAATAGATGAATGAGAGAACAAAATGCTAACAGGTTTACAACGTCCCCAGCAAATATGCTGTATACAAATCAGAAAAGACCTGAAACCAGGGGAAAAGAAAGGGAAAGAAAGAAAAAAGAAAGAGAAAAAGAAAAAAAAAAGAAAAAAAAGATAAAAACAAAAACAAAACAATACAAAAAAAGCAGAATATGATCAAATATGATCAGGCTAGTGCATAGATCAGTGCCACACACTAGATTTTGGGCGTATTTTGGTCTGTTAGAAAAAAGTGCCTCCTAAAATTTTAAAGGAAGAAAGACATATATGTACAAAATAAGGGTTGATACAATGAAGGGATGGAAGATGACTGTAAAGATGAAAATTATAAAAGATTTTATAAAAGGACTTGGTAAGATAAGTTGTTTGAAAAAGGAAAGAAGATTTAAGAAAAAAAAGAAAAAAAAAGAAAAAGGGAGAGAATGTGATCAGGCAGGAGACTAGAACAAAGCCATACACTAGTGATTTAGGGTATATTTTGATCTCTTAGAAGAAACTGTACCTCAAAATTTTAAAGAGAGAACAACTTATATATATATGCCAAAAATAAGGGTAACTACTATGAAGGGATAAAATATGACTCTAAAAATGAAAAATAAAAATTTTTTTTTTTTTTAAAAAGGGGATTGATAAGATGTTGGTTGAAAAAGGGAAAAAGAAAAATAAAAAAAACAGTCAACAAAAATTAACTTTGATGAAATAATGAATCATGGTAAAAAAAAAAAAAGAAAGCCATGAATCTATGTGCAGTATTCCCCTAGCGCTGGAGTTCTCCCATTCTCCTTGATCGATCAACTTGGTCTTGGCTTGCTGGCTGTTTGTGCTGATCTTCTGGGGGAGGGGCCTGTTGCTGTGGTTTCCAAATGTCTTTGCCGGAGGCAGAATTGCCCCGCCCTTGTGGGTCTGGGCTAAGGAAGCTGCTCCGGTTTGCTCTCAGGAGCTTTTGTTCCCTGCAAGCTCTCCGTACAGCCTTGGAGGACCAGGGCAGAAATGGTGGCCTCCCAATCTCCACCCGGAGGAGCTGAGAACTCGGGGCCCCGCTCCTCAGTGTGCCCCCAGAGAAAAGCAGTCACTTCCGTGTCCCCGGTCTCCGGCCGCACTCTGTGCTCACCCGGCCTGTGATCGAGCGTTGCTATCTCTGGCACCCAACCCCGCGCGGAGTCTCCAAACCCAGCAGATCCCTGCAGTGCGTTCCCGCACCGCTCCTCCCCGGGAAGGAAGGGGAGTCTCCCCGGATCTGCTGCTTGTTGGGTCCCTGCTAGAGGAGCCGTGCCCCGACTGGGCCGCAGATCACAGTTTATGGCAACCCCGAGCTGAGAGCCCGCGACTCTGCTCCGTCTCTGCAGCCGGCTTCCCTGCTCTGATACCTGGGAGCTCTGGTGCACTCAGGCACCCCTGGTCTCTCTGTGACCCCAAGGGTCCTGAGACCACACTGTCCCGGGAGGATTCCACCCCCCGCTTAGCCACTGCAGCGACGTCCCTCCGCCGAGCCAACTTCTAAAAGGTCCGATTTTGTGCTCCGCGGCTCTATCACTTGCCAGAAGCGGCCGGTGGAGGCCCCTCCCCCGCCGTCTATCCTCCCGAATATCGCCTCGGATTCACTTCTCCGCACGCCCTACCTTCCAGTAAGTGGTCGCTTCTCTGTTCAGAGAGTTGTTGCTACTCTCCTGTTCGATCTCCTGTTGAGTTCGTAGGTGTTCAGAATGGTTTTGATCCCTATTCAGCTGAATTCCTGAGACCAGACGAAATCTAGGTCTCCTACTCCTCCGCCATCTTGCTCCGCCCCCCCTCTGCTAGGTGTTTTGCATAGGTACATGTGCACATGTGGACGTGTCTAGACGCCCCAGGGCCCCAGCAAAACTCTCACACTCGTGACTGAAATTAGAATGGTTTTCTCAGGCACACCAGTTTGGAGTGAAAAGTCATCATGCAGACCTTATACACAACACTCAACGTCTATGGTGGTATAAAAAGAATGGAGACTTCAGATTTTTCTCTTAGGATTCACAAAGACAGACAAATGGAAACCAAAATGAACTGCTACAAGCCCAAAGGACTTTGACATCACTTTGACACTATCAGCCTAAAATACTGCCTTCACCTAGGCTCATGGAAGTTCTAATAAACACCGGAGGAGGCATTCAGCCAGGGGTAAAATTTATTCCATAAAAATTGTCTTTTCTGTAGGGATGCTTCTGGAACTATCAGCACTTATCTCACGAATGGGCCCCAAAATGACTCCATAGTCCATAGTTTATCTTTACAAGGAGGGAGCCTAAAAGCCCAGCTCCAGCAATTTCAGTTTCAAAACCCAAAGAGATAGAAGCAGGACTGTGACTTAGGGCACAAACATGATAATAAATGGTGATCAAATTTAATCTGATTCCAGATTTTCTAATGATGATACAGTGTTGCAATGTGGGGCTGCAGAAATGTTGTAAATAATACATTTTTAAAATGCTGATGTTTTTATGATCTCGTTTCATATCTGCCAGTTCAGGTTATTCAAGACATCCATCAGTGCAGATTGAACATTCTTCCACGTGTTTGACTCTCTTCGATCCAACTGCTTCTACTAAAACCTGTGCTGAGTTGGGTTCTTGAATTCTGAGAGTGAGTTTCTCAAAGGTCACATATCTGGCAAATAGAATTATTTTGATATTTACTAATTCCCTTTCTTTTGCCATTTTTAAGGCAGTTTGGGCTGCCAAACACAAGTTGAGGTGAAACTATGGGGAAGGATTATTTAATATAGTTAACGGGATGCCTAGGTGGCTCAGTCCCTTAGGCATCTGCCTTCCACTCAGGTCATGATCCTGGGGTCCTGAGATCGAGTCCCACATCGGGCTCCTTGCTCAGCGTGGAGCCTGCTCCTCCCTCTGCCTGCTGCTCCCCCTGCTTTGTGCTCTATCACTTTCTCTGACAAATAAATAAGAGCTTTGAAAAATAATATAGTTAACTATTCCTGTTTTGTTCACAGCAACAATCTGTCTTCAGACGTCCCAAGACATGCCCTGTGTTTGGACTCTTTCTCTCCCAAATTCTCCAGTGTTAGCAGATACTCAAGGACTCAGGAAGACAATTATTGATAAAGTACTAACGAGTCCCCACAAGACCTAACTAAGGCTCAAATACATTTAAGCAGCTCATGATAGGAGAGGACAAAGATGGGAATGCTCTTTTGCCATGTACTCACCCGAGGATGTGCTGTCTGCACTTGTCTTTAGGGGTTAGGTAATGCTTACAGTGTGTATGTGCATCCACCCTCCTGAGCCTAGTGTGACTTGGCCAAATGATTTCCCCTTCTTTCTTTTAAATCTCCGCTTGAGTATCCCTTCTGCTGGGAAGGCTTCCTCCCCCAGCCTAATACAGGGCGTGGGTCGGGGCTGCCAGGTTGCACAACTACAGGCACCATTCACATTGTGCTTTAGGCGGATGGCGCCCCTGGAGTTGAGGCAATGAGGCGGCCCTCCCCACATGCCCTATCACAGCACCCTGGGTTTACCTCTTCCACGGACTTTACCCAGCTGGATTGTAACTGCCTGTTTCTTTGTCCATCTCCCTTCCTCAAGGCTGGGACTGTCTTCCTCTTAGAAGGCTGAACTTGACACAGAGTATGCCCTCAGGAAAGGCTCGTAAAGGACTAACCCGAGTTGTTGAATTGGGAGGCTCTGGATCCTGCACTCCCTGATGTCCAGCCCTGATCAGCCAGTTGTCGTGGTTTTGTTTTAGAAAGGGGTGCTACTAAATCCATATGGGGGCTTCCTGTTCCTTGTCAGTTATGAGCGTTAGCTCCTGCCAGGCTCCAGTGCCCTGTGGACCTTCTGAGAGAATGGGGCTGCCTGGGGGGCTGGAATGGGAGAGGGGCTAAAGAAACATAGGTGTTCCTGGCTTGGTTGGCAACAGGGTTTTATTTTAAAGATTTTGTTTATTTATTTATGTATGAGAGAGAGAGAGAGAGAGAACGTGAGAGCATGCACACACAAGAGGGTGGGGGTGGCAGTGGGAGGAGGTGGAGGAGGAGCAGAGGGAGAGGGACAAGAAACAAGCAGACTCCCTGATCAGGACCCTGAGATCATGACCTGAGCTGAAATCAAGCGTGGGTGCTTAACCAACTGAGCCACCCAGGAGCCCCGGCAACATGGTTTTTTGTTTTTTGTTTTAAGATTTTATTTATTTATTTGAGAGAGAGAGAGCGCACACAAGCAGGGACAGAGGGAGAGGGAGAAGCAGACTCCCCACTGAGCAGAGAACCCGATGCGGGACTCGATCCTAGGACCCGGGGATCATGACCCGAGCTGAAGGTAGATGCTTAACCAACTGAGCCACCCAGGCGCCCCAGCAGGGTTTTCAACAAAAGCACTTCCACCCCCTCCTACAACCCCTTCTTTTTTCTGAGGTGGACCTGTAAGTCCTAAATTCAATTTTTTTTTTTTTTAATGGCAGGGGATTATATAACCAGTAAACTCTGATTTTTTAAATTTATTTAATATTTTATGGCTATATAAGTATAAATGGAAGGATCAAAATCATTGAAATCAAAAAAGTTGGTTCAGCTTTGTGGAAAACAAATCCTTCTGCTGTAGTACATTTTTCCATTAAAAAGGAAAAAAAGAAAAACTGATTTTCAGAGTCCTGCCAACAACACTCTAAATGTAAGTGCTAGATTTGCAAATAGGCTTATATTCAAATTTAGAGAATATGCATATTCAGAGACTTATTATTCAGGAAATATTTGGTTATCTTCAGACTAAGTAAAACTTTTGGCTAAAAATAAGAGGGGTAACATATAAATAGTGGGGAAAGTTAGGGAGCATGCCATCACAAGAATAGAATAGAGAGAAAGAGGTAAGGAGAACTGTGTGTTTTCTGTTTTGACTCGTCTTTGCCACTACCTGAAACTCAATTAAATTTAACAAACATTAACTTGGTGCCTAGCATGCAAAGGCTTGGAAAATGCAATTTTGACCCCCATGTTCTTAGAGTTGAATAGGCAGGATATAATGGAACAATGAGACTGATTCACCAACACCCTCTCTTACACCATTATGAAGACCAGATATAATTCAGAGTTTCTACTTCAGTTCAGGAGGTGGGCTCTGATTGGTTTAGGACTATTATTGTACCCCCCACCCCCTCATCAATGACTGGTTCACGCACTCATCAGGCCACAGTGGTTGGTTTAGGAATGATTGTGTGACCCAGTTTAGGCCAATGAGACACAAAAGAGAGTTTTCTCAGGGTTTCAGGAAATGTTTCCTCCTCTAAAACAGAGAATAGATAGTGGAGTATTCTTCCTTGAGCCCTTGTTGGGTATGAATAAAGGCCCAGAATCACTGTAGCCTCTTGCTGTTTGTCTGAGGATAAAAGTTGTGAACAAAGATAAGTAGAGTCAACAAAATCTTAGAGAAATGGATGAAGAACCCCGATCAAGCCTTGCCTGAAGCTGCCTACCTATTTAATTTCAGTTATGAGTTGATAGATCCTTTTTATTGTTTAAGGCAGGTGGAGTTGTCTTATTTTTCATACTGACTGATGCAAGGGATAAGCACACTGATACTTAAAACACTTGTCAGAATATGATAAATGATGTTCAGGTTATACCCAAGAAGAAAGCAGAGTCCATCAGAGATGGGATCCTGTTGTTAGTAATTACGGAGCGCAGTAATAAAAAATATTATCAATTAGAAATTAAACAAGGCTTACCAGGATGAATTAACACTGTACAGGACAAATAGCAAACATGAAATGAGAGAAACTTAAGTTAGAAATGAATAAGAATTTGAGAGTTGGAAGAGATCTCAAAGCTTAGATAGGAAAGCCCCTAGGTTTCCTGTGCAGAAATAGGCCCCTAGAGGTTAAGTAACTTGCCTGAAGTCACAGAACTGAATTGAGCAGAGTTGAGGACCCAGTTTTTTTGAATTCCAAATGGGGTTCTTTCTGTTACAGCTTCCTCTCTAAAGATAGGAAATGAAATAGGAAAATGATATTTTAAAATGTCAGCGTCGGAAGAGGAGAGAGGAAAATTCTGCGCTTTTATTTAACGGGAATTTAGGAAGCTCATAATAGAAATTTTGGATATTTTGTTTTTAAATCAGACTGTGGCCTTTACTAAAAGGTTGAGCATATGCTACCATGTGGAACCACCTGGGGTAGCTCTGTTGCTAGGCGCCCTGCCTAAAGCAAGGCAGTGCTGGTTCAACCCAGTCTCACCCAAACCCTGACCCCCCAGAGCCGTCAGTCAGCTGGCTCTCACTAGAGTTAGACTATACATTCTTTTACAAGATCAAAAGTCAGTCTATCAAGGAGCAGACCAATAATGTATTCAGCCTGGTGTCTGCCCCAGTATAGGCACTAAGGGATATTTCTCTTTCTTTCTTCCTTCACACGTGGAGCAAGGTAAGAGATTCCAATAGAGCTGTATTATGTTATAACGGCAACAAAGCAGATCTTGAGTTAGAACTGTGTTCTGGTCTCAGGTGTTCTATTTTAATTGCTCTCAGATCTTAGACACATTCAATCTCTGAGCCTCCATTTCCTCGTCTGCTAAATAATAACCGTCCTGCCCACCTTTCGGGGTTGCTGTGAAGATCGAAAGAGCTAATGATTGTGAAAGCAGAGGGTGAATTCTCCAAGCCTCTTATCATGATCTACTTCATACCCCTCGGTTTAAAGATCAGGGAGCCAGGAGCAGGTGAGTGATTTCCCCAAGGTCTGTTAGTGACAAGTAGACCTACCTCTTCCCAAGCTTCCTGAGAGCTGACCTCCAGCAGAGGGATTTATAATTACCTACAAAACAGCCACAAGATTTGCTAGATTTACTCAACAACAACTACCTAACCAAGCTACATATTGTACCAGCTCTCTTGAAATGATGCCCCAAGTATAAGGAAGCATGATACACAATGTCAGGAGAGATCGATAGGAACAGTGTAGCCAAATCAAGCCCGTTTTAAAAACAGCTTCCAGCACTATTTTGCTTTTTAGCTAAAGAAAGGAAAAATGCTCAAAGAATGACTAGGCAGTTCAATGAAAGAAATGAAAACTACTTCTTATGGACTTGCATTAATGTTATAGTTGTCCAACAGATCATTCTCTTCTTCCTAAATTCTCCTTTTGCCCGAGTTTGTGAGCCCTGCAACGTGAATACGTGAGGTGTTTCCTCACACTTGGTCTCTAGGGTTAACGATTTAAACAAGTGATGTCTTGGCTTAGTCAAAAGGACTCTCAGATCTTCCAGTCTATCATATTGTGTGTCTGTCTTATGTGTTTGTCTGTTTGCTGCTTTCCACAGAGGGACTTGAAGCTGTTTATACAAATAGATGCTTTGTCCAAGAATAAGATAATGTGAAGTGAGTTTGGAGAAAGAAAAAAAATGTGGGTAAGGAAATGTGATGAACTGCCAGACATAGATACCCAATAACCTAACTCAGTTGCCAGAAGAGGCGGGGGGTGGGGTGGGGGGAACAAAACCAAAGAAAACAAAAAACAAATGCTAAGCTTTCTAGAAGCCAAGAGCAAACTGGTGATTGCCATTTGGTTCATACTCAGCAGACTGTGTGGGGCTGGAGGGAAGGGGCAGAAGACAAGCTTGGCTTATAGCCAACACAGCACACTCCTATGGACCCACACTAGTGAAAGCATTAAAGTGCACCTTGAACTCTGAATATTCACTTTTAAAACATCCATCATCCACCAACTGAGCTCAGTGGAGTGGCTGCTTCACTTCTCCAGTGAGTACCCGATTTACAGATTCTCCTACCTCGAGCAAAGTGGGCAATATCCAAATTCAAAGGCTGTGTTTGCTCTCATGGAAGCCACTTGGAGAGTCTACTGCCCTTGCTAATTCACTGCCCTAGGCAACTGCTTGTTTCATCTCTGTTCTTTTCCCAGCCAGAGTCATCGTTCCAACTTATTTGTATGACTTAATGCTTCTCCATACCCAGAAGCCTATTTCAGAGCTCACTCATTAGTCAAATCTGTTTTTTTCACTAATTGATTATATTCTTTTGTAAACTAGCTAATCTGAAGGAAAGTGAGTTAGCTAATTTGGAAAAAGCAAGTATTTAAATCTTGGTAATATAATGTTCTCATGAAGTGCTTCTCTAAATTAGAGTCAAGTTGCATATGTGAATAATGCAAGTGGTTGTGGAATTTTAGGAACGGGTCTTTATCCCCGTGTCGCATCTCTCTAGAGTTTCCTCTCTCCTCAGGTGTTCCTTTTTAACAAGTGTGCTATATATAAACAACTTCATTCCTTGTTGAAAAAAAGGAGTGTGAAATGACAGGACAATAGGTGTATACGGAAGGGCAGATTGAGACATTCAAAGTGGCGAAGAATGGGCGATACCAGTTGGGCAGTTTGATTTCGCTGTGTCTGTAATCATTACTCAGTGATAATTTTTATCACCATCTGCCTTGCTAATCACGTTTTAAAAACTAGGACCTTAATTCAACCTCTACAGATTGTTTTAAACTATTTGGTCTATCTAACAATTGGTGAGAAATTACCAGAACCTTTCAGAGAAAATTTTTAATTCATTTACACAGACTTGAATGTTTAAATTACATGAACATATCATCACTTTTATTTTAGTCAGTTTTCTTCTCTTGTTTTGATCTGCTGTTTGACTTTTTGCCTTGCCAACCCAGATTCAACTGTCTTCAAAGATGTCTTTAGCTATCATTTAAAAAATCAGCTCTCTTTTCTTTGGATAATTCTGCAACCTGGAGAATTAAAACAACATTGTCTAGTTGTGCTGTTGACTCATGTACAGTCTTCAGAAAAATGTATCATTTTCATGTGGCTGATTAAGTTTTGTAGCAAGGTTCTCATAAACATATGTTCTTTGGAGAGTAGCAATAATTCCGTCTGGTTTTCTTTCCTGTTCTTTGTAATACACAAGTGGAGGATGTACAGGGGATGTAAATTCCTAAAATTCTCTATACCTTTAAAAATGCGTCTCATATGGCCAAGATTTTTGTTATCTTTGTTGAACAGTGCAGTTTAGGAAAAGAAACTATAAATCTATAAAACTGATTATCTATCGAATGTTTTCTATGGATGCTGGGTTTGTTGTTTTTTTTTTTTCCTTGTCCATCTGTTGCCGTAAGCTAACAAATGAGAAACAGAAATTATTATGAAATCAGAGTAACCAAAGAGTGGTTCTCTCCAGTTTGGGAATAGGGTATACTACTTTGTATTCATCTTTATCTGAAGATGTCAAATATCAGTGGAAATCTCAATGCCTCTGTGAGGTAGATAATTTTATGTTATTTTACAGAGAAGGATAATGCTATACTGAGAGGTAAATAAAGTCCTGGGGTCAAAGCACCAGAGCACAAAGTAAGATTTTAAAGTTCAGATTCAAGGAACAGAAGTATGATTTGCAATCAAACCACATCAACAGAGATTCCCAGATTTTGACACCGAAGCTATGTTTATTTGACATAAAGATAGGGAGGTCAACTGGCTAAAATTTGTCTCCATCTCTCCAGTTTTCTGCCTCCACTTAATCAAATAAAACATAAGCCTCCTCTTACTCTCCCAAAAGTTTCATCTGTAAAACAGGGATGATAATACTAATACCACGTAGAGTTGTTTTGAGGAAGAAATGAGAAAATGGAGATACCTTATTACAGACACTGGCACTTAGTAAGGTATTCAATAAACATTAACTGCTATTAACATTATGATCAATTCATAAAGAAAATAAATGGAAGAAACCCCTGACTTGGGGCATGTTAAAAGAATGTTTGCTTACTTTGCAAAAGAGAAAGTTTCTATTGTTTTTTCCAAAAGATTGGAAGGGATAAAATACTCTTTTGTATTCTATCATGTATTATTATCTATCTAGCATCTATGTATCTATTATCCATCATTATCTGTTTTCATCTTTTATTATCTATTATTACCTATTATCCTTTCTATTATGCAAGAATAAATTTTTACCCTGTAACTATTTGATTACCCATGGCCAATTGACAAGAGTCAAAGATAGTATCATTGGGATAACAAAGGAGAAATATTGAGGAGGTAGCCAGCAACCACTTATGAGATCACCAATATTTGACGATTTTTTTACCTAAATAAGTGGCAATTTCACTTATGAAATAGTGAACCTAATAGACTCCAGAGTCAACCTAGTAGACCCTGAATCCAGACACATCCAAGCTAAGGATTAAAAACCGAAGAGACAATGTATCTTCTACCCTTTCTTCTCACCTACTACCAAAACATGAAACAAACAGCAGAAAACCAACAATAGAAGAGGAAATAGTGATTCACCAGGGTAGTTCAAACTTTGGAAAATACAATTTAATTTAGCCCAATTTCTGTTTATTGTATTTTCTATTTTCAAAAGCCATTTTGTTCATTTTTTTCTTATGTTCAATTAGCCAACATATAGTACATCATTAGTTTTTGATGTAGTGTTCAACGTTTCATTAATTGTGTATAACACCCAGTGCTCATCACAACATGTGCCATTTTAAATATAGTAAATGTCATTTTCTCAATATAAAATATAAGTAAATATCAAATGATATATATATATTTTAATTATGGCTATTTCTAGCATGAGACAAATATTTTTAAAATTTACAGTAGATCATGGGTGCCTGGGTAGCGCAGTTAAGCGTCCAACTCTTGGTTTCAGCTCAGGGTCTCAGGATTGAGCCCCGGTGCCGGCCCCGTGCTCAGCACAGAGTCTGCTTAAGACTCTCTCTTACTCTGCTCTTCCCTCCCGCTCTCACTCTCTCTCTCTCTAAAATAAATAAATCTTAACAACAACAAAAAAGTTTATGGTAGATCCAGCTTCACTTTTAGAGGACAAGATTATTTTTAATAAAATTCTGTCCTGCTTTTGACCATAATTTTTATTATGTATTAAATAGCTCTAACTTTGAAGAGTATTTTTATAAGATCATTTTATACTTTCCTTTTTGCTGTTTTCTGCTTCCTTAATTGGTCACCTAGCTAACAGAGCTCTATTTGAAACATGGCTTCCTTGTCAAATGGAGAAGTCAATAGGCTTCTTAATGCTGTCTTCGAAGCTGGGATTATGATACTTCAGCAGACCTCTCTTTCATACAGGCTGAGCCACCATCCATTATAGTGTGTACGTGCTCTCCCAGGACAGATTAACCTCCAGCGTACCAATAAGATCATGACATGCCCTCCAAAACACAATTAAATTTCACTGAGGTTTTCAGATGTGACATCTTTAAGAGATTTTCATATGCAAAAGTTTCACGAATCACACACTCTGGCAAATTACCAGGACAATATCCTCAGCTGAATCTCCTCAGGAAAACAGGCTGAAGTATTAACATGAGGGTTTTTGAAAGGCTCCCTATGGCACCTTTGCTGAAAAGATATTAAGCTAAACAGCTGCTGATATGGAAACCGGTTGTTTGAACTGTAACTCGGTTAGATATGTTAATAGGGGAAGACTATGATATCTGACAAACGTGACGCAGGAAATGACTAAACAGTTAATGCTTATTACTTTGCAGTATTCCTGAGGCCGGGGAGGTGGTAAGGGTGGTATCGTGTGGGCACTAAACAGTAACCCAAGGCAGTGGCACTTGAAAGGGACCATTTCTTTGTCCTTCTTTCTAGAGTTTCAGGCATTATAAATATTAACTCGTCCAAGATCCTGCTTCACAGCAATCATTGACAGGACAAATGAAACATTTTGCAACACCTTAGAAAAACAATCCTATCAGTGTTACAGAGCTAGTTTTATTATCCTGCTTCCTAAAAAAGCTGTGAAAGCCGTGAGGCCTCAATAGCTCTGGCAGAATTTCTGTAAAGGTGATGGAATTTGGCCCTTGAATGACGCAAAAAGATGCATGCATGGATTTTGCAAATTCATGCTTCCACACACATAAATGCTGGGTTGAACCCAGGTTTTTAACTGTTTGGATTTTTAAAATAAAATAAAATAAAAAAATGCCACTCCCCCTGCATGTGCTCTCTCTCTTTCTCAGATAAATAAGTAAAATCTTTAAAAAAAAAGTACAAAAGGTTAAGCATATAAACATGCACTATGGCAGAGCACCTGGGTGGCTCAGTCTTTAAGCGTCTGCCTTCGGCTCAGGTCATGTGGGATCGAGCCCCGCATTGGGCTCCCTGCTCAGCGGGAAGCCTGCTTCTCTCACTTGTGTTCCCTCTCTCGCTGTGTCTCTCTCTGTCAAATAAATAAATAAAATCTTTTTTAAAAAATAATAAAAAAATGTACTAGGGCTATGTGCACCATTGATCTTTCACAATATTAGAAAAATGGAAGAAAGCATATTCCCTTACAAATACTGTCATTTTTAAAAAAAGATTTTATTTATGTATTTGAGAGAGAGAGAGCACAAGCAGGGACAGGGGAGTGGCGGAGGAAGAGGAAGAAGCAGTCTTCTCCCTGAGTAGGGAGCCCAACTCAGGGCTCCAATCCCATGACCCTGAGATCATGAGATCATGACCTGAGCCAAAGGCAGACGCTTAACTGAGCCACCCAGGTGCCCCACAAATACTGTCACTTTTTAACCAGTGGAAAAATCATCAATTATGCAAAAATGTCCGTAAATACAAAATAAGTAATTTCCAACATAACTCAAGACCATCGATGAAAATGCAAGAAATATTTACTAAGCCAGAGTCAGGCAAACTATGGCCCTAGGGCCAATCCAGCCCCCAGCTGACCTGGGAGCTACGGGTGTTTTTTATGTTTTTAAAGGGTTGTAACAAAGAAAGCAAAGAAGAATCAACAGCGACTGTTCATCGCTGGCAATTTCCTAATCAGTCTTTCGCAGAAAAAGTTTGCCCACCCCTGTACTAAGCAGTTCCAAACTCTGTGAGGCGAACTGCATTTTCCGTCTCAGACCAGGTGAAGATGAATAAAGGCTTCGGTGCCTGTAAATAGTTTATAGGCTCCAGGGGCACAGGGCTAGTCAATAAGCTAGACTGTGAAAGAAGATGGCGTCAGATAAGGGCTTCAAAGAAACAGGCCCCAAGGTTGGTGGGGAGATAGGGAGTGGCCTGTTGGGAGGGTGATTCTTAAAATGAACCTTGAAGACCACAGATCTTGAGGGATACAGGAAGGTAGAGTGAAGAAGGGATCGGAGAGACCAGAATGCAGGGTGTTTCCATAATCCGTGGGTGATTCACTCTCAGAAGCACTTAGGTGGCTGAAGGTGGCCTACCAGGCTGGAATGTGAGGTAAGCGTTGCGTGACAGAGGCCATGATCAGGAGCTTGTATGGAATCGAGAGATTGATTCTCTTAGAGACCAAAAGGACAATGCGTGCTTTTACTTTGGTGTCTGGTCTTACTGGGCTCTCGTGTGGTCACAGGGAAGTGTTTTATTATAATTGGTGAAAATCGAGGGAGGTAGTCCCTCTTAGGCCATGCATCTAGTAAATGAATGGCTTTTGGCTGTAGGTCAATGAATAACATGAGTATATGCAGTTACCAAGTCACCATTAACAAATAAAGCTGGTAGAGTTTCAATGTACTCATCAGAATTCTTGAAAGCCTATTTTCCAGGCAGTTCAAATAGAGGTGAGGCAGCTGAGGTTGGCGAGGCTGCCAGGAACACCGAGTTGAGTTTGCCCCTGACTCAGTGCATGACCTTTGGCAAATCACTCAACTCCTCACTATCTCAGTTTCCTTGGCAATAAAATGGGGATAACAGACCTTAGCCACCTCATAGGAGTGTGACGAAGAGTAATAAATGTCTGCAAAAAGATAAGTGCTCCTGGGGGTGGGGGAGGTGGGGGGCGGGGGTGGGGGAGGAGGGAGAAGTTCTCTTTCGAGAATTTAGAAGAAAAATGGAGATTTTCAAAATTAAAGTAGGTCATGGTTTGCAGCTTCTAAGAGCCAAGAGCTTTGTAAAACAGAAAGGATTATGGATGATACAGAACGTACAGATTGCTAAATGTACCTGTAAACTATAGTAGAATTCTGGGACTGTATTCTCTAAATTAAAATCAGGAGACAAATTATTTTGGTTTAATGGTGGGAGAGAATGTTGAAAATCAGACAACACTGCCCTAGACAAGGTGGCCACATATGGCTTGCTCTATCTGTACTCCAAAGCTTAGAATGTTCTGCTCAGTTCTCCTGTGTATTGTTCGGTTACAAAGTTGCAGAGAGAAAAAAAATCCCTTTCTCCACTTCCTTTTCTCTTCAGACTTTCATAATCGGTCCTAGAGAGGGACTGTGGCAGCAATGTCTACCCGGCCAGAAGGGCTGCCTCATAGCTAACCGTCTGTCATTGGCCCTTGGAGGCTGAGGGAGATACTAAAGTTCTAAGGAAAGTTGAAGAATCAGCCCTAGCTATGTCATACTGTGCGTGGAGCAGACCACTGGGGATAGAAGACATGCTCTGCACTGCTCTGGACTTTTGGGGTGGTGAAATGTTTCTTAGGATCCTTGATGTCCCTTACCCCCACCCTTTTTTCCTCTCCCTCCCCCTCCTTCCTTTTTCTTGCTCCTTCTCTCTCTCTTCCTTTCTTTCTTAAAGAAATCTTTACTTTATAGTTGGCTAAACTGGAGAGACAAGCCAAATAGTTCGGTTTGCAATTTGCTGTCTTGTTGGGAGGACACTAGCTCAAAACCACAAAGCCCTGAGTTTGACCCTAGCACTCTGTGGCTACTGATGACTCATCCTGGTAATTATCAGATTGAATCTTCCCTACTGGTTTGATAATAACAATGAGTGGAAAAAGAACTTCAATCAAATGTTCATGCCTAATAATCGGTCTCCTGATTGCCTTTGTAGATTCGTGGTTCTCTTCATTTTCCTGGTATGTGTAAGACAATATGCTATTGATGCAATCCTTGGGTGCATAGTTTGCATATATAACCCTGTTATATAGTTAACCCTGTTTTCGGGTCCTTGGAGAATGCTGCCTGAGTAAAGGAGGGAGCCACAAGACGCCAGTACCAGTCAGAGATGGCTGGAATAGAAGCTGCCCTCTGATGAAATCTTGATTTTACGTGGCTTTTCTTAATAACAGGGTTGCTAAATAGGAAAGTTAAGCTGGAATTTAACTGCCGTGATTCTGCCTTAGATTTTGGAGCTCTGGGTCCACTGATGTTCCTTTCCATCCCACCCATTTATAACTTTCATCACTTTTTCCTCAAGGTAAAGAAGACGTACCTCTGTGACTCAACAGCATGCCAAGGCCATTTGAGCCTTCCCAGGGTTCCAAAGGAAGTATTGATTTGAATTCTGCTGCTTGAACAATTAGTCTCTAAGACGGCAGCTTGCAACTTCCTTAAAGTAATGGTGTGGGTTTGGAGGGGAAATTATCTTGTTGGTGATTGTTTTAATTTTTCAATTCATGGTTATTCATCTGGTTGTGTGTAGTCTTTTGAGCCTGATACTCTGCTGAATGAATCTCTATGCTAAAGTAAAATGGGAAGAAGACCAAATTTCTGGTTCAGTGGAACTATGTATTTTCGGACAAGGAATCACTTGCATATCCTTAGTAAAAATCACGTAGGGATGGCCCACAATAAAACTCAATGATGCATATAAGTTATATACACTTATATATATATAATATACACTTTTATTTATATATATTTTCAGTATATTTATATATATTTTAAATATATTTATATATTTTTAAAAAATATATTTTATATATACTTATATATAAAGTAATAAATATAAAAGTGTGTATACATGCACCAAAAAATTAAATTATTCACAGCAGCAGTAGTCGCAATAGTCAAAAATTAGAGACAACTCAAATGTCCATCAGCTGTAGAGTGGATAAATAAGCTGTGGCATGCTTATACAACGGCATGTTACATAGCAATGGGAAAGAACGAGCACCTGCTACACACAACATAGATGAATTTCACAAAGTGCTGAGCAAAAGAAGTCAGATGCAAAAGGACACATACCTATGAATCCATTTATCTGAAGTCCATAAACGGTCAAAATTGGTCTATAGAGATGTATTCTGATAGAAATCTGAACAGTGGGTTTCTTTGGGGTGGGGCTAGAGTTCTTAAAGGGAACTCCTAGAGTTTGGTGGTGGTTACACAAGCATGGAGCTGTACAATAATGATTTGTAAACTTTTCTGTATGTATGGTCTACTTTAATAAAGGTTTACCTTGAAACATGCATAGTCATTATTATCAGTTTGAGTTTAGTGTTATTTCACTTTTCATCAGAATGAAGGTCAGTATTGTGCGAATGCTCTTAAGCTGCAAATGACAGGAGACCCAACTCAAAAGTAGTTTAAACCAGGGGTTGGTAAACTTTTCCTATAAAGGAACAAATAGTAAAGATTGTAGGTTTTTTTGGGGTCATGGGACTTCTTGTGAGTATTCAGCTCTGTGTTGTAGCAGGAAAGCAGCCACAGAAAATATGTAAACAGAGGGGCAGGGCTGTGTTCTAATAAAACTCAAGTGAACTTGGGTGTTGTCTTATTCTGCCGTCCACCAACCCTAACCTGTAACATCAAATCATGTAATAGCACAGTAGAAAATGGCACATTCAGAAGAAATAGGCTTTACTTGGCATTCTCCTTGCTTGGAGGATTTATGTTTAAAATCCAACTCCGTAAAGACAATGATAATATGGAAGTCTTGGAAAACCTTTAGCTATTTGCTGTAGCAAGATTGTCAAAATACCAAATAAAATACTGAACTATTTACATAAAAAC
Organism: Eumetopias jubatus; assembly: GCF_037043125.1. Taxonomy (NCBI): domain Eukaryota; kingdom Metazoa; phylum Chordata; class Mammalia; order Carnivora; family Otariidae; genus Eumetopias; species Eumetopias jubatus. Next base: position 171,681,872 of record NW_028274807.1, read on the forward strand.
AATCAAAGTGGCAAGGCTTTTATTCATTTTAAATGTTATTTATTTATTTCTGGACTAAGTAATATACTAACGACATTCACATCTCCAAAAATAAAGGAATGTGAAGAGAAAATCTCTCTCCTAGTTGTTTCTTTTCTGGAGACAAGAGAAGACTGTAGTTTCTGGTTTACCTTTTATTTTGCAGTAGGTCATGGGAATCCTTCCAAATCAGTATATAAAGAGCTTCCTTGTCCTTTTTAACAGCTGCATAATGTTCCGTTACAGAGACGTGGCTCCACTTAACAAATTTCCTATTGGTAAGCATTTAGATTACTCCTAATCTTTTGCTATTAGAGAAAATTATATATTAAATAACTTAATATCCACATTATTTCACACATGCTTGAGCACACATACAGAATAAATCACTGCAAGTGAAATTACTGCATTAAAATATAGGTCCATTTATGATTTTGATATATATTGCCAAATTGCCCGTGGTGGTATTGTACTGATTTAAACTTTCAGCAGTAAAATTGGAGTGCCCATTTATCATTCTTGTTTCAACAATGAATTTAATTTCATCTTACCCAATCTGACAGGTGAAAATGATATCTTATTATGAGTGAACTGGAACTTCCTTCTATTTATTTCTTTTTCTGAAAACTGTCTCTTTTTTATTGAAATACTGATCTTTTTCTTATTAATTTGTAGGAATCCTTTATCTGTTATATGAATTACAATTTTTTCTAAAAAAATTTGGGTTTTTTTTTGTCTTTCAACTTTGCCAGTGTTTTGTTGTTGTTTTGCCATAAAGAAGTATTTGATCATATACATATATACATATATATATGTATATGATATATATATCAATTTTTTTATGGATTCTGGCTTTTATTCTGTATTTCAAAGGGCCTACCCTATTCCGAGATTATATTTAAAAATTACCTAACAATTTATTCTGGCATGCTCAGAATTTTCATTCCCTTTCTTATTTCTAAAAATGTTAATTCATCTGGAATTTATCATGGCAAAAGGTGAAAGGTTTGAATCCAACTGTAATATTTTCTCCCCAGAGAGCTGTTCAATTGCTTGAACACCATTTATTGAATGAGTGTCTCTCTCCACTGATAAGAGATGTCGTTTTATCTTATGCTAAAGTTCTTTGGGTATTTGAGTCATTTCTGTTCCAATGAGCTGCTATCTATTCATGTAGCATGCCTTTTTAATGATTGTAGCTTTACATTTTAGTATCTAATGCAGCTAGGTTAACCCTTGTTTTTCTTTTTCTTTTTTTAAAGATTTTATTTATTTATTTGACAGAGAGAGACACAGCAAGAGAGGGAACACAAGCAGGGGGAGTGGGAGAGGGAGAAGCAGGCTTCCCGCTGAGCAGGGAGCCCAACGCGGTGCTCGATCCCAGGACCCTGGGATCATGACCTGAGCCGAAGGCAAGCGCTTAACGATTGAGCCACCCAGGCGCCCCAATCGTTGTTTTTCTTTTTGAGGGTTTTCCTGCATATTTTGGCGTGTTTGTTTTTCCATATTAATGTTATAATCAGTACATACCATTCTTAAAAAACTTCTTTTTAAGTGATTTTTTTTACATTTAGAGATAATTTAGGGAGAATTGACCTCTTTATAAAGTCTCTTTTATCGAAAAACATAAATACCCTTCTATTTGTTCAAGTCTTCTTTTTGACCCTCAGTAGCTTTAAAAATCTTCTGCATGTAGCTCTTCACTTCTCAAGTTTATTCCCAGGAATTTAATCTTTTTTGTTGCTAATACAAATGAGGCCCTTTCTTCCATTTTATTTTCTAACTGATTGTTATTTCAAGGACGTTTAAAAACCAAAGGGGGGGAAATTATTTTTAGCTAAATAAATGGAATTTTCTAAACCATAATAAGTAACCATAGCAGTTGTAATTTAATTCTGTTCGGAATAGTTGCAAAGGAAAAAAAAAATCCCAAATTCATACAAGTAGAAGGATATTAGGAATAAATTAAGATATCTTTTTATAAAGTTGTTCTTTTGATTCACGTTTTAATCTTAAAATAGAATCCATATAATTTTCCTGTTCTCACACATCACTCACTGTTCATCTTTTGCCTGGTAGGGTACACACGTTGTTTTTACCCAGGGCTTCTCAGGGCACTCTGCTAATTGCTTACCTCGCCCCTGGGGAAAGCTGGCAGATCAGCTCTTCTCTTCTTTCTCACCTAGATCTTAAGGGACAAAGGCTGCTGGGAACTAGGGCTTACAGTTCATGCAGAGGTGATGGCTGATGCCTCCTGGGCCCCGCTTCCCGGCTCCCACCTGCCAGTTCCCCTCCACAATAGCCTGGGAAAGCAATATGTATCCAGGAAATCCCAGCTCTATTGAGAAGTGAGAACATTTCCACGGTCAGCAGGAAAGAAGAAAGAGGGAAGTTCTTACAGAGGACTTCCAGATTTGCAACCTGGGAGGTTACAGGATGAAGGACTAAGTTGTTCTGGGAGGGGAGCCTGGAGCTGGGAGGACACCAGGCTGTGTAGCCTTAGGGGAGAGTTTTCCTTTAGTGAGTGGCCACATTAGAGTCTTGGTTCTCATCCTTAGAACTGAGTTGGTTGACTCTCTGACTTTGGAATAACCATTGATTGGGCTAGGAGAAGGAAGAGCAGGGTGACTTCTTGCCTCTCCTTTCATGCGGAAGGGACTGGACTGGAGGCCATTGTCTTCTCTTCCTGACAACCAAACAGCCTTTTTACAGGCAAAATCCCTACTGATCACATTGCTTAGGGTTAACTGGTGGCCTCTATATTTACTGGAAGGCAGTCAAGAGGCCTTTTGCATAATAGCGCTAATAAGGAGTTGAAAGGCTACTGTATTTGGAGTGCGATGTATTGTCTCTGTCTTTTACATGGGTTCCCTTAATTTAATCCTTGCAATGGCCCTATAAGTCAAATATTACTGCGTTTCTAAATCACAAACGAGGAAAGTTAGTTGAGAGAAATCACATAACATTGCAAAAGACGGAGTTGGGATTTGAAATCGAGTATCTGACTTTAATGATCATGCTTTTTAAGAGGATTTTATTAAAATCTTTAGTATATTGTTTGTATAAAACAATTTATTTGAGATAGAGAGAGAGAGGGAGAGAGAGCACACAACAGGGATGGGTGGGGCAAAGGGAGGATAAGCCTCTCCCCAGTGAGCAAGGCTCTGGCGCAGCACGGGAGATCCTGACTTGAGCCAGGCACTCAAGGCAGACACGTAACCGACTGAGCCACCCAGGTGCCCCCGTGAATATGCTTTTTACCATCACACTTAGGGCTTATGAAAATGAAGGGCAAATCTCAATATTTTGAAATAAGGATGAGCAAAGAGAGTAAAGTTCTTTTTCTTTTTCTTTTTTTAAAGATTTTATTTATTTATTTGATGGAGAGAGAAAGAGAGAGAAAGCACATGCAGGGGGAGCGGCAGAGGGAGAGGAAGAAGCAAGCTCCCTGCTGAGCGGGGAGCCTGAAGTGGGGCTCAATCCCAGGACCCTGGGATCATGACCCAAGCTGAAGGCAGATGCTCAAACGACTGAGCCACCCAGGCATCCCAAGTTTTTCCTATATATTAGATTTTTCTTCCTGTAATTTTACATATTAATATATTCATTCTAAAAATGTGAGCTTTACATAATCCTGACTGGGCTCATGTCTACGAGGGATGTTGTAAAGCCCATTCACAAGCATATAATATTTTTTGCTTTAAGAGACAGATATATTCACACAGACATTGAAGTATAAGTAACAGCTCAGCCAGCATGTTTATTATACCATGTTCCAAAGACTATTCTACTTGTGACTATAATTCTGTACTCATGGTTTGTAACATTCTTCCAGAGATGTCAGATGTGTGTATATGCCCGTGTGTGTGTGAGTGTGTGTGTTTATGCATAATGTGATTTCCTTGTGGGTGTGAATTTCATCCTCTCTGTGATTCCTGTGCCCTAACCATATTGCTAGGCAACACAAAGCAACACACATCCCACATTCTCCTAATTCCGTTTAATGTTTCACCAATGGACCTTCGCTTTTGTATGCAAGCAGAATCACACCAGTGGGTTGAGGATTTTGGATTTTTAAATAAGCAAGTGTCCACTCTGGTCAAACCAAATGACCGTAACTATCGGAAACTGGCAAAAAAGAGGAAGAGCTGACATAAAGCAAATGCACATATTTGTTTTAAGGTTTCGGTGATAATTCATTGGTAAAATTGGATGTGATTCTTACAGGTGACATCGAGGAGAGAGTACTGGCTTCCTTCCAAGGATTCCTAGGACTAGAAGGGGAATTGTATATGGAATACTCTTTCTGATACTGGCGATGTTGCACATGTATAATCTGCCAGATGAAAATCAGGTGCACATCTCCTCTGTCAACACGGAGACCAATAGTTTCATGTCAGGCTCCAGCTTAGTAGAGTACCATGAAGGTGCTCATGATAATTCCTCCTCATAAGCTAAAGTCACTTACATTCCTCCTACCCTCTGTTCCCAGGGAAAGGTCAGAGGTAGGCTTCAGTAGGCATGAAGCATACTGGAATTAGGCCTACAGTGGGCAAACACACAGATCTTCATCACTACAAAAAAAGATCGCTTGATTTTCCCCCCATCCATTCAAGCCAAACCTTGGAGAACTGCGGGAAGAAGAACTTGCAAGTCTTTACAGTGCTGATCAGCATTATTTAAGAGGTAGCATTGCACAGGTCAGGAGGTCCTATGAAGGCACTCTGAACTGACCCTCAACCTGTAAAAGCAAATACCGTATTATAATTCCTTAGCTGTAGCCTTAGAAAAAAGAACAACCAAAATTTTTGCCAGTTGGGAGATGAAAATGACATGGAAAGGAGGCCACTGGTAAGAACAACACATATGGGAAAGTGTGATTGCATTAGTTACTGAAGGCTGTGGAACAATTTCCCCCCGAAGTTAGTAGTTTATTATTTTCGTTTTTGAAAAGATTTTATTTATTTATTTGACAGAGAGCACAAGCAGGGGGAACAGCAGAGGCAGAAGGAGAAGCAGACTTCCCACTGAGCAGGGAGCCTGATGCGGGGCTCGATCCCAGGACCCTGAGATCATGACCTGAGTAGAAGGCAGACACTTAACCGGCTGAGCCACCCAGGTTCCCCCAAACTTGGTAGTTTAAAACAATCAGAAACATTTATTATTTCACAAAGTTTCAGTGCCTCTGGAACGGAAGAGTGCCTCAGCCTGTTGGTTCTATCTTATGATCTCTTACGAGTCCACAGTTCAGATGACAGCCAGTGCTGCAGTCATTTGAAGGTTTGGGGCTGGAAAATCCACTTTTCAAGATGGTTTATTCACATAACTGGCAAGTCAGTGCTGGCTGTTGGCAAAAGGATTTATTTGCTCACCATATGGCTTCCTACATATCCTCACAACACAGTATCTAGCTTCTCCAGAGTGGACAGTCCGAGAGAGAGCCAGACAGAAGCCACAGCATCTTTTATAACCTAGCACTGGAAGTCAGAGTCATACCATTCCACCGTATCCTCCTATTGGTTATACAGGTCATCCCTATTCAGTGCAGCAGTGGACCACATAAACCCAGTGTAAGCACTGGGAAGTGGGAATCACTGGGGCCTATCTTGGAGGCTGGCCACCACAATGATAGAGACATTTCTGTGCATACAGGATTGAGAAGAGACTCATGTATTGGTTGAGCGATTGACGGCACTGGACCCGTGGTCCCAATGCTAGCTGTAAGCAATCGCCTGTGTCACAGTGACCTGAGGCACTTTAAATAATATTGGTTTCCCTGGCCTCTTCCCCAAATAGTCTGATTAAGTCAGGGATGATGCCCAGATTTCAGAATTACTGGATTAGGTGATCTCCAAGGTCAAGTCCAGCCTTAACCCTGTTCTCCAACCTTTCCAGATCATAGGTGTTACCCAGGGAGTTTGTTTAAAATACAGATTTCCAGGCCCTACCTCCAGGTTCATGAATCAGAACCTCTAGCGAGGGCCCTAAAAATCTGTATTTCTGCTTAATTTTTAAAAATTTGGACCAAGTCATTCAACATGATTGGAAATTCTAAAAGGTATAAAAGGATGTCATTAAGAAGTGTCTTTCCCAACTTTGTCCTCCCAAAATCCCAATTCACCTTCCTAGAGAAGGTGATCAGTACACTTTGTATGTGTGTGTGTAATCTTCCAACAATAAATGCACACATATAAATGTGTGTATATATATATGTATATATTTTATTTTAAAGATTTTACTTATTTATTTGTCAGGGAGAGAGAACACAAGCAGGGGGAGCAGCAGGCAGAGGGAGAAGCAGGCTTCCTGCTGAGCAGGGAGCCTGATGCAGGGCTCGATCCCAGGACCCCGGGAACGTGACCTGAGCTGAAGGTAGATGCTTAACTGACTAAGCCACCCAGGCGCCCCTAAGTGTGTATATTTTTAAAAAATGTTTTTTTAAGCAAATCAAAAATCAAAAGCATATATGGTAAAAAGCAAATTCATTCCTGATCCTAATCACCAGCTCTCAAACACTTTTACCAGTTTCTTGTGCTTTTCTGTCATTTTAATAAGTGACTCAGGCATTCTGACAACCCGGTGTGTTTGGGACACCATAAGTCTATCAGAATAAGTTGAAAGAGCTGGAAAACTTCACTTGGCTACTTATGCATCGTATAACACTCATTTAGTTGAACTCTACCCTGGATATTATAGTTGGAGTCTTTCATTTAGCCATTACTTACAAGGGCCTACAAGGTGCCCCGCCCAGTCAGTGGTAAACAGTGAACTCAGCTCACAGGAGCTCACAGTCTGATAGAGCAAACAGCCACTTTCGGTGCCAGAGTGCTATGAGAAAGGGGGAGAGGGGTGCCCCAGCAGCTCACTGGCACTGGAGGTGGATGAGGGCTTCTGGAAGGAAGAGGTTTCCACACTGGGGCGGAAAGGATGATGAGGCAGTGCTAATTGGGCAAATGGAGAAGCAAAGTATTCCTGGCAAAGAGAAAGGAAAAATGCAAAGGTCCCAAGTTTTTCTCTGGCACGCTGTTCTCAGGCAACCTAAAAGTAAAGCATCTTGGTGTTTGTGTGCAGGAGAGGCTCGAGATGAAACGAAGGAGGTAAACTGAGGTCAAAATAAGAGGGGGGACCTATAATGGCTCTGAAAGTCAGGAATTAAATTTAGGGATGATAATAATCAGTGTAAAAAGTGGATTTGGGGGGCACCTGGCTGGCTCAGTCGGTAGAGCATATGACTCTTGATCTCAGGGTCGTGAGTTCAAGCCCCACACTGGGCATAGAGCTTACTTAAAAAAAAAAAAGATATTCAAACATTGATTTTGATGCAAAAAAAAAAAATGGATGGGAAAGGGTAAGAGTGGGGAGGTAGGGAGATAGTTTAGGAGGTTGTTGTCAGAGGAGATAGGTACAGCCTGAATTAGATGGTCCTCGTAGGGATGGAAAAAACGAGAAACCTTTTGAAGTTATATGAGAGGTAGATTCATCGGGACTTGGTGATTGATTGACAGGGGATGGAATTGGGTCACTCCCAAATTTCTAACACAGGCAGTTAGGTGTTCTGCACTTCAGTAGGGAACACAGGTGGGAAAGCACTTTGGAAGAAGGCATTTGGGAGAGTGAAGGATGAGTTTGACATTTTGAGTTTGAGGAAGAGAGAGCTAGTAACTAAATGAAAATCTAGCGTCAGACTGAGAAATAAGAGTTGGTTGGTGGTGGTCAATGGCAGGACGGGCGTCTCCTGATTTGACTTGAAGCCTTACCTAGCTTGCACCTCCACCTCTACCCCTGCTTTTGTCCTGCCCCGACCCTCTCCCATCCCTTCTAAAGCAGGCTGGTTCAACCTTTCTCCACTCCTTGCAGTGGAAGGGGCTAATGGATGGTCCTGCGTCATAAGCTGCTGCCTGCACAAAATTCAATAGCTGGTTAACAGTGTATTAGGTTCAGTAAAAAGATAATATGCTTCCGTTGATTATAAACGATTACCTGATAGTTTCATGTTTCCCGGCATAGTGCCCTAAGTGGACTCTGCATCTTTTTTCAGTTCTTAGTTTATTCTGGGTACTGAGGCTATGTATTGCACGGGCAACTGATGGCACTGTGGATATATTTGAAACAAGGTAAGCCCGCAGCCATAGTTTTCTTTGCTTCTGGAGTTCTTAATTCTTTTTGCCGGAATGAATAGGGCTTCAGCTAATTAGATGTTTGAAAATGCTCACCTTTGTTTGGTGCTGTGAACAACCAGCCAGAGGCATTTTAAATTGTGAGGGTGACTAAGAAAATGAGATCTTTGCTATTGTGCAGAGAAATCTGAAGAATTTCATCCATTCTTCAGTTCTTGCTAAATGGCTCATTGTATGCTATCTGTATGGTATGGGTCTAGGACAGATTTCTCTCTGAACTTCACAGCATGGGTGGAAGAGAGTAATTTGGCCTTTCCTTTTTCCTGGCAGTCCGTGCCAGTCCATTTATATGGTATGTTCACAGGAGAGCTGACAAGTGTTGAGAGGTTTTATTTGATATGCATTTTTTTAAAGTAGAAAAAAATCCATAAAAATAGGTACTTTTAAGCCAGTTTTCCTAGTTAGTCTTAAGGTCATAACCCATTCTGTTTCACTAAAAAGTTCCACCTCAAACCGACTACCTACCTATGCTAAATTCTCTGGGCTGTGTTTAATATTTATGATGAAACCGTGTACTACAGGGACAGTTTTTAATGATACAAATGCAAAAATCACATTATTTTTCTGTGTAACTTGTAAAAGCCATTCCTTCTAAAATGGGGCTGCTTATGCTAATTTGTTATAGTTAGTGAGTTGCAGGCAGCTCTGTGAATTTACTTTTCTTGGCAGTTCTAGAATATCCTGCCATAACACATACTGAAAAACTGTTTGATGGATTATGAAAATCTGGATGTACTAAAGGTACATCTTGTGCAAACCATAAGATAAATACATGATTACATCTTTAAAAATCTGTTATCTCATCAGGTTAAGGAAATTGTCATTATAACAACCCAAAGAAAATTAAACTGTTTGAATAGAAGACCCATTTGTACATGCTGTAAATATTTTTAATATCCAATGCTGGCTCGATTTTTGCTGGTCTTTCTGAAAATACTGCCTGCTAGAGATAAACTGTATTCCATCTAGAACCCACTTTGCAGATGGGTAGCACTTCATTGCTCTAGTTGATATTCTTAGTGAAGTGTAAGAAGCATTAGTTGTTGGGATTACTGGTGCAAAATATATTTTGAAATGTTATCATTACATTTAATGAGGCCAGCCACGTTCTATTACTTCAAGGACGTTGAATTACTGGGCCTGTCAATATTAGATTTGCCCTGATATATGATTGCTTCATTAATAATAAATGAAAAAGTATGTAATTTGGTTCAATTGTATGTTAGCTACACGTAACCGACACTTTTTTTTTTAAGATTTTATTTATTTGTTTGAGAGAGAGATTGAGAGCACAAAATGGGGGACGGTCAGAGGGAGAAGCAGACTCTCCACTGAGCAGGGAGCCCAATGCAGGACTCGATCCCAAGACTCCAGGATCATGACCTGAGCCGAAGGCAGCCACTTAACCAACTGAGCCACGCAGGCGACCCGTAACCACCACTTTTGAAATAGTCTCTAACCTCTAGCACCTTGCATTTCTAACAGATGAAAAGATGTTGGGAAAAAAAACAAAGGCAATTCATTTGTTCATTTATTCAAAAAAATATATATTGAGAAACTATTATGTAAAAGGCACTCTGTTACACTTTCTTGGGGCCTAGGGAATACACCTTGATGAATAGGAGAGATCTGGTTTATATCTTTGTCGTCTGTCAGGGAGACAACATGAAATGACAAATTATAAAATTAATTATTTAGTAATTATGGGAAGTGTTTTGAAAGATACCAGTAGGGTGGGTTGAGGGCAGATAACTGGAACTGGGTGGAGAAGCAAGCTTGTTTTAGGGGAGTTTTTAAAGTTTAAGTTGCATTTGGAATGAACTGGAATAAAATCTTAACCATGTCAATTAAAAAAAAAAAAGGAAGAAGAGTTCTTGTATTGAAAGGTAAAGAGCCAAAAGATCTGTAAGAGAAATATGGTGTAGTGTGGTAAGAATCTTATACAGACAGGAAAACATCCTTGCATGTGCTAAAAACATCTTACCACTTGAAGGAATGATTTTTAACCCTAGGCTAAAAGTAAGATACTATATTTCACTTTAGAAGGAGGAAAATGGCTAAGAAATGCAGATGGCCAATTAACTTTTTCAGTTAAACTTCGTGCACGTGATAAAATATGTAAAACTTAACATAAAAAACTTTAACATGTTTATATGCTTATAAATGCTTCAAATTGATTAAAATCCTTCAGTTACAAGGTTAGGCTCCTTGATTACTGAATGTTCTCACATGTTTCAAAGCAAAATGGAATTTTATCGGAAGCTGAAGCATAAGGACAGAGTTACACAAAGAAAGCCTAAATTGACTAAGAAAAGTCAGGTATGAGATGAAAATAATTTTTGCCACTTACTCTTTCCATAATGAATTTCAATCAAACCTAACTTATTTTAAATTTCTAGTATAACATGCAATTTTAGAAAATGTGTCATTAGAGAGATGTAAAATTGGAAGCAAGTGTGATCATCTACTAGGCTTAGACTGAGTAAAAATTAATTTATTGTTAATTTTTTGAATAGGTAATATGTATATTATTGAAAACATAAAAGAAATCCAAAAATTAAACTATCTTTCTCTCCCCCCTGTTCCCAACCACCCTGGACCACATACAGAAACAGCTGTACACTTGAACGTATTATTAGTTGTGCATAAATATGCACATACCAGCAAATCTCAATATAGGCTTGTCTTTTTTTACACAAAAGGTAGAGTGCCTTCACTCTGTTTTCACTGAACATTATTTCTTGGAGACCTTTTGTAATAGATGCAAATCCTTTCACTTCTTTTTATTTTTTAAAGATTTATTTATTTATTTTTAGAGAGAGAGAGAGAGCACAAGCAGAAGGGGCAGAGGGAAAGGGAGAGAGAATCTTAAGCAGACTCTGTGCTGAGCGAGGAGGCCCATGTGGGGCTCAGTCTCACAACCCTGAGACCATGACCTGAGCTGAAACCACCCTGCACCACCCAGGTGCCCCCCCACCCCTTTTAAGATTTATTTATTTATACTTCTTTTTATTTTTTTAAACAGCTGTCTAGTATAGTATGGATGTACCATCATTTATTTAACCAGTCTCCTGTGGATAAGCATTTGGGTTGTTTTCTTTTTCTTTTTAAAGATTTTATCTATTTATTTGACAGAGAGAGAGAGCACAATCAGGGAGAGGGACAGAGGGAGAGGGAGAAGCCGATTCTCTGCTGAGCGGGCAGCCTGATGTGGGACTTGATCCCAGGACCCTGGGGTCATGACCTGAGCTGAAGGCTGACACTTAACTGACTGAGCCTCCCAGGTGCCCTAGGTTGTTTTCAATAAACAACTCTATAGTGAACAACCTTGAGCATGGTCATTTCACAAGTATCTCCACAGAGGTAGAATTACTAGTCACAGGATATAATTAATCATCAATAATTTTAGTAGATATTGCCAAAATGTCCCAGAGTTTGTACCAATTTACACTGCCAGTTGTGATACATGAAAATGTGTATTTCTTCTTGTGTTATCCAACTTTTAGATTCTTTTTGTGAATGTTTGGAGAAAACTGGCATCTCATTTTCTCATTATTTATCTCTTTTAAGATTTTCCAATTAGACCGTTGGGGATTTCCCTCCTCTCACTTTGAAGAAGTTCTTTTATATTAGGAAGGTAAGATTTTCATTAGTAATGGGAGTTGTAAATATTTTTATCTCACCTTATCATTTGTATTTTGATTTGCCTGGTGGTGGCTTTTGCTGTAGCAGTTTTATTTTTTTGTAGTTTAATTTACCAATGTTTTCTTTTATGGCTTTTGGATTTGACCCATAGCTGGGAGGGACAACTATACCCCAAGGTCGTTAAGAGAGTATCTTGTTTGTCTGCTAGGGCTTGAGCAGTTGAGTAGTTTTATCCATTTCAAATTTGTCCTGGTATAAGGTATGAGTTTTCCTCCTAAAATGGTACCAAGTTATCTCAATATCAAGCATTGAATTGTTCATACTTTCATATCCCTTTATGATGTCATTTTTATCCTATGTGTATTTGGATCAATTTCTGCACTTTTTTTTGACATATGTATTTTTACATGTTTCAACTCAAACACGTTCCCATGTTGTTTCTGTGTTTAGGCTCCTTTTAGGTAACTGGAGTGTTTAATTATTTTAAATATAGTTTTTCCTATTAACAAACTTTTGCATTTGTTGCTTCCTTGAGCAACATCTTTAGAAAGTTATACGAAGTGAAAAATGTGTTTGCAATTATGTGAAAATATTATCCACCTCAGAGCGAATTCTGCAAAGCCTGGAATCTTGTGAAAAAGAAAAATCTGTTTCAAGTGAAATCCCCTCAACCCCAGGGAACCTCCAAATACTCAGACCAGGAGTGGTTTTGGTTATACATAATGTATTTTAAAGAGAAAGATGGATCAATTGGGCATTACATCTACCTCAGAATCTGTCCGTGAGCTTACTTAGAGACTTAACCCTAAATCACATTTATTGCAGGATGGTTTTGTCGCTTTTTGGGGGGATGGCTGGCAGAGGGAGAGAGAGAGAATCTTAAGAAGAAGTAGGCTCCACACCCAGCATGGAGCCCGACATGGGGCTCGATTTCACAACCCTGAGATCATGACCTGAGCCGAAATCAGGAGTCAGGCACCGACTGAGCCACCCAGGTGCTCCTGGTTTTATCAGTTTTAAAATATATTTTTCAGTTGGAAATGACAGGAAACTGGTTATATAATAATTGTAATTACAGGATTTTAGTGAAACTATCAGGCCTGCAGGTTTTAGATAACCACAAACAAAGTCATGTGTGATTGTGGAAAAGGAAGAGCAGCAGAGATATGTCTGTCTGATTATTTACTCTCTGTGGGGTGTACACAGATTACTTCTGGTGCACTTTAATCTGGAAGGTTATATAGCTGAGAATAAGAGATCAAATCGATATCCTCCAGACATCAGAATCTCATGAGTCAGTTGTAAGCATGGGGCACATGGGTTACCTCTGACACTCACTGAGTTTCCCTTCCTGACTTTCTTTAATCAAATAAGGTCTGTTTGAAAGGCTGAAGTTAGTATTCATATAAACAGGGAAGTGCTAAAACCAGCTGGCGTTCTGCAAATGAAATAAATAGAATGGGGACTTGGAATATTTGTTTTTTCTTGATTATTGTGCTAGGTGGTCACCATAAATGACTCAAACCTAAGTCAGCTCTTTGACTCTTTCTGGGGGAGATGTCAACACTAGCCTTTTACAGGGTTTACTGAATAATTTTCAAAGCATATGTTGAATTTAATAGAGACCTGGCTATTTATAAGAACACAATGACTATTTGACAATTTGGTAAGAGTTCCATAGGATGCTACAAAAAGAGAAAGCTGTTCCATTACTGTCAGACATGGAGTAGAACTTAGGGTTAGCCGGATCCTACATACAAAATCATAATAAAAAAAATCAAAGTTACTTTTTAAGTTTGTGTCAGAAAATCTTTCCTCTTCAGAACATTGATCCTGAAATTAAAATGAACAAATCAAAAATGCTAGTCTAATCTACCCATCAGAAACATAATACGATCACTTGAAAAAAAATCTCATTAACTATACACTGAATAGTTTTGCCTATAAATACCAAACGTATAAACATAAGTGCATAAAGTCAAAATTAATTTTAAACCTGCTCAGCTCTATATTTTTGATGATCGAAAGGAAAAAAAGTAAGCATTACTGAGAAAGTATCCCTTTATTGAATATGAGCACTGAAATGCTTCCTTGTATGAAATGATTGACCAATGTGTGGATTTTTTTCCAAAGATAAGGAAATAGGTAAATCAAAATTAGGATTAAGAGTCTGGAAAAAAAAAAAAGAGTGGATGATTTAAATGTTATATGTCTAATTAAATGTCCTTCCTGCTCTAAAAGTAGCACTTTGTTGGGCCTACCTGCACAATAGTGAAACAGTCTACAGGTGTTACCCTGTGATAACTACACAGTAACTGTACAGTCGATAAGAAGCAAATTGATTTACTACTGATGAGTGAAGAAAATATTGAAATAAGAGGGAAGAAGAGAGGGGCTGGCAAGTTGCTAGTATGAGGACAAGAATGGATGAAATGGATGAAACAGTGGATAATGGTGATTATTTTGTAGTAAAGCAATGAGGGCCAGGATTACAGTTTATATTTCTTTTTATAACATTTAGTGCCTACTGTGGCTTTCACTGTTTGCTGATTTTGTTGCCTGAGCAGCATGAATCTCCCTGTTTGATTCCTTTTTAGTGGTTCCTCATTTAAACTGCTTGTGACAAATGAAAATCGAAAAGGCTTTTTTTCTTTTTTAAGGAAAATAAGACTAGTATGAGGTCAAATTACTCTCTGATTAGTGTGTGTAATAGAAAACAATTATATTAATTTAAAACGCCTTCTCCTGATGTTTTAGACATTCTAGGGCTTGTGGTTTTTTATTTTATGTTTTTTAAGATTTTATTTCTTTATGTGACAGAGAAAGAGAGAGAGAGAGAGCGCAACAGGTAGAGGGAGAAGCAGGCCTCCCGCTGAGCAGGGAGCCCGATGCAGGACTCAATCCCAGGACCCTGGGACCATGACCTGAAATGAAGGCAGATGCTTAACTGAATGAGCCACCAGGTGCCCCAGGCTTGTGTTTTTTTAATTAATGGATTTATTAAGCACATTCTATGCCTAAGGGGACAAGACTTGGTCCCTATTCTTTAAGCAAATGATTTTGTTTGAGGGACAAACTTGATGTTTTCTTCCATGTAATAGTTAAATGTTTCAAATAATTCCAGTGACAGCATTTCAGAAGGAGAAAGGCTATATGAATTATCATTTCAGGAAGGTTTTCCTGAAAGAGATTAACGTCAATTCTTCTCTCTACTTCCACACATTGCCTGTGACTGGTGAGGAGTCCGAGAACTGGCTTGTTCCTGCTTAGAAAAGAAAAGGGCAGGACTGATGGGGTTCAAGAACTTTGTACATAAATTTGGGGAAATTGCTTAACTTGTCACGGGGGCACCTTTGAGGGTATGGGGCGTGGGAACTATACCCCACCCGAATCAGTTTTTTTTCCTGGAATTTTCTCTTTCCTGAGCTGGTAGCTGAAGATGCCGTAGAGGGTGTAGAGGTGGTACAGAGGACGGATAGTATTAGGTTTGAACGCAAAGGTCGTGGTTTCAGGAGGTTCGCTGCAGCTTCTGAACCTGGGGAAAGACAACTTGTCCTGGGAAACATTATGGAAAATGCAATTCCTCTCAGTATGCGGGAAGCCGGCATTGGAAGGAATTCAGTAAAGCTCAGGGAAAGACAAAAACCACACCTTCGTTTTTGATAGGAATGGAGATAGGAGCAGATCCATTTGACGTCATGGTGGGGATGCTTTTGTCTCTGAATACATTCTCAGCAGGCTTCCTGGAAGTCTTTCCAGACGACTGAAATCTTCTGGTTTTCTGTCTTAGACTTCTTCCTGCCAGCAATGAACTAAAACACAGTAGCAGACACTCCTGATCTGTTCATCTCTAGCAAGAATCTCTTCCTTTGAAAGAGAACCCCTCATGGTCAGAAACCTGTCTCCTGCTTTTTCACTCGCGTTTCTGTCCCAGCAGGTCCCTCTGAAGCCCAAGGTACAACTCTGAATTCTAGGAAGTCTCTGACTTTTGCTCAGGTTCCAGAATGAACATTTGCCTGAATCAATCCTCAGGTCGTTCTTTAGAAATAAATCCATTCCAAACCATCCTATGCAAACTACTCTAATACTACTGGAATCTTTCTTCTAGGTCTGGATTTTCTAGAAACGAGAATGTTTCTTCAGGAATGCTAGCAGGAATGCGAAATCTTACCTCAGTTGAGCGTTTTGTTGCTTAGTGAGCTATTCTTTGATTCTTTTTATCTATTTACAGCTGAAAAGCTATGATGATTGGCTACGGTCAATGTGTCATCCAGAACCGCATTTAACAAATACGAGTGTTCTGACTTGTGCATGGCACTAAAATGCTTTATTCTTGCCCTGAGGAAAGCAGTTAATGACCTTCCTTCTTTTTTGGGAAATGGGGGTTGCTGCTTATCCAACATGCTTCTGTGTTTGACTTAGCATCACACTATTTCTTCCTTTCGTTTCGAGTTTTCTGGGTTTTTTGGGAGTTTCTATACCAGTTACATACATAATTTAAAAACCATCTGAATAGAAACATCGTGCCCCCCAAACCAAAAAAAATGGAAACTTCAAAAAACAATATATGGAGATGCGTGCGTGCACGCGCGCGCGCACACACACACACACACACACACGCACATACACAATGTAACTTTTAAATAAAGGTTCACAGTGAAGAAGTTTTAAAAATGGTGATATTTGATGTTGGCCTATCATTTTACCACTTCATAGTTGTTTTCATATGTCTTACATTGGAGGTGGAAAAGCTTAGTAGTTAGAAGTCAGTTCACATCTTGCCTCTGCCACACACCAGATATGGCCTGGGCAAGGCATTGCATTTTCTAAGCCTCGGTGTGATCTCTGTACCTGTCTCACAAAGTTATTGTGGGGATTTGGTGGAACGACACATATAATGTGCTAAGAGGGTAGAGATCATAGGAAGTGTTCATTTCATGTTACTTATTGTCTGACCTTTGTGTTCCCTCCACAACACTCCTGTCAAAATAAACTAGCCCTGTGGGATTACCTTCATTTTACCGAGGAGAAAACGAGTGCTCGGAGAGATTAGGTGAAATGACAAGCTATTCAGTTGTTTTTTTTTTTATATAAGATTTATTTATTTATGAGAGAGCACGCACATGCACGAGAGAGAGAGAGAGAGAGAGAGAGAGAGAGAGAAAGAGAGAGAGAAAGCCAGAGCAGGGGCAGAGGGAGAAGCAGACTCCCTGCTGAGCAGAGAACTCGGTTGCTAGGCTGGATCCCAGGACCCTGGGATCATGATCTGAGCAGAAAGTAGACGCTTAACCAACTGAGCCACCCAGACATCCCAATTATTCATTTTTTTAAAGATTTTATTTATTTATTTGAGAGAGAGAGAGAGAATGAGAGATAGAGAGCACGAGAGGGAAGAGGGTCAGAGGGAGAAGCAGACTCCCTGCCGAGCAGGAAGCCCGATGTGGGACTCGATCCCGGGACTCCAGGATCATGACCTGAGCCAAAGGCAGTCGCTTAAACAACTGAGCCACCCAGGCGCCCAATTATTCATTTTTTAAACTGAGTTTCAATTGCAGTATTAATGCCAGGACTAGAAAGGGCCATCAAGTGAGTTTATTGGGACCTTTCTCTAGGGTGGAGTAAATATGCAGGAAACCTGAAACACCTGTTGAACCACTCTTGTGGGTTGAAGAGAACCCCTAAAGATCTGACACTGTCAGATATTCTTTTACCATGAGGGAACTAATGGCCTAAAGTTCAATTTGAGCTGAACATTCTAACAAGGCAGGTTCAAATCATTTTTCACTTTTTTGGGGGGGAATGATGCAAATAAATTATATTAATTAATTTCAGTAACTTCCTCATCTCTAAATGAAAATGACTTGTCTGAGAATTTCTGTGAGTGTGTAGCTACTTTAAAAAAACTCAGCTTCCTTGGTTAACGTGGCTTTGCAAAAGGGGCACACACAGAGACTGGGAACCACAGGGCACTGGCCGGCCCTTGCCTTATTTGGCCAGATGTGTTGATCCAGCAGCTTTAAATCAGACAGGGCTCCTCTTTTTAAGCTACTTGAAAAGTAATGCATCTCATCAGCTTGTGACAAAGATACACTCTGTGATTTCATCGCAGCAATTTTATTTTTTTATTTTTTAAAGATTATATTTATTTATTTGACAGAGAGAGCACAAGCAGGGGGAGTGGCAGGCAGAGGGAGAGGGGGAAACAGGCCCCCCATTGAGCAAGGGAACCTGGGATCATGACTTGAGCCAAAGGCAGATGCTTAACTGACTGAGCCATCCAGGCGCCCCCAATTTTATTTTATTTTTTTACTAATGTTACCTCTGCACAGCACAGTTTTGCCATTCTTTGGCATGTAACCCAATTTCCTTTTTTCTAACAAATACTTTTAAAGATAAATTCATTCCTTTTAAAATGAACCAAAATATTAAAATGTTTCAGCTAGGAACAGACTCACCCCTCATTCTACTGTGCTTTTTGCAGAAATAATCTTAGACTATTCAGCTTTAAAAGAGATAAAGTATGTAAGTGAAAAAGTCCCAATAAACAAACAGTGAAAACTCATTATTAAAGAATTTTTTTGCTCAATGATGGATTCTGTTAGTTATACATTTAATTTAGAGGCATGAAACGTTAGAAGTCAGTTGACCAACAAAATCTCTGAAATCACATTGTTGAGAAGACTATTTTTTGATATATATATATATTTTAATTCAATTAATTAACATATAATGTATTACTGGTTTCAGAGGTAGAGGTCAGTGATTCATCAGTCTTATATAATACCCAGTGCTCATGCCTTCCTTAATGTCCATCACCCAGTCACCCCCTCCTCTGGTCCCTGTCCCTCCAGCAATCCTCAGTTTGTTTCCTATGAGTAAGAGTCTCTTATGGTTTGTCTCCCTCTCTGATTTCAGAGAAAATGATTTAAAATGCAAACCCTGGGGCACCTGGCTCTTGGTTTCGGTACAGGCTCTGATCTCAGGGTCATGAGATTGAGCCCCACGTCAGGCTCTGCACTCAGCTCGGAGTCTACTTGGGATTCTCTCTTCCTTTCCCTCTTCCCCCCTCCCCGTGCTCTCTCTCTCTCTCTCAAATAAATAAGTAAATTTTTTAAAAAATTAAAAAAAATAAAATGCAAACATTGGATACATACCAAAGCTTTTGGTAATGTAGTTCTTTGGTAAACTTGAAAGTGGAATCTCCAAAGATCGTCTGGAAAGCCACTGTTAAAAGGTTTATAAAATCTTATCTTCAGGTTATGATCAAAACATAATTTAGGAAAGGAAGCTGAAAAAACTAGGGTTAGAGATCAGACCACAGATAAGTATTTAACATCGGTACAATAATCTGCAAAGAATATATGGATATTTTTACTGGATATTTATTTTTACTTGTAACAGTTTCAAAACAACTACAAAATGACATAGAAGTATAGCAGCTCTTCTCTGATTGGTACATGTCCTAGGGCACGTTTTTGCAATAACAGAAATGTTAGGTTTGCTGTTCGCACACAAACTTCAATTTGGCTAAGTGTTAGGCACAATATGATTCCTACCAGAAATACATTAAGATACCGCACACTTTACTTCCTGTCTTGAGCATTTGAGTGTTACTAGGCAATCGTTAAAAAGTCACTGCATACCTTTGGAGTGGCACTGCCAGATCAAAAAGAAAAAAAAAATACCAGGTGAGCTGGGTTGAGAAGCTAGAAATCCCTTGGGAATAAAAGATACTGAATGTGGTGTGTGCGTCTGCATGGATGTGCATGTAGAAATGTAAATTATTAGTATTCATCCATACAGAGCATACAAAACTAATTTCTTTAAAATATGTGGTTGCCAGAGGCAGATAAAATTCATAATGTCTCAACCTTCCTATGAATACCCTACTTGTTTCAACTATAAGCAGTGAATCTATTTTTTTAAAGAAGGGGCAGGTTTACAAAACAGCAATAACAGTAGATTATACACAATCCCTTCTCCCCACCTGTAAATCCCTGGGCAAAAAAAAGGAGATAAACTGTGGCTCCCAAACCAAGTCATCTATAAGGAAAATGAATTAACTTTCTTAAGTATTGTAATTAGCAATAAAATTAAAAAAAATCAAAGCTCCCAGAATAAGTTTTTCTTTTTCTTTTTTTAAAAATATTTTATTTATTTATTTGAGATACAGAGAGGGAGGGCATGAGCAGTGAGGAGGAACAGAGGCAGAGGGAGAAACAGACTCCCCGCTGAGCAGGGAACCCGACGTGGGGCTCTATCCCAGGCCCCTGGGATTACAACCTGAGCCCAAGGCGGATGCCTAACGGACTGAGCCACCCAGGCACCCCTGGAATTAGTTTTTCTATCTAGATTTTATTCCTAGCATGAAATTCACATGCCGCGTTTGGAAGCTGGGTGAGGCGAGATTGTGTTTTCCAAATATGGGAGCACTAACCTAGCCCTTCCCATATGCTCTTCTAAAAGTGTGATGTTGGCACTCCTCCATCTAGAGGTAGCCTATTGGGCACCTGGGTGGCTCAGATGGTTAAGCGTCTGCCTTCAGCTCAGGTCATGATCCCAGGGTCCTGGGATTGAGCCCCGAGTTGGGCTCCCTGCTCAGCGGGGAACTTGTTTCTCCCTCTCCCTCTACCCCTCCCCCTGCTTGTGCTCTCTCTCTCTCTCTCTCTGTCAAATAAATAAATAAATAAATAAAATCTTAAAAAAAAAAAAAGGTGGCCTATTGAGGCGCCTGGGTGGCTCAGTCAGTTGGGCGTCTGCCTTCAGCTCAGGTCATGATCCCAGGGTCCTGGGATTGAGCCCCCCATCAGGCTCTCTGCTCAGTGGGGAGCCTGCCTCTCCTTTTCCCTCTGCCTGCTGCTCTGCCTACTTGTGCTCTCTCTCTCTGTCAAATAAATAAATAAAATCTTAAAAAGAAAAAGAAAAAAATGTGGTCTATTTCCTTGAATATGAGTAGGCCAGTGGCAGGGCAGAAAGGACTTTATCTGACTTCCAAATCTAAGTCATGCAAAGTGATACAGCTCCTGCTGGGATCCCTTCCTTGGGACTGTGTCTTCGGATCCCTGAACTGATATGTAAGAGCACCAGCTAGCAGAACCCACTGAGCTGGGGAGACCATGTGGGAAGCTCCATGGAGATAGTATCTCGAGAAGCCCAGCTGTTCTAGCTTCCAGCTGTTCAAGTTTTCCTCCCACCACCAGTCTCCAGATGGGAGAGAACTGGCCTTCAAGCCAGCCCTACCTGATGCTGAGTAGGGCAGAGACTGGCTGTCCTCATGGATCTCTGCCCAGATTGCAAAGTAGTGAGCAAAAGGAGAAGTGTTATGTTAAGCCACTAAGTTTTCCGGTGGTCTGTAATGCACCACGAGATAACAGAACATTAAAATTGAAGAAAATGTTGTCACAGTTAAGTATTAAATTAATATAACTGGGGCAGGGTTGGTTGACTAGCAAATTAATAAACTAATTTATAGCCTTAGTGTCTGAGTTAATTTAAAGCAGAAAACCACATTGTCTTGATAAGATACATGGAAGTGTTGGTCGATCAGGTTCCTAAGACTTCGGAGACCTAACTATGGTCTAATGTCCTGATTTCTTAATTATGATAATCAAGTGAACAAAATAAGGCAAAGGATGTAGGGGTCATTCAGTTGTCTATTTCTCATGATTCTTTGGGTCAGGAGTAGAGTTCAGTTGGACAGATCTTCTGCTCCATGTGACTAGGTAGGGGTAACTCATTCAGCTGTGTTCAGCTTGTGGCTGGGCTGGGCTAGAAAGTCCAAGGAGGCTTCCCTCAGTCTGCTGCCCTTCCACATGTCCTCTCTGTTCATGTGCTGTGGCTCATCACTCAGTAGTCAAGCCCAGCTTCTTTAAAGCATGGAGGCTGGCTTCCTAGAGCAGGAAGTAGAAGCTGCCAGACCTTTTAGGGCCTGGACTGGGAAGTCTCATAATGTTACTTCCCCTGCAAAATATTGGCTAAATGAAGTCACAAACCAAGTCAAGGGGTGGAAAGAGACTCCACTTGCGACGGATGTCGTGTCATGCACATCCATGGGTGAGGTGGGAGGAAATTGATGACCATTTTGGGGACAAATGGGAAAAGTAATTGTCTCTAAAGAGAGAGAGCAGTTCTAATCCTAGCTCTGCTACTCTAATTAGCTATGTGGTGTTGGCCAAGTCACCTATTAATATGCTTAACTGGTTTGCACACATGCCAGGTGAGAAGAATGAGCCATGAACTCCAAAAGTCCTGTCTAGTTCCAAAAGTTTGCTTCTCATCAGGGCAGAGCCTACGTTAAGCCTGGAAGGTGAGGGTGGGAGGGGAACACAACTAATGAATTCTCCAATTGTCCTCTCCTGGGCTATTGTTACCCTGTGTGTAACCTCAGCTGCGGACTGGGTAACTTGTGACATCTCCCTGATCAATCATCATATGAACTCTGCTTTTGAGAGATCATATGTTCCTGTTACAAGCTACCCTCCGCTTCCTCCGCCTCCTCTTTGTCAGCCTCATGGGATGGGAAATCAGTTTCCACAGCTGTTACTATCTTTTACAGGGAGCAGGAGACACTAGGGCTTCAAAGGGACTTGGGGTAGGGATCCTGGAACTAAGATTTGACAAAATAATCTAGCCAACTCTATGAACGTTGTGTTGAATCTGTTGCAAGATGAGACCCCTGAAACAAACTGAAACAGATTTTTTGGTGTGTTTTTAAAAGTCTTCAACCAGGGGGCTTAATAATTTTGAAATATACAATTTCTTCAGCAAGTATTCTAAAAAACTTCATTTTAGGAGGATTACAGGTTGCCACAAGGACACCCCCCCGAACTAAATCTGTGATCATTACTTGGTGAGGGGCAGTCCATATAAGATCCATGGTAGATGTACAAGGAGCTCCTTAAGGAGCTCAGCATTCAGTAAATTGTCTGGTGCCTTCCAATCTGTGGGCTGAAGTTAGACCCAGCATTTGAGCCCTTACAGGCTGTATCACCCCAGGAATTTCAGCAACAGCATCCAGATTCAGGCGGAGACCTGTGTACCTTACCCAGTTACTCCTTCCCCATAGTCTTTGATTTTCAACTTGGGGGGTAGGGTGGAGACACTAAAACAATATGCACTGAGATCTACTGGATCCCAGATTATCTTTCTTGTCCCAGATTATCTTTCTTGTACCAAACTATCAAACCCTCCTTGTGTCCTTCCAACTTTATTGCCAGAACTCGCAGGACTCCTCATATGAGGAAATGGTAATGTTTTTTTGGTCATCATAAACAATGTACAAATCTTCATGCCCAAGAATATCATTACTTAATAGCATAGAACAACCTGTTAGATCTGCCACCCAGTCTATTTTTTTTTTTTTTTTTTTTTGGTCTTCATTCTTTCTCTAAGCTCTACTTATCTCCCCTCACCAGAATTTTCTTATCCTCCTTAACACACGACACTGTCTCCCCACACACCCTGTTTCCAGCGCTTCCATTCCGCCAAAATTTCAACTCAGGCTATACAAATCCAAATGCAGGAAAGATATTCTTCCAAACATTATGAAGAAAGATGCCATTAAAAGCATTCGGCGAACAGTCAATGAGTTCTAAAATCTTAGGAGAGGGTGCCAAAGAGGAACCAGAACATTAAGATCTCAAATCAGTAAAGGTTTTTTTATTTGTTCAATTCTCATTGTTCCTTAATCCTTCTCCCTTTCTTACTACTGTCTGACAAAAATCTTCAGTGAAACTACTCACTCTAAGAGACGAGAGAAAGAGAAACAGGAGTAGCAATTCTGTTTTAATAAGAAAATGAAGTTTGGAGGTAGAATAGCAGATCTGGAGCTATCTCCCCATGGTATTTGCACCCAGGTAACAACCTAAAAATACTGTCCATGGGAATTCATAATCAAGCACAACTATATGCTGCCAAATATGACAAATGGGGGACATGTGTTTGGCTAAGTCCTGTATCAGCAATTTCCCATGTTACCATAGGCCATCATGACAGCTTCTAAGCAGTGTTAAAAACAACAAAAATACTTCGTGTTCTTAAGGGGCATGTGGCTTAATTGAGGGACCCCTGACATAAGAATATACACAACTGACATAGGTACCTATGTCGGGTTTCGAACACAGCAACGTGGTCTAGATATAGTCCTGTTTTTTCTTCATAAAACCATCCACGAGAAAGCTGCACGAGGATACCTGTAATTGAATTAAGTTAATGACAGAAGTCTAAGTGCCACTAAAGTTCGAAGTGGGCCCTGGACTAGCCTATAGAGAAGGCCACGGGCCAGGTGGGTGCCCTCGGATGAGATGATCTCTAGGAGCCGGCTCTTCCTCCTGGAAGATCACAGACCTGGCCCCTGGCAGTGCTCAAGAGATGGTCATTACTGCTCCATGTGCAGCTACTGAGAAGTAATTGATGTTCCTGACGTGACGGAGTTTGCGGGGGTTCGAGTGATTTAACCATAAAGTGGGAAAACCTGGAGCAGTTCTTTATGACTTCCCCCGAAAGGGCAGTGTGTGCAGCAGGTGATACCCATTTCCTTCCTTTTCCTGGGAAACGGCCCTTTCCCCATCGAGGTCTTCCCCGACACCCCCGTCTCCGCCTAGAGCCTGTGGCTTCAGCTGCCTCAACCGCGTTTCGACGACACATCCCCCCAGCCCCCCGACCTTGCACACGCGCATACACAGCACGCGGCAAAGCAGGCACAGCCGGCGCAGCGCGAAATGCACCCGCCAGCCCCGGGTTCCGCTCTCCCTCGAGGGGGCGGGGCACCGAGGGGCGTGGCAAACGCGAGGCCCTCTTTTGCCATTGGTGGCGGCGGGGCCACGTGGAGGCCCACGTGAGCAGTCGGCGCTCGGGCCCACGGGCCTTGGGTAGGGGCGCGCAGGCGCTCAGTTGGGTTGGGGCGAGGGCGGAGGTGGTAAAGGGGTGAAGGCGGAGGAGGGAGTGTGTGCGAACAGGCAACACATGCCTGGCGCGGTGCCTTGCAGCTGGTGGCGGGTGGGGCCGCCGGGCGGGCCGCCGCCTTCTCCTGTCGACGGAGGCTGCTGACGGGAAAACGATCCGGGTGGGGAGCGCCCCGGCCCAGGCACCTTTCCGCTGAAAGTCTGCGGGAGCCTAGGGCTGGGTAACCCAGGTAGAGACTCTGGGTCGTGTTACAAACGGACGTTGAGGATCGCAAAGATCAGCCTTCTAGCCCTCTCTCTGCCTATTACGGGCCCTGTGACCAATGGCAAATCACTTTACCCGCGCCTCAGTTTCCCCACTCTTCTAGAGGGCTTGCGACCTGAGAGTGGCCAAGAAGAAAAGAAAGTTCACGTCACAAGCACTACCTGCCTAGTGAGTATTTAGAGCACCTAAGCCATGCCCTTGCCCTCAGGAAAACGGGCGCCTACTTCAGGCACTGAGCAAGATGAAAGTTCCACGGTGGTTTATGCCAGGGCCCTGGAGTGGGCCCTCCTAGTGGATTGGCCGCACTGCCTGTGTGAGCATGGGACTCAGTTTCCTTACCAGGGATAGAAGGTGCTTCAAAGGTAATGAAAAGGTAGCGTGGAGTGGTAAGCGTCGTCCTTGGCACATAGTGGTCTCCTAACTGTGACAAGCTTTAGGCAACGCAAAGGGCTTCTCTGTACAGTTGCTCATTTCAAAGCAGCTGGGATGTCTGGGGGGAATGCGAGTACAGTGTAGGAGCTGGGGTGCACACCCGCTGAACAGAGGTTGATTTTTATTCTCTAGACTAGCCAGAGGGAAGGAATGAGATTATTGATTAAACACATTCCCATTTGTCCCTGCCTTAGAAAAAAGCTTCTGCGTCTTAACTTTCTGAATCCCTAGTTGGTAGTGTTTTAGAACAGGTAAAGGAGAGATTTAGTTGATTTTTCTGAATTCACTCTGACATTTAGACCTGTTCTGATGACCAAGAAGGAAACTGGTTGATTTGTATGTGGGGGCAGTTAATAGTGTATTGTAACAATTCGGGATGAAATTGTCGGTACTTAACAGGAAAGCTGGCAAAAACATATTCTTCAACTGTTACTGTGGCCATGTTGAAAGCATGAAAAGTATTCTTGGGCTGTGTTGTATTACCTCTTTATTTTGGTCTCCATAATACCCCTGCCTCCATTGTTTCTAGGTGGTCCTTTAAAACTAATTTATTACTTTTGTATAGATGTGCATTTTGACCTTAATCTCACCTTTTCTTACCAGTAACCACTTTAAGATCCTGTTGCTACAAGAGTTCAGGAAAATCCATTTGTAATATTATTTAGAGAAGGATGACCGCACCCTGACTTTAGCAGAGTGTTGAGTAAATCAAGCTACTGTTCTTTCTGGAAAAAACCTGCAGCTGAAACTGGGATCAGGGATAAAGAAACCCAGCTGGATTTTGCCCAAGTGCCAGTGATAGTTTCTGTTTATGGTCTGTTTATCATACAGCATGCTTTGCCAGAATATGACTAGTTTTTTGGTAAGCCTACCATGACTACACATAGTATGTGATGCCTTGTGTCTAAAGGATGTGTAAATAGCTGATTGATCTTGACCTTTTAAGTGAATGGAAGATGTTTGCTAAAAGTTGGTAGCTTGTCCCCATATAGGTCTTTGTTGAAAAAAGTAGCCATTTGATTGATGTATCTAATCGAAAGCCTCTGAGAGATTCCAGGAACTTTTTCATTTATTTTCAATTTTTCATTTTAGTATTGTAAACACTTGTAGAGTTTAAATGCAGATGTTTCAGTTTCCTGAAATTGGCTTTAAAGAATTAGTTGTCCTTGGTCTCACTCACTATTTCAGTTCAACATACGTTATTTAACACAGTGTAGTAGCTGAGGAACTGCAACAATCATAATAGACATTTGTTGAGCATGTACTATTTATATTGACAATTTATATATATCATTTATGTCCATTATTTCACTTCACCATTTTGGACGCTGGGGAATAAAACAGTGTTTATTATATGTTCCTCCACCTCAGGAAATTTATGACCTGTTTTCTCTATTTTTTTTTTTTAAGATTTTATTTATTTATTTGACAGAGCACAAGCAGGGGGAGCAGCAGGCGGAGGGAGAGGGAGAAGAGCAGGGACCTGATGTGGGACTTGATCCCGGGGCCCTGGGATCATGACCTGAGCTGAAGGCAGACCACCGACTGCACCACCCAGGCGCCCTGTTTTTGTTTGTTTTTGTTTTTAAGAGAAAAGAATCTTCCTGGAAAGTTACGCCTTTCAATTGTGATAGAAATCCTGGATATTTATAGTGTTTCTTTGAGAGTACTCGTTTTCTTTAACATTTTTACTTTTTCTTTGTTTCAAATGAAATTAACTCAATCTTGCAATGTTAGTGTGGGTCTTAGCCACAACTGATTATTTTCTCACTTTATTAAAGGGATCAAGAATTTTAATTTGACACATAACAGGTATTTAAGAATTTGCTCATAAAATTGATATTGGACGATGAGGGTTTTATTTATTTTTTTTTAAAGATTTTATTTATTAGAGCATGCTCACACACAAAGAGACAGGAAGAAGCAGGTTCCTTGCTGAGCAGGGAGCCCATTGCAGGGCTCAACCCCAGGACCCCAAGATCATGACCCGAGCTGAAGGCAGATGCCTAACCGCCTGAACCACCCAGGCGCCCCTGGATGATGAGGGTTTTAAACAAGGGTTTTTGGGGCACCTGGGTGGCTCAGTCGTTAAGCATCTGCCTTCAGCTCAGGTCATGGTCCCAGGGTCCTGGGATAGAGCCCCGCATCGGGCTCCCTGCTCAGCCGGAAGCCTGCTTCTCCCTCTCCCTCTCCCCTGCTTGTGTTCCCTCTCTCACTGTGTCTCTCTCTGTCAAATAATAAAATCTTAAAAAACAAAACAAAACAAGGGTTTTTGACTTCAGAAAAGGAAAGGTAAATTTGTGTTCTGTTTCATTAAAATAAAACTAATAAATTCAAAAATGTAGGAAATTAGCACTGATGGATAAAAGTAAGCCATTAGACTTTGGGCACCATGGATCAGTTTATGATACATACATGTATACTTGTATATAATGATATATATGTGTATGCACCATTGTTTGATTTACAAAATGCTTTTACTTTTTCTCCTTTTATCCAGTTCTCCTATATTACTTTGATATAGGTGTTGCTTAATTCATGTGAGAAATGGAAAAAAAAAAGATGAAGGGAATTGCTCAACATTTTTTGAATCCAAGTTAAATATAAAGACATGGATACATTAAAAAGATAGAGGTAACATATACTATCCAAAACACTAATGAGAAAAGAGATGAGGTGGCTATACTACTACCAGACAAAGTAGATGTCAGAACAGGAAATATTGCTAGGAAAGATGAAGAGCATTGCATAGCGAATAAGGGGTCAATTCATCAAGAACACATAACAGTCATAAATGTGAAAACAACACAAAACTGAAAGGACCAAAAGGTGAAATAGACAAATATACAATTTCAGTTGGAGATGTCAATAGTCCTCCTTCAGTAACCCATAGAACTAGTAGACAGAAGGTGAATAGGGATGTAGAAAACCTAAACATCCCTACCAACCAACTTGATTAAATTGACTTTGAGAGGATATTCCATGCAACAACAGCAGAATACACATTCTTTTTCAAGTATATATGAAAAATTCACAAAGTTAGACATTCTGGACAATAAAATGAACCTCAACAAATTTAAAGAAGTGTAATTTCCCTGGTCACAAATGAATTAAATGAGAAATTAATAACAATATCTGGATAATTTCCAAATATTTGGAAATTAATAAACAACACACCTCTAAATAACCCATGAGTCAAAGACAAAGGCATAGGGAAATTGAAAATTATTTTGAATGGAAGGGCAAAATATATGGGACTAAGCTAAAGCAGTACTTAGAGGGAAATGCATAGCATTAAAAATACTTAGAAAAGAAACAAAAAATACCTGAAATCAATGATCTCAGCTTCCACCTTAAGAAACTAAAAAACAGAGGAGCAAATTAAGCCCCAAAGAAGCAGAAATTAGTAGGAAATAGTGTAGGGCAGAAATAAAGTTTGAAACAAAAATAGAGAAAGTCAGTAAAGCCAGGAACTGGTATTAGAAAGATAAAATTGACAAACCTCTAGTAGACTTGTCAGCAAAAAACAGAGAAGATACAAATGTTAATATTAAGAATGAAAAAGAGAACATCACTGTATGTTCTACAGAAATTAAAATGCTAATAGGGAATATTATGAGCAATTTATGTCAATAAATTTGATAACTTAGATGAAATGGACAAATTTCTTAAAAGACTACCAAACCTTACTTAAGTAATAGACAATCTGAAAACTTTCCCACAGGACAACTCTGATAGTTTCACTGGCCAGTTCTACAAGTATTTAAGGAAAAAATAATAGCAATTCTATACAAACTCTTCCAAAAATAGAAAAGGAAAGAACACTCTCCCACTAATTTTATGAGGCCAGTATTAACTCATACCCATTAGGATAGCTACTATAAAAAATAAATGAATAAAAATAAGTGTTGGTGAGGATGTGGTGAAATTGAAACTCTTGTGCACTGTTGATGGGAATATAGAATGATAGCTGCTATGGAAAATGGTATTGTAGTTACCCAAAAAATTAAAAATAGAGTTACCATATGACCCGGCAATTCCATTTCTGAGTTTACACCCGAAAGGATTGAAGCTACGGTCTTTTTTTTTTTTTTTAAGATATTTGTTTATTTATTTTTTAAAGATTTTTATTTATTTGACAAGAGAGACACAGTGAGAGAGGGAACACAAGCAGGGGGATTGGGAGAGGGAGAAGCAGGCTTCCCACTGACCAGGGAGCCCAATGCGGGGCTCGATCCCAGGACCCTGGGATCATGACCTGAGCCGAAGGCAGGTGCTTAATGACTGAGCCACCCAGCCGCTCCTGAAACTAGGGTCTTAAAGAGATATTGTGTACCTGTGTTCATAGCAGTATTATTCACAATAGCTAAAATGTAGAAGTACTCCAGAATGTACATCAACAAATAAAGGGATAAGCAGGATGTGGTATATACATACAGTGGAATATTATTCAGCCTTAAAAAGGAAGGAAATTCTCACATATGCTACGACATGGATAAACCTTTAGACATCGTGCTAAATGAAGTAAGATAGTCACAAAAATACAAATACCATATGATTCCATTTACATGAGATAGAGGAGTCAAACTCATAAAGACAGAAAATAGAATGTTGGTTTACAGGGGCTGAGGGAAGGGAGAATGGGGATTTATTGTTTAATGAGTACAAAGTTTTAGTTTTGTGAGATGAAAAGAGCTGTGGCGATAGATGGTGGTGATGGTTGCATACGTTTTGAATTTCTATAATGCCACTGAACTGTACACCTAAAAATGTCATGATGGTAAATTTTATGTTACATGTATTTTATCACAAAAATAATTGAGAAAAGATCCATTGTATAAAAAGAGTAAATATGTCTTGACCAAGTAGGGTTTATCACAAGATGCAAGGTTGGTTGGCTATTTGTAAATCAGTCAATGCAGTATACCGTATCAACAGACTGAAGAAGAAAAACCATATGATCATCTTAATAGATGCAAAAAAAAGCATTTTATTAACATCTATCATTAATTCCTGATAAAACTCTCAGAAAAGTAGGAATAAAAGTGAACTTCCTCTACCTGATAAAGGGCATGTATGACATACCGACAGCCATACTTAAAGCGAAAGACTGATTTTTATCCCCCTAAGATAGAACAAATCAAGGACTTTGGCTGTCACCACTCCTATTCAACATTCTTTTTCTGGAGATCCTAGCTAGTGCAATAAGGCAAGAAAAAAAAATAGGCATATAGATTGGAAAGGGAGAAATAAAATGCCTCTATTGGTAGACAGCATGATTGTCTATGTAGAAAATTCCAAAGAATTTACAAAACTACTGTATCTAGTAGGAAGTTTAGCAAGGTCACAAGATACAAGGTCAATATATGAAAATTAATCCTATTTTTCTAACAACATTTTGAACTTGAAAATTTTTAAAGTGCTATTTACAATAGCATCAAAACAATTCAAATACTTAGTGATAAATATAACAAAATATATGCAAGATTTGTACGCTGAAAACTACAAAACTGGTGACAGAAATCAAAGGAGATCTAAATTAGTGGAGAGATGGACTGTGTTCATGGATTGGAAGACTGAATATTGTCACAATGTCATTTCTTACCAAATTGCTGTATAGGTTCCTGTGAAATTACAATCACAGTGTTAGCAGTTTTCTTTGTGGAAATCAGGTTATTTTTATTTATTTATTTTTTAAGATTTATTTTAGAGAGAGTGTGTGTGTAAGCAGGGTGAGAGGCAAAAGGAGAAGGAGAGAGAGAATCCTCAAGCAGACTCCCTTCTGAGCTTGGAGCCCAATGAGGGGCTTGATCCCAGGACCTTGAGATCATGACCTGAGCCAAAATCAAGAGTTGGCCACTTAACTGACTGAGCCACCCAGGCGCCCCTGGGCTATTTTTAAAATTTATTTATTTTCTAGTGAAATATAGGTGACATAAAATGTTATATTAGTTTCAGGTGTACAGCATAATGATTCAACATTTATACACGTTAGGAAGTGCTTACCATGATAAGTATAGTTATATCTCTCATTATACAAAATTACAGTATTATTGACTGTATTCCCTATGCTGTACTTCACATCTCTGTTACTTATTTTGTAACTGGTAGTTGTTCATCTTAATCCCCCTCACCTATTTTCCTCATCCCTCTGCCTCCCTCCACTCTAGCAACCACAAGTTGGTTCTCTGTATTTGTGACTCTGTTTCTGTTTTGTTTGTTCGTTTGTTTTTTAGATTCCACATATAAGTGAAATCATGGTATTTGTCTTTGCCTGTCTCACTCATTTCACTTAGCGTAATACCCTCTAGATCCATCCATGTTTCTGCAAATGGCAAGATTTCATTCCTTTTTATGGCTGAATAATGTTCCACATACATACATACATACATACATACATACATACATACATACATTTTCTTTATCCATTCATCTATGGATGGACACTTGGGTTGCTTCCATATCTTGGCTATTGTAAATAATGCTGCAAGAAACATAGGGATGCATATATTTTTTCAAATCAATGTTTTCATTTTCTTTTGGTAAACCAGAAGTAGAATTACTGGATGATATGGCATTTCTACTTTTAATTTTTTGAGGAACTTTCATAGTCTTTTCCATGGTGGCTACACTAGTTTACATTCCCACCAACAGTACATGAGGGTTCCCTTTTCTCCACATCCTCACCAACACTTGTTATTTCTTTTTCATTCTAAGCCATTCTGACAGGTATGAGGTAATACCTCATTGTGGTTTTGGTTTGTATTTCCCTGATGATTATTGATGTCGAGCATCTTTTCATGTGTCTGTTGGCCCTGTATGTCTTCTTTGGAAAAATGTCTATTCAGATCTTTACATTTTTTTCATTGATTTGGATTTGTTTGTTTTGTGTTGAATTGTAGGAATTCTTTATGTATTTTGGATATTAGCCCCTTACCAGATACATCATTTTCAAATATCTTTTCCCATTCAGTAGGTTGCCCTTTCATTTTGATGATTATTTCCTTCACTGTACACAACTTTTTAGCTTGATGTAGTCACAATAGCTTATTTTTGCCTTGCCTGAGGAGGCAGATCCAAAAACATACTGCTCAGAGCATTGTCCAGGAATGTACTGCCTATGTTTTCTTTCGGGAGTTTTATGGTTTCAGGTCTCACATTTAGGTCTTTAATCCATTTTGAGTTATTTTTGCATGTAGTGTAGGAAAGTGGTCCAGTTTTGTTTTTTCCATGTAGCAGTCCAGGTTTTCCATCACCATTTATTGAGCTGAGTGTCTTTTTCCCATTGTGTATTCTTTCCTCCTTTGTTGTAGTTTAATTGGCCACATAAGCATGGGTTTATTTCTGGGTTCTCTGTTCCATTGATCTGTGAGTCTGTTTTTGTGCCAGTACCATATTGTTTTGATTACTATGACTTTGTAGTATAGTTTGAAATCTGGGAATGTGATACCTCCATCTTTGATCTTCTTTCTCAAGATTACTTTGGCTATTTGGGGTCTTTTGTGGTTCCATACAAATTTTAGGTTTATTCTAGTTATGTGAAAAATGTTACTGGTATTTTGATGGGGATTGCATGGAATCTTTGCTAAATCTTTATGAATTGCTTTGGGTAGTATGGACATTTTATTTTATTTTTTAAGATTTATTTATTACTTTAGAGAGTGAGCAAGAGAGCACAAGCAGGGAGAGAGTGGGGGAGAGAGAGAGAGAGAGAGAGAATCTCCAGCAGACCCCACACTGAGTGCAGAGCCCAATGCAGGGCTTGATCCCATGAACGTGAGATCATGACTTGAGCCAAAACCAAGAGTCAGATGCTTAACCAACTGAATCACCCAGGCACCCCTGGGTACTATAGACATTTTAACACTATTCTTTTAACCATAAGCATGGTATATCTTTTCTTTGTGTCATATTCAGTTTATTTTATCAGTATCTTATACTTTTCAGAGTATAAATCTTTTGCCTCCTTGGTTAAATTTATTTGTACATATTTTATTCTCTTTGATGTAATGGTAAATGGAATTGTTATCTTAATTATTCTTTTTCAAGTATGTTATTTGTATATAGAAACACAACAGATTTCTGTATGTTAATTTTGTATCCTGCAACTTTACTGAATTCATTGATTAGTTCTGATAGTTTTTGATGATGTTTTTAGGATTTTCTATATGTAGTATCATATCATCTGCAAATAGTGACAATTTTACTTCTTTACCGATTTGGATGCCTTTTATTCCTTTTACTTGTCTGATGCTATGGCTACAACTTCCAGTACAGTGTTGAATAAAATTGGTAAAAGTGGACATCCTTGTTCTGTTCCTGATATTAGAAGAAAAGCTTTGAGCTTTTTACCACTGAGTATGTTAGCTGTGGGTTTATCATTTATGGACTTCATTATGTTGAGGTATGTTCTCACTACACCCACTTTGTTGAGAGCTTTTATCATGAATTGATGTTGAATTTTGTCAGATGATTTTTCTGCATCTATCAAGATGATATCATTTTACCCTTTATTTTGTTAATGTGTTATACCATATTAATTGATTTGCAGATATTGAACCATCCTTGCATCCCTGGAATAAATCTTACTTGATTGTGGTGAAAGATCCTTTTAGTGCATTTTTGAATTCATTTGCTAATACTTTGTTGAGGAGTTTTACATCTGTGTTCATCAGGGATATTGGCCTGTAATTTTCTTTTTTGTAGGGTCTTTGGTTTTGTTATCAGTGTAATGCTAGCCTTGTAGAATGAATTTAGAAGCATTCCTTTCTCTTCAATTATTTGGAATAGTTGGAGAAGGATAGGTGTTAACTCTTTAAAATGTTTGGTAGAATTTACCTGTGAAGCCATCTTTTCCTGAACTTTTGTTTTTGGGGAGTTTTTTGATTATTGATTTAATTTCATTACTTTTTTAAAAAAAAGATTTTATTTATTTATTTGACAAAGTGCACAAACAGGGGGAGTGTCAGGCAGAGACCAAGGGAGAATCAGGCTCCCCATTGAGCAGAGAGCCTGACATGGGGCTTGATCCTGGGACCCTGGGATCATGACCTGAGCTGAAGGCAGAAGCTTAACTGACTGAGCCACCCGGGTGCCCCTAATTTCATTACTTTCTACTAATTTCTTTTCAGATTTTTTTTCTTCCTAATTCAGTCTTGGATTATTTCTAAGAATTTATCCATTTTTTTTTCTAGGTTGTAGAATTTGTTGGCATATAATTTTTGTAGTAGCCTCTTATAATCCTTTGTATTTACGTGGTTCAGTGGGCTATTTCTAACATTTATATAGAGAAGCAAAGAACTAACTACAGCCAAAACAATTTTGAAAGAGAAAAGCAAAGTTGGAAGACTCATGCTACCTGATTTCAAGACTTCCTATAGTTATAGTAATTAAGACTGTGTGATTTTTTTAAATCTATGGTAAAACATACACAGAACATGAGCTCTACCCTCAATAAATTTTTAAGTGTACAATACAGATTATTAACTGTAGGTATAGTGTATAGCAGCTCTCTAGAACTTTTCAATCTTGCATGACTGGAAGTTTATACTCGTTGTAATACTGACTCCTTGTTTCCACCTCTTCTCAGACTTACGTATACAATACAATAGTGTTGCATTTTGTGCTTTGATAGCTTTTGACTAGTTTAGAACCTCATATGAGTGGAATCATGCAATAATTGCCCATGACTGGCTTATTTCATTTAGCATAATGTCCTCAACTTCCATCTATTTTCTGGCATATGACAAGATTTCCTTCCTTTTTATGGCTGGATTATATTTCACTATTTGTATATACCGTGTTTTCTTTATCCATTTATCTGTCAACAGACATTTAGATTGTTTCTACCTCTTGGCTATTGTGAACAATGCTGTAGTAAATCTGGGAGCACAGATATCTCTTTGAGAACATGATTTTACTTCTTTTGGACTTTTTTCTTTTTAAAAGATTTTATTTATTTATTTGAGAGAGAGAGAGGAGCACAGAGGGAGAGGGAGAAGCAGACTCCCCTCTGAGCAGAGAGCCTGACGTGGGGCTCCATTCCAGGACCCTGAGATTATGACATGAACTGAAGGCAGGCACCCAATCAACTGAGCCACCTAGGTGCCCCCAATTCTTTTGGATTAATACCCAGAAATGGGATTGGTGTATCATATGGTCATTTTATATATATATATACACACACACACACACACACACACACATATATGTATATATATGTATATATATACACACACACACATATATATATATTTTAAGATTTTATTTATTTATTTTGACAGACACAGCAAGAGAGGGAACACAAGCACGGGGAGTGGGAGAGGGAGAAGCCGACTTCCCGCGGAGCAGGGAGCCCAATGTGGGGCTCGATTCCAGGACCCCGGAATCATGACCTGAGCCAACGGCAGATGCCTAATGACTGAGCCACCCAGGTGCCCCTATTTTATATATTTTTTGAGTAACCTTCATATTTTTCTTTATAGTGGCTGTACCATTTTACATTTCCATCAACAGTGCACAAGGGTGTCAGTTTCTCCACATTCTCTATACTTGTTACTTTCTGTTCATGATAATGGCCATCCTGACAGGTGTGAGGTGTTAGCTCATTGTGTTTTTGATTTGCATTTCCCTGATGTCTAATGATGTTGAGCATCTTTTCATATACTTACTGGCCATTTGTATGTCTTCTTTGGAAAAGTGTTCAAATTTCTTGCCCATTTTTAATCAAATTATTTGTGTTTTTTTGCTTTTGAGTGGTAAGAGTTCCTTAAATATTTTGGATATTAATCCCTTATAAATTTGCAAAATATTTTCTCCCTTTTGATAGATTGATTTTTCACTCTGTTGATTGTTCTCTTTGCTGTACAGGTGCTTTTTAGTTTGTTGTAGTCCCAGCTTTTCTATTTTTGCATCTACTGCCTATCCTTTTGGTGTCACATTCAAGAAATCATTGCTAAGACCAGTGTCATGAAGCTTTTCCCTGTTTTTTTTTTCCCCCCTTTAGGGTTTTTCAGTTTCAGGTCTTACATTTAAGTTGTTAATCCATTTGAGAAGATTTTTGTATATGGTATAAGGTAAGAATTCAGTTTTATTCTTTTGCATGTGGATGTCCAGTTTTCTCAGCACCATTTGATGAAGAGACTATCCTTTCCCCATTGTGTATTCTGGATGCCCTTGTTGAAGGTCAGTTGACCATATACCAAGGCAGGGTGATCCTGGTGAAAGGATAGACACATAGGTCAATGGAACAGAATACAGAGTTCAGAAAAAGACATAAACATGGCCACAGGTGTCAAGATAACTCATTGGAGTGAAAGGTAGTCTTTTCACAAAATTGTGCTAAAATAATTGGATGTCCGTATTTTTAAAAAATGAACCCTGATCCATACTTCAAACACATACAAAAATTAACTCGAAATGTATCATAGACCAAAATGTAAAATCAAAACTATAACACTTCTAGAACTTCCTGTCCATATGGTAGCTACATGTGGCTATTTAAATTTAAATAATTAAAACTAAATACAATTTTAAAATTCAGCTCTTAGTTCTAGCCGTGTGGCAAGTCCCCAGTAGCTGTGTGTGGTTAGCTATAACCAGTGTAGAGGTTAGCTTGGACTGTAGCACATTCCCATCATCACAGAAAGCTCTCTTGTACACTGCTGTTCTGGAAGAAAACCTAGAAAATCTTTGGGATCTTAGACAAAGATTTCTTAGGACACAAAAAAAACATGAACCACAAAAGAAAAAAGTTGATAAATTGGGTTTTGTCAAAATTAAAAATTTTGGATGTTTGAAAAGCTGTGCTAAGGAAATAAAAAGACAAGCCATAGACCAGGGGGGGGAAAGTATTTGCAAAGCATGTATTTGATAAAGAAATGGCAACCAGAATATAAAAAACAAAACTTAAAATTCGGTAATAGTAAAATAAATAAAAAGGTGAGCAAAAAAATTGTACAGACACTCACCAAAGAAGAAATATGGATAGAATATTATTTAAATTTTCTAATCTTATGCAGGTATATATTGGCTTCCCCCACCCCCCCAACAAGGCTTATTGCCTGGGAAGTTTATGGTCCACTTTTGTTTTCTTTGAGTTTCACTGGGTCTTATTTACTTATTTTTTTTATAGGTGGGGAGGTGGAACAGAGGCAGAGGGAGAGAGAGAATCCCAAGCAGGCTCCATGCCCAGCAGAGCCCAAGCAGGGCTCGATCTCACGACCCAGAGATCATGACCTGAGCCGAAATCAAGAGCTGGTTGCTTAACTGACTGAGCCACCCAGGCACCCCTCACAAAAGTGCTAATGCTCAAAAGTAAAACTGAGGAAAATAAGATGTGTGTGTGTGTCTGAAAAAGCAAACACATCTCTTTATAGTTGTTTCTGGTTGTCCAAGAGTATCAGTAGTGAAGGTGAAAGGAAGCAATATACCATCTTAGGTAATCCTGTATAAGCTTTATCAGTTTTTACGATCATGTTAATGAACTGACTTTTCAGCCTGTTTGGACCATAAGAAAATGTGACCTTCCTAATTGTATTCAAATCAGTTAAGCTTGAAAACAGATGGGTGATTTGCTTTTCTTATCTTATACCTAAGCACTTGCCTAGACTGCTTAGGTGTATGTGGTAGGCAGAATAACGGACCCCTTACAGATGTCAACATCGTAATGCCCAAACCCTATGAATATGTTACCCATGGCAAAGGGATTTTGCAGATGTGATTATGTTAAGGATTTTGAGATGGGAAAACTCGACTGGCCATTTCAGGTTTTGAAGATGGGAGCAGGCCACAAGCCGGGGAATGCAGGCTTCCTTTTGAAGCCGAGAAAGGCAAGGAAATAGATTGTCCCCTAACGCCTCCAGAAGTAAGTAATGCAGCCCTGCCAAGCCATTGTAGACTCACCGGAAGTGTAATTTGTGTTAAGCCACTACATTTTTGGTAATTTGTTATGGCAGCAGTAGAAGGTGAATGCAGCATTACTAGAGGACTGTTGCATTTACGAGTTCTAAAACAATTTTTTTTAAAGCAGGAGCACACCTTATCTTTTTTTTTTTTTTTTTTGAAGTCTCACTGCCAGCCTTACAGGACACCCCAGTGAGCATATATTTTGCTCTTACTCTCCTACTGAACTCTGTGAAAAGATACTCCATTCCAAAAGTGTGCACATTGCATGTGCCAAAAAGGATAAAGGTACTGTGATGCGATCCAAACATTAGCAGTGCTTCTCAGACTGTGGACTGTGGATAGCCTGCATCAGAATTACCTGGGGAGCGAATTAAAAATGCAAATTCTTGGACCTGGCCCTTTTATCTCCCCTCCCTTACCCCCATTAGTTTTTAGAAATATTTTCAGTCAAGTTTACTGAGGTATAATTTACATATAGTACAATTTACTTCTTTTAGATTGTAGTTCTTGAATTTTGAGAAGGCTGTGTAGTCATAACTACCAACACACCGAAGATCTTTCCATTATCCAATATATTTCCCTAGTGTCCCTTTGTAATATATCCCTTTCTCATACTTCCTGTATCTGGCAACCACTGATCTGATTTCTGTCCCTGTAGTTTTGCTTTTTCTAGAATGTCATATACATGGAATGACACATTATGTAGCCTTTCAAATCTGACTTCAGTTGTTTAACGTAATGCTTTTGAGATTCATCCATGTTGTATGTATGTTCATATGTAAATGAACCATAATTCTTTGTTACCCAAAATGGCCCTCACTTCCTTCTGTTACCTAAATTGTGTTCTGTCTCTTTACGGACAGTCTGAGAACTGCTACAGCCTTCCACGGATCATGGAGGGAAGGTGTCTTTTAGTGTTGTTAGACGAAGGGCTATGGTGGAGAGAGGAGCGTGGGAGTACGCGTGAGTCTGAATTTGCGCCTTCATGGAGACAACACAGTCACGCGTTAACCTGTTAAAGAATTGAAAGAAGGGAGAGATGGGGGGTCACTAGGTTAGAGGGAACAGTGGAGTGGAAGATAGTTTTGAGTTGTGAAGGAGGACTGTAGGAGCCAGAGGCATTCCAGTTAATCATTGGTTGTAGGATTAAATGGTCAATTAGCAGCAAAAGGAGTAGTGACTGTTCTATATGTAACACCCTTTGGGCCGCTACTAGATACTCCTTCTTTATTGAAAGACTCCTAATTGGCCTTGGCTCCAAAACCCTTGAGCAGATTAAGTGAAGATTTGCAAAGAATATTTTCCCTCCCCTCAATGTATTGAACACCTTTGACAGGAACTGTGCTAGGGACCCATGATACATAAATGAACTAGTGCAGCCATGACCCTTAAGAACTTTTACATTCCTCTGTGTCTCATAGAATTTTTAGCTGGTACAGGTTTTCCCCAAACAGGTGGGCAGGGAAGAAGGGGAGGCCTCAGCACCTTATCAGCAGGACTGCACCTACCAGAGTGAAGCAGCAGTGTAGAGAGGAATGTGGAAAAGATCACATGACCTGCCCTGGAATCCTAGGTCCCAGGTTCTGTTTGGGCCAAATCACTTAACTTTTCTAAATGGGTTTTTTCTTCTTTAAGATAGGGATGTATCAGGAAGAAAAAAAAAGCAACTTTTAAAAAGTGGTTGATCTTTGAGTTGGAAGCTAAGGACAATGGAATTATGTTTTTTATTTGTTGGTTTGGTTTGGTTTGGTCAAGGTAAAGGGCTAATTTAGATAGGAGTGGTTGGGACCTGGGGGCTGAAATTGCTCTGCATGGTAAAGAAACAAGAAGTTTTTGTTTTTAATTGAGGCTGGAGGGAATTTTTAAATTATGCTTTTGTTTGGGCAGGAGTGGTAGGAGAGTGGGCCCAGCAGTAGGGTAGTTGCTCCTCCAGTGGCAGAGAAGGAAGGGGGCGTGGGCTTTGATGTCTGATTCTCAATTTTAAGTTGTTTCCTATTCGCTGTTATAATCTTCCTCCCATGAAGATCTGCTTGCATGACACCCAGACGTTAATGTGTTTTGGAGACAGAGTAGAGCAGGCTGTGTCAGCAGTAGGTGTGAAGTGAAAGCGAGGGGAGATGAGAGAATCAGGTTGCATTTGGGGTTTAGGATCAGAAGTGACAAGGAATCATGAGGAACTTCTAAGCACCCTCCTTAGGATCCTCTTTAGGAGTGCTGGGGTCTCCACCGTTATGTGAGATCTGGTCTAAAATACGCATTTATATGTTAAATGACAGATAGAATAATTTAGAACCATGCAGATGTCTGGAATAATGGGAGGTGTAAATGAGAATGTAGGTGAAAGCATTTCATAAACTGGGCACCTGGCTGGCTCAGTTGGTTAAGCATCTGCCTTCTGCTCAGGTCATGATCCTGGAGTCGTGGGATTGAATCCCGCATTGGGCTCCCTGCTCAGCCGGGAGTCTGCTTCTCCCTCTGACCCTCCCTGCTTCTGCTCTCTCTCGCTGCCTCTCAAATAATAAAAGTAAATAAAATCTTAAAAAAAAAAAGCATTTCATAAACTAAGGAAACACATCATCCTCCAGAAGATAAAACATCTTTCTATGAAGAATATTTTGAAAAGTCAGATTTGAATTCAACACTGATCACAAATAAGAGAATAATTATCTGGAAGTCATAAGCTAGGATAGTTTCCTTTCTGTATAAATTCAGTTCAGATTGGTAGTTAAGACATAGTTTGGATGTTAGAGATACAATTTAAAAAAATGACTCAATATGACCCCAATGTGTCATGTTCAAACATGAGGATTTAGGATCCTATAGTAATATCGGGCCCATTTGGTAGGAACAGAAAGCATCTTTGGTCATCTACTATTTGGCTGAGATTGTGGATAGGTATGAGAAAGGAAGTGATTATGTTGCAAAGAAATGGGTAAGAGCGTGTATCGGATATATATATATGGACATTTGTCATGCTCAAGTGTCTTTAATGCTCATTCTGCCCAAAGAAGTAAGTGGTGAGGTCCATTCTTTAGATGGGGTGTGACAATTATAGTGATTAAAGGACTTGCTCGAAGTCATAGCGCCGAAGGGGCAGAGCTGGTACGAAGACTCTCAACCAACTTCAAGGTCCTTGTTCCTTTCACCCCACCGTGCTGCCATGTGGGCTCTGAAGTGAGTCAATGCTTAGCCCCCATGCTTGTGCGCTTCCGGGTTCCTTGTCCCGGTTTCATACCAAATCTCAATTGTTCTTCTTCCAGAGAACTTGTACAGAAAGCTTCTGACAAGACTTGATGAGATGCTATAGCTGACCAGCATATGAAAAAGAATTAAATAACGAGTTCTGGAATGAACAGTTAAATTCCTGGATTGTTGAAAGTTCCATTCTTTACATGGGACTAACCATTTTTTGTGAGGTAATTACAGGAATGCTGGCGAACTCTTTCCATTAGTGGTTCTTGCATACAGTATGCATTTCTTATGTTGTGGGGGCTCTTTTTTTTTGTTGTTGTTCACAATTCACCTTAGGGGTTTTCTCAAACTCTGCATTCTTATTCTATAGTGGTTTTTAGCTTTCTTTTTTCTTTCCAGGCTGGGTGGATGATGCAGTTTCACTTCTAGGTGTTAGGATTCTCTTTCACACTGGTTTGTCATGACCTTAAAGTATTTTAAGTTTCTCCTTTGGTAAATTTTTCTCTTTAAAATGTGGTACCCCCAGTAAGCTAGAGATTTGTTTTACCAAGTGAGCTTAAAATACCAGCACCTGGAGAACCCATAATCCGTAAGCATTGTTGGGAGTTGACCACATGTCAAAACCCCCGAGGGATCGACCTTTTTATTTTCTTTATTTTGGCGGGTTTTGGGGGTCCACACTTAAAGGCTAGGTATGGTTCTGAATTGTCATTAGGTTGCAAGAATTACCAATGTGGTATATATTGCCAAAGAAGAAAAAAAAAGTTATGATAATCATAATTGTCTTAATTTATATTTGCCATCATAGCTCTCCCCTGTAGATAACTGATGAGGCCTAATAGTCGTTTTGAGCTGCAACCACCCACAAAAACCACACACATGGCATTTTACTCAAAACTTTACTTTAACCACTACTTTGTGATGCAAAACTGGTGGAATTTTGGGTACTTTCTGTAAAATTGAAATCTTTATGGGGGTTTTCCAAC
Source organism: Eumetopias jubatus (assembly GCF_037043125.1). Classification (NCBI taxonomy): domain Eukaryota; kingdom Metazoa; phylum Chordata; class Mammalia; order Carnivora; family Otariidae; genus Eumetopias; species Eumetopias jubatus. The sequence continues at coordinate 171,724,395 of NW_028274807.1, forward strand.
ACTCTAGTTGATTGTTAGCAAATTATCAGTATACTGAACAAGAGCAAAGTGGGGTTTGCTAATAAACACCTACTTCTGTGGTAGGATAGGATGCCAGTCATCTGTATCTGAATGTTTTCACTAGGAGGAAGGCACCCTCATTGAGAGAACAGATTCTCCTTCTGAAAAATGCAGTTAAGTAAGAAGTATTCTATGAGATTGGTAGTTGTAAAAGAGAGATTTTAGGAGCTGCTTATCTTTGCCACAGTTTTCAGTCTTGGCAAAGTAGTCATATTCAATACTTTCTAATTTGTAGATCCCATATAAAAATAGATTTGTAAAGAAAAGCGAATCGATATGCATCATAGGACAAAGAGCAATTCTCCCTAAGCGCTTTCTGTGAAGGGAGAACTCTTGTGGAAAACTGATTTCTCATGAGATATTACAGTCCCATTCTGGAAGACAGGTGGTAAGTGGGAAGAATGCTGTCTGTATTTGGCTAAGTCAGGAGACCTTTGTTTATTCTGGAACCGAGTCCTTAGGCCAGTTGCTTTACCTCTGTAAGTCTCAAGTTTCTTTTCTCTCTTTTTTTCTTAATCTCTATGTCCAACATGGGGCTCGAACTCATGACCCCAAGATCAAGAATCGCATGCTCTACCACCAGAGCCAGCCAAGCGCCCCTCTAAGTCTCTCAATTTCTTATCTTTGAAATGAGTTTCAGTCCTGCTGTATGGTTTGGTAGATACAGCATATTGTCTCAAAAGCCTTCTGTAGGAGCTCTTTGTAATATCCTGTCTTCTATAAAAGTGACTTTTACTGTCATATAATTTACACCTTCTATCAAGTACCTATTCTGTCCTTTAAAATCTGTAAAAACATTAGCAAAAACCAACTCTACTTCTAGAAGTATGTAGTTATGCCCCTTTTGTATTTAGTATTTTTGAAGGAGTAAATTTCCATCTATGCAGCCCAGAAGTCAGCCTTAAAATAACTGTCAGAAATTTCCAGGCTATTTCTCATTCATGCATTATCATGTTCAGTTAGGAGGATAGTAGACCATCCTCAGGAGGAGGATAGAGAAATCTAGAATTGAATTTTTAACAGGTTAATTCCTTAGTTTACTGTGAAGATCTTGATAATTTCCCACTAGCACATAAGTAAAGCTTTTAGTTTGCTCTACTGCATAGATTGTTGGTTAGCTTCCAGAAATAAAGTATGCTTGCTTTATAATTTATGTTAGGAAATATTTAAACAGGATGAAAGAGCAGTTTTTACAGGACCCAAATCAAGCAATCCATTTTCAGAAAGTACAACCAAATAAAAAAATTGGCTGAGTGAAGAACAATGAATAAGAAGCATGAACTTGGAAACAAAACAATTAAGTTGAATCAAATTTTTAAAGAATGAAATAAAAGAAGTTGTATTTTGTATGTGTGTGGGGTGAGTAGAGACAGATATAGTACTAAGAAAAACTGGATGGAATAGCATTTAAAGCAAAGAGTAGAAGCTTTCTTTGTGGGGGAAAAGAAGGTTTATCAGTACACAGTTTTATATACAGAAGTAGCAAAGGGCAAGATATTATAAATGTTAGAAAAGTGGAATGGAATTTCCCAGATCCTTTGATTTAACAAATGGTTTAGTTAAGGAAATTGGTAAAATCTGGAATTTTGGATTGGTGCTACAGCAAACTTTTAAATAAAGCCAGGGGCACCTGGGTGGCTCAGTTGTTAAGCGTCTGCCTTCGGCTCAGGTCATGATCTCAGGGTCCTGGGATCAAGCCCCACATCGGGCTCCCTGCTCAGCGGAAAGCCTGCTTCTCCCTCTCCCACTCCCCCTGCTGGGATTTCCCTCTCTAGCTGTGTCTCTTTGTCAAATAAATAAATAAAATCTCAAAAAAAAAAAAAAAAATAAAGCCAAAAAGACTTTCTTGCATATTAGCACTCTATTACCACATTTGTTACTCAGCCTGATAATACCAGGCAACTTTGAAGGCGATGTGGACCTCTATCCTTGAAATAGAAGTGTTTGAAAAAGCAACGTCTGGAGAAAGGTGAAATCACAATTACACATCAAAGGCTATAGAAGTTTTGACTTCAGATTTTATGTTTCAATTATACTAGCTTTGTGTTCACACCCAAACTCCAAGGGTAGGATCTGCCACATACAGGGTGGAGTGGCATTCCAATTCTATTTATTTTCTGCTGAAGCTGGCAAATTGAATGAAGATATATATCTTAAGTGACAGGATTCAGATGAAACATGACAAACCTGTAAACGCTGCAACCTGGACATGTCAATGCAGAACTTTCCAGTGAACTGGATGGGACTGGGGAGACAGACCACACAAACCACACACACACTGCCATGCCGTGCTGGGCAGCACGAGAGATCAAAGAGAAACCCGAGGAGGAGCAAGTCCTCGCTGGCTCAAGCGCAGGTGGTGGGCTTCAGCAGAGATTTACAGGTTCAAGTGTGCGTCTATCTTGGGCTTGCCTTACTACGGAAAAATACGGAGATACACTGCATTGACTGGAAAATTATTCATTTGTTTTTTTAAGTTATCAAATTTATAACGTAGAAGCCCTGGTTATGAAACTAGTCATTTAACTGGAACTCAATCCTGACCTAGTTCCCAACGTTGGGTGGTAATTCGTCTTTACCAAAGCACAGAGAGAATCAGTGTTAAAAGAGCAAGCGGGCAGGCATTGCTTTGAGAAGGGAACAAGTTTTACTACCTCTGGATAAACTAGTAAGCTCTGTGAAACATTTTTGACAGTCTTGCTGAAGGCCTCCAACTGCTGGACACGAAGGAAAACAAACGGCAACTATTTTACTGCAGACAGCAAGTCAGAGCCCCCCAGTCCCAGGAAAGCCCAGGAGGCCGGAGCCTCAGTAGAGCCCACCCCCGACTTTCCCTCGGCGTGCCCTGGTGCTCGTTGCTCAGGACAGTCTGCTTGGCAGCCGCTTATCTAGAAAAATGAATGAACATCGTATTAAACACTCCCTGATCACTCGCTAATCAGGTAAGAATTTTCAGAATTAATCTGGTAACCAAACCAGTTGCACTTTAAATTGGTCCCAAGGAAAATAATTGGAACAGCTGTTAAGACACAAAGAAATGCCAAAACGAAAGCCACCAGTCTACCACTGTATATTATTCTGCATCATTAAATATTTATTTTCATATATGCATTTACAAACTTTACTCATTTCAGAACTCTGCTTTCAGTACATTTTTAAACTTTTTTTTTTGCAGAGATTCTCTTGTAAAATGAGATCCATGTACAAAACTAGGCAACAGATATAAAAGTTTCCTTTCATACTTTTCATCCATCAAGGAAAGAAATCATGTGACAAGGAAATAAAACCAAAACGTGGCTCTTTCACAAGAATAACATGTCAGTGTTCAACTATGAGTTCTAATGGGATAGATCATATTTCATCTTTATATGGATGTATATAGTTTAAATACTTCTTAGCTACTGTAGCATGTTGGTTCAGATGAAGAAAAAAAATCAACTCTACTGTTTGGACTAGATAATCTAGACACCCTCAGTTATTCGTTTCTTTATCCCGTGACACCAGAATTCACCTTGGTGATGACACTGATTGGCCAGCAGTATGCATTTATTCCAAACGTTGCATAAAAAGTTCCCTTTCAAAAATTCATTAACTTCACAAGCTAAAGTCTGAGCTTCTTCTAATTTAGCTCTCTTACTTAAAGCTTAAATGATCAGTTCAGAAGCTTAAGGTTATCTTTGAAACTAAAGTTGCTTTTCTTACAATGAATGCTGACTCGGAGCACTGTCACTATGAGACAGAGGCACTAATGCCGCCAGCACTGAGAAACAGTATCACCACAGACAAATATATGGTACAAAATGCCCAGGGGCCGGAAACTCACTATTCATGTGATTTTGGCAGCAGCAGCATTTGATATTTAACCATTTATTACATAGTATTAACACACCAGCTTCAAAGATGTGCACTCCCTTTAGGACACCCAGGAGTTACAAATTCATTGTGATTGCATAATTCGTATTGCACAGTTTTATAAAAAACATAAATACTGGCTATTCTAGTTTTAAATACAAAATACAGGTCATATACTTTTAAATCTATAATCTGGTTCAAGTGCAAATCAGGTGCTTTCTTTAGTCCTTCCAAAAAAGGCATTTTTAATATTTTTGGCACAAATGAAATTTCATCATGCCAACAATTCTAATTACAATACATATATCCAAACCTTTAGAGTAGCAATGATATACATACAGTATAAAACTGATTATTTACAAATGTACTAGGCATTAATGTCATCTTTGTGGGTGAATCAGAACTAAGTAGCCATACCCACACTAATAATAATTAGAAAAGGTACAGGAGATTCCTTTATTTCATTTGCTTATGCTGGTTGCTGTGGGTTGACATTCATATGAGGAGGATGTCCTAGAAGACCAATTCTTTGTTTCTGCTTCCTTTGTTCTGTCATCTGGAAAGTTAAAAAGTTTCATCATTAGACCCAGACACTTCCTGTACGTCAGATCATACACTGAACCATAGATTTACCTCTGTGGTTATGGTTTATACTGAAACCCACTTTCTACAAATAGTGTACCGTCACTAAATCAAACACACAGAACTTCAAAAGGGACATCTTCCTAGGCAGAATGGGGAATTCTGTGACCTAGTCATGCAATGTGGCATTCACAAGTATTGCTTACTATTTGTTTCATAAAGAAACAAAAAACAGTAAAAGCACAGGATTCTTGATTGTTTCTCAAATCCATTTCCAAATGATTTAAAGGCTCATTGGAAAATGGTGGCTTTGTGTGGTGGTAACAGCACACCAAACTATCAAGAAAAGCAGTGTGTTTAGAATCCTAGATTTGAGAGGGACTATGTCCATGGTCTTCAGGGGGTCTTGATTTCATTACTCAATAATTCCAGAGTAATTCTGGTTTGAGAGGGAAAAAAAATGTAGTACCTTGAGGAAGATGAGGAATGTCCTCACATGTCACTGAGATCCAGAGAGACTAAATGCCATAAACAATGCTCTAGGCACTCAGTGGGGTCTGTTCTTTGCCACCCACAGACGCAGGACTGATTAAGCTCAGGAAAGACCATTTCCTAAGACTGGTCAAATGAAAACGTGCTTTCAAAACCCCACACAAGAGGTTGCTACTATTCATTTGGCTGCTGAACTAAATCATTTCTCATATTGATGGGTAGCTAGCTCTGTTCTAGGTTTTTTAGGGCACATTTAGTTCTCTGCATTAACATTTTCTTAACCAGTTGGTCCTAGCTCTGGATTTGATGCTGGGCATTTAAGCCAATTAAGATTAAAAAGGCTATGATGAAATATATATTAGATAAAATTGTTGTCTACAAGTGGCCATAGGTCCTGCATGTAGATCTTTGGTTTTCTTAAGTCAGAGAGGAATTAGGGTATCCTGGTAAAAAGAACGTGGGCTTTGGAATCAGACCCATTTCCTTATGTTTCTATGTTATTTAGCTTCTCAAAGTCTGTTTCTTCACTCACACAATAAGGATGATGATTCCTATCTCATAGGTGGAGAATTGAACAGATATATGTAAACTTCTTGGGAGAGTGTCACATAGATGCTTGAATCTGTTTTCCCTTGGACTAATTTTTGGTACAGAATACCCTGAGAGAACATAAAACAAGAATAGCTTACCTAGGTTCAATTTTTAAAGTGGTTACTTATTCAAAACATGGCAGTTTTCTTTTAAATCAAAATACTATTTTTAGGCTCCTGTGAAGTGCCTTCTGTTAGAATTTACAAGGAGTGAACATTTCCAAAAGGTAGCTTTTTATAAAGAATTGAACTAGGATATTCCAGCTAGCCTCTGAAGTTTCCTTAGATGAATGACAAATCTTAAGTGTTACACACTACACTATACTTCACAGATTCAGCTGAGAAAAGAACCTAATTTGACATGTGGGATAAATGCACAATTAGATTACAGTGTAATCTATAATTCATTAATCTTACTGCCTGCTACTTCAGATATTTAGATTTCCTCCTCCCTTCCCCAACTGACGGACACACACAGGGACACACACACACACACACACACACTCAACTCACTCACTCTCTCTCTCTCTCTTCCCTGGGCAGTTAACCCTGAGAGGGAATCCAGTACAACTTCACGAAGTCTAACAATCTCAAGCATTCTAATGGATTTAGGAATCCTGGGGGGGCTCAATTCCTACTGAAGTCTACTTTAAAGTTGGCTATTATACCCTTTTCTGTAATTTTTCTATAAATAACTACTTGCATTTGAGATAACCTTTTATGTTTGCAAATGTTCATGCCTGTTGGTTCAATCAGCTTTTAACTTTAAATCTGTTGGCTATTCAGTCATTCTCTTAAATAGAAAAGCCTCTACACTGTATTTCCTATAACCAACGAGAGTTCAGCTGATGGCACACCTCCCTTCCCACTTCTGCAGCCATCACCTGATACCTCATTGCTGCTCCTATTCTAACTTTCTAGGTTTGCCTTTAAGATAATGATCACATCACCCCCCTCCCTCCTAAACCTTCAAACTCCCTACTCATGTAGGTTAGTGGCCATATTCTTTTCTCAGGCAGTCCTATTTCTGGTCATTTCAAGTACCCAGTGCATACCTATCTCATTAATTTTGTTTTCTATTTCTGTAGAATAGTGGTTCTTCAACTTTGGCATAAGCCAGAATCACACAGAACGTTTGTTAAAACAGATCAAAGGGCCCACAAACAGAGTTTCTGATTCAGTAGGCCTGGGGTAGGGCCCATGAATTTGCATTTCTAACAAGTCACAAGTGAGGTTTATGTTGCTGCTCTGGGACCACAGTGCTGCTCTAGAAGAACTTTTCATGGAGTCTCTCTGAAATGGGTCAAAGATCACTTCAGGTGTATTTTCATATTCTTGAACACAAAGTATTTTGGGTACATATATCATTTTTCTCTAAGATATTGGAGAAGATTATAGCTGAGCACAGTAGAGGCACACACATTTGTCTGAATTCTGTTTTCATCAACCCTGGCCTTTTAGAATAGCTGTCATTTAAGTGACTAATTGAGAAGGAAAAGGGCAACTGCTAAAGGATTTGGCCCTTTTGATAGTGGTCATCATCCAGTTATGATTATAAGGGAACAAAAAAGCCGTAAGGCCTAAATCTGGCCTATAAAAACTCAAGGTCAACACTGTGGCCAGTTAGGTTTCCCTGGCCCACTAGTGCACAGTCTCACATAACTTCTGGCTTTATGGGCTCAATTCTACCTACTTACCTATCTACATAATTCACACACAAACTGTGTATAAAATATGCGTCTGTGTGTGTGTAAATTCTTAAAGTGTATTACCTGTTGCTGTTACCTTTATCAAAGCAAATAAATATAATGACCAAAGTGAATCTTTATATTCTCACATAGTTTTGTTTCAAATGTCAGAGAATACTGACTCAAAAAGATCAGATTCTGATCTAAGGTAACTATATTCAAAATATGAATACTGAAAAGTCTGTTTCATTTAAAATCCTCAAAATTCCCATTTAACTAAAGGATAAACATTTGAAGCAGTACTCTTCTATCTGTATGAATATAAAAACTAGCTTGAATATTAGCATTCCTTCTTTTGACTGAGTCTAAACAAGAAGCAAAGAATATTGTAGCTTTACAAATCAGATGCAGCCAAATGTCGGAAAGATCTTTCGTGACAACGCTAAGGGTAGAGAGCACATGAGCACATTTCACCTCCCAGTTCTGGCCTCAATGACAGAAGGCTGGCAAAGGAAGGACCGCTCAACAGCAGCACATGGATGCCACGATCTGGTTTCTAACGGATCAAGAGTCCGAAAAACTGCTCTCCTGTCACAGCAAGGTCTTGGTTACTCAGATTCTAAAGAGCTGGGAAACTAAAATCAGCCATGTTTCTAACAATGAGCCTAAAATACTAAGAAAAAAACCCAACACAACTCTCAGACACACGTTAATTTAATGTCAACGTGTAGATACTTGTTCACACTCTGAGCTAATCCCTAATATTCTGTTCCTCTTTCACCTGATAGACTCTTCCTCAAACTCTGAACTCAAGCTCTTGCAGTACTACCTCTAGGCTTCTGTGGCATAACGAATTCTCTCCCAGAGATCAAGTTGACTGAATTGCTTTCCTTCTTTCCCAGTCTGTTCATACCTCCATTACATACTTACAGGGTTGAATTCTCAGTTAGCGGTTTACTGATTTGTTTCCCTCTCTAGCCTGTTAGGTGTAGAAAGAGAACAGGTTCTATTCACCTTTGTAACCCCAGTCCCTAGGGCTGCACCTTGCACATTGATTTCACAAGTGGTGGTTCAAAGAACGAACCAAATTAACCAGAACATAATAGTGCCATTCCTGGAGCATGCCATGCGTTCTCATGCCTTTGCTCATGCTGATTCCTCACCTGGGATGCCCCCTGTGCATTCCTCTGCCAGCTCAGAAGTCACCTACTTGTACAGGCTCTAATCCTTCCTTACCCCAAGCCACACACAGGACTAAATGCCGCCGCCTCTGTGCTCCCATCAAGCAGTCTTCATGTCTTGAGTGGGTTGTACAACTTTCCACACTGTATCATACTGTCAGAGGTCTATATTCCTGTCTTTCTTGCTAGATTATGGGACCCTAGAGGCAGTGGTTACATTAGTCCCCCTTTGAGGTTCCAGAACAGGGTAAGGAACAGAGGCACTCAGTAAGGTTTAATATTCCATTTTCCAACCGTAGGCATTTATTCTAATCTTTTGTTATTCCTCCCTTCCTTAAGCAGTTAATGTTCACAAGATAACCGTCTCGCACGAAAAGTGCCAAACCAGGAACATGCTAATGTGATCTGAATTTTCAAGCACTGTTCGTATTCCTAACACATAAGGGTTACTGTCCCATAGGAAGCCAGTCACATTTTCAATAAAGTGAAGCCTCTTCGATATTTGCTCTTTTGCATTATGAAGAAAACATGCAAAAAAAAATGTAGGTTCTTACATCAGTTCTCCTCCTTGGAATAAGAATGTTAAGAGAATCACATTTAGTATTCGGAATCTCTTAGGAGGGGAAACTTTAAGATGAGATGCATCATTAACACTTAGAATAGCAATTCTAATCAACTGTTCTTGGCAGTAGTAGGAAAAGTGACACCACCAACCAGGTTTTTAACTTTGATCCTTCACAAGAACTTTTTCTCCTCAAATTGGTATTTTAAGAAAACAACTACCAAAGAGGTCAGTAGCAGTACAGATCAAAACCAAAGACATTCACATTTATAAACTATCATTGCTCCATTATGCTGCTTTTTGGACCAGAAGATCGAAAAAAATAGCTCAGTGATGAAGCAATTTTTGTGTTTCCCAGCACTTTTACCAGTGAATGGTATTCTTTCATAGCAGTTTTAAAAACAGAGTTTCTTGCTCACTAATCATTTGTCGGCTTTTATTTTTTAATTCAAAAAATTTTTTTCTTGGGGGAAGGCAGGAATTCTTACAATTGCCATTTAAGATCCAGCAACTCTCTAACATATCTGCATGATTTTTTATGCAGAACAATTTAAAAAATTTTTATGATTGCTATTACACCAAATTTAATAAAATTCCCCCAAATTTTCGGTACGTTGATTCTTAAACAAATGGCCTTAAAGGTTTGTCAAAAGTTACATAATCAAAAGAAAAATGTTGATTAATTCCTTTGGAAAGAAACACATTTCCCCAATAAATGCAGCTGTGCTGAATTTCTCCTGAGCACCTTAAAACCTAAGCAGATCAATCCTGGTAAAGACACTTGAGAATATATTACTGGTTTCCTCATACTTCTTTTTAGCTTATAGTGTCTTCCAAGAAAAAATGGTTCATATTCATTCATAGGGGAAGGGCTTTTGGTCCAACTGCCAACGTTAAGACAAAAAATATTAAAAGGGCCGAAACCAAGCAGTTTAAACCATACTGGCTTTAATGTCACTTAATGAACCCTAGGTCCCTATGTAATGAAGTTTTACGTATTTTGTTTAAGCCGAAATTTAGGCTTAATGGAAACAATTCTACCTTGGATTTTAAAAATGCCAAGTTTCTACTATGCATAGCTGTGTAAAATGGCAGTGAAGGTATCCTCCACAGCGCTCAAGTGTGGGAGGCAACTTTGGAAACTTTAAGGCTCTTTAAAAAAAAAAATTGTAAGAATTTAAACAGCCAACCTGAAAGGCAAACCGGGTACAGTGACAAAACAAATGAAAACAAAAATACATATGACATACAAAAATCAAACCCACACGGGAGGATCAGGAGTTGCATCCCTGGCACTGTCCTAGAGAGTTCGGGAAGCTTCTTAGGAGCCTTCTGTGCACCTTGGTACCCTTATCAATACAATGAGGGAGTGAGGCGGGAGGACCTCTGTGGTCCTGGATGCCCTCCTGCACCTCAGAAGCCCCCTGCGAATTCCTCAGCTCACCTTGCTCCTGTGACCATTTTAATGGGAGCTCAACAGTTCCTTTATTGAAGTCTGTTTTAAATCAGTTTCTGGAAGGTTTTTGAAAACCTCGGATTTGACTAAGATTCTTGTCACCACAGCCCTCTCCAAAGGGAGATGGTAACTAAGACGTAGCTGGACGTGGTAAGAAGTCCCCCTGGCTCCGCAGAGGGGCACATGGAAGCCGCGGCAGCAGTGCTCCGCAAGCCGTTCAGTTCTCTGGAACATTTGTCAAGTGTGTCACAGAAGGGTACAGAGTTAATAAAATAAGAAGCAAAGCAATCTAGTTAGATTCTCATTAGTTTTTTCACTTCAGGTGGCCACCAAGCTCAGCGCTAGAGACAGCCTTCATAAATAAGCCTTGCGGTTGTCCTTAGTCTCTTTTATTTGCATCTTAACACAAGTCAAAGAAAAGAACTTGGAGGCCAAATGGTATATCTGGGGGCATAGTTTATAATAATTTAGTTGGAAAAGAAATATAATTCAAAGTAGGATCGTTACAATCGCTCTATAGACTGTCGCCAAGAAGAGTTTATTCTAGATGGGGTGTTCACTGGCTATGGACCTATGAGTAAAAAAAATCACCTGTGGGTATACCTTGCCACTTAACTCCAAGGCAGCCTTGCCTGACAACATTGGCTGTACAGAATTTATAACCTTGTCTACGGAGTTGATTAAAAAACTTTCAAAAACCCATCCAGCCTGCTGACCTGTTCCCACGTCTGTGCCGGATTATCCCGTCAGCTTGGCACAGCAGCTGCTCACACTACCCCCCGCCCCCCGCCCCGACCCCCAGCGGCATCCTGTTACCACATAACCACCCGGTGACTGTTCATTTTAAGGGGATCAGAAGGAGGAAAAAAGTACATAGGGTTTGCTACAAACCTACCTCCCTCCTTAACTTTCTTCAAGGGGCAAGTGTTCACCTTAGGGACAGGCAGCAGGATGGAGCGGTACTTTGTAGACTGTTAACGCGCTGTGGGAGCAGGGATAGGTCTAGATTGTTTGTGGCTTCATCCCCAGCACCTGGCATAATGCCTGGACTACAATGGCCTCTCAGTAAAGGATTTGGCCAATGAATGAACCAAAAGGAGCTTTCCCGCAAGTTTGGTTTATCCTGGGATGCTGAATTTAAGTATCTTGAGTGAAGGGTTGATAGATTTGAGGGCCAGAAAGCAAAACTAGAAACAGCTTTTAATCTGTCAGTAAGTAAAGTAAAAAGAGTATGGCTTTACAGGTCATGTTTTCTGTAGAGCACTTCACTGACATCATTTGCATTCTTCCATTTTCTGGTTTTGTTTTTCCATTAAAGCCTTGTACTAGCAGCACTGCAAGTAGTGTTATGAGCTTATCCTGTAAAAGGGCAGTGAAGGAGGGCTGGAGGGGAAATGGGTGGACTAGGCGAGTTTGTTCTCTGTGCCCCGGGTTCCTTTTCTACATCCACGTGATGGAAACATCAGGATTTTGACATGAGCACCCCTGATTTTGCCTCAGCAAATTTGGTGTGTCTGGTAGTGGTGTGTGTGTGTGTTTAGGGGGCAGACGGGGTATCTTTCCTTTACCTGATCCTTTAATTCCGACAGCTGGCCGGAAAGGTTAGTGACCAGCTTCATGGTGGACTCCAGCTTCTCCTGCAGGTTCCTCAGCTCATTCTGCTCTCCCTCAGAGTCACTGCTGACCAAGGACATGGCTCTCATCCTGGGGAACCAGTCAAGGTTTCTTTCCTAGAATCCACATAAAAAAAAAAAAAAAATCATTTCTAGGAGTAGAGACAAGAAAGGCAATCCCACCATGCTATCTTTTCTTTGTGACATCTTTCATAAGGCTATCTCTGTTGTTACAGAATTAATGTGCCTTTTAAAAAACAGTAAATATCTTTCTAAATTGATAATCTTTTTTTAAAAGATTTTATTTATTTGTCAGAGAGAGAGCGCACAAGCAGGGGGAGTGGCAGGCAGAGGGAGAAGCAGGCTCCACACTGAGCAGGGAGCCCGACGCGGGACTCGATCCCAGGACCCTGGGATCATGACCTGAGCCCAAGGCAGACGCTTAACCGGCTGAGCCACCCAGGTACCCCTTCATTGAATATCATTGAACTCTCTCAATTCTTAGAAGTCACTTTCGACTTAAATACAGTGCGGGGGTGGGGGGGGGTGCGCCTGGATGGCTCATTCAGTCAAGATTCTGGCTCTTGGTTTCCACTTAGGTCATAATCCTGGGGTCCTAAGATCCAGCCCCATGTTGGGCTCTGTGCTCAGCAAAGAGTCTGCTTGAGATTCTCTCCCTCTTCCCCTCCCCCTCCTCCCTGCTCAGGTGCTTGCTCTCTCTCAAAAATAAATACATGAAATCTTTAAAAAAAGAACTAAATACAGGGCAAAAGGTAGGTTTCCGAACAACTTCCCTAATCTGTAAATAGGAATGCAGCCACTGCATTACAGGGCTAATGAGTGGTGGGTGGTAAAATATATAGAACATGAAATTTTCCATTGAAGTCGTTTTTAGCTGTACAGCTCAGTGTTATGAAGTGCATTCACACTGTTGTGTAACCATCGCCACCGTCTACACCTCGGGAACTTTGTTCATCTTCCCCATCTGAAACTCCATCCCCATTCAACACTAACTCTCTCACCCCTGCCAACCATCATTCTATTTGCTGTCTCTATGAATCCGACTGCTCTAGATACCTCATACTGTGCTGTGTATTTTTAAAAGCATTATACTTGGAAAATCATTTGCAAACACTCTGGAAGTGAAATGAATTTTGAGATCCCAAGTGTTCTGGCATTTACCGGATATGCGTATGTGCGCTTTCACTTGGTAGGGGATTGTCAAGAGGCTGAAAATGGGGAATGGGCTTCTTGTTCAGTTTCCCTCGTTGTCAGCTTATGGAAATTACTGCTCTATTCTTGTTTCCTTTTCCTTCCAGCTTGACATCGTTGATAGGTGCTATTAGTTGGTATAAGAAAGGCCCATTCAGTCTCCATCCTTTCTTTTGTTATCTACAGCTTATACCCGAAAAACAGTTTTTCGCACCACTGGTTAACCAATGGGCCAAGACTCCTCCTCCCAGCTCTCTTCCTTGCGCCCACATATGCCTTTCTCCTAAAAAGTATGCATCACAGATAAGTTCTGTACAGGGAGGCAGGAATGAATAGTAAAATCTAATCAGCACAAGATAAGGGGAACAAATGGACTCCAATCCACATCTATCTGGTGTCATTTCTGACTGGGGACCATTTTGATCTCATCAAGATAAACCGTAATTGACATTCTAACACAAATCTTGCCCCTCCCCTCACCCTCTGCCAGTACATACCACACCACACACACACACTATTATTGCTACTTTGTGTACACCAGAGGTCAGCAAAATTTTTCTGTATAGTAAATATTTTCTGATAGTAAATATCTTTGGCTTTGTGGACCATATGGTCACAATGACTCCACTACTGTATCCTGAAAAGAGCCACAGGCAATACATAAATGAATGAGTGTAGCTATAAATAAAACTTTATTTACAAATTCTGGTGGCGGCAGGTTGGGTTTGGCCCATAGGCTGGAGTTTTGCCAACTGTCATACCATAGAAGGCATCAACGTACTTAGAATCAGATACAAAATCCCACAAGACATGTCTAAATGTTAAAAAGCAACCAAGACAGTCTAGCAATATTGAAGCCAAATGAGAACTAGTTGAAAAATATTACGGGAGCGCTTGGGTGGCTCAGTCATTTAAGCGTTTGCCTTTGGCTAGAGTCATGATCCCAGGGTCCTGGGATCTCCGCTCAGCGGGGAGCCTGTTTCTCCCTCTCCCTCTGCCTGCCACTCCCCCTGCTTGTGCTCTGTCAAATAAGTAAATAAAATCTTAAAAATTACAAAGAATGTAGACCACATTGGCAACACGACATCACACCTACTTTAGAGTGTTGGCTTAAAACATCTGGGGAATCTAGTAAATAGGAACTCACTAGCCCTTCAGCATCATGAGTGCAGAAACCACCTTCGTATAGTAACCAGAACACAGTAGACACTTGATAAATATTTGTGGAAGGGAGGAATGATAAACCATCTCTATTTCCTGCATGGGCCCTTAGAGCAAATGCTTAAATGGTGAACCTCAGTTGCTTAGAATGACTACCAGAGGAGAAAATGATGATCTCTACCTTCCTGTACCAAATATCCTGTGATCAGCACTTCACATGTAACTTAATGTTAGCCTATATTCATTTTCATCAATTTCCCGCCATAGTACAACAGGCAAAAAGACCATTCGATAAAATATCCCATTTCAAAGATGACCGGCCTAAAAATCTAAGGTGTTTCCATGTCTGTAATCAGTTTTCTCCTGTGTGTCTACAGCAAAGCAGAGGAAGATAGCAGACATTTGAAAACATTTAAGCTTGGCAGTGCCACTGAAAGGCAGCTAAGGTAACCTGCCACTGATTATATTCACTGCTCCTGGGTCAGTCCTTCAGACATAGTCACACCTTCCCATTGAAGAAACATCCCATGTTCAGTGTCTGTCCAACTCTAAGGGAGGAATGAACCTAACTGTTCAGAAGAGGGCACCCCCAGGGGATGGGTGGCTGGGCATTACTTACTTGCACTGGGGCGAAGCAGCCTGTGTTGGGAGAGAGCGTGTGGGCTGGACTGATGAAACTATGAGCCTTTGCAAAGCATGAATGCAGTAGGATCACAGAGCATAGGACGGGACCGGCAGTCAGAGGCCTCACCTGTCCACAGGGACTGCTAGCAATTTTTGCAGACTGACACCCGCCCCCCCCCCCAACCAGGAGAACTTGAAGAGGAAAGACCCAACGTCCTATTTATACTGTCAGACTCAGAGGAGCAGACACCATTGATTGGGATGTGACAGAATGTCATGCCAAGAAGGAGTTTAGAGATCACAGTCATAGTTGTATCTGTAGTGCAGAAAACTGAGCCCTGAAAGGGAAAGTCACTTGTCCTGGGGAGGGACCTAACAAATTCCTGTGTTTTACAGGGGACCCTGACAAACATCTGGTGCTAATGAATTGTAAACTGCTCTTATTGAGTATATTTTGGGGTGAAATATTTGCTAAGTCTTTGGATTCAAATCAAAAGTATAAGCATTTTGGCTCCCTGGAAGGAAATATTTTAAAAATATAACATATATTCAACATCTGCTTTGGGGGCACTTCCCTTATGTGCATGGTGTTGAGGAACCAGCAGTGAGTGAGTGAGAGAGAGAGAGACACACACACACACAGTTGCTGCCTCCTGGACGTCTTTCAAGTGGAAATGGCCTTCAGACCTAAGTATGAGATAGGGTTCCTACCATCACAGCACTGTTGTTTAGTTAATGAGAGTGGACACAAACATTAAAAAAGAATGGTAGAAAGCAGCCTGTGCTGTCAAATGAGTGGCAGAGAGTAGGGCCAAAGTCAGAGCTAACTGGCAGTGAGGACGACTGGCCATGGCCCTGAAGGAGGGTTGGTGCTTGGCCAAACAAGGCAAGCATGAGGGCATTCTCAACCAAGTGGGGCCAGCACAGGGAGGAAACCAGTTTGGCTGGAGTGGGGGATGAGGGCCTACAGGTATGGGCAGCTCAGACTGTAGAATCCTGTAAAAGGATTGAAGTGTGGGATAGACCAGCGCAGGAAATAGCGCAGAATGAAGAGGGCCGGGGTCGGGGCTGGCCGAGGGAAGGAGGCAGCGAGAGGTGACCTGGAGTCCCTGTGGGCCTGCCTGATATGATGCAGGGAGAGGGACATGTGCAAGCCACTTCAGCGGGTAGGGTAGTGAGGACTCACCTGAAGCTACCTCACTACGGACGTGGGAAACTGCCTCATCAGGTTAGATAATGCATCTGAAGTCTAGCTCTAGCTAGTCCAGCTCTCAAATCTTGCAATGTTCCTTTGCTTAGCAAACCCCCCATAAAATAGAAAACACAGATTTCCAAATAGAGTTGACATTAATGAAGTCTTCAAAAGAATACAGAAAACTGATGCAAGAGTCTGCACACAGCTTAAAGCTCAAGCAACAGTTTCTTATCCGTATTCCAACAGCAAGTGACCAAATGACTACAGATTAAAAGAAGTTTTCCGTGGCAGGTTCCCACCTTCTTTCATGATATATTTGATTCCTAGACTCCTATGGAAGGATTTCAGAAAGGTCTTTGGACAAATGCAAAATGCACAGATTTCACTTAACTGTTTACTGAACATTTATAATTTCCGTGCCTGGCCTAGGGCTGAGGGTCTCAAGAAGAGCAAACCAGGTCCCTGGCCCTGAGGTGCTTTAGCACACAGACTGCAGTCAGGGGGCAGGTCTTGGGGCGTGGGCTGTCACTTCTGAGGGACTCCCAGGTTGTGACTGCCTAACGAGGACCTGCTGGATGAATGAATGAGGTCTGCTGGTAGTAGGATGGCCGCTACTGGCGTCCATGCTCCTCATCTCCATGGCTAAGAAGGTGCACTCGGACCCCCTTTGTTTTTGCTTTATTTGTGCTTCTGTGCATGAGATACCTGTAATCCTGGGGCAGGAAGGCCTGGCCCGAGGGTCTATAACACCACAGACAGAAAATAAGGCATCTTTTTTAGAATGTCCATTTCATTCAATGGTAAATTACTAAAAATACTTTTATATTAAACTCAAAATAGGCCCTACAACAGAACATGAAATTGAATCAAATGTAAAAAATAAAATCCAAGATTTAAAAGAAATGTCATATTGGCCCGAAGCCACTTTGGGCCACGTACCCTGATCCTAGGGATAAATCTTCATTCTCCAGCTCAGGAGGGTCCTTCAGTGCAGAGCTGGAAAAGGGTTTCTGGTCTAGATCTTTACCGGCTATCACCATGCAGGTTTTCTCTCAATGCTTTCCTCTGACTCTAATATTTAACAATGAGATCTAAAGTGGGGAATCCCACTAAAATCCTAAGCCATAGGAAACCAGCTCAACTGCAGAAATCAAGTACTTTGGATGGCATGTATTATTAGCTTTTTCTGCGCTGAGGTAGGTAAATCCCCAAATCTGAGATCCTCAGTGTTGCCAGTATTTTAATTAAATAATCATCCTGAGCTGTTAAGTCAAATCTCAAATTACCAAGGAGTACCTAGTGGTTAAAATTAATTAGCAGTTCTAGTCAAACTGTTCTCTCAGCTTCTATTTGATTTTGCACCCTGTACAGGAGAAGCTCTGATGCAGGATATAGGTTGCTCACCGACAGGATCCCCCCTCTAGAGAATCTACATCTTGAAGGGAAAATGCTTTGACTCTCCCAATTACTAGGACAGGAGCAAAGAGAACACCTGAATCCAGTTTCTTTGTACTTAACTCAGACTTTCATAGGAAATGCTGTGCTTGCTTGAGTGCTACAGGACTCCAGTGATGCCTGCTGTACACGGTTCTCCAGCCAGTCAGAGTCTGAAGGTCTAGAAGTGTCTGCAGAATCCTGCCATATTTATGTGTACTGAAGATCAAAAACATGTCTGTGTCTTGGCTTCTGCATTTTTTGAGAAAATCATCTTCAACTATGGCATTCTGTCTATACATGAGTTCAGAGTGTGTGTGTGTGTGTGTGTGTGTGTGTGTGCGTGCGTGCGTGTGTGCGTGCGTGCGTGTGCGCGCGCGCGCGCTCAGGAAGGTGCTGTTGGGGGAGGCTGTGGGTTCACCGAGCGTCTGTCAGTAGCATCTGTCACTCTGGGTCTGAGACATCCCTCTGTGCTTCTCTGGCTCCCCTTGCTGCTGGCATGTTGCATACCAATGTCATTAGGCACTGTCTGCCCTGGTCCTCCTGCAATCCAGCCAGTGCACTTCCCGTCACAGCAAGCGCTTCCTCTGTCAGAGCAGACAAACTGACTGAAGCCACAGCCGGAAGCAGGCTGACCACAAGTGCTAAAGTTCTGGTTAGTTCTTTTCTAGGTAAAGTTGGAAAAGTCCCTGCAAAGGCAAACATTGAAGTTTTAGACACGGGGGCGGTACTGACCTCTTGAAATGTCCTTGACTGGAAAGAAGGAGGGTGTGTGTGTGTGAGAGACAGAGAGACAGAGACAGAGAGGAGGAGGAGCGGAAGTTGGATTGTATGATGCAAATGCTAATCATTCTGAGAAGAGGTTTTTTTTCTTCTTCCCAGGTTCAACTGAAGAGGCTGTTCTAAGAAAGATGACTGAGGTAATCAATCACCTTCCTCAGAGAAAGTCCGCTCAGGTAGAATTTTGTTTACCATGTAAACAATGGAACATTTATTGCCGAATCCCTTGTTCCTTCATAGCCAGGGTAGAGAATTTAGATTTCTTCGTGGGGGGGGGGGGGGCATGAGGGTAAAAGAAATGGTCATGAGAGAGAAGCTGGGTCCTGGAGAAAGAGACCTGTGGCTTCTTGATCCTTCATAGCCCCCTGTGAGGAGAATCAAAAAGGTAAAGACTGTCCCTTCAGCTCAGATGGGGAGTGTGTTTCTCCTTATTTTACAAAGCGGGATGACAAACCAGGTTTTCCCAGAAAGCCTGGGGACACGCAGGGGATAGGAGTGACTAGAGAAGGGAGGGGGGCAGGGGAGGACTGAAGATCATCCTTAACTTTCCAAAAGCAGGAATATAGGACACTTAATAAACTTTAAATTACTTGCCTCTTTTATGGACAGGGGTGATTATTTTTACTAAAGAGGACTAAAATAATTCATTTTTAGAGCTCACTTTTGTAAGATCACAGCAAAAAACAAAACCCAGAATCTGTTGCTTTGGGTGAAAAACAGTGATAATGATCTCTAACTATGCTCAGTGATTCTAAAATTGCTATTTATAGGAAATATTATACATTAAAAACAACTACACTAAAAAATGGATCCCAGCTGTGGACACGGTCAAGAGATCAGGGGTTGGGGAGAGGGAGGGATGAAGAGGTGGAGCACAGAGAATTTTTAGAGCAGTTAAACTATTCTGTTTGCTGCTGTAATGGTGGATACATGTCATTATATATTTGTTAAAACCCACAGAAGGTACACCACCAAGAGTGAACCCCAATGTAAACTCTGATCTGTAGTTAATAGTAATGTGTCATATTGGTTCATCAATTGAAACAAATACACCACAGTAATAAAAAATGTTAATAATAGGGGAAACTGTGTGTGTGGCGGGGTGAGGTAGGGAGGGAACAGTATATGGGAACTCTGTGCTTTCTGCTCTGTTTTCATGTAAACCTAAAACTGCTATAAAAAATAAAGTTCATTAAAAACAATGGCTCCCACACCTCGAGTTTGTTGACCAGTCCCAAATCCAAGGATCCACTTCGCTCTGTTCCAAAGTACAGTGAACTCAGAGCACATACAGCATCCCTACACTTCACAGATGCCTTTCTGCAACAGCCTTGTGACATTACTTTGTCAGCAGGAAGAGGGATGGCCTGAATCAGGAGCTAAGGACTTTAGGTCACAACGCCCCAGTGCTACAAGACAGCGCGCCAGTGAAGGCGTCACTTAACCGACCGGGGTCTCTGTTTCTGTTTTTTTGAGAAAGAGATCACGGGGCTGCCCCCACGGAGCTAGTATGAGAAAGTGTCCCAGAAGCTGGAAAGCGTTAAGCAAAAGAATTATAAATCAGTGTCATCAGCCTGAGGTCACAAAGCTAGTCTAGAGTCGGCCCCGGAATCCAGATACTGACTCCACGTGTAGTGCTTGACTCCCAGGTCTGGTTAGTTCCTGCCTTCCTATGGGATTTCATGTTAGAGATACATATTTCTCTTTGACCAGCGCAGCCATGTGAAGGCTACCCACAGTGCTCCCAACTTTAGGTGTCAGAGGGGTTATATAATCATCAGCTGGTCTGGAATGACCACTTAGCCTTCCCAGACTCAGTTAACAGTTGTTCTTGGACCATACAGTGTAACAAAGACGGGCCCTTGCCAGTAGAGAGAACCGCACCCTTTTCTGATGAAATCCCTAAGAAAAGCCAGCTGCAGAATCACGGTTTTCAGTCATTCTAGGCCTTCAGGTGAAGTGGTTTCTGGGAGCTCTGGAGACTTTGAGAAAGCAGGGCTTGCCACGCAGAGTGGTGCAGCTGGGTCCTGGGCACCTGGGCTGCCAGGCAGAGGAAGCCAGAGGTCTCAGAGGAGGAGGGTAAGGTGGGGCTGGCAGCCGCTGTCGGACAAGGCAGGGTTGGCCCAGTGGAGATTCCCAATAAAGAACAATTAGGGTACCTTGCCCTTCTCTCGAGCTGGCTCATGACATTTTGCTTAGGCAACTTCCCTTGCATTTTCAGTTAGCTAAGAAATCTACCAGAATGTTCCCAGAGGTTATGTATGGGATTTTAGCAATTTCTATTGGTTTTCCTCTATTCTTTTCTGGGTTTCCTGACTTTTCAACTTTGATCTCTCAGTACCTTTATAAAGTAATGGTTTTTGTTTTTTGTTAAGCCTACTTAAATAGCTTTCCAAATTTCTTTGCTGTTATTTCAGGAAAAAAATACTTGGCATTTATCTTTGAACCTACAAACACATACACACCCATAAGCCTCACTACTAAGCTGCTTCACATACAACAAACAGTGTTCTAACAGTGTTTATCATCCTGTGGGTTTATGTGTTGGCAAACTCTTGACTCAAGCAGTTTTACTTAAGGTCAGCCCTGCCTAGATAGACTCAAAGAGAGGAGAAAGTCCTCTCTCTTACTCTTCATAGACTCCAGCAAGAGTTGAGGGGCAAGTCACCAGCACTGTCACCGCCGTGAGAATGGCTTGGAAGAAAGGCGCCACACAGCTTGAGCTCTTAAGGGTGAAAGAGATCATCAGCTGTGTGCAGATTCTCTCAATTCCTCAGTCCTTTCCAAATCCCCCATTTTACTCACCTGCCCTATGCCTTCTGACCCCAAAGATTGACTAGCTTGTTCCCATAGGTGTCCTCTCTCCCTCCTGACACCTACATCCCTGCTCTTAACAAAGACCCTCTTCAGTAGTTCATGAGCTCCTACCAGCACTTTGTAAGTTGCTTCACTGAACTGTAGCGCTAAAGATGGCATAAGAGACCCTTTGGTTCAACTTTATAGGTGGTCACATGAAGGCCCTGAAAAGAAGTGGGTTTGTGAAAGGAGAAACTGAGAGCCTTGTCCACCTGTGTAAGCTGCACACACGCAGGACTACACCTACATACTAGTAGCTTTTCATTCCCACATTCCTTAGCAACACGCTTGCAGGCCTCATTATCAAGAGGTATGTTAAAGACTCCTGAGTGTAGGTACGGTTGGCCCTTGAACATCATGGAGGTTCAGAGGCACTGACTCCGGCACTGTGAAAATCTGCATAGAGCTTGTGACTTCCCAAAAACTTAATGATAGCCTACTACTGACGGGAATCAATAGTCAACATATTTTATATGTTCTATGCATTACATACTGTAGTCTTACAATCAAGTAAAGCTGTATCAGTTACAGTCAGTGTTTAGATTCAGGAGGAAACGAAGGAGTTTCGAGTGTAGTTAGCGTGTCTGGGATGGCAGGTGACCAGGAAGGCAGCCCGGTGGGGTCAGCACTGGGGCAAGGAGCGGAAGGTGGGTCCAGCATGTGAAGGGGAGAAAAATACATTCCTGGAGTTACCATGTCTCCTGAGTTGGGGGAACTGTGTAAGCAAATATTTTATGTACAGATACAAGCATATACAGACCTCCTTGGACTAGCTCACAGTGGGGAGACGAGCACCGGTGGTGAACACAGTCTTTGGCTGACTGGTCGAACAGTTGCTAGGTACAGCGCTCCAAATCTGCACGGGCTCACTGGGTAGGCCGCATTCCCTGTCCGCTAAGTTAGCACAGAAAGCCCTCTCAGGCAGATTATGGCTCTGCCCCACTCATTGTTACCAACAGTGCCTCACGCACCCTCTGTGACGGTCAGGCTGTGCAGAGTTCGGAGGATAGTGCAGACCTGGGGTCCCAGGGCCAAGTGCTTCATAAGAAGAAGGCACCTGTGAAGTGCGCAGTGGGACAAGGGGTGACTTCAGAGCCTCTAGACGAGAGGGCAGAGCATGTGGTAAGCCCGGGCAGGGAAACACAAGCCCAGCAACTGCCCTGTGCCACTGGCACTGATGCGAACCCGAGCTCAAGTGCAGAGGGTGGGGCGAGAGCCCGTCTGGCTGGCTGGGAGGCGAGTCCAGTGCTGCTGACGCGCTGCTTCCAGCCACCGAAAAGCAAGTGCCAAATCCCTGTCCACGTCTCCCTTGCTCTGATATTCTCGAACTCCGCCGTGCTGCCGGCTAACTTCGGGAAGCATGCTGGGAATCGTACTGGAGAGCCTCACAGGCCGTATCCTCATGCACGGCTAAGGGCTTCTGGAGCCCGGGGGACATTTTCATCTAGGCGTGTGGCCCCCCTAAGTCAGGCAGGGAAGCTGATGATACAGCACTACCAGCGCCGAAATCTCTGTCCCAGGAACTTACCAAGGCACTCCCTTCCTCCCAGCATCCTCTCTGGAATTCCAGAATAAAAGTCCGAGCTCATTACTGCACATCTGCCCGGAAGCAGCCTGCCCGGCACGTGATGAAGCACAGATGCAGCGGATGGGTGGGGGGAGGTGGCTGCACAGGCTGACCTCTCTGGGACTCCCAAGTCCTGGCTGCTAGGGACTCCCGAATTCTCACTGCCTGGGGCCGAGACCCTCCAGGACGGCAGGACGGCTGTGTCCACACAGACCTCCCAGCTCACACTGCCCCACACCGCCCCTGCCAGCACCACTCCCCTGCAGACTTCCAGGGCCTTGCTTTTATCTGATTAGGAAACACCAGTCATTCCTGCTCTCTTGTTTCTGTCCAGAGCGATTCCCTTTGGTCCCTTTACCCAGTTCCTCCGGGCAGAAAACCGCTGCCCTCACTTTGGAAAGTGCCTGTCTTCAGACTTCATAGCACCAGGCTCTCTCTCGGGTCAAGAAAGGTGCAAGACTTGGGTCAGTTCCCCTTTTAAAAGAAGGCAGTGACTTGTAGGTAATTCAGTTCCCATTTTGATCTTTTGCCCTTGTTAACACATTGCTTTCTGACTGTGCTTGCTTCCTGTGTCTTCTTATCGAATACAGATAAAAACAAGTGAGTGCTGAGGCCAGATGCCCTATGGCTTTCGAATCTTCCTCTTAGATGTTTAGTAGTGCTTTATTTGCTAAAAGAATTTATTTGCTTGGGAAATTTACCCAAGAGGTATTTTCCAACCAAAAAGAGCTCTCTCTCTAACATGGCTTTTTTGATGCAAATTGACTAGGGCTTTCAGTAAAGCATTTTCCAGGAATGCAGCCTCCTGGACTCGGCCCTCCTATCTGAAAAAGGGCACTATTTTCTAAGAGCATTTCACTGGCTGACCTGATACTACTTTTGACTTGGAAAATTGTTTCTTTGCTTTTATAACCCTATACAACTAGTTTCTGAAGAGGTCAAGTGAATTAATACAAGATGGAACAAAATGGAAAATCTCTAGTGGAATAGTGTGTGAGCACGTGAGAGAAAGACAGAGGGATGGAGGGGGGAGGGAAAGAAGTCAAGAGCGGTCTATTTTCACTGTGAGAAAAAGTCAGCACCAGGCTTAAAGGATGATGGATCAGACACTCTAATTATCAGGGAGTTCTAACTATTCAGATGAGTCACCCGGGTGTGGAAGCCCGTCTGTCTATGGTTCTGGCGAATCTTCCTTCCCCTTTAACTTAGACACCTCTCTCCCTTCAAATAATGGCCACCAAAGGGAGTATCATTCCCTGTTCCAGGCTCAGGGGAAGGTAATGATGTTTCTCAGATTTTACCAAGTCAGAATTAACACCTATTTCAGATACACCCTTTGCAGGAGTTGGCTCTGCCTCTCCCGAACGCTAGTCATGTCTACAACCCCCTGTAGTATTTGACTCCAGGTGGTTGCCTAACCAGCAGTGCTGGTGGCAGCTCAGAGAATTAACATGCATCGAATGCACTGAGCTTCCCTCTTGCTGATTTGTGCGTTAGCCAGTCAGCATCACCCAGGAGGTCCTTCTCCCTCCCCCAGTGGGGCCTTTGCCGGGCCTTGCCTCTTTTGAAGTTGGCTAATTCTCCTGGGAGATGAGCCAGTCCAAGGCAGGAAAACCAGATTCAGCCTGACCAACGGCGGCCCATCCTTGACACGGAGGGTTGTGCGTGAACACAGAGGGAACCACACTGCACGTGCGCATGTCAGGACAGCCCCAGGGTGGGTTCTGACTCAGCAGCCCTGGATGGGAGTCTCAGCTGCAGCCCTTCCCAGCAGGGGGAACCTGGAGAAGCTGCTCACCCAGGCTGGGCTCCAGTTTCCCACCTGTAAAATGGTGGCAGTGCCACCTACAAATGCTGTTCTGGGGATTACATGGGACCGTGCATGCCAAGCATTTATTTCAGTACATACTGATTAAACATGACCTATTATTAGAGTTATTATCCAATCTGCCATTGTTACGGCAAAGCACAGCCCGGTCCACTCCTCCAGAAGCGGTGGCCTATCTATCTCCCGACACTCAGGCTGTGGCGGGAGGAGGTTCTCCCCAGCCAGCCCGGTAGTCAGTTAAGTGCGCCCTCCTGGAGAAGAGAAGGGGCCAGAGTAGCTCCAGGTAGCGGGGGGTGCTGAAATATGGATGAACAGTATTCCTCCTGACCACCCTGCCATTCACTCAAACACACGCCTCTGAAAATAGAACTGATTTCTCAAGGTAGAATTCCAAGATACCGAAGGGAAATCTGTATTTCATTAACAAAATGGATGCTATTTATTAAATTATAGTTTGGTCTTCTTTACTGACCTTCCTTCTTAATATTTCTGGAGTTTTTAACTTTCAAGAATAACTTAGTCTGCTTAACAAATTAAGCACTGGCTTTTCTCCTGAGCTAGACTGTCACAGAAAATTGGGCTGCTGAATCATTGCTGGGAATCCTATATTTGATCTTTTATCTACAACTTGCCCACTGTGCAGTATTTAAATTCCTTCAGGCAAGATACAACTAATTTACCACTTATCCAGGTTAAATATATCTGATTGTATGGCCTATCAAATCATCGTCTACGGACTAACACATTCTCATTTCAGTCAGCAGTAGAGAGAAGTCAAAGAATGTTAAATTATTTAAGAAGAGCATGTGGTACATCAGTTATCGTGAAAATTTAAATGTAGTTCAGGGCTAATAAAACTCTGCTTCTCATAAAGGCTGCCACTAAAACTCTACATGGTAGTCCCAAAAATCCAGTTGCTATGGAGAGAGGAAGGTCAGGGGTTTTGTTCCTGCCCTGAGCTGCCAGGGCTAAGTGAGGTCACTCTGTAGTCACATTTCTCTGTAAGTACAGCCCTGTCTGGGGCCTGAGTCAATGAATCTGAGGCTGCCTCTCCCGTCCGAGCGGCACTGTCTGTTTTGCACGGAGGTACGGGGTGGGGGTTGGGCTCCCCCCACACAGTGCCAGTGACAGCACCCGCTTCGGCCATGTGCGCAGAACCCAGGGCAATCATGACAGCATCTCATACACAGAACCCGGGGGCCACTCCCCAAGTCACCCCAACTCCTGGTCGTGGGTAATGACTGTGAGTGGAGGACGCAGCTGAACACATGGGTCCGAGTCCCAGGTATTGAGGCCCGTTCGATGGAGAAAGAGTGAGAATGTCAACTTTGTCCTGCTCCAACATTTAAGAGCACTTAAAACGTTTAAATTTGAGCGCAAGGAAGAAGCAGGAATTTTCCATGGGAGGAATGTCTTGGCGTCAAGATGCCCATTCTGACTTTTCTTAGCAACAGCATGCCAGCAGCCAAGGCATCTTACACAGCCGTAAAGTGCAGGACATGATGCTTGCGTCAGCTCTCTGCCCGCGCTGCGCTCTGCTGCCCTGCCGACCGCTGTGTGTGTCCATCTGGCCCTGCTGGCATCCACTCCCTGCCTCCTTGAGGGCCCACCAGGCCCACCCTGGTCCCCCACATTTACCTCGGTCCCATCACCCAGTGGACACGGGAAGTGCCGTTAACCCCCATTTCCAGACAGCAACCCAGGTCAGGGAAGCCCCATGACTTCCTGGGGCTATGTGGCTCGGAAGGTGCAGAGCCGAGACTCACATCCTGGATTCTCTGCCTTCAAATCCAATGCTTAGGGAGCAAGGACTTCATGGTAGGCATGAGCCTGGCCTTGGCTTTGCCGGGAATAGTCCATCTCTAATGGAAGGAGACAGGGCACGACCAGAAGGAGAAAGAAGAGAATACACAATCTTCTATTATGTTTCGATGAAAATTAAGTGTGGCTGAACATCTGGCAGCTAAGTTCTCTACTGCCATCTCTGGCAAGAAGCGCACCATCTCCATGGTTTTTTTTTTTTTTTTTTTTTTTTTTAGATGAAAATCTATTTACCATCCCTGACACCACGGTCTGCAGGGAGTCGTTTTCGGGGCAGCTGTGAAGCTCCTCCTCTACCTCCAAGTGACCAGCTGGGGCCTCTTCTGTTTGCTTCTTCTGGGTTGTCTATGGGCCGTTGTTACTTCACGGTTCTTAATGAGTCTCCAGGATCTTAATTCATGAGCTCAGGGAGAGCTTAAAACCCCCAGCCTCTGGCCACTAGGCAAGAGGTGGTTTTCCTGAGAAACCCAAGTCCCAGAAAACCCTGTCACGATTTCTTTTGGGACATGAAGTAAGCAAAAAGGTAGCTGACTTTTCCTTCCCTCTCTGACACTGTGAGCTGCCCCCCTCTCCTTGATCCTGGAGTAATAGAGTCGGCCTCTCAAAGACATCACCGGCCTTTTCCTCCCAGAAGCGGTGGGCAGGAGGCCTGCCTCCTCAGGAGGAATGTTGAGAGGAACTCATCTCTGGGCCGTGGCTACCTCCACGGGGTATGACCGAATGGGTCTGCCACACGGGCATGTGGCCTGTTCCCCCGCAGCTCTGAGCTCCCCTGGACTTCCAGCCGAACAGCCCCAGTCTACCCTCCTGTGGCAAGTACTCTCCGGGGAGTGGCCAGCAGGGATTCATGTGACCACAGAAAATGGTGTTGGCCAAAGGCACAGCCTTTCAGCCAATGCATCTAACCCTTCCCTGAGCCCTCACTATGAGCACGAAATATCTGGTTCCTCAGCAACTTTGACACTCAGAGTTAAGAATTTTTTGATGCTACATATTTTTAGGCCTTTTGACAAGAAGTTCTGGTACAATTTAAGAATGATGTGGATGAGGAAAGCACACTGAATGCTGGGTTTTTCAAAGCGTCGCCAAGCAATGGGCTCTAAGCAGGCTCAGTGGGAGGCTGGGGGGTGACTTCTGGCCCTTAA
Source organism: Eumetopias jubatus (assembly GCF_037043125.1). Lineage (NCBI taxonomy): Eukaryota > Metazoa > Chordata > Mammalia > Carnivora > Otariidae > Eumetopias > Eumetopias jubatus. The sequence goes on from NW_028274807.1 coordinate 171,752,094, forward strand.
TCCTCACCAGGTGACTGCTCACAAGGCTCCTTTAAGTCTTCACGATTGACGATTGAAACAGAAACCTTCAAGTGCGCCAGAGTTTTCTGTGACGGTTAAGTAAGGTGATTAACAGAAAGCTTTAAAACTGGCCCCTGAAGATTTAAAGACAGGGCACAAATACTTTCGAGAGAAGCAAACAAAGTAAAGAAGAAAAAGAATGTGTGACAAGGGTAAAAACTAGAGGTCCTCTCCTCTACCCATTACAGGACTTAATGTGAATGAAGGTATTTGTGTGTGCATGCAGACAGGTCGCTGTCCCATGAATGCTGACCAAGTGTCTTCATTTGGCAATATCAACAATCGGAGGAAAAGATGGGCTAGGAGAACTTTTCAGTTAATGTGTCCTGACCCTGGAGACCTCGCCGAAAATCTGCCCTGGCAACCAAGAGAATTCCTAATTAACAACAGATCTGCTCCCACCTGGCGCGGTGCCACCAGCCGCCTCCCCGTCTGCTCCCTCGCTGGGGCCGTGGTGCAGTCCCCATCACTAACCCTGAGCCTGGCTTTCATCTGTTAGGGAGCACACCCAGCAGCCGCATTCGGGAACTCCTGCCTTTTTTCCCTCTCTGCTGATTTTTTTTCTCTTCTCCTTCCGCTAATCTATGACACTCTCTTTCAACACCCCTTTAAAAGTCATCTCTGCTGTAAAACCTCATCCATTTCTCTCTACCCTCAAAGTTCTCTCTGAGTGGTTCCCCACTAAGGGTAATTTTATCAAACACAGTACTAGATGTGAAAGAGCTTTACAAGCCATAGAGTGCTAAATACTTAGAGATTATTAAGAATCCCTCTCCTCGGCACTCACATCACCAGTTCAGAGGATCATTTCTTCAATCAGCATTGTTTTGTCTCTTCTGTTGGATGCTTACTACTCCAAGCATGACCCACCAGCCTGCAGCTTCAGCATCCCCCCACCTGCCAGAAGTGCAGAGTCTGGAGTCCTGACGGTGCCTGCTGAATCCGAATCCAAACCCTCACATCTCCAGGTGAGTTCTATGTACGTTAAAATTTGAGAAGTATGGAATTTGACATTAAGGACCTCAAGGGTACAGATAGCACAGAATCGCCCAAAAGCCCTCTGGAACCTGCAGAGGCCTCCGAGCTGGTGTTCTTTGGGGGGTGGGCTCAAGAATATTGCCACGTGACTGCCGGCCTGCCAGCAATAAAACTAAAAGCCTGCCTGCGTCTGCCGCATATGAATGATGCTATTTACAGGATCAGTCGTCACCTGAGATTTCTTTATAGTAAAAGCTTTAAAATCACATCTGCATAAAAAACACAGACGGGCCGTTTAGGATACCTCATTATCAGGCTGAGTGCTTAAGTCCTTGGCAACTGGAAGGAGAGTCAGTGAACTATAGCCCCCTGTCCCCAGAGCGAGCTCACATAAATCACAGAGGCTCCCTAGACTTCACAGTTCAGGCCTCGTCGCTTTACCAACGCCCCTCCTGAACATTTTAATGAAGTTCAGAAACCACAGGTATGAAAGGACAGCTGGCCTGGGACCCCCACAGCACACGTTTGGTACCTCCTCAAAGTCCTGGCCGAGAGGAGTGCTCTGGGAACCCAGGGCAGCTTCCCCTCTTCCCAGGACACTGCGGTCACGCTCTCCAACAGCAAGAAGATGAATTTGGGACTCCAATTCCTCCATCATATGATCCCTTCCTAATGGTTAGCGAAGCATCTCCCAGAAAGGCTAGACTGAGGCCAAATGAGCAAATAACCCAGGCTGAATGAATTCCATCAACTGATCATTATTTAAAGTTATCTCTTAGGGACTAGGTCTCATTTAAGGAGAACAAAGAAAAGGATCCATTATGAAGAAAAGAGGCTGAATACGTAGAGATGGGAGACTGGGTTGTGGGGTTAGATCTAGGTTAGAAGCCCAGCCCCAGTGAGGTGGCCGTGTTCGCATCTCGCGGAGCCTCACTGTTTCCTCCTTTAAAATGGGGATGATACCACCGGTCTGGTGCTTCTGCAGTTCACTTGAGAGGACACACAAACTCTGGAGTCTAATACCTCACCTAGGCTAAGAGCTCAGTAGCCCAGGACACATTAGGTGTTCTTTTTCTGCTGTGTGACCTGCTCGCTGGCTCCCGAACCGTGCTGCTCGCCCCGAGGACAGAGCTGCGGTTCCGGCCCAAGTGTGAGCCGCCTCCAGGAGCTTCCTGCTCACCTTGATCATTTCTGCCACGTAGCTCTCGGGCCCAGTGTACTCTGTGGAGTCCTTCACTTTCACCAGCACGATGAAACACAGATAGTGCCACATGTTGTGCTCCTCCTTGATGTGCTCTTCAAAGGTGACAGTCTTGTTGTCGAACTTGTCTCTCTCCAAGCCTACGGAGAGACGGAAAAGCCCCCGGCCCCAAGTGAGCAGCCACGGAGCAGAAAAGTCTGCGAGAGAACTGTCCGCAGGGGAGGCTGCGAGTGTAGTCCCCACCTTTGTGCAGAGTTGGATTCTGGTGGCCTCCTCCATGCATTCCCTTTTACATCCCCACAGGGAACCCCAGGCTGCAGGGAAGATGGCCCTGGGTCTGCATCCCACCTCTGCCCCCTCCCCGTCACTGTTTAGTCTCCACGTGCCTTAGTGGCCTTGTCAGGGAACGGGGGAGAACTTTAAACACATTTTGAACTTTAGCTGGTAAGTTTGTATTTTGCAGAGGTCTGGGTGAGCTACTGTGTGAAACTAGTTTCTGTGGATTCTCGGATGGAGCAAGGAAATATATGATGTATAATGGGAGCTAGATTTCTGTCAAAGAAGGGAGCACAAATATGGAAAGGGAGAAACAGTGTAATGGTGAACTGGAATGAGAGGTATGGGTATGAACTCATTCTTTTTCAGATGTATATAAAAATAGACACAAAAGTGTATGGCATATGTGTATGTACACAAACACCCATGGGTGTGCATGTACATGTCTATGCTAGATCTGCACCCCAATAAGCCCTGGGAGCAGGGGTACAGCAGCAGGAATGTGCACACCTGGTCCCCGGATCTTAGCTTCTAAATACCCTTTTCCACTAGAAAGAACCAGGGCTTTTTGGGAAAATGGGCGATGCCAGGACCGGGTCAGGGAGATACAAGTTAAGCTTGAACCTGCACTATCTCGTGGCACTAATAAAGTAAGGAAGTACACAAAAAATTACAGTGACATGACAAAACAGAGAAACCAGCTTGAAGGGCAGGAACACATCTGGGGCAATCTGAGCATCAAAACAAATAATGACATTAAAGGATTATAATCCACTGGATTAAATAAAAATACAGAAATCCATGTTGTCACAAATACAAAAGTATTAATACATATATAGTATACATACCTACACGAGAAGAGAAAGTTCTTTCTTAAAAAGCCAACTAACAAATGTAGAAATAATAAAATAATAAAATCATCACTGGACAGCCATCCTAATAAAAGAGGCAGGCAGGAAACATCAGTGGACATTAAAGCTAGTGGGTAAACATTTAATTTGAGGAATAATGGGATATTTACATGGTCGCAAAATATTTCCTCATAAATGTTTCCTAACTGCAAAGAGAAAAAAACCCTAACCTTTAGTGGAGAAACCTGGCAATCACCACCTTAACGAAGTGACTGGAGTTATTATCACCAGTTATAAGAGGAACAGGCATCCCATGCCTCCTGAAATGATGCACTGAGGAGAATAAACATTTCTTTGATGTTCCTACAGAAAATGCATGACCCCAATTCTACCATGAGAAAACATCAGAGAAACCCAACCTAAGGGACATTCTACACAATAACTGACCAGACTCTTTAAAAATGTCCACAGAGGCTAAAGAGCCGTGACAATGGAATGCAACATGACCTGGGCTTCCACTGGCTATAGAGGGCATTACTAGGATAAAGGGTGAAATATGAACAGGGTCTACAGACTGAGTGACAGTATGGTATCTTTGCTAATTTCCTAATCTTAGTAACTATACTGCATATTTATGAGAGAAGCTTCTTGTTTAGGAAATAACATATTGAAATATTTAGGGATCAAGGGGCATCATGCCAGTGGATCTCAGACTATAAGAAAAACTGTGTGTATGAACAAGCAAATGAAGTAAGACATTAATATCTGGGGACTCTGGATGAAGAGTAGACAGAAATTCTTTGTATCGTTCTTATCACTTTTCTGTAACTCTGGAATTATTTCAAAACAAAAGGCTTGAAGTAGTTTTAAGGGGGCGAAAAGCAGATTTAAGTTTTTAAACGGAAAATGCTCATTTTTTGAGTAGAGGTACCAGTAGGAAATTTATATATTCACAGTTACTGTATTATGAATAATCATGAAATGACCACCCAGCTGCCAGATTCCTACGTGATTAGTATACATTTCCACTTACCTCCCTGTAGCTATACTGACAATGGTTTCTTGGGCACCCCATGCACCCGTCTACTACTTCTCATTGAGTGCTTACAATGTGCAGGTTCTGTGCTAGGGCTACACGAACCAGCTCTCTTAGCCCCACAATAATGCAGAGAAGTACATATTATTGTACCCATTTTACAGATGGAAAATCAAAGTACAGAGAGTGAAGCAACTATGCCAAGATTATGCGCCTAGGAAGCAGCAGAAACTTAATCAGAACCCAGGTCTGAGTCCTGGGCCCAGGCTCTGAACACCTCCACCATACCCTCCGAGGGGAATATTCTTTGATTTAACGCCTGCTACCATCTGCAGTGGAGACATCCACAGGCTGGCACTGGATGAAAGATGTCCAGTCTAGTTACTTAGGAGGGGGCCAAGAGATGCTCGGCAGCCCCTCCAAAAATGAAAAGACCCCAAGACACATTCATTTCAAATTATGTGCGATCACATGTCTGCCACGGGAACCTTCATTCCTGCAGACTCACTGGCGCCGGGATCTGCCGCTCGGGTCCCTCGGCTGCAAACACCTCCCAGCAGAAGGGAGGCAGAGGAGAGGCCCCCCCCAACGCCAGGGGCAGAGAGGCTTGAGGAGGCAGCGGCACCTCGCCACAGAAAGCCTGTGGGCAGCCCATCCGGTCCGTGGGGCCTGAGCTTCCCTGCGAAAGCTGGGCTGCCACACTCACCACAGATAAAGCACGTGGTCTTTAAGATCTCCTCCTTCTTCTGCTTCTCGCTCCTCAGGTCAGCAAAGGTGTCAATGATAACCCCGAAAATCAGATTAAGGACGATGATGATGACCATGAAGAAGAACAAGAGGTCATAGATCACTCTAGCGGCAAAGAGGGGCTCCTAGAAAAGAGGCGTCTCCATCAGTGAGGTCATGCCGCTGCCCTTTGGTCTGCAGAGCTCAGGGCAGAAGGAAGAGGCTGCCAATGGGCCCAACATTCGTGGCTCACCCGCACCCTACGGGTCTGCTCTGTCACAAGTTAAACTGGGCAGCAAACTTGAAAAGTCACAGCTGTGTCTTTTTTTCACACCCTTTGTCCAAAGGGTCAATTCTGCCAGTGTCGTGTGGTGTGTGCACGAGAGCAGCTCCCTGGCATCTGAGGGGTCTTGGACATGTATTCAGGTAGGCCAGACCCGGCCCGGGGGGCAACAAGCATTTCCGTGCCCTGAGAGGAGGGCGAGAGCTGCCCCGTCCCACAGGGCAGGGGTCCTCACCTCGCTCCAGGGTGGGCGGTGGAGAGAAGGAAGCCTCAGCTAGCTAGCTTTGCACGTCTACTCCGAACTACACCAGCTCTGCTTTGTCGTGGGCTTCTGCGCAAGCTCTCTGCCTTATGCTCTGGCCCCCAGCCCCCACCCCCCCTGCTCTCCCTTCCCCTCGGGATCCAGCTACCTCTTTGGATGGCTTCCTGAGCACATCTCCTACTCCGCCCCCGCTCCTCAGCCCGTGACTCAGCACCGTGACGATGCACATCAGCAGCGTCTCACACGTGTGCTCTTTGTCTTGCTCCGTCTCTTCTGCAAGGACCAGCTCTATGAACACGGTGAGTAACAACAGATTTACAACGTGTGGGAAAAGAAAGACCATGATTCTGAGATGGTGTTCCCTGAATGCCAGCTCACCAGCTACACACGGGAACAAGAAAGAATAAAACTAAGGAATCGAGGGTCATATAACTTCTTTCAAAAAGCTGAAGTTACCTGGGGCAATTCCGTTTTCATCACCAACCCTTGCTAGTTTCTCAAGCCAAGTCAGAACTGCCCTTCCCTATATTAAATCCAAAATACTCCCTATCCTATTCAGATTGAAACTCCAGTCCCAGCTCTGAACAGGCATTTGACCTAAGATAAGTTGCTTAATACTCCGAGTCACAAGCATCTCATCTCTCCGCTGAGGGTAATCCCACAGGACCTAGGCTCCTCGCTGGCTAAATCCAGCCACGTTTTACAGCAGGTCCCCTGGATAAATAGCTTTATATTGGATGCTGCCCATTCTTAATCATTTTTGGAGGAAGAACCATGTCTTGCTGCCTATCCTGTTCTTTTCAGCAGTTGCAGGGAGAATGGTCTTGCTAAAACAGATCTCACCATACCACTCCCCCCCACCACTTCAACTTCTATTCATCCTTTGGGTGAAGTTTAACCTCCTCAGCCTAACGTGTAAGAAAGGCCCTTTGTGATCTGGCCTTCTGTTGACCTCTCTGGCTTCATTTCTTGCTACTACTCTTCCTCATGATCATTATCTCCTCCAACACACTACAGTCTACTTCCAAGCCTTTAGACACCTTATTCCCTCTACCTGGAACACCTAACCCTCCTCCACTGTCCAAGATTCTGCTGTTTTAGTTTAACTATCACCTCCGGGTGCCTATCTTCTCTATTCCCTCCTTATTCCTAGCACTTAACATACTGTCTAATAATCACCTAGGTGCCTGCTTGCCTCCTCCACCTACAATATAGTCCCTGGCAAATAGGGGGCACCCAGTAAATAGCGGCTGAATCAACCAAGCAGGTATTTTCTTCCCATGTAGCCTTCTTTTCCCTTCATCTCCCTCCTCTCTCCCAGCCTTTCCCCTTTGCTACTGGCCTTACTTCTGAACAGTAAATCTGCTTCCATCTGCTTCCAATGTCCTGTGCACCATCTAAGCTTCCAGAGGAGCCTAACACTAACATGGGGCTTAAGCCTACAAGGTCCTACCTTCTTTGGGTGCAGGAGAGGAGCAGTTCTCCACAGTCTCCACCCTACACACGTCAGAGTATAGGAACTCGCTTGCCAAACTCTCGCCGGCTTCTGGGAAAGAGAGGAAATTTTATGATGAACAATCTGGCAGCATATGGTTAAAATGTTTGAAGTCCCCAATTCACGGCTGATTAAACAATTCTTTACATAAATAACACCCTACATTCCTGCATATAAATTCAAGGCAGAGATGCAATTTACACTTTCATTTGGTGATCTGGATGGGAAAGAAGCCAGAAATGTCAATTCCTGTAGGCTTACTAGAAATATCACACTTAAATAGCACCTCTCCAACTTTAAAGACACACAGCTGAAACTCTTCGACAAATACTACTGTACGTACAGACTCCAGCAAGATTTACACCAAGTCTGCACAAAAAACATCAGCGAGCAGGAATGGAAATCCAAGGTCCAGACCAGTTTAGTTCGGAACCCTAAGATGGTTGGCAGCAAATTTCACTTAGTGTCAACTTGGAGGCTAGAGTTACATGTCAAGAATGCAGCATTTGGGAGAACAAGGCTGCCTGGCTTAGTCAGTGATAATAATTCTAGTTTGTTACTTGGACTTGGGGCCTCTGGCTACCTGATTAAAACAAAACAAAACAAAACAACCCAGCAATCTTTCACTTAATGGTGTTAAAATATTTTAATTGAGACAAGGAACACTTGGGTATCATTCAAGTATATGATCATTTTATTTCATTCTCAAAAGTGGAAATGACTTCTGTTTGCTCTATATAAAAATAATGTAAGCTCACTGTCAAACTTGCATACAGTAAAAAAAAAAAAAATAAATAAAAGCCCCAGAGACAACCACTGCTGGGGGGAGGTAATATTCTTCCATATTTTAAAAGACATATATGAGTTTTTTCATTTTTAAAAAATATACGTGGATCCTATTATAGTTATTATTCTGCAATTTCCCACCACACCTTTGTGGGTGCTTTTCCTTGAAGGTTTACAAAGATGTGCCCTCTCTGCAGGGGATGCCACCCCATAGGACACTCTAATGGAACACTCTACATTTAGACTGGTTCCGCTTTCACACTGCAGTGAACATTCTTCCATATGCATCTGTTTCTGCATGCATAGGCAGCAGGTTTTTCCTTTAAGGATAAATTCCTAGAAGTAGATTTACCAAGCCAGAGGAATGCATCCCCCTATGCTTTCGATATATAGGGTCAAATTGTTTTTTAATAAATTGTATTCGTTTAAAAACTGACTTTAGTGAATAAGTTAAATGTAGGCTCTGGACCCTTACACTCAGCATCTGACATACCAACCACCTTTGGAATAAAGTGAGAACCAAGCCCTGGAATCAGAATTCAAGTCTGAGTGCTAGGGAGATACCCACATTGCTAAAGTCATCGTTCTCTTTAGTTCACTTACAATGAAGAACTGTTCTCTTAACATTAAAAAGATCCGAAGATCTCAAACTCACCTGGAAGAGCAGTTTCATTGGGCAACCTATCTACTTCCAAGATAAAATCATCTTTGAAGAAAAGATAGCCCACTATTGAGAACAGGTAAACCAGGATCAAAGCCAGAACTGCTGTCAAGATGATGGACCGTCCATTGCGAGTGACACTTTTAATGACATTAAGCAGAGTCTCTTCTCTGTATACCAAATCAAAAAGCTTTAAAAATGAACAAAGAGAAGACAATGGGACAATTTTAAGAAGCCTCTAGGTTAGATGTACACGAATATCTCATAATGAAAACTTGATTTATAGACAATTTACCCTTCTAGAAACTCAAAAGCATTCTATTATCTTAACACTTTATACTTGCTTGTCTTAGTGAAAATGGAGATGGGAAACATAGCCTAGAAAAGGTGGGCGGGAAGCAAGAACAATTTCCAGTGGTACTCATACAGTTGAGAGGTCCTGGGGATGGAGAAAATACAGGGTAGTACCAGTGGGTTTCAGAAGGCAAGGGAGAACAAAGTGATGAGGCTCCTGGCATGCGTCCGTGTAGGGAGTAGTTACTGAGTTTCTGCTAAGGGCCAGCCACTTTGGATACAGGATTGGACCAGCCCTGGCCCTGTCCTCCCGGAGCTTGGAGTCTCACAGGGAAGGCCACATACAGCAGGCCAGCAGAGGTAGCAGGGGCTCTGGAGTGCGAGGGGCAATCTTAGCTCAAGCATAGGACATCAGGACAGTGGGCTAGGTACTTTCTCCTCTGCCCTGAGCCTCCGTTTCCTCATCTCCAGACGGGAGGACAGGGTGTTGCTATGAACCCTAGCTACGTGATGTGTATTGCGTCCGGTACATAGTGTATGCTGCGCTTACATGCTGAGTATGCACAGTAAATGGTAAGGATCATTTCCTGATGAAGGGACTGGGCCAAAGTCACACAGCTCATGGCAGGGACACTGGTGGTGGTAACACACCAGGAAGCCTAAACCCTTCCCATCTCCCTAATGGGGGGAGGAGGTATGGTGGGGGTGGAGACCCCGAGCAGTGCACTGTGGGCTCACAGTCTTGGCTCGCCCTAAGAGACTACTTGCTCTTTGCAAGAAGTTGGCCTGTAGGTACTTCTAGGTATGTGGTACTGATGGCTGGTTTTCTCAGATATTTGGCTGCGGGAAGAGAACAGAGCCATGGAGGAGAGCTCTGTGGGCTTATTCTTGGACCAGAGGGCTAGTTTTAATGTGGTCCCTGTGCTGAAACCGAATCTTCTGAAGGTTCTGCCTCCACACGGCTTTGGGGAATGATTGCACAGCCAAGTGAGTCAGGGGACAAGGGTCTGAATCCTGACTCTGCTTTTAATTTGTAGTAAGATGATGATCAAGCCATGTAACCTCTCTGAACTGGCTGATCTCCGAGTCCCTTCCAATTTACAGTTTTACATCTGAGTTCATTTTCTGGTCAATTAGCCCTTCTGCCTCCATAAGGCCAATCTCTGTCCTGAGACCTGTGGTCGGGGCACCAGGTAAAGTTGGAAACTCAAAGGGAAGGAAGCAAGAAAGAAGCATTTCATCAATATAAGAGTACAAAAAGCTAATGTTGCTATTACAGTTAAATATTTTCCAGCAACCTACTATGAAGCAGCAAGTGAGAGCAACTTCAGACAATAAACAAATGACACTTGTGTTCTGGGGTAGGAACTGTAAGATTATATAGCCACCAAGTCATTGAGATGACAAGTAATTTCTTTTTCTACTCATCTGTAATTTCTGACTTTAAGACAATGGACATGCATTACTTTATAAAGGAGAAACTTTCTTCTAATTGGAAAATGACACATGTTCAATGGAGAAAACTTTGAAAACACAAAAAAGCACAAAGAAAAACAAAAATCACCAATAACCCCACCATCTACTCAAGTTATTTCTTCTGCCCCTACTACATTGGAAAAATGTTATACAATATACCATAATACTGGCATACAGTCAGCCCCTTTCACCAAGCAATCATGAACATTTTTGTGTTAGAAATGATCACCTAGACTGTCACTGTACAGAAAAACCAGTTTACTTAACCAAAATATTTACTTTTTTTTTAAAAGTCAAGATGTTTCCAATTGCATGTCATTAAAAATAATGCTGTGATGAACACCTCTGTACTTGCCTCTATACATACTTGTCCAGTTATTTCTTTTTGGAGAATTTCCAGAAATGGAATTGTTGGGTCAAATGTTGCAACTTTCTAGAAACATACCGATCACCCCACTGCTTTCCAGAAAGGCTGTACTGATCCACGCTGTCAGGGGACGGGGGCCCCTATAGCACACCCTCATAAGACCTGGACATGCTCAGGCCTTTGGACCTTTCCAAACATCACAGGTACAGCTCGGGATCACACTGTTGTTTTAATTAGCACATCTGCGTTTAGCATTAATGTGGAACATTCTTCCATGTTTACTGACCATATGGATTTCTCCTCCTGTTACCTGCCCATCCATGAACTTGACACATTTTCATCTCGGGGTGTTAACATTTTCTAAGGACACATTTGGATGCAGGCTCGAGACCAGGTTCAGCCAGTATGGGGCCCCACTCTCCCACTGTCCTTTTCTGGTCTGCTGGAGTGGGGCTTTCACAACCTCGGGAGATGTGGGTTTTCCCTGCTGGAGGTCTCTCTCCAGTTCCTTTCTGTCACAGGTTTCAGTACTTTGTCTGTGATTCTCAATAAACACGTTAAATACTACTTTTGATACCAAAAGTAACATGTCACCTGAGGTCACAGACAAGTCACAGCCAGAAACACATACGAGAGGCATCCAGCCACCATCTGGTTGGATCCTGGTGAGTTCTCCAAAAGCGAGCTGAGCTCAGGTAGTACTGGCAGCTCGGAGTTACTGTTTCTGTGACGGATGAGAGACGTGAAAGCAAGAATGCAAACTGCACTGGGAAATACCAGCCACACCGAAGCAGGGACTTTTTCACAAGCTCAGATGAAAGGCAGTTTGGAGCTGGGCTTATGAACTGACTCGGCAGTCACCAGAGCTCAGCTGCTCTCTGGTCTCTGGCACTTACTGGGTGACTCTGGGCAAGTTACCTAACCTCACCTAGCCTCAGTTTCGCCATCTGTCATTTGCAGACATCATCTACTTCAGATGTCGTGGTGAGAGACAGTATGAAAAGAGCACATGGGGAACATTCAATAAATGGCGGTAACAATGATTTTGTGGTCCGTGAGGCCTGTGAGGGCAGAGAGAATATTGGTTTGTCTCCCTACAACAGCCCTGCGTCTAGCATGGGCGCCAGCCGTCATCTCGAAGGACCAAAAGCAGAGGACTTGAAGGTAGAGACAGGGAAACGAAGCCAACGGGACACAGAACATAGGCAAAATCACACCCTTCCAGGGAGAGATGGCACTGTCTGAAGCAGAATCTCCTGTCTCTTGGGAGAGATCCCTCGGTTGGGATGAGAGAGACCTCCAACTGAGCTCTACCTCCTTGCCTAGGAGGACATGGGTCTCCCTGACTCCAAAACCAGATCCTCGGGGTGCCTGGGTGGCTCAGTCGTTAAGCGTTTGCCTTCGGCTCAGGTCATGATCCCAGGGTCCTGGGATCGAGCCCAGCATCGGGCTCCCTGCTCTGTGGGAAGCCTGCTTCTCCCTCTCCCACTACCCCCTGCTTGTGTTCCCTCTCTCTCTGTGTCTCTGTCAAATAAATAAATAAAAATCTTAAAAAAAAAAAAAAAACCACACACACACACACACCCACACCCACCCACCCCCAGATCCTTATCCAGGGACATTATTGTAAGAGACAAAAAGGCTCAGAAATATACACAGAGCTCTCAAGATTTCTGATACAGAGTGACCAAAATAGGCCACATAATGGCCATCACAAGTGCATCCAGAGACCTCTTTACCTAAAACCTCAAACTATAGCCAGACCTATTTTAAAATGAGGTAAAACAATCCATTTCCCTCAGCCTGCCAACATCTACCACTAATGGAATGAGCTAATCCTGATGACCTGAAAGGTGAATTCTTTATGGTGTTTTGGATGGCAGAGGAAGTAAGTGGTGACAAAGACAGTAATAGCTAGAATTGCTAAGCATTTCTTGTGTTGTAGTGCTATTCTAAGGCCCTGACATGCACAGTTGCAGATAATCCCTGTGGCAGCCCTGTGAGGGGGACAGCTTGTTCTCGTTTTGTAGATGGGGAAACTGAGGCACATAGCAATTCAGTAACCAGTCCAGAGGTCACATGGAGAATACCTCCCAGAAGAGTTTTCCTTGCTCTACCCTTGCTCTACCCTTGTTTTCCTTGCTCTACCCTTTGCAAATAAATCCCTTTGATCATTTTTTATCCTAACATTTTAATTCTTCTAGTCCCTTTATGGATAGTTCTGCTTGCAGATAGCTCAGCTTTATGCTTCTTGTCATTTGATGTAGGTACAAGGCAAAGGTTTCTTATCTACAACTCTATAGGTCTAGATTCCCTCTAATGACAGGAAAGTAAGTAGATATTTGGTCTATAATTTAAAAACCTGTTCAGGAGGAAGGTGATTGAACCAACTCATTTTATAGACTATCAAGACATTAATCACTTGGCTCAGATTGGAACCAAAGAACTTCCAGCGAAAAGGTCTCCCGGACCAATAAATCTACTGAGCTCCCGTCATAGATCTTGGGACTTTGAAAAAACTCCTCCTCTTATTTCGTCACTACATGTTCTCCCTGGGAAGCGGATCCCATGAGAACTGTCAGATGATGACAGTCTCAAAAAACATTCTCCCTGGTAAGCACTGGCTGAGTCCAAGAAAGAAAGCAAAGCAAAGATGCATGTGGAGGACACATCCCCTGATCCAGATGGTAGGCACCGTATACCACTGGAAAGTGAGAGGCCCAATGTGCACACAAGCAGCACAATCACACACCTCTTGGTCCTCTACCAGCTGCCCTGCTCCCTGGGTAACTTTCTTCTCCAGATACTGGAAATGAGGCATGTGACCTTATTAGCCCTGACATACCAATCACCATTAAAAGGAGGGGTCTGTGAGGAGAGACACGGGACACTCCTAGTTTTCGACATGTAAAATCTTTCCCTACCAGGAACTCACCAGCAGACTGTAGAAGAATTCGTGCACAAGGAGGCCCATGGCGCAGATCAGCAGATACAACAAATGGTAAAGGAACTCAACATCCAGAACCATGGCTCGGTAGCCTCTGGTGAATGTTCCACAGTTGCCCACAAAACTCATTAGAAAGATGATTTTATTGCAGACCTGAGAATAATGACAGGAACAGCCAGATAAGCACAGACTTCATGACCGTCGAGGGCCATTTTCACGCAATGGTATTTCCACAACTGTGCCCAAACAAAGCTTCCTTTTGCACTAAGTGCCCACCGAACCCGACCAGAACCATTTTATAGATCTAAGTCATATCGTTACTTTGCTTTTCAGGCATATTACAAATTATGTGGTAGTCAAATAACTTCATGAGCAATAGTAATCAAGTGGCATTTGTATATGACAAAAACAAAATTAACACATACTGAAATTATGATTTTCGAAATGAGATATGAATCATTTCTAACATTCTTATATGAGTTAGTCAAACACAGAAGTCACCTCAATCTATGAACCCTGTGATCAGCATGAATAAAAGCATTTTCTGAATTTCTGTTACATTCTAGGCAGTATAAGGGTTGCAGTTTAATGAGAACCAGCTAGTTCTTGTCTTTCATTGCTCCTAAATTCATAGAGGAAATAATTTTGTTGGGGGGAAAAAAAAAGTAAGGGACTTCAGGATGAGTTCTGTTTCCCTGCCCCCGCCCCCGGGATTAATAATTTTTCTTTGGGGATCCATCCCTTTCCATGTATCAGTCCTTGAAATCTGGGTGGGGCTCCATCCCAGTCAATCGGCATAAGGACTGGTTCCGGGATAGTCACATGACCCAATGGAACCAGTGATATCCGATGAGAGCTTTCCTGGGACTGCAGCAAGAGACAACTTTATTGCTTCATCCTCACCTTGAACTTAAGAGAAAGTAAGCTTTGAAGCTGCTAGCATCCACCTCGCCCTACCACGGAGCCTGAGTACAATCGATGCGGAGCCCAAAGATGGAACTGGATCCTGAGGCTACTGTCTGGGCACCTGTACTCAGCTGCACCTGATGCTAGGATCTTCATTTCTCAGTCACACGAGCCAATGCATCTTCTCCTTTGCTTCAGCAGGCATGGATTCGGGTTTTTGACACTTGCAGCCGGAGTTTGAGCTACTGTGTAATATAGTTCCACCTCTAATAGAAACCCCATGCCCAAAAGTCCATCTCCAGCAACACGTTGACAGAAACACTCTGATCAAGAGAAGACTGGAAGGGAAAGTTTTTCGGATGTACTTGGTAAAACCATCTTCTGCTCCCCTTGCTGCCTTGGCCACAGGTGCCAGGGAAATCCTGCCTGTTAATCTGGCCAGTCAGTGTAAGAGAGCTTCTCCGCCATCAGAAAAGTGAGGAAGCCAACACCCACAGAGAACATTAGGCTTTCTCAGACAGGATAAACATTCAACCGCCCAGTACTTTTTCCCTAATATTCTACCCATCACTAGTATAGGATCTTTCATTGGGTGAGAAAGTATCCTTGACCTTGGATGATCTGTGTTGATGGGGTTTCAGGAAAACAAACAAACAAAAGGCCATGCTCTGATTATATTCTAGGACCTCAGACATGCCTCGGCTCCTGCTGTCTCAACAGAGCAATCTGCTTTACTTGAATCCGCTCTGCCCTCGGTTTAAACAACTTCTGCCCTCGTTTCCTCCATTGCTTCAGCAGCCCATATGTATTCACGGTCTTGGCCTGGTGCCCCCACCTCCTACCGACCCTGCTTAATCAGTCTGACGTTTGGCTTCTGGCCTCACCTCTCCCCCAGTCTACAAAGGACCCAGTCAGGGTGCAGGCGGCAGTCTGTCGGCCCTTACCACCCAATCCCGGCTCCTGCAACACGACGGCTCACCAGCCCACCCATCCCACCACTCTGCCGGCACCTGGCTGCCAGGACACCACCCTGTCCCACTTCGCCGGCCCTTGTATGCCCAATGCTCCTTCTCTGCCCATAACTACTTTCTTTTGTCTCCTATGTGCTCCATGTGAGTGTTTACCTTTTTTCATTCACTCTAGTTACTTATTATAGTTATTTCAGCTCTCCTCACCCAGCTTTTACTATAAATGGTAATTGCCTAGTTTGAGTCTTTCCCCCAAATGATTTATGTTAAAGAAGAGATGCCTGTGGAATGATTAAAGCCCAGAGAAACAACAAAAAACTAAACAGCCCATAAGACAACAACCCCTGAAATACTGAGTTTTTTCCCTTTTATTTTTTTGTTTATTCTATATTTCCTTCTTAAGTAGATTCCTCTTAATGATACCTACATCAGTGAATGACACCTACCTTCCCTTCTGTAACACTGCTAAGTCTTTGTCACTCTGGTCATATGTTTTCAAATGCCACAGCTAACAATGGCTTGCCTTATCATCTCAAGCCTAGTAAATCAACAATTTAAGTACATTTTCACCCTGAAAATTAGGTCCCTGCATGACTCCACTTTAGTTGCATTATTCTTTTCCTAGTCATCTGTGACTGAAAATTTGGAGTTGGGGTTGCCTCCTTCATCACCCCATCAAGATAGTAATAACCTTATTGGCCTGGAGAAAAGGACCCCGACTGAGGCCCTACATGGCGTTCAGGTGTGAGGCTCTGACTCACAAAACGTTACCCTGTCCTTTCCAGCTCTGACATCTGTACCTGCTTCTTCCTTCCACGCTCTGACCAAGACCCAGGCTTGTCACACCTAGTCAAGAGCTCTGCTGGGGGTCTGAAATGGTCCTCCTGCCTCCAGTCCCTCCCACTTGAATCCACATAACATTCCACTACTTGAGGGCATTTTTCCAAGAATACTTTTTTGTATATGCCATTTCTTTGCTCAAAAAAACTTGAGTCATTTCCCACTACTGGGAATAGAGTTTCCCAACCTATATTCTACAACACTAATTCCAAGTGATACTTAAAACAAAATGTGGGCAAGTAAGTTTAGGAAACAGAGATACACGGTTTCCATTTCTTGGAGATTCATAACCCTTATCATGCATGTTAAAGTCTCTCAGAAATCCTAGAGTAAAAACCCTTTAATTTTGTTTAACCCAGGCTCTCCCTCACGGACTAGACCACTGAACCTCTTTCTCACCTAAGATTTATCAACTTGGAGGCTGCTTTGGAAACACTGACCCGGAGGATGATGCCCAAGGCCACTCTCCTACCATGCAGTGTCCTGGTAACCTGTGCCGGGAGTAGGTCCCATGCATCCCTCCCTGAACCCCAGTGGAGGGAAACGTTCCTGCTGGCTCTCTCTTGAGAGTGTCCTGGGCCTTCCCCACTGCTCTGGCCTGTGGGGCCTACAGCAGAATGCTCTTCTCAATTTCTGCTTTCTGGCCCGGTCCTAGCCATTCTCCAAGACAGAGCTGAAACCCCACCTCCCCCCCTGGGGCTTGTCAACTTGAAGTGGTCCCTTCTCCCCCAATGTCCTTGCTGCCTTTGCCATGTGAATACCCATCTGGGGACATTTACTGCTGCACTGAATTACTATACTAACCTTATTTTGCAACATGACTTCCATTTCTACACAGCAAAACCTCAGCTTCCTTATATGCTCAGGGCAGAAACCTCTAGAAAGCAGTTTCGATCCCCACAGTGCCTCCCATGTCCAAACCTTTTGCTTCCTTTCACCAGGAAACCTCTCCAACCTATGGTCCTGTATCAGCTATCTCTGCTTCCTAAGAATTCTCCCTATGGGTGCAGGTGGCATCTGTCCTTCAATTACAGTGGAAGAGCACTTCCAAATGTCACCACTGACTTTGAAATAACCCCGATTCTCTCCTTACCTCTCTACCTGCTCCATCTCTGTCTGAACAAGTCCTTCTGCCTCTTCTCCTGGCGCCATGTGGTCCTCACCAGAAGTGGGTGTGCTGTATTAATATCTGACCATTTGACTGATACCATTTAATATTTGACCATTCGGCTAAAATCTCCTGTCCCCCCAAACCTCTGACCTGACTGGGAAAAATAATTTACATCTCCACTGCTCTCCCTCTTCCTGCCTTACTTCTGAGAGGGAAATTCCCCAAAAAGGAGACTGTGGATGCCCGGGTAATAGATTAAGAGGCTCACTGTACCGTGAGAAGGTTAAGAGGGAGATGTCCACCCACGCAACTCTTGCTTCTGCTATTTTAACAGCTGACCTGAACAGTCTTTTGCCGCACTGAAAGCCCAGGCCAAGATCCTAGGAACCAGAATGGAAGGCATTCCTGTTTGCATGTCAACAAGAACGTGGCTATGAAGGTATTTATACTTACATTGAAAGCTCCCAGAAGAAACAACGTGGGTTGTAATCCAACTGAAAATATCAACCGGAGAATTGTGGAAGCAATTAAGGCCCGGATGCCATGGGGCTTGGGGAGGGCAATGACAATGGCCAGAGAGATGAGCATGGCTGTCCACAGCAGTCCTGACCAGTGTGGCTCCAGTGTTCCTGAAAAGACAGGCGGAGCTCTCAAAGATCAGTGCTTTCATGGAGTAAAAGGTGACAGACCAAAATGGGCTTAATGACAGTTTCTGCAATCACCAAACTGGCCTTACTGTCCAAACTCTCACCTCCTGTTCTGTGCCCCAGATGTAATCCGTCACACATCCATGTTTTCTTACCTCCAAGCCTTGACCCATGTTCCTACTACCTGGGAAATTCTTTTCCCTTTCCTATTCATCCTAGGTCTTAGCTGAGATGTCAACTCTTCCAAAAACCTCCCCAACCCCCTTCCTCTTCAGAAAACTATGCCAGGTGCCTCTCCCTCTCTGTGTTCTCAGTACTCACTCCAGTCATCCCAATAGAACACTATTTTCTGGTGGTCAGTTTACTTGTCTTTCTCTCCCCTCCTACCCTAATTGCCCCCCAATCGGGTTCCCCCCAACCAAATTCCCTGAGGGAAGCACACAGCACCCCGTAGATGCTCGTCAAATGAATCTGTTCAATCAATAAAACTCATACATGTATCACATTTCACTCTTCGGGAAGGCAAACTGGAAGCCTAAACTTCTAATTTCTATTAAAAGTATGCAAAGGAAAATTGCAGGTCCCTTGCCTGAATCAGATTTCTTCAAGGGAAGGAGGAAGGCAACTTCCGTATCATTAACATCATCCTACAATTAGATTATCCTTGTAGTCAAAGAGCTTATACCAGTTTTTGTCATCTCTTGCTATTTCAAGTTCTATTTAGAGTGTCCCACGAGACGGCTTAGTTATATAACATGAGCCAACATGGCTAAAAATATAGTTCTGTAAAACACTCATTAAAAAAAAAAATAAAACCCTATTTCAAATGCTGTCACATTTTGAGTCTCCTTCAGATGTAAACAAGCAGCACTACATGATTAAGGCCACTTATATAAAGGAGTTTCACTTCTCCAGAACTGCTGGGATTGAAGCCCCACCCAGGAAAGAGACACCCTTGCGAGTTACAGCTCTTCCCTGAGCCTGCTGGCTGCCCTAGTTCATTCTGTTCATGCCGCTGAGACACTTTTTCTCTAGAAACTGTTGCCCAACTCCCAACCCCTTACCTCTTCCCTTTTGATATCCCTCAAAAGAAAACCTGATTAAAAATGGGCACAGAGAGGCAGAAGCTTTTCAGAAATTTGGGAAGATGTGGATATCGAGGCTTATGTCATTTCTTGTGCATTTAACAGTGGTTAGATATCCTATATTAAGCCCTTTACATTGATTATCATTTATGTGATCCTCCCAACCAGCTTATGATTCTCTTCATTTTCCTCTAGAGGAAACTGCGTCTTGGATTACTCAGGCCTAAGGTGACACAGCAAATGGCTGGAGTCTGTATGCCTCTGAAATTGATGGTCCTTAATCACCAATTTAAAAAAATAACACATAAAATCCACTGATTTTCAGCTTAACGTGATGAATTCTGGCATGGGCTAATAGATACGTGGCAGCCATAGAACCACATGTAACTGCCAACACAATCAAGATATAAACATTTTTATTCCCCTGAAAGGTTTCCTGTGCTCTTTGCAGTTGTGGCCTTGCCCCAGCTCCACTCCTAGGCAGCCACTGGTCTCCTTCCTAGCTTTGCACTTTCTAGAATTTCATAAAAATGGAAACAATCAGATTAGGAGGTAGTCTTTTTCATTCTTTCACTTAGCAAATTTTTAAGATTCAGTCAGGTTATTTTGTGTATTAATATGTTGTCCTTTCTATTGCTGAGTAATATTCCACAATATGGATATACCACAATTTACATATTCACTCAACAATTAATGTATATTTGGGTTGTTCCCAGTTTGCAGTTATTATAAATAAGGTTACTGGGAACATTCAAGTACGAATCTTGGAATGGGTGTATGTTTTCCTTTGCCTTGGACAAATACATGGAAATAAGATTTCTGGATCCTATGTTTAACCTTCTACAACACAACCATACCGTCTTCCAGAGTGACTCTGCCATCCAGTCGTACGTGGGAGTTCCACTTGTTCCACATCGTCACCAGTACTTGGTATAGTCAGTATTTTCTTATTTATTATTTGCTCATTTTTATTTAGTATTTCAGCATTTTCAATTTCAGCCATTCTTGTAGGTTTCTCCTGGTATGCCATTCTAGTTTTCATTTGCATTTCTCTGATAACTACTGATGTTGAATATCTTTTTTTATGTGCTTACTGGCCAATCTCTTGTGAAATATCTGATCACATCTTTTGCCCACTGTTTTAATCAAGTTGTCTTTTTATTATTGAATTGTAAGAGTTCTTTATGTATTCAGGATATAAGCCTTTTGTCAGATACATATTTTGTCAATATTTTCTCCTAGTCTGTGTCTTGCTTTTCATTTTCTTAAGTGTTTAATCGCCATCTTAAACTGCCTCAAGGTCTCAGTATAATAAATGGGACCAGTACAGTGGACATACCCAAATCCCGAAGGGGCCGAAATAAAAACCTGTTGTCTCCCCACTATAAAAGAAGTGTTAAAAAAATAATGCTAGATTTTAAAAAAAACCAATTATAGAAAGACATCTTTAAGACAATTGGAGAAACATGAATATGGACAAGCTATTACATGATTTGCTGTTAGTTCTGTTAGATATGATAATGTTATGGTAATTATACATATTTTGCAATATTCTTAGAAGTTAGAGATGCACACTGAAATATTTATGGGCAAAACAACAAGATGTCTAGACTTATTTAAAATCTTTCAGAAAATACAGTAGGAGAATAGATGAAACAAGATGGACAAAATGTTGGTAGTTGTTAAAGCTGGGCTAATAGATATGTGGCAGTATAGTAACTTCTTATTACTTGTATATTTGAAAATTTCAAAAATGGTAATGTTTTAAAAGGAGTACCATATTTGCTTTAATCATCATAGCATGCTCACAGATTCAGTAAAAAATCTGAATGTGCCCAGGTTTCATGCTTTTGGAGCCTGTGTGACTCATCAGTTCTTAAATAAAGGGGGAAAATGATACTTTTGAAAAGGAGCTTTTAAGGCCACCAGTGTTCTGGGCAGCCACAGGCCTACGATGCCACAGAACCCTCATCAAAAGGGGGACATTCAATGGGGACACTTTGGAAATCCTGGTTTTTAGAGTCAAACATGAACAAACACTGATCTCAAAGAAATACTTTCAGGTAACCAACCCGATCTTATTTTGAGGCTGGGCTAATTCAACCCTCCTCCTGAAGATGGTTAGTAGCGAGTAGAGAAGATGGTCCCCACATGTCTTACAAGTGGAAAAATAAATCCCTCTGAGAGTGAACTGAAGTGTTTGAGGTGAGCTCGGTCACTGTGTAGTGGAAAAGGCTTCCTGAGGTCAGCTCAATCTCCTTCCCTTCTGGGAGATCTAATGATGCTTTCCATTTAGTCCACACACATGAAAGACTGCAGCCCACACTGCCAGAACAGGAAGCCAGAGTCGATGCCACATTGAGAACCCAACACTGTAGAGTTGGAAGAACCTTTAACAGTCTTCTCATCAGTGGGTCTTGAACTTGTTTGGGCCAGAAATAGGATGCCCCAGGGATCCTGACTGGGTCAACCACTGTTTTTCCCTGAACTATACAGGGATTTCCAAATCCACATCAAGGTTTTACAACTACTGGGTCAATTTAAGCACCTTTTTACAGAGAAGCCAAGGAAGACTAATTGAAGTTGCATGCCCAGAGTCGTGTGAGGATGTGGCAGAGCCAGGCCTGGACACTGAGTCTGGATGTTGTGAGTCTAGATTTTCCACTGGACGAGGCTGACCACTGCAGGGGAGGGGAGCTGTCAACTACCTCTCCTCAGACATGGGCCTCAACGTGGCCACAAGTGACCAGTGAAGAAAATGGTCAAAGCGTGTAATAAAACGATTTTAAATATTTTTAAAGAAATGGGGGATAAAGGAAAACACATCCAAAGTAATGGTTGAAGAATCGGTTATGATGAGCATAAGGACTTCCCTGAGATGCAAAGGGAGCCGGGCTCTGTCACTCCGACAGACCACTTCACACTCGCACCTCTGCTGACCTGCAGAATCTCTTCACACAGGGGCACTTATTTTCCTAACATGGCATTAAAAAGGAAAGTACCCCCAGACTTGCGTTTAGGTGTTGCTTTTGGGGGGAAAATAATCACTCAAATGAAGCTTTCAGTGTAACTGAAGGCCAAACAGAAAACCTAACTGCTCGAATGGGTATGTTGGATACCTGAGCATCACAGAACAAGTCATCACTTTCAAAATGGACCTTAAGTAGACTTTAAGTCTAGACATGCTGTCTCATTACGTATACACATCTGCATTATTAGGCTCAAGAGCTAAGCCTTGAACTCCTGCACTGTTTTGGTGTCTTACTTTTGGGCTCTTCATTCCATATGTTTCACAAAAGGTGGCTGCTGGTAGGTTTGTGACATACATATGTGAGATGATCTGCCAAATAGCTCTCATGAAAAATGTAGCTGAGAAGACCTCCCAAAAGGCTATCCAGGGTGTCAGAAAAGGGGCCGTGGATGTGTCACAGCAAAGGGGCTTCTGCCAGCCCCCAGAGCCCCACAAGTGTGCATGACTCTAGAATGCTGTCAAGCAAACCGAAGAGCTGCAAACACAAAGATGCCCCTCCTGACTGTTGCCTGTTCTCAGCAAGATATGTAGAGTGCACATGGCAGGTGGCTGGAAAGAGATGGTGAGGATGGGGGGATATCCATAAAGACCAGGGACGGACATCATGTTCTATTGCATGAGTAGTGGCACACGGCTCTTTATAAACTAAATATCCAAGGAGGTGCAGTCTTCGGTCATTCAAGTCCTGCCTCCCTGAGCCCCTTGCCAACATAATTAATTAATTGATTAATTAATTGATTAAAAAATCCAGACATGTCTTAAAAATTCTTCACTCTGAAATTAATTCTGTAAGTATGGTATGGGGAAAATAATCTAGTGGACTGAGCATCGAGATGTCTATGTTCTAGGGTTAGCTCTACCACTACCTAGCTGTGAAAGTTTGGCACGATCTCTCAACTTTTTGGAGACAAAGTTTCCCAACATATAGAACAAGGAGGCTGATTGAGACCATCTCTTACAGGTTTCAGAGAATACAGCTTCTTTCTTTCCTGGTAGATAAATGTGGACACAAAATTTACATTCTTTTAAATGAGATTTAAAAATAAGTCTGTGGTGGGGGCACCTGGGTGGCTCAGTTGTTAAGCGTCTGCCTTCGGCTCAGGTCATGATCTCAGGGTCCTGGGATCGAGCCCCGCATCGGGCTCCCTGCTCCGCGGGAAGCCTGCTTCTCCCTCCCCACTCCCCCTGCTTGTGTTCCCTCTCTTGCTGTGTCTCTTTCTGTCAAATAAATAATAAAATCTTAAAAACAAAACAAAACAAAACTAAGTCTGCGGTGAAAGCTACAATCTCATCCTGTCTGAAAATGGGTAAGTGGGATCCCATAATACTGCACCAACACTTCCAGGGACCATATTTAAGATGCAAGTCATAACCTTCCTGCTGCTTCTCATAGTTTCCTTGAAATTAAAAATACAGGTACCTCCTCTGACTCCTTTAAATGGGTAGAAAAACGCCACGAGCAGATTCATCAGGACAGCCAGGTTAAATGAAATGCTGCTCCAGAAAGACATGTTGCGGGCACACCAGTACAGAACGGGCTGGGCTGTGAAAACAAAGACCAAGCCATGTAAGGTTCAAAGCCACAAGTCAGAACACTGGGAACCCCACTCAGCCCTTCCTCCCGCTCTGCCCCACAAGCCCACTTTTGTTCCCAGTTTTTACCACAACAGTAAAAAATGATCATTTGTTTTGAGGTTGACTCATAGGCTCATAACGACATCAGATTGGTTTATTTCTGTTTGGAGTGGTTACTGGAACAGAAGATGCATTTGGGGACAAGGGAGAGAAGAAAAGGAGAAAAGTTGGAACATCTAAAAACCCTGCATGCCCCAGTCAGCACCACCAGTTATGGAATCTGGGGTTGCCCAGAGTTCATGCACTGAATCCTCAGTCCTTCCAGGGCTCTGGGACCAGAGGAAATGCCCAGAGAGACACAAGAACTTAATCAGCCTTTTAGAAGTGTGGGGCTCCAGTTGGAGGGACACACAGCATTTAGAGTTGGCCCAGCAGGGCCCCAGACGAGGGAGGCTACCATTGCCACACTCAAAATCCTCCACTAACTCACTGGTGCCTAAAAGCTAGACAATGATCCCTTTCCTGACACTGAGACATTTTCCATTTTCCTGAAGTCTGATGATCATGCCGGGGGCAGGGGAACTACGGGAGGGAGTTACTGACTGGGTAGTCAGCAGTAGAGATCCCATTCCTAAAGGCTACAGTAGAGAAAGGATGTGGTACCAAACCCATCACTGAAGGGCAAGAGACATTTTGCATATTGCTGCCATCTGATTCTGTAGTCGCCTAGAGGCCATACCATACCGGCCAGGCATGTTCGGTGTTAGAACAACAAGCCTCCGGCCACACCATGTGGGGTGGTGCTTCCTTTCCCTCCAAGTTTTTCTCCAGTGGTGCCTTAGACTTAGGATGATGCTTAAAAATAGATGTGGTAGGAATAATTTCAGTCTCCATGCCAGAAGCAGAGTTTCCAAAAGATAGCCTCATTCCATATTATCTCCCTCCAAAGAAATACGGAGTATGGGAGAATGGGTCTCTAGAGCGTGTTTCTCTTTCCCAATGAAGTCATCATATAACTTTAGGACAGGAGCCAATGACAAATTCAATGGCCCCGTACTGATGCCTAGAGCAAGCAGCCAAGTCTCTGAAAGCTTCTCTCCAAAATAAAGTTATGGCACAATTAAACAGAGCCCCGGGTAATTTAATAATTGCTCATTTCATGTTTGCACTTGGAAACAGGAAACGTTTCCAAAGTCTAGAGTTTTAGAGCTACAAGCACTGTCTAATTTAAAATCTCTCGTTTTATGAGGGAAACTGAGGCCCAGCAGGGGGGAGAAGCTGTGGAGATCTCATCACCCAGGTCAGTGATCCTCTCGAGTCAGACAAGGATAGAGGAAGGGGCTCATGTCACCATTCAGTAGAGGAGCTGACCAGGACTCGGTCAACCTCCACTAACAATAAACTTTTTTTTTAAGTTAATTGCCGAAACAAATTTAAGATGAGAAATCATCTGTTCTGGAAACAATAGCTACTGGTGTTTCTTCTGGGACTGAAGCCCGTGTCTGATTTGGATATGGAAACTCCAGAAGAGACAGGTGGCAAGAATGGCAAAGGGTTGGTAATGATTGGAGCCGAGTGGTGGGTACATGGGAATTTATAATATCCTCTCCACATTAGCGTACATATAAAAAGCTCATAGGCAAAAGAAAAACAGGAAGTGGCAAAGCTCGGTGATGGACTATGTAAGCCAAAATTCTCTTTAAGGGGGTTCTCAATATCAAATGTAAGAGTAAGACTAGCCATTGTAGGACACTTTCATTTAATTCTAATAAATGGCCCTTAAGTATGGCATAGAGTTCACAAATAAATCATATATTTATAAAGCTAACTTACTTAAATTGTGTCATTCCAAGTATGATGAACAAATAGTCCTTCAAATCAACTGGGTATCTATCCATGGGCAAAAAGATACTTAAAAACCAACCTTGACACGCATGATCTTCTATTTCCTATGTCCCCATCTAACTTTCCAGACTCTTCTCCCACTTCCCTTCCCCAGATAGGCCACCTTTACATCCCAGTCTAGTGGTGGCTCCCTGAACATACGCTGCACCTCTAGCCTCAGTGCACTGTCCCCATGGTGGTTTAAAAATATGTCCACAAAGTCTTTGATGCTCTCCTCTTCGAGGGGTACAGCTCAATCCCCCTCCCCTTGAGTGTGGAATGGACTTAGTTACTGCTTCTGGGAGAAGACAGAAGTGACAGGAGTGCTTCCTGACATTTGGTCATAAAAGGCCCTGCAGCTTCCTCCTTGCACGTGCATGCTCACGCTCTCCTCAGTCATCTGCTCTGAGGAAACCGCCTGCCACGTCATGTGGAACTCAAGCAGCCCTACAGAGGGGCCCATATGGAGAAGAAGTGAGGCCTCCTACCAGCAGCCACGTGAGTGAGCAGAGAAGTGGATCCTCTGGGTCCACCCAGCCTTCAGACGAGGAGGCCCTAGCTGCCAACTTGACAGCAACCTCATGAAAAACCCTGAGTCAGAACCACCCAGCTAAGCCACTCCCAAACTCCGGGCCCTGAGAAACTGGGAGGACATAAATATTTACTGTTTGAAGCCACTGAATTTTGAGGTCATTTATTATACAGCAATATAACACAACTAACATACCTTGTGTGATGCATAAATAGTAATACCCCCCAAAGATGTCCACATCCTAATTTTTGGAATCAATGAATATGTTACCTTTCATGGGAAAAGGGACTCCACAAATGTGATAAAGTTAAGGATCTGGAGATGGGGAAATTATCCTGGATTATTCAGTGGGCCCAACATAATCACAAAAAGTGATTAAAAGTGAAGGATGGGTGTGGGAGTGTCGGGGCAGAGTCATATGGCGTGAGAAAGGCTCTCCTGGTCATGGCTGGCTTTGCAGATGGAGGAAGAAGCCAAGAGCCAGCGAATGCAGGAAGCCCCTAGAAGCTGGAAAAAAAGCTAGAGCCTCCAGTAGGCGGGCGGTCCTGCCAACACCCTGATTTTAGCCCAGTGAGAACCTTTGTGCATTTCTGAGCTCCAGAACTTTAAGACAGTAGATGTATGCTGCTGTAAGCCTCCAAGTTTGTGGTAATCTGTTAGAGTAGCAACAGGAAATGCAGACGCCTTCCCTTTCTTCAAACTCTCAGGACTGTGTTTATCCAAATCCTATCTACCCTTCCAGATGCTGTTCAGATGCCACCTTTTCTCAGAAGCTTGTCTTTCCCACACTTCCACAGCGTGTCACTGCTTAATTACAGCCCTGCTCATTGTTAGTCGCCTCAATTACAACCACTTAAAAATATCCTGTGTTGCCTGCCCCCATAAGATGGTAGGTTCCCACAGGAAGGAATCATAGCTTACACAGTGTTGAATCCCCCCCACCGTACTTTGTATGTTTTCTACTTATTAGGGGTACAAGTTGGCTGGATCGACACACCTGCTACCTCACAGAAAAAGACAGGGTGCTGTGACCCCAGTGAGGCAGGTCAGTCTAACGACCTACGTCCCAGAGCACCACTTGGTAACCCTCTTTCCTAGCCTTTGTATCTGTTCTCCTGAGGGAACTGGGCCTGGCTGAGGGACCTGGACTCTATGGATATAAAAAACAGAATTCCCCAGCTCTATTTGGATGGGTGTGACAACCATGAGGGAAAACCCCAAGCAGGAAAAGGTCAGCATATGCAACTCTGCCTCAGTTTCCTCTTTCACTATCTTCTCATTTTCTTAGCCCAGAGCTTTCACTTCACTGGGGCTGGGAACGTCAGGAGAAGGGGTCAGAGAGGCCCAGGTGAGAGAGGACGTGAGCGCGCTGAAGGGGGCATGCGTGTGTGCGCGCCTGTGTGTGCGTGCATCCTCTGAGAGGAGCAGGGAGTAAGGCTTCCGGAGAGCTTAGGAACTGACTATCTTAATACCTGCAGAAGCAATTACTGAGTGACATCAGTCTTAGACAGACTTGGCTTTATATCTGAGCCCTGGCTACAGATGTACCAAAGCCCAGGTGATTCTGTGATACTTTTGGGAAAGGGGAAAGCAGCTTATGAATAAAGCAGATTTTTTTTTCCCTTGCAGATTTATTAGAAGAGAAATACGCTACTTAGAGGGGAAAACGTATTTTATTTTAATTACACTTCTAATGAGTACATTTCTCCCCTCGCTAAATATGCATATCATGTTTAATTCAGTTACTGTTTTCAATTTCTCTCTTACCAGCAGATAGCTTCGAAGCCAATTAAAATCTTTCAGTTGACAACTATAGCTGTTCAAGCTTTACTGAAACAAAAACTGTTTCTGAAACAAAGGTGGGCTAAATAAGAGAAGGTATCAGCTACAATGCAACATAAATCTTGGAATGACGATGTGGTCATTTGGCAATCAATCAATCTCAACTCCCCGCTTTCCAGGTGAGGGTCTAGGAGCAGTGAAGTCACCCGCTCAGGGCCACACAGCCTGTGGGGGCAGAAGTGGAATGGGAGTGAGAGCCCCCACCTCTTGGGGCTGAGGGCTTCCCATTGTGCCTGGTTGAAGACAACGTCCCAGAAGGAGAGATGGCAAGGTATCTCACCTGAGCAGAAGAGCTGAAAGCCCCTCTGTCAGTTCCTAAGCCTCTTGGAGAGCCTATACAATATTGATCTATTTTTCATAGGCTCTGCGAACTGTGAGGATGAATCTCTCTGGCCAGTCTTAGTAGACCCACACACTGAAAAGAGGGAAATCACAGTTGTAGTGACCACTGTGGAGGCCTGGATACATGAACTCAGGATCATCCCTGGAAGCTGGAATCACAGCTGACCCCAGCAAACCTAATGGCTGAAAATATAACAGTACGGAATAGATGTGGTCTATATCCACCTTATTTTTGGTATTTTTTCTTTCTCTGTTCACCTGAGCATTGTGCTGTGTAGATGTTCAAGGCCACTCACACTTGAGCTGGAGGAGCTTGCGTCAAGTCCACAGCAGGCTACAAGGACACGCTGTATCGGCTAGAAGTGCACCCTAAATCCCCCAGGATCCCTACCAACGAGGACATGCAAGCTGTTCTGCTAAAGGCCTCCGAGCCCCTCTCTCTGTCAGACACCTGGCTGGTGAGGAATGGGTTTTGGCTCCAGAAACATTTTCTTTTCATGATTTTATTTTTAAGTAATCTCTACACTCAACATAGGGCTTGAACTCATGACCCCGAGATCAAGAGTCATAAGCTCTAGCTACTGAGGCAGCCAGGTGCCCCCCAGGAAACATCTACTGTTTTAAAAATTTTATTTATTTATTTGTCAGAGAGAGAGAGAAAGAGAGAGAGCGAGCACAAGTAAGGGGAGCGGCAGGCAGAGGGAGAAGCAGGCTCTCTGCTGAGCAGGGAGCCCGACGCAGGACTCCATCCCAGGACTCCGGGATCATGACCTGAACCGTAGGCAGACACTTCACTGACTGAGCCACCCAGGCATCCCGAAAACATCCAATGTTTTAAAGTGCTGGATGATGAGGTAGCCCTTAGAGATGAGCGAGAATGTTGTGGGGTGGGGGTGTGGTAAGAACAGGGCCCCTGGCCAATGTGCATGTACAACCCTCTTTGCCACCAGCCAAACCCAGGGGTGCAGGGAGGTAGGGAGAAAAGTGGTGAGGTGGAAGAAGGGTGCAGTGAAGAACGCTGGTCTGTTCTGCCTAGGGTTGGTGGGAGGCAGAAGAGGACAGAAGCTCCCAGAAAGTGAGCTCTAACACAGCTTCCCCTCCTGCCACCCTGCCCTGCAGAAAGAGTCCAAAAGATCACAACTGTAGCTGGAATCCGGGGTTTCAAAGAAAAAAATCTGGCTGACAGACAGAAATAAAGCACGATCCTTTCTACGTTGGTCACAACAGTTGGTAAGGAGCGTACTGTCAGTACTGAAGGATCCCATTAAAATCCTAATAAAAACCAGGAGCTGAGAAGCCCTCTGGGATAGCCCTATAAAAGTGTTTTAGACGAGTCATTTCAACCTGACTGGCCAGGCATCGCAACAGGACTCACTGGTGAGCAACGATGAGTCTTATGTGGCAAATGATTCTACTGCCTATAAAATGATACTGGAGTCTAAAAACCAAGCTACCCCATATAAAAGGGGAGACTGGTGTCTTCAGAGCAGGTGAGCTAGTAAATGAGCAGTCAAGCTGGCTCAATTTCCTGCTCAAGTGCACCATCCTATGAGCTCAAAGACTGGTCTTTTCTCCCTTCCTTTTATTTCCTACATCAAGATACCAAAAAAGGACATTCTGAAAGTCTTGCATAGAGCTCTCCAATCCAATCCAATCAGATGGGGCATGAAGGGAGACTTTTCTGGGGAGGTGCCTCCCTGAGGCTAAAGCCCGTTTCTCAGCTACAAAGGTGTCTAGATCTGCCCAGTGCTCAGAGGTAGAAAGTGCCATAAATTAGGCTAGCTCTGCTCCTGCTTGGAGACACGCCCTCCACCACCCAGCCCAGGCTCGTGAAAGCCCAGGATGGCATGGCCCTGCCGTCCCGTGGGCGCTTCGCTGACCCACCTCTCAGTTTCTTCTGCCAGTTCATTTCATTGAAGAGGTCCTCAGACCGTAGGAAGAAGTCATTGATCTTGCTGCCTTGCTCATCCCTCTCTGTAGTGTAGTATATTCGCAGTTTTGACTCCTTGGTTAGGAATTCACATATGCTGGGCACAGGGAACACAATCTGTTCCATGGTTCGGTCTAATCTGACAATCTAGGGTGAGAAAATGGAGGAGCTTAAACAGTCATTTTCAAAAACCTTTCACTAAGAATCTTTGCTAAGATCATGGGCTTGGTGTTCACGACTGAGTATAATACAAACCTGTTCTTGCGTCTTCTCAGATCTTATAACCCCCAGACTGGGCCAAGTCTCTTACATTTATACAAAAAACAGTTTGGGCAAGTCTCCAAGAGTTGGTTGTTTTGTTTTGTTTTAACCTGAGACCCATCAATTTTACTGTGACTAACTTTTGTCTCAAGAATTTAAACTGTACTTTGTGTACATATCCAGATGAGGGGGCTAGGGCTGTCCAACAGAACTTTCTGTAATGAAGGAATGGTTCCGTATCTGAGCATCTACCCCACGTGGCTAGTGCAACTGACCCCCTGAATATTTAATTTTAATTTAAACAGCCCTACGTGGCTAATGACTTCCATACTGGATGGTGCAGCACCAGACTATGGGACAGACCTCACCTAAACTTCTCTGATAGCAAAATTAGTTGTTGTTTTTTCCTAAATAGGAACTTTAAAAAGAGACCCGTGGTTTATCCACTTGCAATGTCCTCCTATCTCTTACTCGTCATGGCATCTAAAGCATACAGTGTGTGAACTGGTCCGGCCATTTAACACTGGTGTTGTGCTCAGTACTCTTTGAAGCAGCTCTGTTGGGCCCCAGCGTGGACACCTCACAGGTTTTCTCCGTGTTCTTTCTAGAGTGGCTCAATCTCCAGAGAGGAGGCAGTCTGGTGAGGACTGTTCAGGTTCTAGGATGCTGTACTTAGTCACCATCCTGGGGGGGTAGGGATTTCAAAAGGGGTGCAGGTCACAGTACAACGGGGGCATGACCTGTCTTTACCCTTCCTCCCCAGAGGCTGGAGAAGTCAGGTGAGGCTCAGGGCCTACGCCCTCTTCAGGAAGATCTAGTTCTCACGTTCTCAACACTTTTGTTCCCTGACACAGCAAGAAAGGTGACTCTAGTCAGGCTGTAGTGGAAAGCTCTCTCAGATGTGTGACAGGTTCCCATAGCCCTATGTCTATAAATTCTGGGAGACGTGGTCTTTAGACCAGTGGTTCCCAAATCTAGCTGGACATCAGGTTACAGGAAGCTTCACTGTCATACTGATTCTGGTCCTTCAGTCAACCTCATTTAACTGGAATTGTGGTGTGGGGGTTGGTGACAGGAGCCTGCACATGAACCAGCTCCCCCTGCAAGTGACACTGCTGTCCAGACAGGCTCAGGGACCAACTCCGCAGTCTCCTGCTGGCAAGAGCCTGCCTGCTTTGCACAGTCAAGTGGGCCGTAGATCTCCCTAAGCTGAAGAGATATGATGTGAGACGTGTTTCTGGAATCCAGAGGGAAAGGGAGGCTTCCTGGCAAGAACTGAGTCCCAGACTCCAGGGCTAGCCAGCCTAACTCCTGAGAGCCAAAGGCACTCTGTAGGAAGCCACAGGGAGTAACCGGGTGTTCTCTGGCTTTGCACAGGTAACTCCCTCAGGAAAGTGGAAGAAATGGGTGGTTAGCCAAGGGCAGGATTTGAGAGCTAGGGACAGCATGCCCGGCCATGTCTCTCCATCATTCAGTATCTGTCCACACCTCCTTTTCATGATACTTAACAACTGGGAGTCAGGAGGACACATTCCAATCCTTCCCCACCTCTAACAGGCTGGGTAACCTTGTTCATAACTCTTAACCTGAGCAAGCTTCAGTCTTCTCTCCGGTGGACGAAGGAGCTCTGACATTCTATGTTGCAAACACCTAAAGCTTGTCTTTTAAGGGCCCCATGGGACAGAGCTGGCCCTGCCATCAAGCTTCTCATCATTAACAATAAATCAAGGGTATTTGCCCACATGCACTGCTTTGGTCAACTCATCAGTAAGGTGATGCATTTTATTAGGACAGCCCAGACACACTTGAGACATCAGGTAAGAATATATTCCTAAAAAGTCTCCATCCTGAACATTTCATATGGCCCAAAGGAGTCTGTTAGCCCTTCAAAATCTTTGTTCTGACACTGATATTGAATTTGTGCACTTCTTCCTTAGCTAAACAAGGCACACCATCCCTCACTGCCCAGAGACTGGAGACAGAAGTCTGTGTTCAATGCAGGTAACAAAATGCACCCAGGGGCTCTGGGGTTAGCCAGCCCTGTGTTACACACAATCCCATCTCTGGCCTTGCTAGCTGGGCTAATGACACACCCTCTCAGAGTCTTCTCTCAGCATCTCCCCATCTGCTCACAGAGGATGAATAAGGTATGCTGTGTGTATGTGTGTTTAATGCAGATCTGATGGTACCACTCGTGTGTAAGCCTCTCCCGAGGTTCCACACGGCTCTCCTGGTAAATCCGGACTTCTTGCAAGGATGGCGGATGGGATTCTGTAGGACCTGGGGCTGCCTGTGCTGCCCTCCCTGCTGCTCCCTGAATTCCAGCTCCTTACCCTCACCTAGCATCTCCTTCCTCAGGGCCTCCACTTGTCACTCCCCATGTCTGCAAAGCTCTTCCCTCTAGAATCTGCCTGTTTCATTCCGAATTTTCCGAAGGTCTGTGCTTGGACGTCATTCTTCAGAACAGGCCTCTGTGACCGCCAGTCTCCAACAGGTACCTCTGCTAGACTTTCTTAGAACACCTTCTACTTGTCCCCATGGCCTTGTCAGGATTCATAAGCAACATGCTGTTGCTCAGATGAATGACTGTGTGCCCACCCCAGCACAGGGCAGAACCCTCTGCAGGCCCTCACCACAGGCCGGTGCTCTGAGTTCCCCCTGCTTTTACCTCTATCTGGGCCGTGTGCTTGGCATAAAACTCCAGAGCTTCATCCCCATCCACTTGGCCTCCAGGTTTCAGCATGGTCTGAAGTTCTTTGTTATGCCGAGCCAACTAAAACGCAAATATAGAAAACATGGGAGTCACTGTCTCTTTGCGACAGGCACGTACGTACGTGCTCCTTTCCAGCCTGGGGTATAAAGAATGCAACCTAAGCAGCGGCAAGCTGAAGGGCAAAGGTGGCAGGAGGCTCGCTGCATTCCATCAAGGTGTGCTCTGCTTAGCAGCTATTTTGGGACCCTGGCAGAACAGCCTGGAAAGCTCAGGCCCACGTGAGGTCCCTCTTTCCCCTGATTTCTTTAGCCAGGCGGGAGGGAGATGGGGTTTTCTGTACAGCCACATGGAGTCTCCATTCAGAATGTTCCCAAACCCTCTCAGTGGCTAAACACGGGCAATGGAAGAGATGAAGGGCAGGAGCCTGTTTTCTATTCCTCCGCCAGCACGCTGTAGCAGGGCATACCAACCTCCTGCCCGGTACTGTCGCTGCTTTATCCCCAATTCCTGTACCTCAGTGAGGTGAAAGGGACAGGAAGCACAAGCCTGCAGCAGAGTTACAAGCTGCCCACACACATCAGCAAGCTCAAGGCACATCAACCTCCAGAAAAAGAAAGTATCTTCAAAAGCCCAGCCACTTGGGAAAAGAATTATGAAACAGGGCATTTTGGTGCCAAGGTAGGAAGTATTACTACACCCCCCCAAAAAGCAAACAAAAAGAAGTCATAATGATAAGTTAGTTCCCCAAGATTTCTAAATGTGATAGGCAAGGCAGCTGAGGTTTATTTCTTCAGATTGTTAAGACAGACTCATCAATATTTATGAAGAGCCTAAGACTCCTTTCAACTGTCTCCAAACACAGCCATAAACCATCGAAGTGTCAAGGCTCAGTGCGAAGGCTTTTAAGCAACGTGGGGATTTCCAAGGACATGACGCTACCATGGGAAAATGGAAGAGTCCTGGAACTCAGCACACTGGGTCAGGCTGCCACTCGTACCTGGGAGCCACATTATCATGAACACATACAGCCCGAGGTTAAAACCTTAAAGGAAAAGCAAGTTTAAGCACACATTCACCTTGGAATTCTGGCGCTGAAGGCCAGCAACATCTGGCGCCAGGACCTAGGGAGAGGTCATACCTGATGAGCCAATATGTAGATGTTGTGCCCCACGTTCCTGGGGGAGGCAGCTCCGTCCTCGCCATTTTCTCCATCCTCAAATTCCACCTCACCTTGCATGTAGGCTTTCTTGATCACTTCCACCTGCAAGAACGGTCAAGCAGATACAGCTCCCCATTTGAAGGAAGACCCGCCCGGGACTGGCATCTCCAGTCTCCACTCCTGGGGCAGACAGGGCCCAGGAAGCTCAGCATTCTTTCCTATCAGGTTATGGACCCAGCCTCAGAATCCTTCTCAACACTGCCACAGGCAGTCCCTACCAATCAGCTTCCACCGACATGAGAAATGAAACCCATTTGCGGTAGTCGGACCAAGAGCTATTCTGTTCCCTTGAAGAGGACAATGGTTATAAAAGTTCCTGGAAACAATAAAATAGGAAAATGTAGACTAGAAGCAAGACTTTTTCTCTCTCTACATTTCCTCCCGCCATCTCTCCCTAACCCCCAACCTTCGCCATCTCAGGAAAAACTAGTAAGAATTCCACTAGCCTTTAGAAAGAGCTAGTCAAACTATTATCTCTGATTCTACATTTTTCCCCTGTCCACATTTCTCCATCCCTACTCCATGTAAAAATAACACCATTAACAATTAACATCTACTGAGGTCTTTCTTTGTGCCAAGCACTGTGTAAGTATTTTAACATTTTTTTATTTTGGGAAACTTAATGCTCATAAACATTTTATGAAGTGTCAAAGATTATCATTTATTATGGATGAGGAAACAGACTCAGAGAAGTAAAGGGGCGTTCCTAAAATGATACAGCTAGTGAGCTGAGATTTGATCTCGAATCTGCTACCAGAGGACCCATGCATGTTGCTTTTTTTCACGCTGCAAGCACATTTCCTAGAGCATTTCTGTACCTGTCTTACTGTTCCCACCTACCTCGGTGCCCTACTCAGGGCCTGGTGGCTGGGTCTGCTCATTTCTCAATCTTTGCCCAGTGCCTAGCACAATGCCTTGGACAAAGTTGGGCCTGGCCAATGTTTATCACATGAACAAATCATTCGAGATTTAATCATTCAAAGAATAAGAACAAACCCTAAGTTGAAGGGAAAACCCAAGTTGAAGGGAAAATTAATCATTTTCTTTGATGATTCAGAGGGCATCTCAGCCTCCTGCATTGCCACAAGGCTATTCCTTGGAGTTATTTTTCATTATCCCAGAGCAAGCATGCAGAGGGCCACACATTTCTGTACTGACATCGGGTCTGGCCCTGAAAGTAATTTTGGAGAAAAGATCCTCGAGATTTTTGATCTCTGAGCTGGATTTCCTGTTAGTTCTGATACCAAACTGAATAGACAACATGTTGCATGGGCTGTGGGGGCCAGAATATACACGTATGTGCACATGTATATGCACACACATATGTGCAGATGTGTCCTAGACATGAGTGCTTCTCTTCTGTGTGGATTCTTAGAACCATGTTTGTTCCAGGAAGCCTCTGACTCTTGCCGTGAGCTGGGAATGATGTTCTCCAACCACAAGGGGGCCACCCAGAAGCCTGTGGTGCCCATGGCCCTGGGGGCTGACATTAACCCCTCTCCCCCCACCAAGATGGGGGCATGTTGTTGGTCCATGGGTCCATGAGAGTTGGAACGGGGTCTCTATGAAGTCATTCTGTTCCTACTCACGAGGGACACCTCAAGCTCCCCTCCCCCCATGCCCCCAGTTACATAAGCTATGATGTAAACTCAGAGAGGGAGTCCATCTCAGGCTAAGAACTCACTCCTGACCTCAGAGATCAAAGAGCTGGGCTCACTGTTAACTTTATTTCAAGGAATACATGAAGGGACTTTAGCCTGGCCCCCAGCGCACACAGGTCACCAGGCAACAGAAAAGTTTTAGTGCCCTCATTTAGTGCTGTCAGTTACAGTTTATTTGTGTGGGAAAAAGTCCCAACAGAGTTCTCTCCTCAGCTCATTTCACTGTCTCTGATAGCTGCCTGTCTCACAGGTTGCAGCACTAACCTCCACCCTGGAAGTCACAGCCCACTGTGAGTATCACCCTGCAAAAACAAACAAGATTTGTGTTTTCTTTGAAAAAAAAAAAAAAACAAAAAAAACACAAAACCCAAGACATCGGCACCCAAGAAACACTCTTCTGTCGCCCTGACTATTGGCCCCTGGAAGAGATGGGGATTCCTTAGCTCTGGACGCAGACAGAGCACGAAGAGCTGCAGTGAATGAGGAAGGGGGAGGAAGGAACTACAGTTCATGGAGGGCGCTGTGCTAGGGGCCTGATGCCAACTGTCTGGTCTCGTCTCCAAAGCCACTCTCTGGCCTACAGGATATTATCATCTTCCCTTTAGGGATGAGGAAACTGTGGCTCACAGCGGTCAACTGCCCACCCAAGGTGACGGGGCCGAAAGGGAGAGCTGTGGACTTGAACTCCAGGTTGCCAGGCTCCCAGCCCCCAGGAGGGGAAAGGAGAGGTGAGGGCGGCTGCCGTCTGTGGCTGTGCCTCGGGGAGAGGGCAGACCCCACTCACTCGCAGCACTACCTCCTTTCTCCAGCCTGGTCGGAGGCCTGAGTCCGATGTTCTCTTTAGACTGCTGATTCTTTGGCATCCTTAAGAAAACTCAAGGCAGCAGGTTCCCTTTCTGCCACAAATCCTGCTCTGACTGTGCTTCGTGTCACGGCCAGGGGATCAGCCACCCAACTCACCAGTTCCTTCGGCCTCATGTTATAAAGGATCCTCTCTGCGTTCTCACTGTCGTGCCTGCTCTCCATGATGGCCAGCAGCAACTTGGAAGCGTTGTTCTAATTGGGACAAAGGGAGGAGACAGTGGAGAGGAGCAGCCTGGGGTAGCTGGCCCGAATGCATGTGCCCAGTTGAGGCAAGCACTGCAGCCTGGCCAAACAGACAGACATCCCGCGGGAGAACCACGGTTCTAGCACAGCAAAACCCACCCGCACGTGACAGAGAACTAGCCACTGCAGACCCCAACTGTAACTGCAGATTCTGCTTTGAGTCTCCGAGGAACATGTTTATTTGGGCATAGCTTCTCCCTAATGTTACTTGACACAAGTCCTAGTGGAAATTGGGAATTTAAACATGGGTGTTTATGGGTGTGTTGGCACCCCCATGATGCCAGTGGTTGGGGAAGAACCTGCTATTGGACCCATGATGCCTTCAGGGCAGGTGTGGCTTTAAACCTGTTATTCAAGCTTACAGGGCAGAGAAGATAGGCAATTAAGGTAATTCCTCTCTTTCTTAAAATATTACTATCAGCTCTCATAACCCCTAATATTATAATGAGAGTACAGCTGACACCAGTTAACAAAGGTGACCCAAAGGAGCACCGTATGCATGCCAAACCCTAATTTCCCATTTCATTCAAAGTTTTCATGTGCCCACACCCTGTACTTCTTGGCTTGACCTCATTTTAGGTCCTGGGCCTAGGATAACCTGTATGCTTCTTTGTGTATAGGACTGGAAAGTTCTTGCTATTTTTCATAAGAGGGGGGAAGTATTTTTTTCCTTCCCAAGTATGGGTCACAACAATTCGATCAGGATTCTGTGCCATCAAATAGTGGCCTTTCAGAGCACACAAATTTCTACCATAATCCACAGATTACTGGATTAGTTGAAAAAGTCACTGGAAGGCTGATGAGTAGCACATAAAATTCTGTTCATTTCAGGCTCTCATCATATACATTCTGATAAATGGGAGCCAGGCACATGAGCTTGAATTAATGTTCAAGTCAATTCTACAACACAGCTAGTCAAAGGAATTAAAAATAGCACACCCACCAAAAAAATCCATTTAAATCATACCCCCAAATCAACTATCAATTTGGACTCTCCATTCTAAATACTAAAGGAAAAATAAAAATAATTGTGCAATTCCTGTGGGCTTCTGTGTTAACACCTTCTCTAATGACCTTTTTTTCCCATGACACTGTTTATGCAATAAACATAGATTAGCTTTTCAGCCAAACCCTGCGGTTCTAGGCAATTCTGTGACAATGACAAAGTGTTCACTGCTGTGTATGGGTGTGAGAGAGAGGACGGATCTCAACATGCCCCGACATGGGAACAGTTAAAAAGGAAATGTGCTCAGTGAGGCTAACACAGTCTGAAATACTTTGGACACCCAAGAGGTCTTTGGACTCTTAAAGAATCTTTGGAACTCCTAAATACAAATGAGGGTTTTCTTTTGGGGGGATATGCTTAAGAAATCAACATCAGAAGTGGCATCCTGTCCTAAGACCCTTATTTGGAGGGGAAGACTGAAGTTTTGCATTTTAGTCAGAACTTACAACATAGATCATTCATTTAGTCTAAACGAGCTGCCGTATTTAGTTTCATAACATTGACCGTATCACGTGCAGAAGCAAAACACAAAAGTGACTATTTTCACATGCTACTGTCTTTTGCTTTCAATTCCTACTTGCCTTCAGTTCTAATACAAGGTCCATCCTCTTCTTTCCCAAAGGATTGATGTCATTAAGGATCAGGGCTGTGATGATGTCAATGCCATTGGATTCATGGGTGGCTATGCAGTTCTGAGGAAACACACACACACACACACACGCACACAGACATTTACACATATGCTGGTCATAAATCTGATGTCAAAAGCCAAGAGGCTGAACTGCTATTTCAACACAATGCTTGCCACTCCCAGTAATGTCTCTAGGGGCGAGCTGCAAATTTTCCGTGAGAAAGTGGTAAAAAATAAAAGACAGATGAAAATCGCTAGTTTCAGAATTAACAGTAAACAGCAGGAAAGTCCCCATGCACTGTAACTGATAAATTGGTCGTGTCTAATCCAAACAGTGCAGTAAAGTTGGCTTTTGTTCTTAAGGGAAAATACGGTGTGTGACTGATTCTGAGTTCTGAGACCTGTTTTCCCCTTCAAAGGTGTGTTCCATTCTCTCTACATCACTTGGTTTTCGTACTGCATACTTTTGCTTAAGGCTTAAGCCTGGAAAGCAAGTTTCCTGTTTAATTCACACAATACCAAAATTAATCATCTTCCCCCAGGTAAGGTCCCCACTTGCAGCAGAATCCATTCCAGTATGTGCCTTTTAACAGATCTCTGTTTGGCAGAAAAGCAAACTTGAGGTTATAAGGAAATTCACTTAGATGTTAGATAAAGCCTTTTCCCCCAAGCCTGTTTTAATTTTTTTGTTCCTTTTCACTTCAACTTTGACTACACCATCTGTCTTATCAGTGAACCAAGGGAGGAAAGTGGATCCAACACATGCTAACCTCATATTTATAGCCAACTATGACCAGGTGTTTGATACACAATGAATTGTCCCTTTTGTCAGCCATTCTTCTCCCCTGAGTGAAGGTCGTGGCCTTGCTCCCCAAGTAACACAGCATATCATACCTTCCCCGTCAAGCGAGTTTAGAACTGGCAATTTCAGTGGTAGTCTACCCCCTTCAGCCAGAATAGAGCCAAAATTCGAGTTTAAAATCATAATCATCCTAGTATCAATGCAAAAACTCACAAAGTCTGCAATATGCCACGGATAAGCAATGAACATTCTACTTAAGAAATGGTTGGGTTACCCTCTAAAAATCTACTTCTTGAGAGGCCAACATCAAGACTAATGGGCCTTTCTTTTCTCTGAATGTCTGTGGTGTTAAAATCTCAACTGAACATTTCCTCATGTTGTTCAAGCTGTCTTGTGGGTAGCAAGGTTTCTCTCTCTAGCTAGCTTTAAACTTTTCCCCGTTAAGTAGCCACTGGTTGAGTCTTTCCCAGCATTTAAAATCGAGCCCAGTCTTCTGGTCTTCATTGAACTCCAACTTTATTATCTACCCCTAATCAAGTTAGTCAAATTTGGACATTTAAATCAAATCAAGCCAAGACATGTCACGCCACGCATGGAAACCAAGGACAAGCCTGCCAGTGCCTATGATTAGGTCAAGTCCTAAAGCATGATGAAGTGTCATAGCTCCTTCTTGACTGCTGGAAAAAAGATCTCTAGTTCTAGTGACTTCCAAGGCCAACAGGCACATGTTTTGTGACTTCTGAACTAGTTCCTGTCAACAGCATTTCCCAAATAATGAACATTTTTTTCCCTACCCCCAAATAAAAATGGAAGTACCTGATTCTCATGGCATGGTCCTTGACAGTATTCAGTCAGACTTTCCAGGGTTTGGTTGATGAGGGCTACATTCTTTTCATTTATATAGAGCCCGAGAAGACCAAGACCTCCAGTAGTGCTTCCACAAATACAGTCCAGGAACTGCAGCGTCTCACACACCAAATTGTAGTTGGTCTTGTTATTTTGGCAACGAAGGAAGTTCTACAATTGGGCAGTGCCCAGAATGGGGGAGCAAAGTCAGAGAGAAGAGGGAAAAGGTCATTCATACTGCCATTTTGCTGGGGTCTAACTGGTTGATTCTCTGAATTGATTAGCAATTATGCAGAGAGACGGAGCACTGGAGAGAAGAGTCAGCCCCCATGATGGTCAACTGTGGACTTGGTCTATGGCAATGGCCACCAAACACTGTAGCTTGTTCTCCAAGGTGCTTTTCTATGTGAGGCTGTGGAGGAGGGCTCCTCTTTGACAGACGCCTAAAGGCTTTTTGAGTTCCCCTTTCTCTTTCTCCCACTCCAGCCCATGCCCTTCCCACCAGGTATTGGGTTCAGAAGCATTTGACATTTCAAAGGGCAATGTTTATGTTTAAAAGATAATGGTGTGGTCTGGATGCTGAATGCCTGGAGCCTAGTACTAGGGATGGTTCATAACAAAATACGGTGTTTACAGGCTGACTTAAGCTCACTGCCATGGCAGAAACCTGGGTGTTTTTTTTGGCCATTTCCATTAATTATTAAAGGAAGGGGCAAGAATGAGTAAACGTTTGTGTGCTTGTGTGCATGTGCTTAAATTTATGTTCTCCAGCTAAACCTATAATGTTAACGAGACAGAAGAGTAGGTACTTCCTCAACAAAATCAAGCAAACCACATTCAACCACCTCACAAAGCAGAGTCTATTTTGATGAAGAGATTTTTTTCAGAGACTCTTCTTAAAATCTCTTCTTAAAAAGAAGCAAAAATTAACTGCGAAAAATTTTTAAAGCAGTTGTAAAAGTTACATATTTATCATAGAAGACTGTACTATAAAAAGATATAAGCAAAATATAAAATAAATGTAACCTTTGACATGGTAATTCCACTTCTATAAGATACTGACTTCTATTCACAAAGTATATATTGGATGTTCATTATAGCACTGTTTGTAACAATGAAGAACTGGAAACAACCTAAATGTCCATCAACTGGGGAGTAAATATAGTATACCAACATCATTTAATATTACAATTTAGAAACACTAAGGTAGGTCCATATGTGCCAATATGGAAAGATCTTTAGGGTATACTGTTAAAAGTTAAAAAAACCAAAAAGGCAAATAACGGATTAGTATGTATACACTAGTCTCATCCAAATACACAGAAGAATGACTGGAAAGATACCAGCCAACCAGTTAGTTTGTTGTCCAAACCAACAATAGTCCTCTCTGGGTAGAGAGGTAGGGAGGGGGAGAGGAATAATTCTTTTTAACTAACTTATCTTCATTTGAACTTTTATAGAAAGAATCTATTCACGTATTCCTTGTATAATTATTTATAAATGTACAGATTAAAAGCTGGTAACAAAGTTTAATGTTGGACTCATCAACTAACCATTTCCCTCTACTCTCCTAACTTAACTTTAGTTGTTCATGCTCAAGTCCTTCTAACTAGTCTAAAAATTGAACAATCACTTGGGTCAGGGAGGGTGGTGGAGGAAGGACGGATGATTTGGGACCATGTGGGCTTTCATAAGATGATTGTTTTTCTAAAGGCCATGCGAAGCCATGGTAGGTTTTCATAGCCATTCCTTGATTCCGTTCCTTAGGGAAGACGCTAACTATTTGAGGGCCAAGCTGAGCCCCTCATCATGTAGAGAGGGAGGGAGAAGTCTTCAGGAAGAGGATAGGAGAGGGCCTGGATGTCCAAGGCTGAAATTCATAGCATGGCTCTCCAGGCCATTTGCCTCTCAAACTCATGTGCCACAGCTCCCACCATGCCCCTACCCGCTCAGTGACATCACTGCTCCCAACATACCTCCCCCCAGCCGCTCAGACATCACTGCTCCCACCATGCTCCCTGCCGCCACTCAGAGACATCACTGCTCCCACCATGCTCCCCCCCTGCTCAGAGACATCACTGCTCCCACCATGCTCCCCCCCTGCTCAGAGACATCACTGCTCCCACCATGTTCCCCCCCTGCTCAGACATCACTGCTCCCACCATGCTCCCCCCCTGCTCAGAGACATCACTGCTCCCACCATGCTCCCCCCCTGCTCAGAGACATCACTGCTCCCAGCATGCTCCCCCCCTGCTCAGAGACATCACTGCTCCCAGCATGCTCCCCCGCTGCTCAGAGACATCACTGCTCCCACCATGCTCCCCCACTGCTCAGAGACATCACTGCTCCCAACATGCTCCCCCCCTGCTCAGAGACATCACTGCTCCCACCATGCTCCCCCACTGCTCAGAGACATCACTGCTCCCAGCATGCTCCCCCCCTGCTCAGACATCACTGCTCCCAGCATGCTCCCCCCCTGCTCAGAGACATCACTGCTCCCACCATGCTCCCCCACTGCTCAGAGACATCACTGCTCCCAACATGCTCCCCCCCCTGCTCAGAGACATCACTGCTCCCACCATGCTCCCCCCCTGCTCAGAGACATCACTGCTCCCACCATGCTCCCCCACCCCGCTCAGAGACATCACTGCTTCCACCATGCTCCCGCCCTGCTCAGTGACATCACTGCTCCCAGCATGCTCCCCCCCTGCTCAGAGACATCACTGCTTCCACCATGCTCCCCCCCTGCTCAGAGACATCACTGCTCCCACCATGCTCCCCCCCTGCTCAGTGACATCACTGCTCCCACCATGCTCCCCCACCACCGCTCAGTGACATCACTGCTCCCACCATGACCCCCTCTCTGCCAGGAAGCAATGAACGAACTTCTTCCTACTCTTCAAGCACTCTTCATTCTCTTCCTCTGGGGCTTCAGGCACACTATTCCCTCTGCCTGTCATTCTCTCCCCATCTCTACCCCAATGAACTCATCTTTCTTCAGAATGGAATCTCAAGTCACTTGTCTCAGGAAGCCCTCCTGACTCCAGTGAGATCAGAGGATGGCACACAACTCTCTCAGCCCTCCTTACACTTCATGATGTGCTTACAGAGATGTCTGTCAGCTCCGTCCAGGACCATGGTGATAGCACGGGGTGCCTGGCAGCTAGCACAGTGACTGGCACATGCCAGGTGCTTCATAAACACTGGCTAAAATAATCTGAATTAAATTGAATGGATGGAGGAAAGGGGACTTGTGAAGTCCTCA
Organism: Eumetopias jubatus; assembly: GCF_037043125.1. NCBI lineage: Eukaryota > Metazoa > Chordata > Mammalia > Carnivora > Otariidae > Eumetopias > Eumetopias jubatus. The sequence continues at coordinate 171,795,997 of NW_028274807.1, forward strand.
AGCCTGTTGTGTTTCAACTCCTCATGAAGGATAATTGGCTGCCCTTTCTTGAAAGCCTCTCCCACAGCTCATGGTTTTTGCAGTGTCAAGCCCGAATCTCCCCCTCCCTAGCTCAGATCCATTTCCTCTGTCCTCTACAAAAATAGAGGGATGCCACTCACTAGGAGGCTCACAGGGACTATTTCTATGTTCAGGGAATAGATTTCACCCTTAGCACACACACCACCCTGCCTTGTTTAGGCTAGAGAAATCCTGTTCTTTTTGTGGTTTTCCTTGGAGGGCCAGGGACCAAGTCAAGATGGGTGGATTGAGAAATGAAAAGATTTCAAGTCTGTTCTCATACAGATGTCAGTGGTAAGAGACCTGCATTCCTTAACCGAGCTGAAAAGCAAAGCCAACCCCTCAGGGGAAGGACAGAAAAGACAGGCAAAACGTCTCAAGAATAGTTCTTCCCAGTAAGTTTCTTACTACTGTGGACAAAGCTTGCTTAAGGCAGCAGCTGTCTGTTTGGCAAAGTCAAAAGCAGTGGCCTTATCTCTATTGAACATTTACCAACAGGAAAGTTAAGATGCTGGGCAACTTCAAAAGGCTGGATTCCTTCTCTCGTGGAGCTTGTTAGTACTTCTTTATACCGGGGCGGGGGGGGGGGCAATAATTCTGTCCTCGTGAGAAAGTCTTTTCCCTTTGGTACACAAGCAAACTTTGACCCAGAGATCCACCGTCTGCTCTGGAACACTGCCAACAGGGTGGCACTCAGAGTAGGTGAATCCCACTCAAAGCCATCATTTTGAGAACCAGATTTCTACAAATATAATTTTATCAGAGCAATTTTATCAATACCTCAGTGTGTACGACATAGTGGGAGCCTTTAAACATGATTCTAACCTTTATCCTTGTGAACCACTGGTTGAGATCATCGGTTTTCCACCTGGGCCCTGCAGGACCCAGGGGGATCCCTGGAATGCACCACCTCTCAGGGCTCTGGTAGTTACGGGAGGAAAGGAAAGTTCTTGTGCTCTGTAGTTTCTACTCTGAATAGAACAGCTTTGCTCTCATCTGCTTTACTTAGTACATTTCTGCATAAGATCTTAAACAAAGGATTCTGTGGCCAAAACCAAAAAAGTGTAAAGCCACTGACTTGGAAAATGTTTATGGTACTTTCAAAGATTAAGCTAGGACTTTTTTTTTTAAGCTGTAAGACTTTTAAAAAAATATATTAAAATATACTCTACACTCCCCTTTCCCCCAATACTGTTTTCCACAGAGCGATGTGTTGGAGAATCAAATTTTGGAAGGGCTCATTAAAAGGTGATTCTGCCCATGGGGTTCTTAGGGCCTTAGTTCAAAGGAGAGTTATGTGAAGAGCTAAGGTACAAAACTAACACTGTGAAGACTTCCACACAAGAACTGGCAAATTCGTGCAATGAAAGCCTTACTCTCCTTCCACAGTGGACTCTGGGTATGGGGCTAAAGAAGAGAAATCAAGGGGTACCGTGGAGGAGTCAGAACAGGTCCATGAAAGCTGACCAGGCTTGAGAGCAAGCATGTCAGCACTGCCCCTCCGACATTCGTGGAGGGATTCTATTTGAGGCAGTCTTGTGTTAGTTCAGAACTTGGCAGTTATTGGGTCCTCTGAGAAGTCTTCCTGGATCCAGCACAGTGGGTTGGTTTGCCTGCTGTGAACCCACAAAACCCCTAAGATGACACCACTATAGCATTTATCATGCTGCACAGCAATCTTGGGTTTCCCCAAGTGGCTCCTGCCCAAGACTCTCAGCTCTGTAAGGGAAGGGGTGAGGTCTCTGTCACCACCAATGCCGGGCATACAGCAGGTATTCACCCAGATGACATACAGGCATGGGCTCAACCCACTTCCCCTCGGAGCCCAAGGTCAGTGGAGATCAGTGACAGCAGCCTGGGGGGACAGTACAGGGCCCTGACCACCGAGCTCAAGTCTCAAAATAGCCCCAGCAGCAGGGAGGTCTCCCCATCCACAAAGATGCCACAATTGGCTTTGCCTTCCTGCTGGTGGGACAGCCTGGCTTTCCATGGTGTCATTCACACTCCCTTGGCCAGTCTCCCTCATGACTAATGGTGTACATATGGAAGGTGGAGAGGGCACAGTTGGCCTGCAGACAGAACACCAGCCAATGAGACCACAACCCATCCCTGGATCTTTGAGTCATGAATACTTTGTTCTACCCGGCTGAGCTAGGCAGTCCCAGGCCAGTGGGTCTGGGGCCGACATGGTCTAAGTCCAAAGTAAGAGTATTTGAGCAATAGGCAAGAAAAGAAAAACTAACAGCCGGAATCCCACACGCAGACGTTGAGAGGGATCAAGCAGGGAAGGTCAATGGAGGAAATGAATGAACAGCAATGTGGAAAAAGAGCCCAATGGGGCTTACAGGAAATGCTTTCATTTTTAAATATGGGCCAGATTTGGCTGATGGATGACCTTGGATATACCTGTCTTTTCAAAGCTCAGGCTCTTCAGACCAATTTGATTAAAAATAAATACCAGTATGGAAGTTGTTAATACTGCAGACTTCACCCAGTTCCATTTCATTGTTCTGTCTTACTGTTTAACACTGTAATTTCTTACTCAACTTTTCCAGGCATAGATTGTGTGGCAGGGTTGAAGTAGGAGTGATTTACGGTGGCAGCCCCAAGGGTTCTGGCCACAGGTGACGTGTGAAAGGCCATCAAATCACCTGATGGATAAAGTCAGCAAGGCAAATATTTTAAGAGTGCACCTTTTCCTTACCACTGTTTCCTTTTCATACCATCATTATTCAAATAACTGAACTACCACTGCCAACTTGTTTATTTTAGGAGGCAAGATTCTATCTTAGTGGAGTTGTTCAAACACAATTTTCTTGTTAATCCTCAATCCCTTTTAGGCAGAGAGGGGTGTTTTTCCCAAAAGCCAGCAGCAAAACCAGGCAATGGCCAAGGTCTTGGTGCTCTAGCATGCTGCTCCTGGGCAGTGATTGGCTCCACAGAGCTATGCCCATTCAGTAGAAAGAAACATCTCTGAGGGCGCCTGGGTGGCTCAGTCGGTTAAGTGGCTGCCTTCAGTCAGGTCATGATCTCAGGGTCCTGGGATCGAGCCCCACATCGGGCTCACTGCTCAGCAGGGAGCCTGCTTCTCCTGCTCCCCCTACTTGTACACACACACACACTCTCTCTCTCTCTCTCTGTCAAATAAATAAATAAAATCTTAAAAAAAAAAAGAAGGAAAGAGACATCTCTGGAATCCATCCTTAGTCCTTCCATATAGGCTTTGCTGGTGGGGAAATTTTTTAAGGGAGAAAATAAGCTCTGTCTTAACATGGTGGTTGACCACATGAGCTCTACCATCAGATGGCCTGGGTTCAAGTCCCGGTTCTCCACTCCCTAACTATGTCCCCTGAACCTCAGTTCCCTCATCTATAAAATGAATATAGTATCAGCAACACTTAGCATCCACGATATTCTAAGTGCCAAACCTCGGCCATTGTTATCATCCTGACATCAATAAAAAAGTAAACAAAAGGTTTCTGAAATAATCAGTTCAGTACATATATTTGAGCACCTATTTGTGTAAAACCCTGGAAGGCCACTTTTCATTCATTCAACCAACAAATATTTAATTGGAACTTTCTATGTATCAGATTTTGTAAGTCTAGTATATTTAATCATTCATCCGTCCATCCAAGTTTTACCTGTGCATCTATGGCAGCCTACCACATGCACACACACACACAGGCACAACCCACATTTCACTATGTATGCGGCAGGCACCTGCATTGGTGAGCAAGAGACTTGATTCCCGTCCGTGTGGAGATGGGGGGGAAGACAGACAAACATGTCAGTTGCCCAGATTTCAGAACCATCCTGGGTCCTCGACTCAGGGAAGCTGGTGGCAGCAAGGGGAGCAGAGATGTCTGAGGAGCTGCAAGTCCCAGGGGCCAGCCCTCACCTGCAGGTCCCGGTTGTGGTTTTCGCACAAGAGCTGCAGGAACCGGAGAATGGGCTGCATGATGGTGATGACCGCGCTCATCTCCAGCTCGTCCTTGGTCTTGTCTGCCGTGGCCTGGGCACCTTCCCCGGACTGGTAGTGGTCGTCGGGGTCAGCCTCCCTCCTGAAGGTGCTAAAGGCTTTCCTGGTGGCAGCAGAGGCCTCGAGGAGCTGATCTCGGACCTCTTCCGTTATTTGTGTCGAGGGCTCTTTGGCTAGAATGCAAACAGAAGACACTCAATGCTGCTGAGTCCTCAGGAGTACGATTCACTGCAGGAAAGATAATGTTCAAAAATGTAGGTCCTGGTATTCACTAGAAATCTTTCAAGGTTGGCCAAACACTCCAAGAAGTCACTTCTCTTAGTCCTTAGGATTAAAACTGAGTCACGCCCTGCCAACTGGCTCACGGCTCTGACATTTCATCTAAGCTTGCACTGTTTCAGAGGAAAAGCCTTAGTATCGGCTCTGTCAACCTCACAAACCTATATGACTCTGGGCCTCAGTGCCCTCATCTGCAAAGCGGGGACAGCATCAGTGAATTCTACCTAGAGAAGCTTCTGAGAGGGCAACATAACAATGACCACAACTGTAATTACTGTTACTGTGGTGACAACAGGTTGAGTGCTTTCCACTAAGTACCCAGGCACTGTGTACTACCTCATCGAATCCCCTGAGTAACCCTGGGAGGTAACTAGGCATCAGAGTGAGGAGTTTGGTGCTCTGGAGCCAGACCACCTGGGTTCAAATCCTGGCTCTACTGCCCACTCACTGCATAGCCTTAACAAGGACAAGTTAATCTCCACTCCTCAATTTTCTCATCTGTAAAATGGGGATAACAATTCTATTTTACAGGGTTAATTTCAGTTCCAAATGAAGTAAAGGATGTAAAGGACTTTGAACAGTGCCTGATTCATAGAAAGTACTTAGTAAATGTTAGCCTTTCTTCTTCTCTTTACTCCCATTCTAGATCAGTGGTTATAAACTAGAGCTGATTTTGTGCCCACCCCTGCCCAGGGGACAATTAGCAAAATCTGAGGACACTTCCAGTAGGCTGCTGGGACAGGCTGATGGCATCTACGGGGTAGAGACCACATATGCTGTTAAACCTCCCGCAGCGCACAGGACAGCTCCTCCAGCAACTCATCCTCCAGATGCCATATGTACTGTGGCTGAGAAACCCTGTTCTAAGCTCAAAAAAAGAGGCCCGGAGTGGCTCATTAACCTGTTCACAGCCATTTGACTCGAACACTGGTGCATCTACGTACTTCCAAGTATGACCTCTCTTCAAGTGAGAGCATAAATGAACAACTTTAGACACTTTCAGATAATTTAGATAAATAAGGGAGAATTAGGTAACAAGTGATGGACACCCAGTTTTAAAGTGCTTGTCTTTTTTTTTTTTTTTTTAAAGATTTACTTACTTATTTTAAAGAGGGAGAGAGAAAGAGAGCGCTGGCATGAGCACTGGGGAGAGGGAGAGGAGAGAGAGAATCTCAAGTAGACTACCCACTGAGTGTGCAGCCTGATGCGGGGGTCAATCCCACAACCCTGACATCATGACCTGAGCTGAAATTAAAAGTCAGACACTTAACCAACTGAGCCACTCAGGCGCCCCTAAAGTGTGTGTCTTCCTTAACTTTCCTTACCATTGAACAGAAAATTACAGGAAAATGTTACAAATGGATTTCCTGACAATAAAAGCTTGAGCCTGACCAAGAAGAAGGTATGTAAATTTTTTACAGGAGAAGAACTGCCAAAGCATGGCAGTTCAGCTCTGGTTACTTGGGGAGAATTACATTATAACCAGACCAGTTTGCTTCTCCTGAAAGCCTCAGTCGGAATACAGTTTGGAGTCTGGAGGTCCAGCTGGTGGGAGGGCTGTACACAGGGGAACACTTACCTTTTTTCCGGGACGGGGCATCCCTGTCTATCTCATCATCTTTCTTTTTATTCCCCAAGTCACTGGTGTTCACGGTCACTGTTGCTTTGATTTCCTGCTGGGCCACCTTCATTCGGTCATAGAAGACTTTGAAGAATTTTTCTGACTTCTTATCTTCTGTTAACCGGCAGAAAAAGGAGTGCTGCCGAGGAAAACCCACAGATTTTCAACACTGAGACAGACTAGGGATCTAATCCCACTCAAGACACCAAAATCTCACGGAGATCAGAGCCAGTTGCAAAACCTCACAAACAGTCTAGGTTTGGACCAAAGTGGGTTCCACGCACTATCGTTCTCTGGATTGTATGGCCTGAGGTTTTCTATACAGAGACTTTAAAGCAGCCACCAGGGGATGTCCCCTGTCCCACCAGGGGAGCAGACACACAGGCTTGAGACACATGCTAAAGGGTGGTGGGGAGATTCCAGGCTACTAAGAACAAGGGCCTACACACACCCAAAACAACTCCATCAACAACGGAAATGACGTAGTTTTGGTGATTATTGCAGGTCCTGTCATGTGTTTAAGGACTTCTATGAGCCTCTCCACTTTGCACAGCCCTGTGAATATATCCAGATCAGTAAGATGGGCTGCCTGCCCCTAAAGGGCTCCATAGCAAGTTAGGATGACAAGTCCGTAAGTAAAACAAAAATGTGTCAGTAAAAAGTACTCCAGAAGCTACACAGACAGTTATATACTAGAAGCTCAGAGCTTGGCAAGGATGACAGTGGGCCGGAGTGATCCCAAAATCTCTGTGGAAAAGGTGATTTTCAAATCAGGTCTTGAAGGACAGGTAAAGAGTGGTTAAATGAAGAAGCTCAAAGTTAACAGGTAGTTTGCCTCTTGGATACACATTTGTTTTTGGGCCCACTGCAAGCAACAGTATACAATGTTGATGTGAAAACACAATATGGTGTCTCAACTTCATTTATGAGTCTTCTCTTTTCACCCCTTTTGCAAACACCACGCTGTTGCGAATTATTTACATAAAAATACAATACGGTCATTTCCAGAGGAATAAAACAAAGCTCCAAACAATATATTTGCTTCTCCCAGTTGGATCTTTCTGCCGATTCCACATCCTCCCCCATTTGGAAAGATGGCATTTCCCTACCAAAGGTAGCCTTAGGCTTGCAATCCTAGAAGGAAGTAAAACCTTACCAGCCACTGTGGCCCCTTAACTCCTCAATCCCTCACCCCGCCCCACCTCCCCCACCCCCAACACCTGCTGCCAGGTTCAGCAAGCCCCGGGAAAGCCACCACGTGTCCATCTGCCAAAAGGCAACTGCAATCGCTATGACCCTTCTTCTAGCCACACTAGCCCCTATGCTGCATTGACAAATGTCAGTCTCACTGGCTGACAAAGCACTTCTTGACTGTGCTCTTTCCTCCCCTTCTCACTGTTCCTCCTTACTTCTGGTTGTTTTCAACATACAGCACAAGAGCTATCCTTCCTATTTGTGCTCCCTGGTTCTATCTTTTCCCCTCCAACAGCTCCCAGTGGCAGTACAAGTCATCGCCTACCTACTGCTTGGCCTTATTCTGTGTGTCACTGAGTCCTCCCAGACTCCCACACTCTTTGAACCAAGCTCAAGTCTTCTGTGTCCTCCATTGCCCTTTACCACCTTGTATCTTCTTTTAGGTTTCTTACCATTTCATCTATCCACTCGTCATTCCATCCATTTTCTTATTCATTCATGCGCCTGTGCATCTATCTATCTGTTTATCCATCCATCTAGTATTTACTGTGCACCTGTCATGTGTTGGGCACTACGCCCATCATAGGAGATACAACTGTGAGCAAAAAGAGGCCTGGACCCTGCCCCCCTTGAAACTGGTAGCCTGGTAAGGAAAAGACACAGTGATTCAATAATCACCCCAAGGATGTTTTACTAGAATAGCCATTTATATCCTTATGAAACTGACCCAAGAGAAGGCTGGCAAAAGAATACTGTATCAGACACTCAGGGCCATTGCCTTGCTCTTCCTCACTTTTCCTGGCTCTTTTCCATGGCTAGGGTCCCCTCATCTGCACTAACATCACCTCCTCAGTGAGGCCATCCCTGATCATCCTGCCTGAAGCAGCAATCTGGCCAACTGCTTATTCTCCTCTGCCCTATTCTCTTCATAGCAACGGGTCTCTGTTGTATTTGTCATTCACCTGCTTACTGTATGTCTTATGCAGAGTGTTAAGTTCCAAGGGGGCAGGTGCCTCACCTGTATGCTTTACAGCTGTCTCCAGAGCACCAACACATAGGAGTTTCCTAATCATTTGATGAAAGAATGAATACAACCCAATACTTCATGGCTCCTTTTAACTACAGCCTCTCAATCAGATCCTGCTTATATTCAGTGGCTGTGCCAGAAGTAAATCCCCAACATAGATTAATTCTGGAAAACTGCTCAAATATGAAAAAGCAAGTTCTAACTGTTCACTTCTTTGAGAGCTGAAGCATCTACAAACAAAAGGAGAGATGTGGGGACTAAGAACTCAACCTCTACCCACCTAATTATGGTGACTACATATTTTACCAAGATAAGCCATACAATATTTCACCCAAAGGGGGTCACAGGGCGACTGCACCAGAAGGGGGCCACTTGGAAATTAACTTTAGTTGCTACCCCATTAGTCTTCTCGTTGCATGGAGGCAACTTAAAAAGCATCCTTTGGACAATCTGGTCACTCAAAAACAAACAAAACAACAACAAAATGCACTTTAAGTAGGTAAGCAAATAAATAACTAAAGCCCACCATCTGTCATTGGTAACAGCGCAACCCAGTGCAGAGCAATCACCAGCTACAAACCGCACTGCTTAACGTCTAGCTGGTTAACGCAACAGATGTCAACTGATAGGGGTCAGGGGAAGGGAACCTCTTATGAAATGGGAGAAGGGCAAGTGACTGAGGATTACACACTTCTATATATGTTTTGCAAAAGCCACTATATTTATTGTGCATTATTTATATCAGTCCTTAGTCCTTCAAGGATCTGAAGCTGCTCTATAAACAGAATGTGGTCAAGAAAATAAGAAAGTAGACCCTAGGGAGGGTACAGAGACATGAATAAGCACAGAGGACCAAGACTAAACAAAGCCGGAGGCTGGAAGGTGGAAGAGATGATTCAGGGCAGTCCAAAGTCCCTGGAATACCCAGCCATCAAGCTGAAATGGGAGGCATGCTCCATCGTGGTTATTAGTAAGTATCAAAAGGAGAAATACTGCCAATGCCTCGAAGGAAGGAAAACTGTCCTGAATGAAGGGGTTAGAGGGCAGGGTTTCCAGTCAGAAGCCCCTGGGTCCCTCCCTCACTAGCTCTGTCACCTGAGGCAAGTTAGCCTCTTTGAACCCATGTGAAGGGCTGCCGCAGTGCCCACAAAGCACTTAGCACAGGGCCTGCTGAGCACTGTTTTTAGTTTGTTTGTTTTTTTGTACCACCATCACATTAGTATAATGTGAAAACCCCACAGCAAAGGGGTCCCCCTAAGTGGCTAGGGCAGGGTAGTGAAGTGTGAGAATTCTGTCTCTGGAGTCAGAGACCCCAGGGTTTCAGCTCTGCCACTTGTGAGCTGATATCACCTTAGAAAGTGACGATATCTCTGAAACCTAAATTTTCTCATCTGTAAAATGGGCATGGTAACAGTACTGCACGGTGGTTATGAAGATCTAATGAGAAAAATCACAGTAATACGCACAATGACCGACACTTCCTGACTGCTTATAAGGTGCGAGGAACCCAGAGTAAACCTTCATGTGCGTTTTCTCACACAAAAATTATTCTATAGGGGAAGTTATTACTCATGTCTGAGAGATCAGGGGACCTTAAAAGATAATGGACATCAAGTAGTTGGCATACCCCCGAGATGCCCACACTGTGACAAATGTAACCTCACCAAGATGCTGTGAGAGTCAAGAGCTGTCGCCTCAAGTCTCCCACCTGAGAATCTAATTAAAGATACTCTGGAAGGAAGAAGCCTGGTCTCCGGAAGGGAAGCAGTACTAGCTTGTGTAAGAGGAGAAGTGAAAAGCGACAGCAGTGCAGAAGAGCTAAGATACCTGCCCCAGATGTGCCATGGGGAGAAACGGGGGCGCTCAGGAACGGGGGCCCTCAGTTAGAGGCTCCTGGAGGCAGTTACCACCCCTCTCTGGTGCCCAGTGTGGTCTGGACTCAGCCAGACCAGGGCTCTGCACATAGTTCAAAAGCCTGTTTGTTAAACCTCTTTCTGTGATACTGTATTTGGAGGACTTGGGAGGGGAAAGGGAACACCCTCCCCAGGACTGTTTTCCCAGATGCAGGTGGGACCTCAGACCAGAGCAGGTGGGTACTTGGCCTCCCAGGCCTCAGGCTCTTGAAGCAGGGCCTTTTCTTTTCTTTTTGTTTTATTTACTTACGTTTTTAAATTTAAATTCAATTAACATACAATATATTATTGGTTTCAGAGGTAGCCAGTGATTCATCAGTCTTATATAACACTCAGTGTTCATTACATCACGTGCCCTCCTTAATGCCCATCATCCCTTTACCCTCTCCAGCAACCCTCAGTTTGTTTCCTATGATTAAGAGTCTCTTATGGTTTGTCTCCCTCTCTGATTTCATCTTGTTTTATTTTTTCCTCTCTTCCCCTATGATCCTCTGTTTTGTAAATGGCAAGATCTCATTCCTTTTGATGGCTGCATAATATTCCATTATATATATAAATATATATATATACACATACATACACACACATACACACACATACCACATCTTCTTTATCCATTCATCTGTCGATGTACATCTTGGCTCTTTCCACAGTTTGGCTATTGTGGACATTGCTGCTATAAACATTGGGGTGCATGTACCCCTTCAGATCACTACATTTGTATCTTTGGGCTAAACACCCAGTCATGCAACTGCTGGGTCACAGGGTAGCTCTATATTCAATTATTTGAGGAACCTCCAAACTGTTTTCCAGAGTCGGGGCACCAGCTTGCATTCCCACCAACAGTGTTAGAGGGTTTCTCTTTCTTGGCATCCTTGTCAACATCTTGTCATTTCTGAAGCAGGGCCTTTTCCACAAGCTACTTGTTTACTTTCCTCCCTGAATCTATGAATCGCCCCTTTCTCCAACTAAGAGCCAGTAGTGCCAAGTAGAGATTGTTTTGCTTTACCAAAGGTTTCACTGCACCCCACCTAGCAAGTTTGAGGTAACCATTTAAAATTCACCTGGTCTAGAGCAGGCAACATTACATGGTGGTTAGAGAACTTAGGACAGTGGATGCCCCTGGGGAGTGTGAGTGGGGAGCCTGAAGGGAAACAAGAGAAACTTCTGGACTGAAGGAAATACCCTGATTAGGCTGGTGGTAAACAGCCTAGGTGTGGTAGGTGGTAGAAATAAAGGTGTGGTAGAAATAACTACAACAATAATAAAACCTGGAACCTAGAAGGGAAACAAAGCTGCTGACCTTAAAAGAGGGAGAATATCCTAGATTATTCAGGGGAGGGACAATGATCACAAAGGTCCTAAGAGTGGAAGAGGGAGACAGAAGAAGAGCTCACAGTGAGGAAGATGGGAAGAAGCTGGGAAGATGGAGGAAGGGGCTGTGACCCAAGGAACACAGGCAGCCTCTACTGGAAAAGAAAAGGAAACGGATTCTCCCCTGGAGACTCCAGAAAGGAACGCAGCCCTGCCAACACCTGGATGTGAGCCTAGTTAAGACTCATGTCAAACTTGTGAGATAGAAAGTCTGGTTGTTTTAAGTCACTGGGGTTGTAGTAATTTGTTACAGCAGCCAAATACAGGTATGCACATTTGTCAAATCTGATCAAACTGTACACTTAAAATCTATGCATATTATAGTATAAGAATTATGTCACGATGAAAAGGGAGAGAGGAAAAGAAGATTGGCTTTGTTCCCAGAAAGCTAGAGAACTACATAAAGTTGTCCAGAGAAGGGCTACCCTCTGAGGCCATCTCTGCCAGCAGAAGGACCTGTGTTGCTACCCTCACAGCTGACTTTTCTTCACCCTCCATGCATCTCCAAAACACATGTGGTTTCAAAGCCCCTTCCACATGAGCTGTCTTGTCAGCATCTAAGGAGACTGCCAAGACAGATATCGTCATTCATCAATCCTGTTATAGATGAGAGAGCTGGGCTGGGGGAGGTGCAGTGCTTCTTGCTCCCCCCATCCCAGGCCCTTGCTACCATCCTGCCTTTTTGAGAACACACAGAAGACCAGCCCCAGTGGTCGGACAGGGAACTCAAAGGAAATGAAGGCTGGTCTGGGGGCAGACACACAGCACCAACCCCAACATCACAGACAACCGGTGTGCTTGGCATGGCTTTAAGGAAATCAGGGGTGGGAGCAGGTGAGCAAGTGAGCATGGGCAGCGGCCACCTCCGTGGCAGCTCTGGAGGGCCGTAGTGGGAGGGGACCTAGGCATGGCTGTTGTAAGCCAAGCTGAAAAAACCAGAACCACAAAAAATAAAATACAGATCACAAAATGTGAAAGCGGGAAGCACTCTATTCCAGCAGTTTCCAATGTTGTTCCCAGCAGAGAAACCCATTCTTCTCCTCTCCCCAAACACCACCTTAGGGAAAGACCCCACGTTTGAGAGATACGGGCGGAACTGTTTGGTTGGAAACAGAGTGGGAAGGACCCTCTGTCACTGGAACTCCTCCTTGGAGCTGCAGAGCTACAAAGAACATAGTTTGGAAACCTACCACTTTAGTCCGGCCCTCCACATTTTACAGAGGAGGAAACTGAGGCCTAAAGCGGGGGAAGAGACTTGCCAAGGCCACACAGAGTCTTTGTCTCCGACTGTGCAAGCCACTCACTTCTGACCATGCTGGGTTGTGGCTGGTTGACACAATGGCCTGAGGGCATGTTCTCACCCTTGGTAACTGTCAAGTGGACACAATTCACCCTCCTTGGGCTGCTTATGCTGTAGAGAAACTCAAGAACTGAGGTCTTAGTTTAAAATAATAATGAAAACATCCTTTCAGATCACTCGAAAATACTAAGGTATTGCTTAATTAGCCTGGCAGCCACCCACTATGGCCATGCAAGTCTTGCAAAGAAGTGGAGCATGGTTGATGACAAGCCCACCTGGCTTCTGAAATAAGAGGCAGCCTGAAGTTAGAGACTAGCAGACAGTTTGCAGCTATTCTAGTGACAGGCAGGCAGTGGGTGGACACTCCTTTTTTTTTTTTTTTAAAGATTTTATTCATTTATTTATTTGAGAGAGCGAGAATGAGAGAGAGAGCACGTGAGGGGGGGAGGGTCAGAGGGAGAAGCAGACTCCCCGTCGAGCAGGGAGCCCGATGCGGGACTCGATCCCGGGACTCCAGGATCATGACCTGAGCAAAGGCAGTTGCTCAACCGAGCCACCCAGGCACCCTGGACACTCCTTTCTTTAGGGGCAAGAGGTCACAGTCTCAATTACCCTGCACGCAAGAGGTCCCAGGAGAAGAATGGGAGACAGAAACCTGCTCCATGCACTGGACACACACCAGGGAAGGTTAGCACATGAGCACCTTCCTGAAAAACCATCTTCCTCAGAGTTCAGAGACTTGGGGGGCAAAGACAGACTATGTACCCCAGAACACAGAGCCAGCCAGCCGGCACCTACAGGCACACATGGCCTTTCTGAAGGGAGAAGCCCTTTATGGGCATCTTAAATAAAAGAATGGGGAGTGGCAGGCAGCAGGGGTAGACAGGATCCAGGATGGAGCATGACAGGAGCAGGGACGGCCTGGGGGCAGTAGTCCACAGTGCCAGTGGGACAGCTTCGAGGCTTTGATCCTGCCCCACAGGAAAGCATTTCCGCACTGAGACTGGCCCACCCTCTAGAAGCCCTTGTGCTGGGCCTGGAGGGAATCCAGAGAATGAGCTTTTCCATTTCACTGCCTAGTACGACATGACCCGACCACCACGGCCCATGACATTCACTCTGGTCGCTTATCTGCTGCAAAATGAATTAAGTTCTCAGACGGAGTCCAAGAATTTGAAAAATGTGACTGCTGAACAGTGCTCAAAGCTTGAACTTCCAGGGGCTGACGGAAATTCTTCCCTGGAGTCTGATTTTTCTCTTTTCACCCTGCGTCTGAAACACAAGGACCTCAGACTTGGCCCTGGGAGTCTTGGGGACTTGAGGGGACATCTCCAACCAGACCTTCCGAGCTTGAACAGATGCTCTGCAGGTGTCAGAGGGACGGCAATGGCTACCAGGGCTACCAATGGCTACCTGTGGGGTTTCTTACTGTACCTGGGGTTAACTGAGCAGTCACCGTTTCCTGGGGCCCTCCTTTCTATAAATTATGTTACAGTGAATGGTCACTGAACCTTTCCTACTTTCCAGGTGCTGCCTAAATGCTTTATAGCTATTACCTCATTTAATCCTTGTAACTACCCCATGAGGTATGTACGATTATTAACCCCACTTTACAGATAAGGAAATCGAGGCTCAGAGAGGTTAAATAACTTGCCAAGTCACACAGCTAGGAAACGGTGGTGGTGCCCCAACTCAGGCCCCACTTGTCTGCCGCATCAGCCCATGCTTGCGACCTCTCTGCTTTGTTAAACACCTCTCACCTGAGCAAGAGTTTGTCAACCTCTAAACACCTCCTGGCTTTTTATAATCCACACCCCACCACCATGCCAAGTCTCTCAGCTGCACAAACACAGACTATTCTCACAGTAAAGAATAGCTGTGGTAGGTACACATGTGAACACCCCAACTTTCCTGTGAGGCCCGATGCACTTGTTCAGATGGGCTCCCAAGCAAGACCCTTTTGCCAGTTGAAGATTGACCAGGGCTGGGGGTTACACATTAACAAAACCACTGTCACACAGTGATGGCTATAGGTCTTGAGTCCTTGCCTTAGAAACCAAGGACAACAATCAAAACCCAGGATCAGGGACCATGAACTAGGTGATAAAGCACACGTGGTTAGGCACTGCCGCCTGGAGAACTGGACGTCTGGAAACCACAATTTCAGCCTTCGCTCCACACTAAGCAGCCACGTGATCTTGGGCAATTTACTTAACAGCATTTATGCCCTGGGTTCCTTATCTGAAAAACGAGACTCTTACCACCTGCCTTGTCTGCATCACATGGAAGCCAGGGGCCCATCAAGGTTGTAGTTATGAAACATTATGTGTGAGAAACACTTTGATTACTATGGGAACCTATTCAAATGTAAGGTGCTGCTGTGATCTATCAATTCCCCTTTCAAAGGAAAGTACTAGGAAGTAGGATACGTGGCTCAACCTGTGTGCTGGGTGTTCCATGATGACCAAAGTCTAGTGTCCACAAACCATCCAACGATAAACAATTCTAGCTGATACTGATAGGTCAAGATGGTCTCTAAATGGACAGCAAACACACAGTGAATAGCAGTTCTCAGTAACTGTCACGATAAAGGAAGCTAAAAAAAAAAAAAAAAGAAAAAATCCAGCTGGAATTTCACTATAGAAGCTATTCAGATTCCCTTAGACATAAAAATAAACAATTTTGCTTCCGTTTCTCAAAGTTTGTTTTTTTTAAGATTTTATTTATTTATTTATTTGCCAGAGAGAGAGAGAGAGAGAGAGAGCACAAGCGGGGGAGCGGCAGGCAGAGGGAGAGGCATGCTTCCCGCTGAGCAGGGAGCTCGTACACGGGGCTCAATCCAAGGACCCTGGGATCATGACCTGAGCCGAAGGCAGACGCTTAACCATCTGAGCCACCTGGGTGCCCCCGTTTCTCAAAGTTTAATGTAAGGCAGAATATAAGCTTGGTGTCAGACCCTCCTCACAGATAGTCCCTAAACATTCAACATGAACTATTTTTCCATTATCATTATCATTTACCATTCTTCAGGAAAAGTATGATGTAATAAGAGTCTAATAATTAATAAATTGGGCATTAAGAATCAAACATTCCCCTGGTATCAATTATCACTCCAAGAAGGAAATTTTTTTGCAAGGTTTGATGGGTTTTAACCAGTAAACATCTGGAATTTTCCACTCACCAAGCTCTGTGAGGATGTCTCTAGCTTCAGTGAGTTCAGAGGTAAAATAAACTTCAAAGCAGAAAAGAAAGAAGGGACGAAGCAAACCAAGTCTAGGTGAGAAAGATATCCACATTTCAAGTTCATTTTTCTCAGTGAGAAAGTTCTCCCTGGTCTACACTGTATAGCTGTCTCTGGAGGACTTAGACACAAACGCCCTATTTCAATGACTCTGCCGTGCCAGGGCTGATGGAGGCCACCTTCTGGGTTACTGCAGCCTGAGAGAAGAGGTGGAGGACATGGAGATCCTTACTCAAATTAGTCTGGTCACTGAGCTCCAAGTAAGTGCCTGAGCTCCAAGTAAGTGCCTGAGCTCCAAGGTCAAGGCCAAAGCAGTGGCTCTTCATGACCCTTTGCAGGGTGAATTAATTTGAGTATTAGCAATCAGTAAATTCCAACCTGTTCTATAAGAACCACTTTTCTCCTAGGATGGAAGGCATATCACCTCTCCTTTTTCGTCTCCCAGTGCCCATAGGAATCAGCAGCTGTGGAGAAAGTCTGCCCTATTTGGTAAGCAGGCTGGTTCCCCCTCAATGTAGATCAAAACACTAACAGTTTTTCACATATTCATCAACAACAACAACAAACTGTACTTGCTAAAAAAATTTTTTTTTCAAGTTGTTATCTTACAAAGTCCCCGTATATGTAGGTAAACTATAAGCAAACATCTCTAGCCATATTTAACAACAAATCAGATTTCAGAAAGGCAGGTCAGGCATCCTTCTGGAGGACCCTGGACCCAGGGATAAGACATTAAGGAGACTCCCAACTTTCTCTGGGTTCAATTCTCAAACCTCTTTATGGATGCCAAAAGCCAGCATCTTTTGTTGTGTGTACTGGCAGCTGTCTCTTCCAGCCAAAGATGGAAGAGAAAAACACAAAGCCTCCAGAGAAAAGAAAAGATGACCAGTGGAATATGAATTAGTTCCAGCCCCCAACATTGCCTGGTGTTGCAGGGGACTATGGGAGGGACCTCCTTGGGGATCTTCAAGTGCAAGGCAGCACTGTGGTTGCTCGTCATGTCAGCATGAGGCTTAGAAAAAGGAAAGGTGGTAGACAGCAAAGGAGACTTGGACTGGACCTCAGGAAGGACTTTTGTTGAAGCACTCAGGGAGGTTTGAGAATCTTGGTCCATGGACATCTACTCAACTAAGGAAGAGGATGCAGGACAATCTCATGTGCACCTAGGGCTGCAGGAGGTGCACGCCAGCCTCTGAGGGTGCCCTCCAGAGCTGATTCTATGACTCAGTGAAAAGTAACTTCTGGCGGTTAGGGTGAAACTCTCAGGTCCCATGTCGCCTGCCCACAGACTTGCCATGGGAGACGCGGAAGCCTTCTCAGTGAGCCTCTGCACAAGGCCTGAAAAGAGGTGTGTGGAAAACAGTATCATGAAAAATTTCAGCCACGCATCCACATGAGACAGCACAGGGGGCCGAGGTCGAGTTTGCCTGTTCCTTCCTACTTCACTTGGGGGTTCAATCTGTGCTACGGAGAAAGAAGACTAACACAGGAGTTGGAGGGGAAGAACTCTGATCTTTGGTCTTACTTCCATTCTGTGTTTTGAGGGCAATTAATCAACAGTGACCAACTTTTCCTGCCCTAAAAGTTACAAGGTTCCACAGGGCATCCAACTTGAGTTCTGCATCGATGTCAAGAACAATCCTTTGCACACCCATTTCCTGTGTTTGCTTAGACAGTGGCAGGGGCTCAGAGAAAGGGCTCTGTATCCTTCAGGCTTAGCAAGGTAGAAGTGGAAGGGCAGGGGGCACTGAGGAGCTGGGTGGGTTTGGATAGGGCATTTATTAACAGGCAGCCACCCTTTCCTCACCTGTAATGGAGGAGGGGGGAGGGTAAGTGCCACCGGAGAGGCCTGTATGATGGAGTAAAGAAAGTAACACAGGGGAAAGCCCAACAGAGGCCTGGCACCTGGTAGGTATTTTATACCAGCCACTTTTCCTTCCCTGCTCTCAGCAAACCTATGACAAATCCACTTGACCATAAAATCCAAAGAAAAATAAATATACTCTGGCCTGCCGGGGGCAAGAACACTGGCTGGCAAAGAGCAAAATGTCAACCAAAGCGAGTGCCTTCCTGATGGAGGTCCCACAGTCACCCTCAGTCCTCTGCTCAATTCCACAAACTCTGGGGGGACAGCCCCCCTGTGGACCCCAAAGGAAAAGCTCCAGGACTTGCATCTACCAACCCCATAGGCCCATTTGCCTAGGTACTGGCCCATCAGGTAGCTTCCCTGTGGCTGCAGAGAACATTCTTGGGATTGGGCAGTAAAATGTAGAGATGGCCAAACGGATGGAGATGGCGGGATGCAATTACACAGCACTCATCTGTGTAAGTGCTGCTTAATATATTATGGCTCTAGCATCAGTAATGTGTATGTAAGCAGGTGATGGCCCGAGCCAACTTGGTGCCCTTTAGAAGCACTGACTAGGGGTTGGCAGTCAGGTTGCCTGATGACAAGTGTATTACTGGGGTCCAGCCATCGTTTCATTCTTGCTCCCCCCATCGCTATGCTTTCACCACCTTGGCCTCCTTCAGCTCTGGCAAGAGGCCAAGCCCATGCCAGCCTGTCTGAACACTCTTTCCCTATGCTCTTCTCATGGCTGGTTCTCTTCTCATCTGTTAGGTTTGGGCTTAAATGGCACCTCCTTAGAGAAGCTTTTCCTGACCATCCTAAGTGGGTTCTCCTTGACACTCTGTGCCCTGCTTATTTCCTTCCTCATGCTTCTCCCAGGGTGTTAATTATTTAACTAGTGTGCTAGCCATCTCTCCCACTAGACTGTAAGCTCCTAGAGGGCAGGACCTGGACTGATCTCATCCCTGACTATATCATGGCCAATTCATGCAATGCCTGGCACCCACTAGGTACTCAGGATGTGTTTGCTGTCTTGATGAATGCACAGTAATCCTGAAGGAGGTTTATTTCCAAAAACCTTAAGTCGAATTGAGATTTGCATCACGGCAGCTAAAGTTTAACTCAATAACCCAAAGATCCTCGTCTGTGAAAGCCCCACATCCTGCCAAATGGAGACAATGAAACATGCCAAGGACCAGGTGAAGGTGGCCGATGTGGCCTTCTCGCCTCTCAGAGGCTTATCGGGTTTGTACATATGTCTCTGTGATGGGCTCAGACTGGCTGGAGATCCTTAATCCATCTAGTTAACTGTTAACTACTCTGGCCTCACTGACACTTGCATTATTAACTATGGAGCAGGAAGGACAACCATTTGTGAGCCTAACACCTCAGAACCTGGCTCAATCCTGGATATGGTAACTACCCAGGCTCTGGGCTGAACAGTTTGTGGGCTTATGTTGCAAGGAGGCTAATAAAAACACATTTCTCAAACACCGTATGGCGAGGGCAACTGAAATATATCCTCCTCAAATGCAATATACTTTTTTTTTTTTTTAAGTCCCAAATGCAAATGGAAACAAAGGGCTTGAAGATGTTAGATGGTTTATAGGACTAGCCTCGTCAGTGTCTGGGTTATCTCGATGGATAGTTTAAAAACCAGCCATGGGAAAGTGATAGAAAGAGCCAGAGAGCCTCTGCCAGTCTCAAAAAGGAGCTTAGGGGACCCTTAGGAAATTTAAGTGGGTATAGATTTCCCAGTGAAAAGAAGGGTTGTGGCAGAAGTCTCAAAGTCAGTTGTGAATGTCAATTAGGTTTGGGGCTCAGGCTCTGTGCTCATGGACAAGGTGTCTTTCCTATCCCCACATCAGGATTCAAAAGGCTGGCAGTTTCTAATGAGAAAATATTTTCAACCATGAAGTTAACTCTGCTGGAAGAGCTCCAAAGGGAAAGTCCCTCCAGTTACTAGGAGGGAAAAAAAAAAAAAATTACCTTCTTGGTCTGGAATCTGGGGATATTTTATGCAGATGCCTCTAACAGAAGTTAATAAGGGGAAGTCAGTTTGCCTTTGATTATTCAAACAGGCTACTGCTATTAAGAGTTGCACAACTCTTGGGCAAGGCAGGGGTGGGTTTTGGCTTTTTTTTTTTTTTTTTAATAAAGTCTGTCCTCATGGGAACTGCTTTTTCTTTTCTAAGAATAGTTCATTAAAACTTCCCTACTCATATCTTTTCAATACCTCTGCTCTGGTGGGAATGTGGACAGTAACGCAGGCCCATCTCAGAAGGCTCTGTGGTGGGCACTCCTGGGGGCTGCCACAATGACTTCTCAGAATGGCAGTCCCAGTTCCCTGCTGAGAACTGGGTGGAGGAGCCACAACCCACGCCCCCACCACTTTTTTTTTTTTTCCTTTGGTGCAGGCTAAATAATTTCAACCTGCAGCCTGCAGGTAACAGAAATTGCCTAAGCTCCTGGAATTATCACTGTGGGACAAACACATTCTCTTGTTTTCATGTGGTTCTGTTTTATACCGTCCGAGGTGAGCCAGGAGACATCCACCGGCCCAGGGCAAGAGCACACAGGAGGATGTAGGGAAATACAAATAGCCCTTCTCCTTTGGGGCAGAGCAGCTGTTCGTGCGACTAACAATGGAATCCACCCGGTTTGGGGGCAATCCAATAGGGAAGAATAAGCTGCTATTGGGTGAGATTAAAGACTTCTGGGATTGGTCCCTATAATGGAGGGGCTGGGTAATAAAAAAAAAAAAATCATAGGAAAAGAAACAGGGGAGGGTGAACACAATATACCTTAGCAGAAACTCTTCTGATGTCCTGGAGCCACACAATGGAGAGCTCTTAGGGTGGGGGGGGGGGGGCGTGGAGTAGGGGGTGAGGAAAAATATTCTGTTTCCGGAGACAGCTCCAAGAATCATGAGTAGGTGTGAGAAACAAGGAAGCTTATAGATTAAAAAAAAAAAGAAAGAAAGAAAGAAAAGGGGGGAAAGGAAGGAGTCAGGGAAGGGGGGAGTGAGATCTCTGAGAGACAGGGGAATTAAAGAACACCATGGCAACAAGTCCGTCCACCTACCCCGGCCGCCCACCCACAGCCAGATTCTTTGCTGACGCACTTGAGAACAAGCTGGTTCCTACCAGCTCAGGAAGGTGAGCAAACCCAGAGAGCTCATTAAATTCCTTCTCAGCGACTCTTGTCTGCCTGCAGATAGTGAGCAAGGAGGATATAAATAGAAGTTATATAACATCTCTTTGTTGATTCCTGTGCTTACCAAAAAAATGCAGCATGACCTTGTTTTTTCTGAAGCATTTTCCTCGGCCTACTGGGTTGAGGACTTTAATCAAGTTAGGGATCATCTTAAAGTTTA